>NW_022589719.1:261667-861667 GCF_004348235.1 Phoca vitulina | reverse complement strand
GAGGGATGATAGGGAAGGTAGCAGTTCTGCCTGGCAGCTCTACCTAGAGACCTGTCTCTCCAACCTGTCCTGCCACCTGCCCTACCATGAAGGCTCCATCTGGCCAGACAGGGCTGACTTAGCCGCCTGGAGGCTTCCTATTCACCAGCTCCCTACAGAACCAGCTCCTCCAAGGCTTGGGCTAGCTCAGGGATTCCTCGCTTTTTTATAATAGGGAAATAATAAGTTATGTTTAATGATAAATTATGACAATATTTCATCTCCACTGTCATAATTAGACATTACAGAGAAGCTTAAGGAACAAGGTAAAATCACTAAAACCCACATTTTAGAGATAAGCACTGCTGGTGTGTTTCCCTCTGGACTTTTCTACAGATACATTCAAACTTCTAGAATCATGCTGTACAGTATGGGTGCAGTGTGCTTTCTAATTTCCAGTAAAATATCTTTTGATCATCTTTATTATGTTAGCAGTGGTGGTGGTGGTGCAGGAGGAAAAGGAGAATGGGGGAGGGGAAGGAGAGGAAGGAGAGGAGGGGAGGGGAGGGAGAGGAGAGAGGATTGCTAGCTTTCACCCCATGATTACACTGAGTTAGGCACTAGGCTAAGTGCTCTACGTAGCTTATTTTATTTTATCCTCCTCAACATTATAGACCCACACTATTATTATCAGCCTGCTTCATAGATAAGCAAACAAGTCACAGAGGTGAAGTAGAAGTGGCTCCAGTTACAGAGCCTGTAAGGGGCCGAGGTGAGGCTCAGACCTAGGTCTCTAACTCCAGACTCCATGTCCTTAACTCTCAGCCACTGCTCTATTATGTACCATGTTCTAGCAAACCACTCTTCTACTGGTGGAAATGTAGGTTGTATCCACTTCTTTTGCAATAACAAAAATTAATTAGACTATTTTTTTTCACATGACTTTAAACATTGTCTAATTACACACTTTGGATAAATTCCGGAAGACAAGGGGATTTTTTTGTTTTTTTTTTAAAGATTTTATTTATTTATTTGAGAGAGAGAGAGCATGAGTGGGTTGGTGGGGGGGCAAAGGGAGAGGGAGAAGCAGACTCCCTGCTGAGCAGGGAACCCAATGCAGGGCTCAATCCCAGGATCCTGGAATCATGACCTGAGCTGAAGGCAGATGCTTAACTGACTGAGCCACCCGAGTGCCCCTGGAAGACAAGGTTTTTAACCCTTTTGGAAAAGAGAGCTTTTCTATCTGTATCCATGGGGATGAGGTTTTGCTAAATATAACAGAGAAAGTAAAAATAGCCGTGGTTTAAAGGAGGTAGAGATTTATTCTTATATAAAGAAGTCTGAAGATAGACATTGTATGCTGGCACATGAGGGAGTCAAGCTCCTTCCACCTTACTGTCTGCCCGTCCTCCCCCCGCCCCCCAGGGTATGGATTTTATCCTCATAGTCCAAAATGGCTGCAAGAGCTACAGCCATCACATCCAAATTCCAGGCAGCTGGATGGGGGATGTGATAAAGAGGAGTGTGGCCCATCTCTTTAAACATCTGCTGATACATAACTTAGTAAACTTAGTAACATGTCCACATTTAGCTACAAAAGAAGCTGAGAAGCATAATGTTTCCCAGGTTGGGAATATGCACCCAGCTAAATATTGGATTTCTGGGGCTGTTGGGGGAAAAAAGAATGTATTTTCAACCTCCCTGTAGATCCCATGGCAGTGTCCTTCTCAAGAGACAATGGGAAAATCATGGGCCTAGAAATCAGGCATGAATTGGGGGAGGAAAGCTATCTTCACAAGAAACATTATAACCATGTTAGTTAACACTTATCCAGTACGTAGTATATCCCAACACCCCCCAAGAGAGTTCTCATGTCATCTCCAATTTCCCAGGACAAAGCTGAGAATCAGGCTCAGGTGATTCTCTATCACACACCAAGCCCCTACTCTGTGCATCTCATTTTAACTCCTGACACCCAGGTTGCTTCTTTATCTCTCAGAGTATCCTGCTGCAAGGCTGGGACTGGACTCCCATTCACAGATGAAGAATTGAGATGTAGAAAAGTGGTAAAAGTTACTCAAACAGCCTGTGACTGGTGAAGCTAGAATTAAACACTACTGTGCTAGAAACACTACTCTGCCTTTTCCATGTCATAATGCAGAGTATTGCTTTCTTTTCAAAGAAATATATTATTAGAAATGACAGCAGGGGGAGAAAGGCACCACAATTTTCAGACAGTAGAATACCCTCCTTCCCTGCACACCATTACAGGGGCTTAAGACACTACTGTTGAGTCTTAGGGTTTGCATGATTTGCAGGTGGATTTTCACCTAAGGCACGGATCTCTGGGGAAGGGATGGAGGCCTTGGATCTTCACAGTCCCAGAGACACCCCCCACACACACACTTAGTGAGACAGTCTCATCACCTCTGTTGGGGCTGGGGAGGGTTCTGGACACGACCCACTCTGTCAAGGGAGAAACAGACCCTTGAAGAGCAGAAGAGATGCAGGATTCTGGGCCCAGGAAAGCATCACTTGCATGACAGGCTCCTGAGAGCAGACACCCCAATGTCCTCTAGAGGGCTGACCTGCCCAAGTGACCCAAAGCATCCCAGGGGAGAAAACTGCTTTACCCCAAGGAGACGACAGGCAGGGCTGCCCTCCAGACTGGGAGTCCTGTAAGCTGGCATCTGAAATACTACACCAAGAGTTTGGCCCCAGGCCTTGCACATAGTAAACGCTCACTAAAGCGCCACTATTTGTATATTAGTATGTCAATAATGACACAAAGATAAATGTTTGCTTATTTGAGTAATTATTAGCACTAACCAGCTGCTAAGTTCATTCTGTATATTATCTAATTTAATTCTTATTACAACACCGTGGGGCGAGGGTCACAATCCCCACTTCAGAGAGGAAGATGTGGCACATGGCCAGGAAGGAGCAGACCTGGGATGTGAACCCAAGGCTGTCTGACTGCAGCGTCCCCCCCCCTCACCTTTGCCACCTGTATATTTGTACCATTGAGTCCCAAATGGCCTGTCTTCATTGTTCTCAGTGAGAACATCCTCCAGCCATGGTCATTCCCTGCCCAGCAATGCCTACAGGTTGAATCAGTAAAAGGGATGACAGACAAATCCTCAAATGTATGGAAGTCCTATTGTGACTAATAAAGTTGCTCAGCAGCGTCGCGGTATTTAGAGTATTTTTTGTCATTTCATATCTTTTCAATCGATGGATACAGGAAGCAAAATTACTAAGGTGGAGGAAGGCAATGTTCCCCGAAATGCTGAAGTTACGATTCACTAAGGTCATTGTGCTAACCCAACCCCCTCTTTTACACATGGAGAAACTGAGGTAGGAGAGGGGCAGTGCCATGTCTGAGATCACTTAGTGACACCTTATGATGCTCTCCCTACTTCTCTGAAGTTGGAGAAGGAACTTCCTAATTTTTAGGATTCTCCGGTTTTTAGGGCTTTCAACCATGGCCTCCTAAAATTCTGGGAGCATGTATCAGTTATCTATTATGGAACAAATTACCCCAAAACTTAGTGGCTTGAAACAACAACAATTTCTGTGGGTCAGTAATCCGTGCACAGTTTAACTGGGTCCTCTACTGCGGTGTCTCTTACAGGCTTCAAGTCAGGCGACAGCTGGGTTGTTGTCATGGTAAAGGTCAACTGGGGACGGATGTGCTTCCAAGTTCACTCACATGGCTGTTGGCCTGACTTAGTTCCTTGAACACGGTTGGACTAAGAGCCTTAGTTTCTCACTGGCTATTGGCCAGAGGCTGCCCCCATGTCTTGCCACTTGGACCTTTCCAACATGGTTTGCTTCACAAAAGTAAGCAGGCTGAGAAACCAATAAGGGAATCCAGCGAGACAAAAGCCACAGTTTTTTGTAACTGATGTGAATGTGACATCTCTACATCATTGCCATATTCTATTTTCTAGAAACAAGTCACTTGGGGAGGGGACCACAACAGGCAGTGAATCCCAGAAGGCAGGGGTCACTGGGAACATGTCAGAAGTCTTCTAGAGCAGAGCACCATCTCCAACCCCCATTTTGTGAAGCTGTTTCTTTTCCTTAGGAGGAAGATTTTAAACAGGAATGCCTTTCAGCACTGAATCAACGGCATCACTTCTGGGTGACCTTGCAAGTGTCAAGTCTTTGCATTTTAAAACCACTGAGTCAGCTTCTCCCTGCTTCAGGATCCAGGCTCCGCTAGTAGTACGGCTGGAAAGGGTCCCAATGTCCTCTAGGCATTTTCCAGAGAAAGGCACCCAGAAGGGGAAGCGACTTACCCAGGTAATGTGCCTAAGCCTTCTCCCTTGGTCTTTGAGCCCAGGGCTCCTCTGGGTAGGGTGGACCCACCCTAATCCTGATCACCCTCTCAGGGCCAGGAGAGAACTTGCAGCTTGCAACTAACTGATTGATCACAATTTTCCCTGGGAATCCTGTGGGGCCTCCAGGAGCTCTTTGGGTCTGCAGAGCACCAACCCAAAGATCCTAGAAAGTGCTTTGATAGATTGAGGATGGCTCTAGATCTGAGGGACTATGCACATTCATTCACTCACTGGCAGGAGGCTTCCTGAGCTGAGTCTTGCAGGATGAAAGGCAGGGAGCATGATTGAGACAGAAGAACCTGTAAGATCCAAGGCCTGGGGATTGAAAGAATGGTGGAAAGCCCATTTGCCAGTGGTTTCAGAGGCACAGGGTTTCAGGGGGAGCTTATAAGTGGATGCATGTAAGGCCTCCCTGCTCCTTGGCAGCCACCCTCAATCTACCCAAAGTGACTCTGACGCCACCCACTTTTGCCTGGTCGGTCTTATACCCCAGAGGCTACACTGGGTAAACATCAGAGGCTGGTTATGTTGTGCCTCTTGGGCAGGGCTACTGGGGGACAGGCTTTTGCTCTACCCCACTCCTAAAGGGCTGCAAAGCTCACCCCACTCAGAGAAGTGGGCAATGCCAAGCTTCCCCAGCTGGGTCAGGTTGAAGCACATGGTGCAGGGGCCTTTTGCCAGGCTCCTTTCTCCAGCCCTGCAGCCTGGCTCAGGCCTGCCCTGCACAATGCAAGGCCACAGGGCCTACTGTTGGCACAATTAGGAACTAGAGCATCTACACGCCATAGCATCCCGCCCCTGCACACTCTGTGCTCTAACATTCAAAGCCATCCCCTGGCCTGCCCCCTCCCTCCCTTCCTTCCTCTCTCAATTTCTTTCTAATCATTAGTAGACTCTCCCATATCAAAATTCATTCTACCCACGTGGTCCTTCAAGGGTCTGCTTCATAGGAAACAAATTCCATCTGTTGGGAGTTAATGGATGGGAATGGGTTTATTCAATTCACTTCCCAAGTACCATATTTAAATGTTGACAGGTGACTCTGGATACCATGTGTCCCCAAAAGAGTGACTGCAGTTGTTAAATTAACAAGGGTGGAGAAGATATTGGAGGTGGATGGGTCTTTCAGTGTCTTCCCAAATCAAGACCTGTATGCTGGTAACATTCCGTAGTCTGATCCCAGGCAGAAGGGAGAGCAGAGATAGATGAATTGGCCTTATTCTCCTCTACTTTCTCCCTTCCCACTTGAACTTGATGCCCAGGGGAGATCTCAATCAGTGGGTTCTGGTGATGAAAAGTCAGGACCAGAAAAAGCGTTGGATATCCACCTGGCCTCAAGACTCCTCCAGAAACCCACACGTGCCCTTTGTGGATAAGAAGATCAGCACCCAAGCAGGGGAAGTGACTTGCCTGGACTTGCCAGGAGGTCACAGAGCAAGTGTACAGCAAAGCAAGGATCCTGGGACTCTGGAATCCCAGGCCTGTGCTTTGTCCAATGCACCATGCTGATTTCCAGAGGGATCCATGGGAGTTGCTTATGATAAGTTCTAGGGCCGAGCTGAAGTGGGAAATCACAACGGAGTTTGCAGCCTGGCCTCTAGTACACAGGGAGGACTGAAGGCATCCCAAGAAACAGGGATTTCTCCTGGCCTTGGGGGCAGAACTGTCCCATCACCCCATATGGAGGTCTCCTCCCAGCCCTGTCTGCATGGGTACCGGGTGGGGCAGGAACATGGGCAGGAGAGCAGGCAGATGAAAACCGGGCCCTGTACCAGCTGCCGGAGACTCGCACCTGCTGGCCCATCCATCAGCCCTTTGCCTGCCTGACCCCAGCAGCCGGCAGCTATGGGGCTGAAGAGGGTGTGGGCTGGAGGCCTGGCAGCTCAGGCGCTGGCAAGCTGATGAGGGAGGGGTTGGGGTCAGGATGGACAAAGCCTATTGCTGCCTCCTTCTGGGAAAGAAAGAAGACCAGAAGCTGGAACTTCCCCCAGAAGGGGTCCACCTTTGGAAACAGGGAGCAATCACAGCCCAAGGTCTAAAAAACAGACACTTCAGGGTCTAAGCAAAGGCTTCTCACGGTCAAGAGCTAGAGTGCCCCTTCCTCTATACAGAAAAACGCCTGTTGGCTGAACTGCTCATCTGGGGCAAGGTTTTCCAGGGGACTATTATGGTTCCCTAGGAAGAGATGTTTTCTAACAGACAGGGCTTTGCAATAATGGAACCAGCAGTGACCTCCCTGTCATCAGAGGAGTAGAGAAGTGGTTGGGCCAGTATCTGTGGATGCTGAGGAAGTAACTGACCCCAAAAAACCCCCAATCTCTCAGAGCAGGAGGAAACACAGTGCAAAGGAAAGAGCCAGCCTTTAGCTAATATCCTCATTCTGTGAGTGAGTGAGTGAGTGAGTGTATGTGAAGAGCAGTCACAAATCCAAGGTCATGCAGGGCAGGGAGGGGAGGGAGATCAGCATAACTAGACTCAAGAGGCAGAAGAAAACTACTTTATTTAGCAACAAGGTGCTCGAAGCCCACCTCACAATGGTCTATGACACCCAGAGGGGTGGGACCTTGTGGATAAGACCTGCTGGGTAAAAAGTTTGGGCTAAGAGACTTTGGTGTGAATTCTGGCTCTCCTACTTCGTCTCTCTGTGCCTGTCTTTTCTTCTGAAAACCAAGTCGAATCACAGTGCTCACTCAGCTACAACAGTTGGTTCAGGGTCTGACTGAATCAGAGGGCAGGCTCAGAAGCTTGTACAATGCCCGGTACACAGGAGCTGGGCTCAGGAAATGGAAGCTGGTGTTTATGTGAGGACAGGGGTATGGGGCCAAGCAATGGCACACAGTAGCAATGAGAGGCATGGTGGGAATGTCAGCTGCGGCCCCTGCAGCAGCCCCTCCCCAGGAAAGCCCAATCACACATGCCTACGTGCACACACATTCACACACACTCATACCCATGTGCACATGTGACTGGAGTCTTCATGACTCCCCAGAACACTTAGGGAGAGGCTGACGTTTATCCCACCTCCCTACCCTGTGATGAACAGGTATGCTGGGTATTGCTCAGGTGGTCCTGACAGGGATCCCAGGTCACCGCCCACCTGGCCAGCTCAGGCTGACTTCTTAGCCTCTCAGGACTTTGCCTGGCCCATGCCAACAGCCCTGGCTTGCAAAAGCTGCTGGAGAGGACTGTGCTGAGCGGTCAGAGTGCCTCACATCATCTAAGGCCTGACCTTTCCCAGTCATCGATGTCAACACGCCACCTCCATTTACAGTGAGTTTACATGTATCTGCAAATATTGCTTCGGGCATGGCCTGACTCATGGAAAACTGCCTTCTTATTCCACAGGCAACAATAACCCAGGGGTCCTGAGGGACTTCCATTCTGGTCCAGGGCAGCTGAGTTTAGATGGAGATAGCTCTGGTAACAGGTTACTAATTCAGCAGCACATTCTCATTACTGGAGGCTTAATACAGAACTGGGAGGCTAAGCACAGAACAGCAGAGGGTTTGTAGAGGAAGTTCATCTTGAAGTTGGTTCTGGAGCTGATGTCATCCTCTTTTCAGTGACTATGTAGATGGCCTCTGGTTTCATCATCTGTAAAATGGGAATGATAACGGTACCTACCTTCCTGGGTTATTATGAAATACAATCAGATTAGAGTAAAGTTCTGGGCAGAGTGCTTACACAGAGCACTCTGACAAATAAATTGAAAATTACAAATGTAACTTATACTTTTCTTTTTAAATTATCTGTCTCTATGGAAAGCATTAAGAATCTTCCACCTGAGCCAGGCTCTTGATTATTTGCCCAGGACTCTCTCTTTGACAGCAACACTGAGGGACATGGGTGGTACTATGAAAGCCACGTGTCATTGACCACTTAGTATTAAAGTGCCTGGTGTTCAGTAAGTGCCCCTCCCCACCTTTGTGGGGTACCTCTGAGACCCACTGTTGATATTCAATAGGCTTTAAGAACTTTGGTAGACATGCCATATTAATATAGTCTACCAAAAGTTGTGTCTTAAGACACACCTGGCATAGAATAAAAATTTGCCATCAAGAGCAGCCTCTATGTATTGACCGTTTACTATGTGCCAGGCACTGTTCCAGATGCTTCACATGGATTATTTCATTTAATCTTCCAAAGAAATTCACGGACAAGGCTATTACTATGAGCCCATTTTACAGATGGTAAAGCAGAGGTTTAAAGGGGTCAAGTAATTTGCCCAAGGCCACCCAACTGATAAGTGGGAAAGACAGAACTTGAACCCAGGTTTTTCCACCTCCAGAACTCCATCTCTTAGCCACTGCTCAGGTATTTGGCAAGAAATAATTACAAGACAAAAATAAAGCTTAAGGACTTTACAGAGCAGTGGTATAAACGTCCACACTTGAGGTCTCACTGAGTGTTACAGCCTATGTGTCAGAGACAGCTCCTGCAAGAACTTGCTCCTTTCCATGGAGCCTTGAACTGGTTTTCAAGCCACAGTTCATTGGTCCAGCCCAGGGGCCAGGTCCCCATCAGGCTCCTGGCTCTTCTACCAACCAGAAGCCACCTCTGTCCTTCTTTTCCATCCATTTCAGATGCCAGGAGCTAGAGATTTTCCAGGACCCCTTGGGGAATATTTGAGGGTGTAGCTCTCTTGAGGATACTGGTGGTCTGATATAGTAGTGGACCAAGACTTGCAAATGGCCCTAGAGCCCATCTCTACAAACCACCCGTTGGTCACCAGCCTATACTGCGGGAGCTGGAGATCCCCATGGCTGAGGTCTCAAGACCACCCATGCAGCCTAACTGCTCTGCCCGCACACTACCATCCCTTTTGGGTAGGATCCATCTGTAGAGGGCATGACTGGCCAGGAAGCAGCCCCAAAGAGGATTCTAGAGAGGGAAAGCGTGAGTGGGAAAAGAAAGACAGATAGACAAAGAGCTCAGCAGCAGCTGGTCGGGGAGGCTGGATTCACACTTCTAATCTGCTTCTGCAGATTATGCTTCATGCAGTCAATAGGGGAGAAATGCCACGATTTACATGACAAGAACCAAAGGAGAGAATTATAGCAAATCAATTCTGCATGAGGAGATAAAGCCCCATCTTTAATGTATGCAGTGAAAGGTAGAAATTCAATTCTCATAATGTCAGATGATCTGATTAAACCTGACATTCATTATTAGTATGATGATTTTTCCTTCTCTTCTTGGGCTTGAAGAACAAACAGGCCCCATAAAGACAGGGTTGTAGAACATCATTGTAATCGGACAGCTGAATGAAGAAAAGGCTGCTCTGGCCACCAGCACTGACGACCCCCTCCGGAGAAGGAGCCCCTGGAGCCGCACCGATCCCTCTGACTGAGATTGGCCAAGGGCAAACCGTACAGCATAGCCTCGGGAAACTCCTGCAAGCGAAATCAAGTCAGGGGCAACCACACACAAGTTGCATGCCTTTGGGCCACTTTTTCTCTCTGAGCCCCTCTTCTCCTTGACCAAATGACTGAGGTGAGTCTCCAGCAGTGCTTCCCAAAGCTCAAGGATGCCTCCTGGGAAGGGGGTCCTCTAGTCAAACAGGTGAGGATTTGCCACCTACGATATAATATATAGCCTTCTCTCGGACCTTCATAATGTCTCAGAAGGCATGCAGCAAAGAAACCTATTTAATTTTGAGTCACCGTGAGTTTCCTTAAATCTGGGTTGACAAACTTCGTGTGAACAGGGCCAGACAGTAAATATTTTAGGCTTGGCCGACCACCCAGGCTGTTATAACTACTCAACTCTGCTGTTACCGTGGAAAGCAGCCATAGATAATATGTAAGCAACAACGACAAAAAAGGTGCGACTGCTTTCCAATAAAACTTTATTTAAAATACAGCTGGTGGGTCAGCTTGCCAATCTTTGCCCTAGACCATGAACTACCCCAGCCCCAGCCTTCTTTTCTCAGAAAGACCTACTAAAAGGTCAAATAACACAGCAGGTGAGAGTTTAGGTCCAAATCCCAGTTCGGCTAGTTAGTGATTCTGAATCTCTGGTAAACTGCTGAAGCTCTGTGACAGCTCCTGGCGTGTAGATGGGGGAGCCAACGTGACAGTTCATTGAAAGAATAGAAAGCACTTGGCACAGCCACCGTCACGTAAGTGCTCACCGATTATTCATGTCGTTGATGACAGTTCAGCTGTTATTATTAATATTATCATCCAGCAGCGGCGTGTTCTTTGAAACACCCAGAAGAAACAATCTCCGAAGAGCCCCCCTGGGTGCTTGCATTCTGTTAGAAGGTAAGGAGCGGGGAGGACTTGCTACTAGTATGCCTCCGGAACCCTCTCGTGGAGTTTCCAGACTCTCATCATTAATTTCCCATCAGAGTTCATCCTCTCTGACCTCCCTGTCAGAGAAGTTTCTTCAGCCTCCTTTCAGCTCAGTTAATTATACCCGACACAGTGACCGGGCCACCGAATGAACTACTCCCAGTTCGACTCCCAGCTGCCCTCCAGACTCAGCCCCATCCAGCTAGCTGGGGCGAACTGGTGAAAAAGCCCACCCACCTCTGTAGGCCCAGTCCAGACCGCCAACGTCACGGGACGCCTCTGGAAGCTGGAAACTATGCTAAAAATGCATACCTGTCTCATGTAATGAGAACCAGTCCCTCAGATGCCTGGCAAAGCCTCCTCTTTAATTATCTCTATTATGGGGAAAGCCTTGTTTCTAAAGTAGACATGGTGTGAGCATCAGAATTTCTGACCTGACAAGTCAGGGGCCTTGCCTTGGGACAGAGGAGGGAGGCCTGGTAATGCTTCCGGAAGCCAGCAAGAACGGGAGGTGGGGATGCATGTGCACACGTATGAGTGTGTTCGTGCACACGTGCACACGTGCACGTGGACAGTGGAGGGGCCAAGGCAGCAGGCAACACCATGACTCTCATCTTGGTCGGTCGGGCGAGGCTTAGATTGGGCCCTATCATCTTGCTGTTGCAGCAGCAAGTACCAAGCCCGATGCACAGTAGGTGCTCAGTACATTTTTGTTGACTGATTGACTGAACTATTTGATTATTAATTAATTAGTTAATAAGCTCCCTCTTTTTCCTTCTACTTTGGTTTTACTAGGCCCTTGCTGTTTTCCTCCTCAGTGAACTCCAAACTGGTCCGCCCTGTCCATCGCTTCGACACTGTCTCCTGCAAACCCCCACCCATTCCTCTCCCATCCCCTCACACTGAAAGCCCTCCATCAGCGATTCTTGCGGGCACCTGGCTCTGGATCTGCCTGTCCAGTCACCCTGAATGACCCAGACTCCCCTTTGCTTTGCTGATGCGGAGCTTTGTTCTCAGAGTTTCCTCTGCCCTTCCCTCCTGCTGGGATGTGAATCCCACCTCCCGGAGGGGGCTCTTGCTTCTGAGCCCTCCCCTCCTTCCCCCCCCCCCAACACTCACACACTTTCTTGTGTTGATCTTGACCACTTTCTACTGGATAAAACTTTTTTTAATGGACACAGCTTCTTATCCTTACAAAGGCTCTTCGAGGGCTCTAGGAAATCTTTCTAGGAAAGACCCTTGCTCATAGCAGTAAATGCTGCATCTGTCATGACAACAATACACTAGCCTGTGTATGAAGTGGGGTCTGCATTTGGCAAAGCAGCATCAGGCGAGAACCGGTGCTGTGCTAGAGGCCACCCAGCGTGTAGAATAGGAGGTCCAAACTTTAAATCTTGGTTCCTGCCGTCCTCTTGGCTGAGAAACCTCTAGCAAGGCCTTCGACCTCTCTGAGCTTCTGTTTCTTCATTTGTAAAATGCAGATCATCCTGATCCTGGCCTTTTCTAGCTCAGGGAGCATGCAATGAGATGATGTACATGAAAGAAGCCTCTAGCAAACCTTCAGGCATCATGACAACAATAATCTCCTACAGGCTGCTATGTGCCAGGCTCTATGCTGGGAATCCTCATGAAGGCTGTGATGGTTCCAGTATGATCCCCATTTTACAGATGAGAAAACTGAGGCTCAGAGAAAAGTGATGTGACCAAGTCCTATAGACCATTTTGTTCCTGTTCTATCTGATTGCAGACTCTGCAGCTTTCGCTCGGCCACACGGTGGGCATTTTGCTATTTGTGACTCTAAGGTGGGATCCTATACCTGAGGGGTCAGCAACCCCACTTAATAAACCCTCCTTGATGAACTGTTAGAATGCATAGGCTATAATAAATAATGCTAATAAAATCAATGCAGCTCCCTGCCCTCTAGGACTTTTGGTATAACGCAAGCAGCAAACATTGTACGAGACAGAGAACAGCAGAGTCTGACAAAAAGGGCCATAAAACAAGACAGGTTTTACACGCTTTGCAATTTTTTCTTACCAATACCCTCACCAGTGTTCATCTACCAACACTGATGAAGGGCTGTGCGAGTGCCTGATTCACCTTGAAAAGCATTTTTATATCCTTATCCAAAAAGATCATTTTGCTTATCCCAAGACTGTCCACTTTTATCCTACTGTGGCCCAGACTGGGGGTGAGGGCCCTTAGGAACATGGTATGATGGGGAGGGTGAAGATATCTCACCTTCCAGACTCCCCTGATGCCCAAGGGGGGCGTGGAGAGGAAACTGGCAGCAGGACAGAAGGAAACTACACAGCAAGGTGGCCACAGGGCCTGCTGGTCCTGGGCAGGATGCCGTGATGCAGGCTGAGGACCAGGAGGGCCAAACCCGGGCATGGAGGCTTCCTGCCAGGCAGGAACTTGGGCATCGTCCTTCCCATCCCTAGGATCCAAGCCACCAAACTCTAGTGGCCCAAGGTGCTCCATGAAAATAGGCTTCCTTGGTAAATTCATTTGGGAAACAGATGCCAGTCAGCGCATTCAGGGCTCTGGAAAGGCCTGTGTATGGGAACTGACCGACCTTGTCTTGTCTAACAGCACTTCCCAGTATGTCGGATCATGGAACCCCATTTATGTCCCACAGAGCTAATGCTACTGGGACACAGTTTGTGTCCACATTTTTACATATGAGGACACTGGAACCCAGATTGGGGTGGGGGCAGAGCCACTGGTTGCCTAAGATCAGTTGGTGAAGAACTTAGAGCAATGTCTAGGCCTAGCGGCTTCAGCAGTAGCTTTGGCAACACAAGCACCCATTGGAGTAAAGCTGGCTATGAGAAAAAAAAGCCTCTGGATGATCTAACTCACATTATCTTACATTTTAGTATGCCAGGGATTTGGTGAAGTAAATATTTTTGGACTATAAGATAAACAATAGCACAGGAGCAATATGCTCTTAAGGGCAACTACCATTCAGCCTGAGGGCTGTGGAGTAAAAGGGAGTGGTGGGGACTGAGGCTCACAGGAGTACGCGGGCCAAAGGGACACTCTGGCTCCCGTGATACCGCCACCTGAGTGTGCAGGTCAAATGTTGTTGCAATTTTGATTTCTCAAGAGAAGCAGGATAGACCGATATGGTACAGCTCCTGAAAAACAATTTCTTTTGCAGGCTGAATTTTTTTCCCTGTGGGTCCCCAGTTTGTCTGTGCTAGAGCCCTCTCCTTCCATCTCTATCCATGCCTCTCCACAGCAGCCAAACTCTAGCACTCTGGCAATCTGGGCAGAGCCAGGCGGGTCGGCGGGAGGCAAAGGTTTCCCGTGCCCGGCTTGCTTTGCTTGGAGGGATTCCCCACGGAGATAAACTGGGACAACAGTACTCAGTAAACAGCAGTTTTCAACATAAATATTGCCAGGTTTGAGCTAATGTGGTATCAGCCCGGCCTGTAATCCAAACAAAATAGATCATTGTCCTGTGATTATTTTTCCTCGGGACAAAAGGCTCTGAGCACTTGGTTTCCCATTTTGTAACCTCTGTATTTATGGGCCATGTTAATTTAATTCAGCAGCTCCGCCTTCAACACAGTTCAAAAGCAGCCAGAATTTGCATTTCATGATTTCAAAGCCTTTCTGGTCTGCTGGGCTTCACTGAGAGGGAGGCTTTGTCCTCTTCATTCTGAGAAAGAAGAGGACAGAAAAACCACCCGAACCCTTTGACATAATACAAAATACATCCTCGGCAGCTACAGAAGCTGCTGCTCATATCCCAGAAACGGAGACCCAGCCGCAGAACACCTGGAGCGTTCTGGAACAGTCTGTCTCGGCTCCCGCAGATGCAGGCTGTGACCAGGGAAAGAAGTCCTCCCCTCCCTTGTGGCTGCGGACCCAGGGCCCAGCTGAAGGTTGCCTACGCTGCTGGCCACTGGCCAGTCAGGCTGAGTCAGACCGCTGTTCATTTGACCAGCCTGACCCTCTGTCAAAAACTGCCAGAGGACCATTTTCTCGAAGTCCATCCGCCCCTTTTTCACAGGGTACACTAACAGCTTCTTAAGTTTTACCTTATTCGACCTTGCAACATATGAGATGAGGTTTGTGACTGCCATTTCACAGATGGGGAAACTGAGGCCAGAGAGGTGAAGTGATTTGCCGAAGGCCTCGAGGCCTCTTGAAATGACAATAAAGGATTTTCTTTGGAAAGCAAACCTGGCTTTTTTCATCTGTCCTCGGGAGATGACTTTGATTGTGATTCCCATGACTGAGGATGGATTTCTTTCCTTTTTTTTTTTAATATAAATTTCTAACAAAACGGGGGCACCTGGGTGGCTCAGGTCATGATCCCAGGGTCCTGGGATCGAGCCCCACATCGGACTCCTGGCTCAGCGGGGAGACTGCTTTTCCTTCTCCCTCTGCCGCCCACCCCCTGCTTTTGCTCTCTCTCTCACTCCTTTTTTCTCTCAAATAAATAAATAAAATCTTTAAAAAAATTCTAATGAGGGTGCCTGGGTGGCTCAGATGGTTAAGCAGCTGCCTTCGGCTCAGGTCATGATCCCAGGGTCCTGGGATCGAGCCCCGCATCGAGCTCCTTGCTGAGCGGGGAGCTTGCTTCTCCCTCTCCCTCTGCTGCTCCCCCTGCTTGTACCTCTCTCTCTGTGTCAAAAATAAATAAAATCTTTTAAAAAAATTAAAAAATAAAAAATTCTAATGAAACAAATAATACATGTATGTATGCTAATATATTCTTTTTACAAAACAGTACAGATAAGCCTTAAAGCTCCTTACACCACCCTACTCCATCTCCTCACGCCACCCCTACACTCACACATGCAAGTCTCTCCTCCCCGAAGTCAACCACTACGAGAAGCTTCCCTGGAAATCTTCCACTGTTTTCCTAAGCAAGCTTAGTCTGTATACTTCCAAGGCTACACATTTATGGAGTGTTTGTCACTTTTTAATAAAATGATAATCATATTGTGTATATATTTCCACAATTTACTTTTTATACTCAGTAAACTCTTGGGGAATATAGAATGCAGCAAATCTAGAACTTTCTCGGTCTTCTTTTTTTTTTTTTTTTAAGATTTATTTATTTATTTGAGAGAGCGAGAATGAGAGAGAGAGAGAGAGAGTACATGACGGGGGGAGGGTCAGAGGGAGAAGCAGGCTCCTCGCTGAGCAGGGAGCCCGATGCGGGACTCGATCCCGGGACTCCAGGATCATGACCTGAGCTGAAGGCAGTCGCTTAACCAACTGAGCCACCCAGGCGCCCCTTTCTCGGTCTTCTTAACATGCTCCATAGTATAGCCATGCTGTGATTCACTAGCTGTTCACTGATTTTGCTCTCACCAACCATACTGTGCTGCTTCCTGGGGCACATTTGCAATCATTTTTTTTTTTTTTCCAGAGCTGAGGTGAGACGTGGGATCGCAGCAGGTGATAGGGACTACTTGCTCCTGGCATCCTTCCACCTCTCTTATGGTTTAGAACACAGATTTCTTAATTTGGGTTCCCTGAAACTGTCTCTGGTGGAGAGTATTGCCGGCAGAAGATTTACTGGGAGGTGCTCCACCTCAGTAGGAAGTGAGGAGGGCGAGACTGGGCCTGCAGTGCCCTTCCAACGAGGCCTTCGTGGACCCCTACAGGACCTCCAGAGCTGGGATGACCCCCCAGAGTTGTCCCAAGTTGAGGCAAGGGGGCCAGAACTTTTTATGCCTGCATGATCTAATTACTGGCAAAATGGCCTCCCTTCTTCGAGGGGGTGTAATCTTGGGCAAGACGGTTCCCTGCAACTCTGGGCCATGACCAGAGAGACCCTGTTGTGTACCATCAGTCCCTGATATTCCCAGCAGCTGGGGAAGGCTATGTCCGCCCTGGCAAGGGGCCCGGGCCAGAGAGCTTCAGCCACACCCACTTCCAGAACAGCAATTCCATTTCCCAGGCCCGTGCACAGCTAAGTGCAAGTGACCAAGTTCTGACCAACAGGACCCAGCGGGTTCAGCCATAAGAGGATCATTTCAGACTTTTGCAGGAAACAAAAGTTAATTTGAATGCTATTTAGATCCATTTTATTTGAAGTTTCTCTGAAAAACAGTTTAAAGTATATGCTAACATACAAAGTCATTGGGTGGGCACTTAGAAATAAACTTAAAATAAGTTTAATAGCTATAGCACTATTTGGCCCCACCACCTTCGCCCATGCCTGCACGAATTTATACACCCACCTGCAGAGTAGGAGCATGCCCATTTTACAGACATGACTTTGAACTGAGCTATCTCTACCCTCCAACCTGGGCCCCATTTATGACCTATTTGCAAGGATCCTAGCAACGGTTAAAGATTCTGTCAGATGCATGAACAAAGCAAGCCTAACTTGGCAGGAAATAGACCCACATAGACCCCACTAAGCCACATTAGCTTCTGGCTTCAGTTGGCTCTGATCTCAAAACTCTGGGAGAATCAGGACGAAAGATGCAGATATGAGTCTGAGCCAGAATACAAACTCTGAAAGCTTGGCTCCAAATCCCAGCTTGGATGCTCTCTCAGGAGTCCTGGGAAGATTCCTATGGGTCCTCGGTCTTCTCATCTGGAAAACAGAGCCTACTGGCCTGAGCACAAAGGGTGGGCTCTGCACCTAGACCTGGAAAGCCTCCAGTTAATCGTGGTGCTTGGGTGAGCCACACAGCCGAGCTGCTGGGGAAACCCACATCAGGTAGGTAAGCAGCACCAGGCTCGGCTGCCTCAAGCATAATTTCACCATTGGAACTTCAGGCCGAGTTTCATCTTCCCTTCAAACTTCCCACCGAGTTTAAGAACAGCATGGCCTCAACTGACCAAGCTACAATAGCCTTGGAGAAACAGCATCGAGGGAGGAAGGTCGCAATACTTTCTGAGGGCCTATTTATTCTTCTTGACACTCTGTGAGACCTGGGTCTGACTATGGATGGGGAAATTGGGTTTCAGAGTGATTGATGAATTTGCTGGGGCTGACAGTGAGGCTTCAATCAGCCCTATGTGGCTCTGGGCTCAATAACAACAGCAGGATTACTACTACGAATATTAACAGCTCACACTTACGTGCCATATCCATGTTAGGTATTATTTTAAGCATTTTGCATGTATCAGCTATTGAATTCTCAGGATGACTCTATAAGGTAAATGCTCCAATGATCCCGCACTTTACAGATGAGGAAACTAAGCCCTGAGAGCATACACAAATACAGGTTGGAGCTGAGATCTGACCCAACAGCCTGGCTTGGGAATCCATGTGCTTATCCACTATGCCATCTGGCCTCACTGGCCCCCATTCCCGTCCACACTCTCAGCTTGCCATAGAATATTGGAGCTGAAAGGGATAGCAGAGAACATAGTCTAATCTCCCCATTCTACAGATAGACAAACTGAGAACCAGAGAGGAAAAGAGACTTGCCCAATAACACACAGATGGGAAAACAATGCTGGGAGCAGAGCCGAGATCTAGGAAATAGGGAGGAATTCAAAATTAAGTTTAAAAGCAAAGTATTCTTTACCCCTTGAACTTCATTTTTTTTATTTCAACAGATGTGAGAATCTGGCGGGTATTCACGGAAGGTGCCCGTAGGAGGGGAGATCTGAGGGCAGCACCTATGGGAAGAGAAGCAGAGTGAAGGTGGCAGCAGAAGAGAAGGTCCTAGCAGCTCTGGAAGCCAGAGAGATGGGTACCAGGGCAGCCCCAGCCGGGCACAGCAGGGGCTGCGATCCTACCCGGTTCACTCGTTGGGCTAAGCAATGCCCTCCTCGTGCTTACTCTTTGCTGGCTGAAAATCAAAGGTGAATCCCTAGTGAGGACGAGGATGGTGATGTATT
Source organism: Phoca vitulina (assembly GCF_004348235.1). NCBI lineage: Eukaryota > Metazoa > Chordata > Mammalia > Carnivora > Phocidae > Phoca > Phoca vitulina. The sequence continues at coordinate 843,212 of NW_022589719.1, read as the reverse complement.
CACTACTGAGAAGCAACAGAGGGTAAGGGTTATAAGAATAAAGTCCTGGGTCAGCTCTCCCATTTGCTCTCAGTGTGACGACGGACAGCTGCTTAATCTCTATGCCTCAGGTCCTGCACAGATAAAATCATGTTGGAAAGAAGACCTCATCCACCAGAGAGAACTCAATCCACAGATGGTCCTAAAGTCAGTAACATAGGTCCAGCACCGAGTAAGCGCTCAAGAAATAGTTGTTGCTGTGGCTCATGATTAATACCGCTACTTGTCGGGCATTGACCACGTGCCAGGCACTGGCTAAGGGCGTTATAAACATTTCCTCGTCTCAACCACCTGCAGCGGAGGGTACTGCTACCTCCAACCTACAGACGAATAAATGGAGACTTGGAAAGGTTAAGTAACTTGCACAGAGGAACCAACGGACTCCTTGGTGTGACTGTTTTGTCTGGAGCCCTATCTCTCCCTTAAAGCAGTGTCCGAAAGGACGCTGATATCATGAGGATGCAGCCATGGGTGCTAGGAAAGTCATCCAGAAAAAAGGAGACAGGGAAAGAGAGACAGAAGGCACATTTCAAAGCAAGTGCAAATGACCTTCATTAAAACCAAAAATTTCGGGGTGGGTGTTGGTGGCTGATTTTCTCCCTTTGCCCCACCAGATCCATTCCGCACACTTCTCTGCCCTGTTCTGTGGCTCAGGAGACTCTGCAGACTGCCTTACCCAGTCTCCCTTGCCCTCTAGGTCAATGAGAGGCACTGACTAACATGAGAAGAGGGAGAGAAGAGACCAGAGAGTTATTCCCCAGCTGCCTCCTTGCCAAGATGTCTCATTCTCCTGCCCAAGGCTAGAGCTCTCTCCCCTCAACTCCCTTCTAGGGGTTGGAATAACTCCTACTTTTGTTAGTTCCTATTGGTTCCCATACCCCTGCTCAGGCCTTTGTAAACAGTACCTCAGTTAAGCCCCCTCCAATCACTCCTTCCCAGTGTTCCACCCACTTCCTACAGGAGCCCTCATTGAGGCTTCTAAGATTGCAGGGAGTTTATAGTGCAGAAACATTACTGGAGTCATTCTGACTTTCCTGGAGGCTGTCTAGGGGACAGTCCAGAAACCTCCAGGGGGTCATCATAGCAACCAACAGCTCTTGGAAGCCCCACGGCTCAGCCGACACTGATTCACTGGTCCTCTGGGTCTTTCACCCCTACCTCCACTCCAGGGTGACAGGAAATCTCTGCAGAAACAAACTCCCATGAGCCCCTGTAAGGGCTGCCTGGTATGGCCTGGGCTGACCCTCTAACCAGAGGCAAGCTCAAGTGTCGAGCTACTCCAGGTCATCGGGCAACTCTCCTCTCTTAGCTGAAAGTTCATAAAGAGACTGAGATGACAGACAAGGCACAGGGCCTGCCTTATTTTGCATTCTTGCCTCCTTCTAAGAAGACAGAGAATCAAAGTGAGAGCCTCTCAGAGGGGCTTTAGCAGGGCTGGCCAGAGTTGCCTTGTGGAAAAATTCAATACAGCAAGAAAAAAAATTAACTAGAAGTGGTCCAGTAAGAAGATAGAGAACAGGTTGAAATTCAGGACAGCCGGAAACAAAGGTAGCCAGATCAGGAAAATAACTTTGGGACTTCAATGGTTTTCTTCCTTCTTTCACCTACTCTTTCTAATGCCTGCCAAATGTGCCAAGGAAAAGCCTTCCAGGATCCTGCAAGCGGGTGACAGTCCACCTGGTAAGGTGAGATGAGAGGTCGTCATGGAATATGCTGGAGATGAGAGAACATGGAGACCAACACCACTGGCCACATGAGGCCAACAGCTCTGGTAGACCAGATGGACCAGATTATTAGCAGGGTCAGTGGGACTGGGCTCTAGGAATGGTGAGTCTTTCCTGCCCAGTCTGGAAGGGACAGCAGAGAACATTCCATCCTCTGGAAGCCAGAGGCCAATCTTTTAAGCCCCAGGCTATCTTTCACCCCACCCCTCAGAGTTGATAGCAAAGGCCATGGACCAGAGTCTGCAGAGATGTCCTCCCCACCACTTCTGCCTCATCCCGGGGGGCCTGTCTCAGCCCTTTCTTGACTCACATTCACACATAGGCATTCGTGAGACCAGAACCAGAACCAGGGGAGCAGCCACCAGTCTTTGGGAGGCAGTGGGTTCCCTGGAAAGGGTGAAACTCGGATGTGGCACTTGTCTGGGGTTTGTGGTCCAAGCTCTGCCACTTGAACAAAATGACTACCAGGTTTTGAGGACTTTCTACCTGCCAGGGACTGTGCTAGGAGCAGGACATGAAATTCTCTCATTTGAGCCTCACGAGAACTCATGACCATCCCACGAGGTAAGTTTGATTATCCCTATTATGCAGCTCCAAGGTCACAGACATAGTATGTGGGAACTCAAACCGCAGCTCTTTGTCTCCCTGATCTCTGCACCTAACTATTATAGGATCCGTATTTCACATAACCTCTTTGCACCTCAATTTCCTCTTAAAAAAATGGGGGATAAATAGCTACCTCCAAATGCAATAACAACAGAGATAGGCCTCACTACACGGCAACAGTAATAACAGCTTCCTGTGATAGCTTCCAATTTTTTTCGATTTACTGCAGCCTGGCACTGGACTATGAGTTTTACTTCAATTCAATCCTCCTAACCAACCTGTAATGGGTTGAATTGTGTCCCCCAAAAAGATATGTTGAAGTCCTAATCCCCAGTATCTCAGAATATGACCTTATTTGGAAATAGGGTCATTGCAGCTGTAATCAGTTAAGATGAGGTCATATTGGAGGAGGATGGGCCCTCGGTGAATGGTAAGCTTTTAAGAAGAGGAGAGAGACACAGAGAGGAAAGGGACCTGGGAAGACATAGGGACGCACAGGAAGAAGGCAGAGGCAGATCAGAGTTAGGCTGTCACAGGCCAAGAAAAGCCGGGAATACCAGAAACTGGAAGAGGCAAGGAGAGATCCTCCCCCAGAGGCTTCAGAGGGAGTATGGCCCTGCCAACACCTTGATTTGGGACCTCTAGTCCCCAGAACTGTGAGGCAATCAATTTCTGTTGTTCTAAGTCACCCTGCTAATCGTACTTTGTTACAGAAGTCATAGGAAACTAATGTACAACCTTAGGCAACTTTTTTTCCCTATTTTTACAGATAAGAAAAATGAGGAGGCTCAGAGGGGTTAACTAACGTGTCCAAGATCACACGGAGAGTAAGTAGTGGGGCTGGGAATGGAATGTGAGACTGTCTGACTCCATGCGTGAGCCCTAAGCCTACAGCCTGTCTGCAGGAGAGGCTCAGCACATGCTAATTCCCTTCCACGCACCTACTGCCCACCCCAAGGCTCCTTGGCTCCATGGCCCACTTCCCCTCGGAAGCCTTCCCTATTGACTCTTGCCCCCATGTCCTCTCCCTTCTCTGAGTTCCAATGCTTCCACAGAGCATGCATGGCCACGTGGCACCTGTCTTTATGCCATCCTCCTCTGTGGGCCCTCTTCAGTTCAGGGTGAGCCTGGGCTCCATCATTAGACCAAAAGCTCTTTCAGGCCAGGACCAGGTGAAGTCTTCTGCTGCTCTGCCCAGAATTAAGGGCAGGGAGTTCAGGCTCACCCAGCACTTGCCCATCCGCCCCGGGACTGCTCCATCCAGGGACAGGATGCTGAGCCTGGCAGCAAGAGGTCATTCTGATCCATCTGAAGATCTGAGAGATTCGCAGATGCTCATGAGAAACAAGATACTTCTCACATGTTTTGGGCAGCCCTGGACATCAGGTCTCTTCCCACTGTTTCTCTGAGAAAAATCTGTATCCATGCAGGGTACCAAGGAACAAGTTCTTCAACTCTAACAGAAATGTAAACTGGTACAGACTTTCTGGAGAGCAAGTCAGCCATGAATATCACAAGTGGTTTTCTGTTTTAAGTGCATAGTTTTACCCACTTCTAGAAATCTTCCCTAAGAAAATGATCAGAAATGCCAGCTGAGATTTATGTTCATAGTAATATTAAAATACTATTATTTTGAGAACAGCCTAAATGTCTGACAATAGGTGATGGGTTAAGCTGTGATCTACTCATTGAATATTATGCCTTACTGATTTAAAAAAACTCTTCTTAAATATTAAGTATCAAACCCAGCATATTCAAAATGTGAATTCTGAAGAAAATTTAGTATCATGGGATAATATGGATGCTGTAAAGTTAGGAGGAAAAAAAAAGCTAAAAAATTGTACATATAATATAACCCCAATTTGGGGTTATATAAATAACCCAATTTGGAAAAATCCTTTTCTTCTAAGTAGCAGACTAGAAGTGAATTTTTTTTCTTCTTTGTAACTTTCTGCATTTTCTAAGCTCTCTACAGTGTTTTATAACTGGAGGAGAAGCAGGGGAGTAGCACCTCTGCCCAGTGAAATGTCCCCAGACACCAACAGTTCCCCTCCCTGCTCCAACTGACAGATTACAGGGGGCTCCACCCCCCGCTCATTCAGAGCCTATGTTTGCTGAGCCACGTGGAGCTGTGGACTAAGCAAATGTCAATGCATTCAAGAGTCAACGAGTGGGCATCGTGAATGGACAATTTTCCAGTGAATCTCTCTGTACCGCACGAACAGTTCATCATCTGGGACTATTTCCAAGAAAGGCTCATCTGCTCTGGGCAGCAGCTGGTCCTGGCACCTGCACACCTCTTACCTTGTTCCCAGACTTCCAGAAGCAAAAGCTAGGAGGGGCTGTGGGCAAGTCCATTCACCCCCGAACTGGAAACAGTCCCTCCCAAGTGTGTCGCCACCAGCCACATCTCAGGGACAGACACGACAGGGGCGCTTGGTGGGGGAAACAAGGGAGTGTGGACAGGTGCAAATGGATTTTCCCCAGTGAGGTCACAGGAGGAGAAATCCCACCAATACAGACAAAATGAAACATCTAACTCAGTACTTTGGCCTATCACCCAGTGCAGCAACAAGACTTTTATAAATGCTGCCTGTCTTCCCACCTGGCATGTTGCTATAAAAATTTAAATAAAATACCAAACGCACACAGCACCAATATTATCATCATCATCACTCTCTCATGGAAAGAAGAAATTCAACTAAATGAACTCTCCACTGTGAACCGCATTTTAATGATGCTCACATTCACGTGCATTTCTGGACCCCTGTGTTTCTCCAGAAAGCATCAAACATCATAGGGACCAATTGGTGCTCTTCCACTGAGAGTATTAACTGTTCAATTTCCTCTCTACTGATTACCTTCCGGGTTCATTCCTTAGGACAAAGACCATTTCTAATTCTAAGATAGTAGAAAGAATAAAGGAATCGGATAGCCGGGTTTGAATTGCAGCTCCATCACCAGTGAGCTAAACCTCAATTTCCTCAACTGTAAGACACCTACATCACAGGGTGGTTTTGAGGAAAAAGTGAAATGTTAAGTGTAAATTGTGGCTGGCCCACAGCACATCCTCAAATGAATATGTTTTATGCTATACCATCTTCTATTTTTTGAGTTCAGCTATAAATTTGTTCAGTCACTTTCTCAAAAGCCCGACTCATGGGACTTTCTCTCAAGTTCCCCTTCTCACAACTTTCTAACGCACAAAAAGTCTAGAGTTTCTTAGTCTTTCATTATGAATCGGAAATTTCAATTTATTTAATAACAATGAAAATCTTTTGGAAAGATAATGGTTATTTAACAGAAAAAGAGCTCTTTTATTTTTCAAAAAAATTATGATCTTTGATTCTACTCTACCTGTAGGTACAGACAAATCTTGAACTAGAAATGTTGACTTCTTTGTGGAATACCACAGCAGTGCAGTCCTCCCTCCAGCAGGGGGCTCCCTTCTCTTTGGGCAATCAGAAGCACTCAAACCTCGCCACCATAGTTGACATATCTGCAGGAGAAAATATACAACCTCCCCACCCCCATGTCCTCTTACCCCAAGGGAAGTAGAAAATGCTATTTCACAGATGCTTTTCTGGTCCCGCCTCTAAGATAGTTTCATCCCAAGTCAGCCTGTCAAAATCAACACCATTCCAAACCAATCCAGAGAAATGGGACTAGTCTATAGAAGCCCCATCAAAACAGTACTAGTCCAGGCTGGCTCATGAAAGAGCCTAGCTCCAGGCTGCTCCACAGAAATGGTTTTATTATCAGCTCAGTCACATAAAACTAATATGTTAGTTCCACTAAGGACTAAACAGGCATTTTGGGGGTTTGTTTGTTTGTTTTTGTTTGTTTTTTGGTTTTTTGTAGGTTGGCCAAGAAAGTTACTTCCAAATTGATGGATGAGAACAGACAGAGCCTGGAAACTTTGCTGACCAAACTCCCTATGAACCAAACCTCCCAGGCAATTGCCGTCTGAACGAGGAACAAGGAACGTTATAGGTGGCAGGAGATGCAGATAGTATGAATCCAACTTCTCTGTGCTGCAGGTGAGAAACTGAGGCCCAGAGAGGGGAAGGGTCTTGCTCAGGGTTCCTCAGGTGTGAGTCTGAATGCCAGACCGAGAGGAGTGCTATCTCTTTGCATCACTCTGCTCTAGCCAGAGGATATTTCCCTACATCCACTCACTTCCTTTCTACTCCCTCAACTCTAAAGCTTATTAACCAGAAAGTTCTGCAGCAAAAACTCAAAGGCAATCACCCCCAAGAGTGGGGCCTTAAATATTTTTTCCAGCCCCATCCCCTTACAGTAGCAATAGAGCTCGGGCTCCGTGAGGACATTCTTTTCAAGCAGGGATGGTTTTTTTTTTTTTTAAACAAACAATCCCATTAGAGTGTAGCCTGCAGTCAGCTCGTGATGGAAACGGGTGCTCTGGGCTGCTTTGGCCCAGCACTAATCAGGTTCTGTGCTTGATCCTGAGGGACCCGGATTACTACCATATGAAATAGAGAAATGCCTCCATTATCCCTTAAATCTTTTTGCTGGATTCAGGGGTTTTCACACAGAGCAGGAATATATCTTGCCTATTGGCTTCTTTTCTCCAGGTTAATCCACATCAGTTCAGCTTTTCCTCTTACACAGCATAGCAGTGGCCACTCAGCTCCCTCAGGGGGAGCTGGGACCACTCACCCGCCGGCTTCCAGGGGCACACTGATGGTCCACGGGCGTCAACATGGCAGGAAGACCCCTCCTTCCTGCTGCAGTCTCAACAGCACTCTTTCCTCACACTCTGTCCTCCTTTCAGGTCCCCAAACACTCCCTGTTCCTACTTGCCTCCAGAACCCATGACAGGAATAGGGAGATAGATATCTGCCTGCTCGTCTGTCTGTCTGTCTTGTGTGTATGAATGCACGGACGCTGTCCTCCCTTCTCTCTGATCACCTCCTCTCCTTTAAACCTCATTAACTCCTATCTGTCCTTCCAGACTCAGCTCCTTCTGGAAGCCTAACACATCCTGCGCTCCCCGGGGAATTAAGCAACCGTCATACGGCTCCTGAGGACTTCTGTTTTCCCCTAGTGACATTTACACACATCCCATAATTGTCCGTTTCTGGGTCTCACTCGCTAATCTAGGGAAGGCAGGGAAGCTGGTGGTTTGTGCCCACTCCATCTGCTGGGTAGCACTGCCCGAATGCCATGTGGAGCCTGATGCTAAAGTGGCACGTTGAGCTCCCTGTGAAATGATACAACAATCAGTGAACCCTGTCTGCTACGGGCCTGGGATCCGGAGAGTGGAGGCAGATGTGTCAGTTTATTTATTTATTTTTTTCAAGATTTTATTTATTTATTTGACAGAGAGAGACACAGAGAGAGAGAAAACACAAGCAGGGGGAGTGGGGGAGGGAGAAGCAGGCTTCCCGCTGAGCAGGAAGCTCCATCCCAGGACCCTGGGATCATGACCGGAGCCGAAGGCAGACGCTGAACGACTGAGCCACCCAGGCGCCCCAGATGTGCCAGTTTAGCATTAGACTGGGAGCTGCCTAAAGGCAGGGGCGGGGCCATATCCAGCTTTGTGGCTCTGGCATACATAGAACAATGCTGGAAACAGAGCAGGTGCTCAATAAACATTTGTGAGTAGACGAATGAAGACTATACCACCTGCTCCCTATTGAGGGCTCATTAAGTACCAAGTGCCATGCTAAGTGTTTTTGTATGTTATTTAATTTTCCCAAAGAATTCCTATGAGGTTATAAGTATTTTTAGTCCTGTATAAAAAATGACAAATCAAGACCTGGAGAAAATTCAGTAGTTGGCTCAGGATCACACAGTAATAGACCCAGGATTTAACCCAGCTTTGTCTAATCCCATAGCTACTGCTTTTTCAACTCAGCTACACTTAGAAGAAAAGAAGTAGCTTCTGCATCCTGTACTCACTACAGTACTCTGAATACTATGCTCAAGTATCCTCTCAATACTATACTCTCAGTACTCTACTCAATGTCCCAGCCTAGGGAGTACCAAATTTTGGCCACTATGAGTGCTCTTCTGGAAACAGAGTTGATATAGGGCACATTCCTGAACAGTGGGGCTTTCTCCTGGACTTGGGGTCTTCATGAAACCAAGCAACACATGTGTCAAGACTCCAACAAATACCCAGGCATGAAGGAATGAACAGCGTGAGGTAGCATGGGCTTGCAAAGCTTGACATAAGCAAAGGATGCTGCCTGGCTTCTCACCCAGCCTGTGCTACTCAAAAGCGATATGACCTTCAAATCATCCCCCCCCATTCTGGGTGGTAGGCCCTCATCTAAATAATGAGGGGGCTGGGCTTGCAAATGCCATGTTTCTTTTATCTCAGGCTATTTATATGGGACTTAGAAAATGCAAACACACACAAAATATACAGAGAGGAATTCTTGCCAGATCCTGATCATTGAAGACAGTTTATTTCCAAAACCAAAGTAAGGACAGCACAGTGTAAAGTTTTGGGGTCAGGTGGATTGGGTCTGAATCCTAGCTCTCTTCATTGAACCAACTGTGGACCGTGACCGTGGCGGGTGAGTTACTTTCTCTCTCTGAATCTCAGCCTCCTCACCTATGAGATGGGGATAATTAAGCCAGTAATTTTCAAATGTAGTTTGGGACTAGCAGCAGGGGCAGCACCTGGAAACATGTTAACGATTTTTAGGTCCTACCCAGGCCTATTTAATCAGAAACTCGAGGGATAGGGTGGAGCGTGCTGCTTTAGCAGGCCCCCAGGTGATTCTGATGTACATAAAGCTCGAGAACCACTGCAGTAGGCCGGATGTGTTCACACTTTTCTCACCCAACCCACATAAGATATGTATTTATCATCATAACCTAGTCCTCAAACACTCACACATTATGTTCATCACAGAGACACATCTTTCAGGTAACATTCTTCCCCTTTCTACTTGCAAGGCTTTCTGCTATTTGCTCTTCTACTTCATATCATTTTAGTCTATTTCATTTTTAAAATGCTGGATCCAGTTCTTTAAGTTGATTTTATGACCCAGGAGTGGATCTCCAGCTATGGCCTGAAAAGAAACAAGGATCCAAGCAGTCCCTTCCAAGCTGCGCTGATCAGAAGAGATGTTTGTAAAATATCGAGCACATGGCCTGTTGCATAGGTTCTCAATTACTGGTAGCTTTCATCATCATCAGCGTTATTATTAACGAAGTATGCACCAGGTAGACACTTAGGAAGTATTTTAAGTGAAATGAAACTCACATTCGCATCTAAAACTACATAAAATGTTCAAGTCCCAAACCTTCTTTCACGTGGGCTTATGCATAAATCTAAGTGCATCTTTTCCCAGGAAATCCCTCCGAATTGGCAATAAAATAATTACTCCGTTTCTTGGCAATAAAATAATCATCGTGCTAGAAAATCCCAATGGAGGCGTGTTGGCGATAGACCAGTGAGGGCGGGGAGGCAGGGTCGGAGATGATCATCCTGAGGGCACTAAGAAGGGAATCTCCGTGGTGCCCTGAGCTCTGATGGATAAATTTCGACTTTTCCGTGGCATTTACTCTGCACGGTAGTTGCCAAAAAAACAGATCTCCACTAAAGGGACCAGATGGCTGCAAAGGAGCCAAATGGGAAGGTGCTGGTTACAAATTACAATCACAGCACCTGAACTCTGCAGACGGAAGCTGCTGCAGTTGCTAATCGCCCCCTCCTGGAAAATCAGACCCGAATTTAATTCTAAGGACCTGAAATTATGAATCCCATCAGAAGCACCCTGTAAATCTCAAATCCCTCTGTTGCACACAGAAGGAAATGAGGAGCGTCAAGAATTCCACCCATCGAGCGAGGGGGCATCTCTCCTGAAAGGCCGCCAGGTGAGATATCCACATACCTAGTAAGCTCATCTTTGCTCTCCCTGCCCAGGAATTGTTTTAAATGATGATTTCTAATAACTACTATCTGGAGGTCACCCACTATGTGCCAGGCAGGCAACACGCTGAGCTCTCTTTGTTAGGTAAAGTAGGATTGTAAATGAAATTTTTCAGATGAGGACAAAGGCTCAGAGAGGTTGACTAATTGTCCATGGTCACACAGCTGGTAAACAAGGAGGTTGGATTTGATCCAGGTGTCCGGCTTCAAAGCCCAAACATGCACCCTAAGTCAGTACCTATTTCCTCAAACTCTTCAGCCTAATGGATCACAGGAAGAGGAAGGGGAAAGAAAAGAAACTAGTCTTTGCCACATGCAATATGCAATGCACCATGCTAGGTGCTTATAGAAATTTTCTAAATCATGATATTCCGTTCAGACCAAGATTATTATCTCATCTTCCAGATAAGAAAACTGAAGTAAAGAAAGGGCGAGTGTCTTGCCCAGGGTCACACAATTTAAAAGTGGAGGAACCAGACTTTAATTCCACTCTCAGTCTAAATCTCTTGCTTTCTCCACTACACTCTACACTGATCAGAATCTTGGAAGGTTTTCTCCTTCCCACTTCCAACCCACCCAATAGGTTATGTGGTATTAATCATTCTAAAACACAACTCAGGCTGTAGTACTCTCTTGCTCAAAAACATTCTATGGGTCCCAAGTACCTAGAGAATAATGTCTAAAAACCTTAGCCTGGCTTTAGGCTCTCCTCAGTCTAGATCCAAACAGTCTTTCCAGCATATATACCCAACAGTACATTTCCAGCACAAGAAGATTCCACCCCACCATTGCCCCCACCATCTCCCTGGCCTGGTCCATCCTCATGCCACCACCAAAATGTTCTTTCTAAAATATTGCTTGATTACACCACTCCTTTGCTTGAGCATGGCTCCATGGAGATATCTGCTGTATTTGCTGCCATCTTTGTCCTTTTGCTGGTAATAGAGGTGACTGTCCTCCACTCAGTCTAACTTGGGGTGAGCCTGTGACCAGGCCTGGCCAGTCAGAGCACCACCACCACCCCCCGCCCCAAGCCACAGTGTTGGTTCAGGCATACCTAGGCAAGTAACCTAAACCAAGCCAATCCCAGCCCCAGAGCTAATCCCAGGACAGGGCTCAGGGAAAGCCATTCTCTGTTCTTGGGGATTCTAAGCACAGGGCCATTGACAGCCCCCCAGCCACCCCAGGGGAGATTGTATATGAGAATGCAGCTTGCAGAGAGGACATGCACACTCTTAATGACATGGTGTGTCACTCCTGGATCTAGTCTGGCCCGAAACTCCTTTATCCCTGGATATTTCCTTTATGCTGAAGCTAGTTTGGGTTGGATTTTCTTATAACTTAACAACTGGTAGCCTCCTTACAACTGGGAGCTAAAATAATGGGGCTCTTCCCTGCCTTTTGCTTGATATTCAGTCTGCTGAGGGACCTTGAAGACCTGAACAATAGGAGTCCAACCTACCTTTCTAGGCTCCTTGCCTATTACTTCCCCTCCCCCATCCCAGCACCAGTCACCTGTGCTCACACACACACTCAAGCCTCCCTCCCAGGGGCCAAGCTGTTCCTCTCGGCCTGAGTAACTCCCGCCTCCCCCCACCATCACAAGGCTAGTAGAGGCTAGGTCTAGGTCTCTTCTAGAGAACCAGTTAATCATGGGGCTCAAGAGCCAGATTTCTTGGGTTTAAATCCTGACTCCACCTCTTACAAACTGTGGGACTTGAACATCTTAACCTCTCTGTGCCTTGGTTTCCTGATCTATAAATCAGTGATGATAATAGATTCTACCTTGAAGGGTCATTGTAAGGATTAAATAAGTTAACAAACACAAAGCACTTAGAACAGTTATTAACACGTACTAAGTGCAATCTAAGTCTTGCCTGTCGGACACAGGGAGCCATGAAATATTCCTGGGCGGGTTCCCAGGGCATGTGCGGGGCTAGCCTTTACCTGCTAGCTACAGGAAGGCTTTGGTGAATTCTGTGCAGGAGTGGAGGGTCCCTTACCTAATGCTTCCTCTCCGTTCAGACCAGACATCCCTGCGACGGGGCTCTGGGAGCAGCCACGGCTGGCTGGTCACCTTCGCATCCCCGTGACAAGCCCCTGTGCTTCCAGCTGCACTGTGATTGTCACTGGGATGACCTCTTATTCACACGCTTTAGGAGCAGGGCATGAGCCACTCCTTGGGTGACAGCTACGGGCACCAGGCCCAAAGGCCACGTCAGGTCCTCCTCTTCCCATGCCGCTTCCACCTCCCAGAGGCTCTCATCGGGCTGGGCTTGCAGACTGGGCGGGAGCAGGATGCCTGGCCCACAGGTGCCATACCTCTCTAAACCATGGCGTGCGATGGGAGACCAGACAGGGGGTTGGGGCCAGAAGGGAGGCAGACAGTAGGCAAGCGGGCCTGGAAGGGAAGACCCGCTGCCTCCCTCCTTCCTCTAACTCCTTGTGCACCTGTAGACCATTCCATGCCCCCACAACCCACTCCTGTGTTTCTTTCTCTTCGATTCTCTACAATTATTTCTTGGGGGTAAAACACAAGTCTGGAAGGTCCTTCGGGGCAGAAGCTTCATCACACCCTTCTCTGTTCTCCCCTCTGCCCAGGACAGGCCTGCCCTAAAACTTACTATAAAATCTGTCCGCTTTTCTCCACATTGCCTGTGATACCCTGGGCCAGGCATCTGCTACAGAGATGACTGGCCTTCCTGCTCCCCACCCCAACCCCCTGTAATTTCTCCTTCCTGTGGCAGCCAGAGTGACCTTTTAAAAATGCAGATCAGAGGGTGTCATTAGCTGCTTAAACCTCTCAAATGGCCTCCCATCCTAATTAAAACGAAACCTAAATTCACCATAGCCAACAAGGCCCTCCAGGAGCTGGCTCTGTCCGTCTCTTCCCTCACTCTTCCCAGTGATAGGACTACAGTTCCCAGCCTCCGACTCACGGAGCCTCAGAGCATCCACACCTGCCCTTCCTCTGCCCGGCCCCTAGGTCTTCACAATACTGGCCGCTTCTTGCCCCAAGTCACCATCCTAGAGACACGCTTCCCCTCCACCCAACCCAAGTCAGCCTCCACCCCGTGCGGCCTTTTATATCACATCATTTGACTTTGGTTCCTCCCAGTATTTAGCATTACTCCCCAAAATGACATGGGTGGTGGCGTTGTTTTCCTTCTCTTCCATCTTATTTAAATTTTGCTTATATTCCTCCGCCATAGGAATATGAATTCTCTGAGAGTAGAGATGTTATCTGTTTTGTGTTCAGAGCCTTGAACAGGGTCGAGCACATAGTAGAAATGCCATAACTATTTTTGATAAATGAAAGGACCTAGTAAGTCTCCTGATCCCCCCCCCCCCCCCGCTTTGATCACACTTTACGTAACAGCGGAGTCCTGGAGAAGTGACAAGGGAAAGGGCACGTCAGAGGACAGGACCACAGGCACTTAGTCTGAAAGGTCTTGGGTTCATCTCCGATTCTCCTCCCCTCCATTGCTGCATGTGGTAGGAGAGATCACTGGAAAGCAGAATCTAGTGCTGGGGAGGGACAACCAAGCCATCCCAGAAGACTGCTCCAAGGGGAGAGCAGGGGGTGGGGCAGGGAGCGTCTCTGTGCTGTCACACGGACCTGGTTCAGGTCCCTCTCTGATACATCCCCCTGGGAGGTCAGGAGAATTCCTCATCTGCTCTCCAGCCCCAAGCATTTTGTTTGCATAACAACTACATTACAAGTTGTCCCACGCAATAGATATTACTTATTAATAATCATTAGTATCTCTCAAAGGGATCTGAGGATGAAATAGTGCCTGTAGACCTATCATAGCACCTGGGACACAGTAGGTGGTCTGAACTAGCTGACATGACTTGCGATCACATTAGGGAATACCCCAGGAACACCTGGTATGTCACATGTACCCTTGAAATGCATGTTCTTTTACTGTCCTTTATTCTCCCTGTAACAACAGAGCCTTCTGATGATGCTCTGCAAATCGGGTGCCTCACCTCATTGGGAGGCACTGACAGGAGAGACCCCGGTTGCTGGGATGACACCACCACAACTCCCAGGACTCAGACCCTGGCCAGCAGGAGCTGCTGGTGCTGCCTGGCTTGGCCTCCTCCCACCCCCCTCTGCAGGGCCGGCTCCACCATGAATATGCACGCTCAGGCCTCAGCCACAGCCTGGAGGATGCCTCTGCCTTCAAGAGGTCAAACACCATGGCAACCCGGCAGGCCCCCAAATATCCCGGCCTTTTGATGTGGCTCTGGTGCGGTTGCTCAAGGCTGAGAACCATTCTCAGAGGACTGTTTCACCAGCACAAATATTACCCTGGAATTCTACTGGTGATTGTTCTGAAACAGCACAAAGGTAAAAGGACAAAGGAGGGAGGAGTTAACATAGTGCTGAAGAGCTTGGGTTCAGATGCGAGCCCCTCCACTTCCTGGCTCTGGGAGGAAGACAACTTACTTACCCCTTGTAATGTTTCATCTCTCGCAAAATGGGAATAATAATAATGCCCCTTCAGAGTGACGCTAGGATGGCATTCCATTATTCATTCAACAAATATTCCTCGGGGCCCTAAGTGGCAGGCACTGTGTCTGGCACCAGTCCTGGCCTTGCAGAAATCAAAACAGAGTCGCAGAGACATACCAACAATTAGGCGCAAGTCACTTACTTCCAAATGTGGCAAATGTATGAATGAAACTTACAGGATGCTTTGAGAGTATGTGACAGTCTAAAATGTGATCATTCTGTGGATAAATATTTACTGAACATCTATCTCTGAACCACCACTTGTGGTTCTAGGTGCAAGGGATAATGGTCAACGGCCTCCCGTCTGGTCTTGTTGGTGACTTCCTGTAGAACCGAACATCTAAACGGGCTATGGCCCCTCCCCTGGCCCTCCCCAGCTCTGTAGCTCTCTCGGGCAAGTGCCCAGATCTCACTGCTCACTGTGCTCGAGCCCAGTGGCTTCCTGACTGACGTGCGTCAGAGTCCTCCAGAGGGCTTGCTGGGCCTCACCCCAGGGTCCCCAACTCAGTAGGTCTGAGGTAGGCCTGAGAATTTGCGCTTCTAGCCTGTTCTCAGGCAGACACTGACACTACTGGTCTACGGGTCCACTTGGAGAGCTGCTGCTTTAGCCACCTTTCTGCAAGGCCAGGACTGGTACCTTCATTTTCTTCCTTGAAGGCGCTTAGGTCTGTCGCATCTCAGGACCTGCACGTGCTGTTGCCTCTGTCTGTCCCCCCACCTCCCAGCCCTTACTCCCCTGGCCGCTCCTTCTCCTATGAGTTGCTGCTTCTCAGAAATGTTCTCCTCAGCCATCTGCCTCCTTTATTGCTTTCAGCTATGCTGGCCTGGTAATTCCTGGGCTGGTCTGTTCCCCTCGCGCTCACAGCCCATTCTGCCGTAGGCTCCCCAACAGAAGGGCTGGCTCGGCTTGGCCTGCCATCTCAGCACAGGGCAGGCAAGCGGTGAGCAGTCAATAAGCCTCTGCAGGAGGAATAAAGAACAGGATCCCTGCCCTCAGAGATATTCCCTTCTGGGACGGTTCCCATCCAGTCCACGTAAGGTGCTAAGCACAAGGCCTAGCACCCAGGAAATGACAAGTGTCATGGACAACCTCCAGTCCTCAGGGTGACGGGCCTGAAGGAGAGATCCATCCTTGAAGGCGAGCCGCAGAGAGGTTGTGTCCCTCAAAGCTCCCTGAGACCTACTTTCCCCGCCAGCCCCGAGGCAGCTGTGTGCGGCTGGTGTTGGCCCGCACCCTCTGAGCCCAGGTGGGTGGCTTCCCCTCTGCACACACACTTTGCCTCCAGTGTAATCAAGCCGAACCCCCCCCCCCCATTGTTGCAGCGTCACCTTCGGCAGACTGAGCCCTTCCTCCTGCGTCTCCGGTCACCCTCCCGAGGAGGCCCCGCAGTCCGACCCCAGCCCTCAGCCCACTCAGCACTCCGAGTGGCACTGACCCCAGGGGCAAGGAGTGTGGACTTTAAGCTGTGGACTCACAGTCCTATGCCTCTTGTTGTGTTGGAGCTAGCATCTCTCCACGAGAAGAATCTGCGGCAGAGAATGGTGTCCAAAATTGCCAGTGAAGGCTATTCAGATGCATGAACGGATGAGCAATTAATAACGAAAAAATGATCGTAATGGCCTCGCCCCACATAAAGGGGTTCAATTAAGGCACAATAGTGACAGGGAGGCAGACGAATGGCTCCGGATGGGCTCTCTCTTCCCTTTTCTAAAGAGCTGACTCTGGCCTTGAGCAGGAGACAAAACCTTAAAGGAGTCATTTTAAAAAAGAAAGGGTTTATCAGTGAAAGGTTTAAACTCCTGGCTGGGAGGATTCCAGGAGGAGGAGGAGGAGAACAGCAGGGGCCTCCAGGATTGCGGGGAGCCCTGGCCTCTGCTCTGAGGCCCAGGAGCAGCAGAAACTTGGAGGGCCCAGCTGGTGGCATCTCAGCCAAAACCATGACAGTCTCTCCGAGAGCCCCTCCAGCCAATCTGAAGAGAATTGAGGTTGTAAATGACTGTGAGCTGTTTTCTGAGCAAGTTCTTTAGAATAGACAGAGCTGTGACAAGTCCAGAGAAGCTAGAGCCCTCCTGGTACTCTGAGGGAGGTGAGGAGGGCCCCTTGAGGAAGGAGTGCCTTCTGGATGGAGCTACAGGGCTCAGCAGACAGACTGGCCATGCCCATTGACCTGGCTGGGGGGATCAGCGTGGGGGAGCCTCCAGCAATGCGGACAAGCCAGGTGTCAGAGACGACACCCAGTGCATGTGTCCAGGCAGCCTATGCGAGTCTCCAGAGCGTGTATGCAGGAAACATCCACATACCAAAAAGTGTTCACAAGGTCAAGGATCCTCCAAATACACTTCTAATATCCAGTTTAAGATTAGATATCAATTTTCGTGAACTGATCTAAATCTGGCCAACAGAACTTTGTCAAGTCTGGACCACAGGCCTCCTTAAGGACCTCCTCTGGGGCCTCCAACCCTGAGAGCTTTGTTCTGTCCTTGGGCCCCATATCTGTTGACCAGGATTTTGCTTTGCCTTTATCTGCAATTAGCCAGACTCCATGTGTTTATTTGGAGCACCTGTGACGTACCAGGTACAACGCTAAGTGCTGGGGATCTAGAGGGCACACAGTAGGCATGGCATCTGCTGTTAACATTTAGAGGGGAATTCATAGCAGTAAACAACTGAATACAGGCAATGTACTGTCACAGTTAGGACCCCAGCCTCTGCATGCAGACTGCCTGGGGTCAAACCCCAGCTCTGGCTCTCACCAGCCATATGACTTTGGGTTGATAGGATACTGACCAAATTACTTCATATCTCTGTGCCTCAATTTCAACATTTATAAAGTGGGGATAACAAGTGCCTTTATCATGGGGTTGTTCTGAGGATAGTAACCACCGTGTCAGTGCTTGTAATCTTGTTGCTACTGTCCAAGTGGAAATACGGGACTGTGGGGGAAAGAGAGCATTCGGCATCCAGATAGCGCAGAGGAGGGGACTGAGGAAGGAACGTGTTCCAGGGGGAGCGGGTAACATTCTTGGAAGAGAGGGAGGGCATGGGGCCTTTTGTTATGGTCCTTTGTCTGTGGCCCTTTCCCCACCCCATGAGCTGTGTCTTCCACATTGGTCTCCTTATCTTAGGGCCCAGCGTGGCCTGGAGCTTGGGGTCCTCAGCAACTCTTTAGCATCTTAAATGCATTTTCAGAAATGATTTCCTTAAATTTGCCTTTAGGTGGACTGATTTTTGGAGGGCTATCCACTCAGATGGAAGGAATAGAGAAGAAATGAGGAGAAGGGGATCTTTGGCTTCACACGCACGCATGCACGCACGCATCTTGAATCTAACAGAACTGACCAAACAGGGTTGCATATCACAGGACAACGGAACCATGTAATGAGGATGGGATGGCTGAAACCACAGTTACGAGGACACTCTATGGGAAGACACTTCCTTGCTCAACCCTCTCCAGTGACCCCTCTCTTTCAGGATGAAGTCCCCTGCCCTTGGTCCGGCCTGCAGGGTCGTGCTGCTCTGGTCCCGGCCCACCTTGGCAGCTGCCAGGTTCCAGCCAGCCTCTTCCACACCCAAGTCCCTGACTTTACGTACCTCCTTCCTGCCCCCAAGGACTTTGCACAAGCTGGGAAGCTATTCCTCCCTGTGGAGTTTGTTCCTCTCCCCTTCCTTCCTTCCAGGAGACTGCAGCCTATCCTCCAGCTCAGGGCAGGGGAAACTGTCAGATCCCCTATGGCTGCTCTAGCATCCTGTACTTCTCCACAGCACTCGTGTCACCTGTAGGCACACTGGCTGTGTTCCCTCTCGCCACCTCCCGATCGTGGGCTCCACGGCTGTGTGCTTGCAGCCCAGCCCAGAGCACACCAGGAGCAGGTCCTCACTAGATACACTGCTGGATGGAAGGAAGGAAAGTGGGAAGGAGGGAGGGAGGGAGGGAAGGAGACAGACAAAATGTATATCATTTTGGGAGAGGTGTAGATGGACAATGAGTCCATCAGAAAGGGATATCCTTCCCTTTCTGGGATGTCACAGATTCTGTGCTGCTTGGGGACGGAGGTAGATCTCCAGGAATACATGGGATTCAAAAAAGAAGAGAGTAGGGGAGGGGCAGGGAAGAGAGAGGAGAGGGAGATGCAGTCTTGGGACTCTGTTCTGGAGCAAGAGGATGAGGGCTGCAGACACAGTTAAGGGGCAAAGCTACTAGATCCCTTTGTCCTATCAGCTCCTTCCATGCTTCTGGAGCTCATCTGGGGTCAGCCAAAGCTTCTGTGCCTGTATATTCTGGGAGGCTAACTGGAGGAGTCCCTACTATGTGGTTATTTACTAAGTGGCCACTCCTATCAGAAACCTCCAAGTCATTCTGTCCTATCTGACCCTAAGCCCATACCTTATTCTGGAATTGCTATAGACCTCTACCCCACCCAGCAGGTCCAAGCAATCACCCACCAGTTGACACCCACAGTGCTCAGGTGGCCCAGAGCAGAAAGCATCAGATACACCAAGTACCGGCCAGTCATACACATGACCTTGATCCTGAAAGAAAAGAATCAATGCCACTTGGTGGAAACTGTACATGACCATGTTCCTACCTCAAGCCAAACCGATTAAGCCAATCTAGCTGCAGGATTTCGCTGCAAATGACGAAGCTGGGTAAGTTACATGGGCAAATCTTATTAACTCAACACTCAGGAGACCAGACCTTCATTCAAAAGTCAAAAGGAGCCTACAGATGTGACAGTTTCTGATATTTTTATTAATAGGGCATTTTTGTCAGCTGGGAAATAGCAAAAGTTCTGAATTATGTGCTGCTTTGAATAAGCTATTAGCAGATTAGGAAAGAGTTGTTCTTTTGTTTTTTGTGGGTTTTGTTTTGTTTTGCTATTTATGCTACAGGACATAGCAGATAACTTCAGGGCTTAGATCCAATGATTTGCCCGGGCCAGCTCTGGCCCAAAAATGACAGACCAAGCCATTTTCCTGCAACCAGGGCTTTTTCCTCCAGGGCTCTGCAACTCGGAAGAGCTGATCTTTGGATACTGACTGATAAAGAAGGAAATGAAAGGAGAAAGAAATTAGGAGATCCTGCAGCTCTGAATGCTGCTGATTGCAAGTAACCCTCTGCCATCAAGGAGTTGAATCCCTGGATGCTGTGCAGGGAAATTAGCTGCTGCTTGACTTCCAATGGGCCTCAGAAGGGGATTTTTAAAAACTCATACATACCACGCTGCCGCTGACCCCGGCACCTCCAGTGTATGGCAGCAAATGGACCTCTGAGTTCCTTGACCAGACCCTCACTGTCATCACAGAAGGTCTTCTTTTCCCCATTCCAAACACTTAGGCAGTTGCTTTTTTTTTTTATGAAGTCCCAGTGGTGAATTGAAAATGATATGATTTTCATGTCAGCATCCCTTCCTATCATGCCTTTCCCCCCAAAAAAACAAATAAGGCTCCTTGCTGTCCTCTGTTCTAGATGTCTGGTTAGTTCTCACCATAACCGGATGAAGTCACAAATTCAGGGTTGAGGGCAGGATGCAAGAGAAGACTGCAGAAGGAAGACGGGTCACTGGAGCCCACAACTGTTTTCTCAGCATCACCACTGACTTGCTCTGGGCCAGACCCTGTGCTGGGCACTAGGGACATAGAAGGCACGTCCATGGTCCAGCCCTGCCTGCAAGGACCACACAGCCTGGTGGGGGAGGCAGACATGGCAACAGACTGTAATAATAGAAGTGCACTCCACCCCATGCTCCTACCCCTGCCCACCCACACACATACACTCCACCTTAACTTCCCCTTTGCCCTCAGTGAAGAGGGAGGAGGATCAGCTCTGAGAGGTCAAAGTCCCTGCCTGAAAATATGGAAGCAGTATCCACAGGCAGCAAAGTGCATCCCCTGAGCTCACAGCCCTCCCTGCAGGGTCGGGACCGACACATTCTGCCTGTGGCTATTACTTCTCAACTCCCACATTTCAAACCAGGCCCCCATATTCCTTAGAAGACTCCCCTAGGGAGTGTTTCAAGAGTCCCCCACCCCACACACACCACCATAGACAAAGCCATGGGTGTGTCTTTGTTCAGCACAGAGCCCATCTAACTGGGTCCAGCCCCTCAAACTGGGGGCAAAGTCCAGGCTGGCTTATCAGACCCAGGGGCTGGGGCTGGGAAGGAGGGGGGAGTGAGAGGTAAAAATAATCACTCAATTTCAGGCTTGCTCCAGGCTAAGTGAATTTAATAATTCATAGATCATGTTATACAAATTGCATTTCACAGTTTGAAAAAAAAAATAATCCCATACTGTGTACAATCCTCGGTGGTTTATTTTACAAATAAATAACTGCACTCTAAACAGCTCTATTTCCTTAGCTATCACTCTTAGCTGATTGACTCTCTGGCTCCCCTCTCTCTTGCCTTCACAGACTCTAATTTCATTGCTGAAGAGGCTTTATTTATACAACTAATCATTATATGAGCAAAACAGAGAACAGACGGTATATATTGAGTGCTTCCTATATGCGAGGTAATATGCAGCACGCATACACATATGATGCATTTAATGCCTATAATATGAAGTAAGGATTGTTGTCTCATTTTACAGATGAAGAAACTGAGGATCAGCGAGGTTAGGCAACTTACTCAAGTTCACATATTTAATACTTATAGCCCAGAGCACAAAACACAATGTCCTCCCGCAAAATTGTCCAGCTAAATAGCAAATGGCCTCCCCCAGGAGAACCATGTACGAGGATCCAGTATAAAATAGATCTAGAACTCCAAGGGTGTCCCAGCCCCAGGTGCCCTTGCCATCATGATCTCTGGGGAGGAGAGACATGGCTGCCACCTCTGAGCACATTGCTTATCTTCCAATCCATGCAATGAGACAGCCAGGCCTGCGGGGGCACTGAAGAGGCATCCAGGCCATACTGACCACCTTTAACCATTTCCCATCACTTGTGATGGGCAATAGCTCAGGCTAAATCAGGGTGCTGGGATGTTCGATCAGAAGAAAGAGAAGAAAGGTGGGATGGTGTGGATTCACGTGTTCTGAATTGTGACTCATCTTTCATGCCTCTCCTGCAAGAGTCCAATAGGAGGACGGGTTCATGGAACATCAAGGATAAGAAGACAGAAGTCTTTCTGGGACATCTTCCCAAATCAACCCAAGTTTGTAGTTGGTCCAGAAATCTACCTCGTGTGACTTACTCTACTGAGTAAAAGGAGGTAGGGTGTCTGGCCATGAGGCAAGTTTCTATTTGAAGTCAAGGATGCATACTATTTCACCTAATAACTCGTAGATTATTACCTCATAGTTCACAGTATTGTAAGAATTATTTATAGTGCTGATAATAGCAGCAAAGTAAATGCTAAACCCTGAGCTTACTGCTTTAAATTCATCATCTCATTTCATCTTCCCCCAAACCTCTGCGAGATAGGAATTACTATCTCCACTTTGCAGACCCGGAAGCTGAGGCTGAGCACATTGGTCCTGGTGTCTCAGCCAGGGAGTGGGAGAGCTGGGGTCTGAAGCTACGCCATCAGATTCCAGAACCCAGGCTCTGAACCTCCACCCAACACAAGCTGATCAAATGAGGATAAGTGGGAGTGCTCTGAAAACCATGAAGCAAGTACAAATGCCAACAGTCACTCAGGTCTCCACAAGACAGTCTGACGGAAAATCTACCAGTTAAGCTTTGAAAAGAACCATCCCACTCAGTTTCAGGGAAGCCACAAGTCAGCTAACAAGAGACTGCCAGTGTCCTGTTTCCAACTGGTGTGTCCATTTGGAAAAGGCTTTCAGGTGAGGATCAGAATGGAGAGAACCCTCTCTTACCACAGGCCTTCCAGACAAGAGTGGATCTCGGTATCGTACAATGAGTTGGGGCAAAACCACCTAGGTTCAGAGAAGGGCATGCACAGAACTCCCTTCTGTCCCAACTGGCGGCAGCATAACCTCACTGGCTCATGCTGTGTTCTTTTTCTCACTATTGATTCCCTCTCTTTGGTGAGAAATTGAATCACACCTGCCTGAAGGACTCTTAGGACACTCGAGGGGCCAGGCTGACACTGGCTGTCTCTCTCCACTGGGCCCAGATATATCAACATGTGTTTCTCATAGTCGTCCCCACAGCTCCACGTCTGGCAGCTATGGGAGCCCCAGTCTGTAGAGGTGGATGGACATACTCCAAGGGTACCCTTACAACTCCCCGGTTCTCTCTCTCGTTCCCATGCACCCAAAAGCCCTGAGCAGTTCGGCAGTTCAGCTATTTGTATTAATGATGACTCAGGCGGGCGGGCGACACTGTGTGAGATGCAGTCCTCACTCTTGTTATCAGGTCCCCTAAAGCAATCGCTGGCCCCCTGCTATCACCTGGCAGGCTGCAAGCAGCTCGTTAAGAGGCAGAAACTCCCTCCTCAAGTCCAAAAACTCCATTCCCTGGAGAGGTGTCCATCGAAGCAGATACACCCAAGTTGTGTCCACTTTCTTTTAAACCCCAACAACCCCTTGGTCTTGCTCTCTGTGCTGGGTGGGCCTTGGTCAATGACACAAAACACATGGTAGAAGACCTGTGGGGAAAGGATGTGAAATTAGCATTGAAATTGTTCCTCCCCATTGTTAAAGAAATAGAGGAAGCTCGGTGGCCACAGTTAGGATGGGAGCAGGACAGGAGCAGGAAGAGAGGGGTTTGGAGCCAGAAGAACCGAGATCCCTGACCCTGTGCCTCAAATGTGGCTACTTGGCTCCATTTCCATTATCTTAGGCTTACTCAAGTTGCTGCTTGCCTTGAAGAAGTTCTGCAGAAAGAAGACTGAGTGAGTTAAGAGCTGGAAGAAGTCTTGACGATACCCAACACAGGGAGGCACAATAATTTGGGACTTTCGGCCACCAAAACATTGTTGACACACATGCCCAGGAGGTTGGATATGCCACAGAGATTTGGGACAAGTGACTTAATCTCTCTTTCGGTCTCAGTTTTCCATAACATCACCTACCTTGTAAACTGTTGGAAAGATAATGAGTTAGTTGTTGTCCTGAAAGAATCCAGTGTGGCAGCCAACACATGTGGCTTTCCTTCATAGCCTTTTCCCTCTTATTAAAAAAAAAAATGCATCAGAGACAATAAAGTGACTTGCCAAATGCCACAACGCCAGCTACTGGTAAAGATGAAGCAAGTACCTGGCTACTGACTTTCTTTGCCTTTCCCTAGCCACATTTCAAAATTCTGTTGAATTTACTCTGGTGAATGGATGTGGCTCAAGAGACAATAGTCTCTACCCAGTTTAAGATTCAAATCTCAGCTCCACAATTTACTGTGTGATTCTGGGCAAGTCCCATGGAGTCCTGTGCATCAGCTTCCTCATCTGTAAAATGGGCATCCTAGCAACTTCATGAGGTTTGTGGTGAAGTAACCATGCCCAGTCTCATGCCTGGTGTACCCTGGGTGCTCAGGGTCCTCCCTCATGCCCTCCTCCTCTCCTCTGCATCCCCCACAATGCCCAGAGAGGTGCTCCATCCACAGGAGGCTCTCAGAAGATGCTTACTGGTCAGTAGGACCTCTTCCAAAGACTGTAGCCTGCTCCTCACCGAATTGTGAGGTGGGCCCTATCTGTCTTCAGAACCACATCGCCTCATCTTCCCGCTGTCCCGCTGCCTGTCTCAAAGCTGTGCACCAGGTTTTGATTCATCACGCCCCTCTTCTACCCGAGAGCCAGAACACAGCTCCACCTCCCAATCCTCTGCTGACTAATGACGATGATGGCGGTTGTTAACTTTTACTGAACTCATTCTGTGCTGGACACTGTCCTATTCTTCATATAGGCCTCTTTACCCAATTCTCACAATACCTTATGACTTGTCTTATAAAGCAATTTAGCACAGAAGTCACACAGCTAGGAAAATGATGAAGCTAGAGTTCACCTCCAGCGGTTCTAACGCTAGAGACCACCTGCCTGACTACCAGCAAAGCCTTCACAGGGCCTCCTAGAGAAGGCCTTACTCTGAATAATAACAAATTATAGCAACAGTAGCAACAACAGCATAATTATTAAGGTAACACTACCTGCTATAAAGAATAGCATCCAAAACCTTGGTAGCTCAGCACAAAGGGAATTCATTTTTTGTTCATGAAAAGTCCAAGGCTGGAGTGAAGGGCTGGTGAGCAGGAGGCCCCCTGCTCTGCAGCCATTCGGGGCTCCAGGGTGATGGATGCTCTGCTGACTTCAGCACACAGTTCAGCTGTAGCAAGAACATTTTCTGGGCCAGGACTGGATGAGGTATTACATCACGTGTACCCACATTCCGCTGGGCAGAATTTAGGAACATGGCTTCCCTGAGATTCGAGGAAGGCCGAAGAATGAAGTCCCTGGGTGGACAGGGCTTCCGAGCAGCAACTCTTCATTGTGGAAGGGGTTTTTGGTGGACAGCTAGCCATTTCGGTCACAAACAGTAACAATGGCCATAATAAAGACAAGAAAAAGAAGCCGTCTTGAACTGAGCACTCACTATGCAATACACACCGGGCTCTGTGCAAAGTTCTTGTACGCATTATATCTACTTTTCATACTCTAAAAGATAGATATTGTTATCCCTATTCTGTAATAAAGAAAACTGACATTTAAGGAGACGTGAAGAATTTGCACAAGTGCACACAGCTGGGGAGTGGCAGATCCAAACGCCAAACCAGCTGTCTTAGTCCAGGCCCCCTGGAAAACAGAGCTTCGACAGGAATTCAAGTGCAAACACTCTTTGGGGGGGTGCAGTCCTAGGACAATGAGAGTGGGAAGAAAGGAAAGAGGGGTGAGGGAAGAGGCAAAGGGATGCAAGAAGATGCCTCGCTGTGCTGGCCACTGCCCCACCACGAGCTGCTAGGAGACACAGCAGGTCACGTGGCAGGTGTGTTTGCTCAGCAAGGACAAACCGTACCTCAGAGGGGTCCGTGGAAGGGAGAAAGAGTGGGGGAGGATCTACTCAGCTCCCCCACGTTTCTTCCTTCCCATTGGCCCAAGTCTGTGGAGACCTGACTATGCCTCCACATTGTATCATTCAGCCCCTTGGTAGGCACTGAGGAAGCCAGAAACCATAACCCGCAGTGTAGCTTTCCTTCCATGTCTCACAGGCAGGAGCAGCTCCAGAAGAATAAGGGCCAGCACAGAGGGCATAGAGGACCTGCTGGCCCAGTGTTTCAGCTCCGATGTGGTGTGAGTAATCTGGAAAATGCCCGGTGCTCATGGCTCATGACCAAAGCTCAAGCTCTCTCCGCTACAGTTTTTGGCCCCCCTCTCAACCTCTCAAATTAGATGCGAATGTGGGAATTTCAGGCACTTTGACGGAGACATAGGGAGACCTCTTTGGGTAGGGGTGTATCTCAAATCTCACCCCATAAAAGACCATCTTTCTCCCTATAGTGGAAGGAGCAGCTGAGATCACAACATTAGGAACACAGGTCAGTCTACCTGTGTGGCTTCTTCAGTCAAGGGAAATGAGCCACACACCTAAAAATGGTGGTTGAGAGGGAAAGGATAGAGCCCATTGATGGAGCCCACTGTCACACTCATTGTAAAGATTGGGACTCTGAGACCAAGGCAGCAAAAGGGCGTCTTGTCTAAGTTCATGCAGCCAGTTGGTGAAAGGGTGGGACCAGAGTTCTGGGCCTTTTCTGTGATGCCACCATCTCCTAAACTCTGCAGGCTTCTGCAGACCACCACTGCCCTGACCCTAATTTCAGCCAGCTCTCCAATGCCTGGATTCCCTGAGCAAGAGCAGAGAATGGTCATCTCCCCACATTTGAGAAATGTACCTCCTTTCTAGCCATACCTTACCACAGGATATGAGTCATTTTCCTTGGGGAAAGCCCTCCTCTGAGGCCAATCATTTCACCTTTGGTTTTGAGGGATTCCAAACCCACAGACATAATTATCCCTGTTTATCAGCTGGCCTCATCCCATAGAAGTCAGCGACTTGTCCGTGCTGCCCGTAAAACACAGAGAGGAGCAAAGGGCTTACCTGAAGTGCTCAGGCAATGAACACAAGAAGCCAGAAACGAGAAACGGGAGTGCAAGCCCATGCCAGCCCCCTTCCCTCAACCCATTAGCATTCCTGAAGGGTCTCTGGGGGAGACGGGGAGGAGGGGGCACACAGATGGGACTGGCTGTGGTCTCCCCTCCCCAGCGCCCTGGCCCTCAGAGCCCCGCTCCACTTCAGCCATGACAGTCCCTGTTTCTGAAACTGGAGATTTCTTGAGAAGGGAAAGCAGGCCCCAACCGGGAGTTCCGAGCCGCCGCTCCCCTGGCCAAGCCATTAGGAGGAGGATTAAGATGATGGGGCATCAGGGCCGCCACAATTAGGCCAGCACATCACTATCTCTGCAAATGGCATGAGCCATGTGATTTAACAGCTCATTATTAATGGGAAAAATGAGATAAGGACCAGGTTCGGTGTCCAAGGGGAGCTCCTATACCAAATTGAATATGTGCTAATGCTCGCTTTCTAGCCAACACCGACATGGGGGTGAATTCCACTCCTGTCCAACTCTAGCACCCCCGGCCCGGGCCCTCCCCCGACACCGAGGGAGAAAGTGGGCTCTGATAAAAGCACATTCTCTGCCGTGACCCACACATGGTCTTCCCTGAGAGTCAAAATGGCATCAGAAACACTGTCTCTGTTGTTCCACAGAATTGGTTAAAAACTAAAAAACAAGTAGCAGCCCTCTTTCTAGGGCCAGCTTCAGGGCAGGGTGAGGGCGTGGGTCACTTCAGAAAGACCAGGAAGAAAAAATGTGGAGATTTCGGGCCCCTCTTAATCAGAGCCCAGTCTGGGGCTCCTACAGATAACTGTATGCAAGTCTGTCAGACAGGCTGGAGGGTGTGCGTGTATGTGTGTGGGTGGGTGGGTGAGTGTGCGAGAGCAAGTGTGTAAGTGTGTGCATGTATGAGTGTGTCAGAATGAGTGTGTGCGAGTGTCCTTTCTGGCTCCCCTCCAAGTGATGGCCTCACGGCAGCCAGCGTGATTGATCATGCCCCTCCCCTGCTGAAAACCTTACAAGTAAGTGGCTCCCAGTTCTCTTAGGCCAAAGATCAAAATCTTCCATGTGGCTGAGATTCTGCTCCGTCCGCAGCCCCTCTCCCTGCTACTAGCCACACCTTTCTTCTGTCGTGTCCTTGAACACATTCTGCTCTTCCCCCGTCTCGGAGACTCTGCGTCTGCTCCTCCTTCTGCCTGAGACATTCTTCCCACCTTGCTCTGCCCCCGCAGAGCCTCAAGGGAACAGCAGTTTCTAAGAAAGCTTTTCTTGGCCCTTTTATGTACCTTTACATCATCCTGTACATCTTCTTTGTATCGTGTGTCACCATTTTAATTACATAATTATTTGTGTGCTTAGTGATTTAATTCCTGTCTTCCTCATTCCACTGTAACTCCATGGCAAGCAAGGTCAAACTATTCTCCGTGTACTGATTTCCAGAACACCGTGTGGGAGGACTGGCCTGCGTGGCGATGAGGTACAGGAATTGCCAGATACGGAATGCAGCACAGACTAAGGAGAACCCCCGGGCTAGCTAGTGAGCGGGGAGGCTCGCACCATCTCCGCAGTCACTCACATGCTCACTGAATGCCTGCCTGGCGCCAGGGGACGTGTGGGCTGCGCACTCATCATCCAGCGGCTAATGACATAGGCATGGACCATGCACGAGACACAGTTCATGTGTCCTGCCCTCTCCAGAGTCATTCTTGGGACTTTCACCTCCCAAGTTGAGTTACTGCTCCTTCCTTTATGATCCGTGTCCATCTCTTATCCCGATCATGCTTGACTATGCCAACATGACTATCTTCCCCGCTGTGGG
Organism: Phoca vitulina; assembly: GCF_004348235.1. Taxonomy (NCBI): domain Eukaryota; kingdom Metazoa; phylum Chordata; class Mammalia; order Carnivora; family Phocidae; genus Phoca; species Phoca vitulina. The sequence goes on along the minus strand of NW_022589719.1, from coordinate 814,579 downwards.
AATCCTGATGCCCAGGGCCACCACCCGCTTCTTGTGCATACCCAGCGTCTAACACACTGGGTGCGTCTCACAGCTCCCAGGACATCCCCTACCAGTCGTTTGTCTTCCCCACTTCATGTAGACAGCAACCACATCTGTCTATCTTGTACACCATCCCTTTGCCTGACACATAGTAGGCTCTGAGTGAATTTTTTGAATGAATGATTGCACAAATACTTGAGTAGCAACTGCATATAAAGACATGCTTCTAGAGGGGGAGACGAACCATGAGAGACGATGGACTCTGAAAAACAAACTGAGGGTTCTGGAGGGAAGGGGGGTGGGAGGATGGGTTAGCCTGGTGATGGGTATTAAAGAGGGCACGTTCTGCATGGAGCACTGGGTGTTATGCACAAACAATGAATCATGGAACACTACATCAAAAACTAATGATGTAATGTATGGTGATTAACATAACAATAAAAATTTTTTTTAAAAAGACATGCTTCTAATACTTCTAATATCTTGCCTTCAATGACATAAATTCAAATATATAGGCATTTTGCTGAAGGTCTTAAAGTTTGCATTTGGAATTAATTTTTTTTAACCAATTTGCATGTTACTCTCAATATCCTACATCACTCTTGGTTATACCTGCAGGCCTGGGTAATGAGGACTGATGTTCGGAATGAATCAAAGATTAAATCATGCTCACTGCATGTAAGAAAAATGGATTCTGACACTTTCTAAGTATTTTTAACAAGGGTTGGAACAAAAGAGGATTTCTAATTAACCCTCAGTTAGCTAGGAAATTACATCCGTCATGGCGTTCATTCACAAAACTATATTTCTTGATCATGTACTGTGTGAATGATTGAGGGCCAAATATGTGAGGGAGCATATGTGGGGGGCAGGAAGTAAACATGGCAGCATGTTGGGCCTGTTATATATATTACCCCACCCAAACCTCGCAACCTCTGTGTGAGACCAATATTATTACCATCACTTCTAAACTGGGGAAACAGACTCAGAAAAATTGAATAATTCTCCCAGGATCACACAGCTGATAAAGGCCGGAGACAGGATTTGAGTTTTGGGTCTGGGTGCATGACCATCCAGACCTGAGCTTCCCCTGACCCTCTGACTTTGCACACATCATGGCCAAGGTGATATGTCAACAACATCATGTCAGCAATCCTAACACAGCACAGGGGGTACAAGCGGGCAGGCAAATGCGGTTCAAACCCTGACCCACCACTAACTGTGTCTCAGACACATTAACCTCGGGAAGCCTCAGTTTCTTCAACTGTACACTGGGATGATGATAGCACCTTCCTCACAGGGTTGCTCTGAGGATCAACGAGATCATCCACGTAGGGAGTGATGTACATTAAAGCCCAATGATGAGGCCTCAGCAAAGGACTCTTTCAACCCCTCGAATTGAATGCTTAGAAGATAAAGGATGGGGAGAATCAGAAGCCAAGGGAAGCAGGAGTCAAAAGTAGATTCACTCTATATAATTGCCAAGGCAGCTGAAGGGTCCAGCACCAATGGGTTTTGATTTTAAGAATTCATTTCAGAAATATGAAACCACCAATGCTTACGTTGACATTGCCAGAGAACGATATTCTGTGGGAAAACACACATATGGATGACTCAAAAAGTGATTCAGAAATCTCAGGCTCTAATTGGAGACATTTTTGCAATCTCTTAATTTATCTTGCCTATGTCTTTTTTATGTGTGCATGGGAGCGATATGATAGAAAGCTATGTCTAATTAAATATAAGAGAACTCAGTAAGTAGAAACATTCTAAGTGAGGACAATGCATCGTGTCATAGTTTAATTGGCAGTTATTTTTCTTCTGAGTGGCACATAAAATCGCTGTGAATTTTACAACCAATGCCATTTAAGATTTGATGAAATTCAATAACTCACAAACAGAAATTTGGTATATGACCCATTTGTAAGTTTTAGCTGCCAAAAAATGGGAATTCACCTAAAGCATAAAGGACTGCTCTCCTTTATGTCTCCAATATTCCCCATAGTTAATTTGGCTGGAAAATGAGGGGGCTAAAAAGATAAGAGGAGAGAAGGAAAGGGTAGAAAAGAAAGATAAGCAGCGGAGTGTCAGGTGGTGTTAGAAGCAAATGTTGTATAATTATCACCTGTATACACAGGTGACTCCAAGACACTTGAAATCCTCGGTTTTCAGGCAACGATTCTATCGTATTTACCACACATAGAAAAGAAAGCGGGTTTGGGGTTGTTGACAAGTTTGCAAGGATTGGAAACAAAAGATTTTTCTTGTTAGCCTCAGATAAGCAGAAATATATGGACCTTGGACATTACAGTTAAATGGGAGTTGAGGATGGTAGCAGCTTCAGCTCATAAGTGGTCACTGTCTCCTTTGTGACAGACCACGTGATCTAGAATGGCCTTGCTGTCCCTTCTGCACTCCACTTACTTCATTCCACCGCTGACAGATTGGCACCACCAAGACTGAGGAGAATTGGGGGCCAGTTGAGAAGTCAAAACAGATTTGGGGAACATGAAGAACTTGTTACCTTCACTGAAAAGAACCTTGGCAAAAGTCCTCCACGGGCTTTTGTTTCTTTCCTGTGCTTCCTTTGACCATAAAAGTATGAGAGAAAAAAAAAAATTATAAGAGATTAGGGGCGCCTGGGTGGTTCTGTCAGTTAAGCATCCGACTATTGATTTCGGCTCAGATCATGATCTCAGGTCATGAGATTGAGCCCTGAGCTGGGTTCTGCGTTGGGTGTGGAGCCTGCTTAAGATTCTCTCCCTCTCCCTCTCCCTCTGCCCATCCTCACCCTCTCTCTTCCTCTCTTAAAAAAAAAAGTATGAGAGATTCAAATTACGATTGATATTTCCATGTATACGTCAATGAACATCTTTTTTGATATTTGAAGGCTCATTTACAACAAAGCCAAGGTGCTGGCTTCCATCTCCCAGTCTAGAATAATTTGATTGCACAAGACAGGAAATCACCTTGAGACCTGTTAAAAGAGTACTTGCCTTCTGAAGAAGCTAAAGAAGAAATATGTAATAAGAGGGTCCTTGTGGTTTTAGAACAGGTGATAACATTTACATAGAACTTACACACACACAAATGAGTACAAGTTCAGGAGAAGGAGGGAAAAGAAGAAGAAATGAGCTCCAAACCTGGGGGTAAACCACTGTGGATCCATTCATGGCAACTTCATGCAAAGCCCAGGAAGGGAGCTGCTCACTCTGTTTCGGACTCCTTGCTTCCAGTGGGAACTCAGCTCCTTCCTGCTTCCCAAAGGCTGCACTGCAAAACTCCTCCCTCTCCTTCTTTCTCTCCTGGTTCTTAATTCTTCTTTTTCTAATTATTGATAATAAAACATTGGCCATTCTGACATATTATTTTTTCTCTGAAAAGTGCTTCATTCCTCCATCACTACATCGCACAGAAATGACCCCCAACGCTACTTCCTCCCTTCAGGGACCAAGATGTCTTATTATCTTGAATGTCCACATCATCAACAGCCACCGATCACCGACTATGTGTAAAACCAGATGCCTGACTCCAATTTCACTGATAAATTTGTAACATCCATCTCTTGAGACACATCAAAACTCATATCCTCTGTTTCTTATGAGAGACTGCTGGTGTTCACCAAAATCCATGTTATCCTTTCTTCTTTGGCCTATTTCCCAGGCCTCTTTCCTCAGGGGAGGCCATGTGATTATTTTGCACAAATGGAGTATGGGCAAAGTGACTAATACCACTTCCAGGCCTGGCACCTAGACCTCCTACATAATCTTTATGCTTTCTCTTCTTCTGCCTATTGGCCAGATGCTAAAGATCTAGTAGGTTACCCTGGAGAGTGATCAGCAAGGTCAACAATAGTTTCATGGCATGGAGGGTACGAACAGGCCCTGGGTGTTGTATGTGGTGGGTGAGCCTTGAGTTGGAAGAAGCCTGGGTCCTTGAATGCTTATATGGAGCACAGCCCCCTACTGATCCACTTGAAACCATGGCATGAGTGAGAAATACGCCTTTATTGTGTTAAGCTATTGAGATTGTAAGGTTCATCTGTTACAGCAGCTAGCACTATTTAACATAATTCTATTTTTTGAGAACTTTTTTCTAATGCAGGTTCTATTTGTGTGTTTTATTTGTGCTTAAACATTTCTATTGGATTTGAGTTTTTTGGTTGTTTTGTTTTGTTTTTGTTTTTGTTTTTGAAAAGCAACGATGTGCCTCTGAGTTGGGGGCAATGCAATTTGCCAACGGTGGTCACAACATCAAGGAGTTAATATAAAGCTCCCAACTAGATTCAGGGGCCTAATCGGGCAGCCACAGTATAGCTCAGATCCTTCAGCAAGCAAGCATGCTGCCAGGTCACTGAACACTTGGTCCACACCACGGCCTTTCACTTGAGCAGATGGGGGTTTTGATATAAATTGTGCAGGCATTTGCTGCTCTAAAAATAGATCTGGTTTTGCCTGCTTCCGAACTCCGTTTTAAAAAGCAACAATCAACACGCTCCATTCCCTCCCTTGAGGCAGGTCAGCAGGGTTAGACCTCTGGTTCCTGTTAAAAAGCATAGGAATAAAGAATCCAAGCATCTCAGACTCGTGAGGACTCTTGGGCTTTGTCTAGAAATTTGGGCTTTGTCTAGAAATCCCCTCTAGAGCATTCCAGATGGAGCAGCCAACCTGTGTTTGCTTGCCCTCATTGATGGAGAGCTCACCACTCAATGAAGAAGCATTGAAGACCACTGCAACTAGAAAGCTGAAGTGACCACCACCGTTCCATTCTTCAGTCCCATATCTGCCCTTCAGAGGCACCCCTGCAAAACGCACCCCCATCTCCACGTATCGACTCTTCATGCATTTGAAGACAGAAGTGAAAGCTGAACACTTATCTTTTTCTTATCTCTGGCCCAAAGTCCTCTCTTCTCAATGTCTAGGACCCTTCCTCAGAACATACTCCAGCTCCTCAATATCCTGTGAGAACCAGTGCCAGCAAGAGGCACAAGCCTGACAGATAGGGAGAGCAGTGGGGGTGCCATCCAAGGTGTTCAGAGCATCATGGTTCTGGGTGAGTTGGCTCTTCTGATTGAGTATGAATCGCTTCAACAGACAACAAGGCTCTCCTCAACAGTGAAGTCTACTGGGAAGACCAAAATGAAGATGAGGAAGCAAGAACTTGGAGCGCATGGAAACCCTGGAATGGATTAGTGTCAGGAGATGCTTTGAAAGTGTAGGGTAACTCAGGATGATGCAGTTCTAACTGCATGGATGCCATAGGCTCTCCTCAGGGGCCCCTGCCCCATCCTGTCCCACCTTTCTGCTGTGCCTGATCTTGTCCACCAACTGCCTCACCCTCCACTCCTCGGGTCTGTTCCCATCTGCTTACTCCTGGCTGACACCCGCTCACGCCCATGATGGCTCTTAGCTTCTCCAGCCTGCCTCCTCTGTGCGTGTGTGGCCTGTGGTCTTTCCCAACATATTCTCTGTGATTTAAACTTCAAACTTCCACAGGGAAAGAACTCGATATTTTCACTTAGTCACCATCAGCCCAGTCATGGCCAGTTTTAGCAGCAGGTCGCCGTATCAGCTGCCAACTGGCCTACAGCTTAGTTCAAATACTCTCCTCTAACCCACAAACCTAGAGGAGAGGGGTGAGCAATTTTTACACAAGGAACTCCGCAAGGGTGTTAGCAAGATAGGCCTATCCTGGCTCGCCCTGTCACACACCACGTTCATGGATCCAGGCGGATCAACACTCTTGACGGCCCCATTGCCCTCTAAGCCTCCCAGAAAAATCCCGAAGTTGTGCTTTTACCCACTGATGCTAAGCCGCCATTCTCCACCCTGCACCTGTATGTGCGGATCTTTGTCTCTTACAGTTCATCTTCAGAGATTCTGCTGAAGGTCCCAGGCCTGCAGGTTCTCTCTTCCTCCGGATTCTGTCTTGTGACACTGGGCTTTTTGTCTCTGATCTGTAAACCCCAAAGGTTCCCAAGAGCCCTCTTGGAACCATGAAGAGAGGAAGCAGAACAAGAGAGCTGGAGTCAGAACCCAGCCCCACCCCTACTTTGGCCAGAAAAACTGTTGAGTGCAATTCAATTCCAGGTAAGAGTTTGTTGGAATGATGGTGTCTGAAACAAAAACAAAACTTGAGAACCATGGAGGCCAGGCCCCTCTCAGGCTTCTGCGTTCAGTGGCTGGTGTCATTTTTCAGTGCACGCACAATCCCCCAGGCCTCCTCCAGGGGCAAGCTGAAGCCAAAGGAGATGCTCCATCTCCCTGTCGCGGCTCCAGCAGTCATTAAGTGTGGCCAAAAGCTGGAAAAATGCCTGCTGACCTGTGTGCTCCAGGAAGCATGGCCCCCTGTGCTGCTCCCCGCTCCAGGCTTTAACCAGCACCAACCCAGCCTGGTGCCATCGGACCTCTGGGGACAGAGGGACAGCAGGTGAAACTGGCTGTTGGCAATTCCCAGGGGGAGATGAGATGCCCCTCCACCTGCACTTCCATATTGCCCTCAATAAAGCTAAAATAAGCCAGATATGCATTGTAAAGGCCTATCAGGCTACGCAAGGGGGCTTTTTCTGTTGTGTCCAAATCTTGGCTAAAGCCTCAAGCTAAAGGTGACAGATGATGAATAGCCCATGTTCTAGAGAGCTGCTGGACACACCTCAACAGTGCTTACTGGGAGATGACAAAGCTAGCTCTGAGATCCCTTCTTGACTCAGGCTGTGTAAGAGGAGGCTGGAGATTCAGTGAGGAGCAGACCTTTCTTTCTATCTATCTATCTATCTACCTATCTATCTATCTATCTACCTACCTATCTATCTGAGAGAGAGCACGCCTACGTCTCACACACACAAGCATGGGGTGCGGGGAGGAGCAGAGGGAGAGGAGAAAGAGAAACTCAAGCAGATTGCGTGCTGAGCACAGAGCCCAACATGGGGCTCGATCTCACGATCCTGAGATCACAGCCTGAGCCGAAACCAAGAGTCGGACGCTTAACCGACTGCACCTCCCAGACGCCCCAGGAGCAGACCATTCTGAGGACATTTGTAGAGGAATGGGAAGGGAGAGAAAGGTGATGCTTCCCACCCTCAGCCATCATTGGCCAGCTGAGGAGGCCCAGAACCACCTCATGAGATTGAGGATCCATGCGGGAGAGGAGAATGGCTTCTCACCTCAACTGGATGTGTGCCAAGTCCTAGGAACTTGTAAAAACAACTCCTTGGTGTAAATGGAGCAGACAGAAGTGAGAAAGTATTCGGGAACTCAACATGCGCCCAGGAGTTTGAAAGAGCACGTAAAGTGAAAGCTGCTGCCACAGGCTGAGCCGTGATGATGGGGCAAGGGCACAGGGCGGTGAGCAGTGGCTTAGCTGCTCACTCACCTTTCAGCAGGGCAAGGATGCACCGTACCCATGGGACACAGAGCACTGGTGAAGGCCAACCGGGCTTGAGTTGTCTCAGAGGGACCCTGCTGAAGAAGACTATGGGAGAGGGGACTGAAGGAGAGGAGCAGGCACCCAAGAGGTCAGCTGGGCGAGGGGGGTAGTCCATGTCATGGGGGCAGCGTGGAGAGCTCAGAGGACCCACCACTGCTCCGTGGAAGAGCTGACTTTGGAAAACCACCTTGACAAAGGTAAGTGGATAGCTAAGCAAGAAGTGCCAAGAGCATCAGCTGCATGAAGAAGACGCTGCCCTCCTTTCTCCTCTGCCCAGCCCTGAGGACCAGAGCTGGGGGAGTAAGGAAGGGAGGTGGGTGAGAGGTAGAGCATGGAGAATGAAAGGCAGAGAGTGCTCCTCCTTCCCCACTGTCGCTCCCTGAGCTCCAGAATGGGCTGGGGCTGAGGAGGGGGATGAAGTTTTAAGCTGAATATCAAATTACAGTTTTTGATTTAAATTGGAGTAGACGTTCAAATGAGTCAAGATGAGACTTATTCTCTTTAATGGCTGGAAAGGACTGGAAACCACGCATGTCACCAAATGACCGGGAAGTGAGATTGAAGGCATTGGCAGGAGAAAAACAATGTGCTTTCCTGAAGGAAACTGTTGAGTTCAGAAAACTGGAGAATCTGGTTGTCCAGTGTCCAAACTTAACTTTCCTAAGCCCTCCATTCCTCATCTGTCAAGTGCACATAACAATACTCACCTCTTAGAGAGGCTTCGAGGATTAAAATGAAAGTATTCATGCCAATGTATAAAGTGGCACTTGGGGGTGCCCAGCCCATGTCTATCACTACTGAACAGGGGTCCCTCCCTACAGTCCCCAAACCAACAGACTTCTAGAACAGCAGAGCTGAAGAGACTATGGAGAGCCATAATCTGACATCCTCACACTACACATGACAAAACTGAGGTTCAGAGAGTCACCCAGTGGGTTAATGGCAGAGTTAAAATTGGGACCAAAATCTCCTTCCCCAAAGCCAGCCTTCTTTCTACTAAGCCCCTGGACATTTCATAATAGCTCAGTGAAGGTCTGTTGATTGATTAATTGATTGATTGAAAAGTAACCAGAGGCCTGGCCCCCTTGGCAGTGCCAGGAGCTGCTGGATAAATGAATGCATTGGCACAAGTTTTCATTCACCCAGCAAACCTTTCCCAAGCACCAGCCCTGTGCCAGGAACTGTGAGTGGAGCGGAATCTGCAAACTAACTCTCTTCTAATTGAGCTCCCAACCCCAACGAGGGAGACAGAAGACTCTGAGTGTGCCTGCTTCACAGAGGGGTTCATGAGTGTGTGTGATGGATGGAAAAGGATGGAGGTCCATTTAGGATTTTCCCTGGTCCCCTCCTCCCCAGGCAACCTCTCTTTTGGGGGTACCCAAATTTGAGTTCCCCAGCTCTGTCATCATGCGGGCAGAAAGTCCTCTCTTTTGCCTCCAAGTACCTTACCGCCCTGCACATAAGTCAAGGTTCTTAGGCAAGAGCTTTCTTGATCCAGATGAAGGAAGGATCCCATGGGGAAAGTGTTTGCCAACAATTAGTTTGTACATCCCTGTTAGGTTTCCTACTTTAACGCCCCGCCAATCAGCCCTTCTCTTTCTCAGCCTGATTCCCTGCTTATAAATTTTACCGCAGGAGGTGACCGACTGGGCGGTGAGAAAAGGTGACTGTAAGGCACAGGACTTCCCTGAAGAGAGCAAAGGGAACAGAGGTGAAGGTTTCTTTCCTTCTCAGGGTATTGAACTTCACATTTGAGTAGCACCATTTACCCAGTGATCTCAAAGCACTTAGGGGGAAGGATACGAGCTGCATTTTTTTTTTTAAATCAGGTAATCCAAATCTGAATTCAGTGTCTGCATAAGTAATACCAGGGATAAGCACTTACCTCTTTGGGTACAAAACCAATTACACAGAAGCCAAGGCAGTACAGCGGCTTGAACTGGTTATCTCAAGGAGATAATCCCCAGCGATGGCTAATCGGGTTAGTCCCTATCTGCAGCGGGCAAAACTCTCAGTGGCTGTCAAGGCTCCGTACGGGTCAGCAGACAACCCTTCTAAGCCAAAGGCACTGGTACACAGAGCACAAAGACTTCAGTACAAATTGAGAAATGACCGGAAAGACACTGTGGAAATGAAGATGTACTTTATACCAACAGCACACCTACAGTTGCCCAATGACTTGACATTTTCCAGCAGGATGACAGTCTGGTCTTACTCCAGGGACTGCAGATCAGGGGTCCACAGACCAGCCAATATAACATGTGTATATGTTATTTGAGTTAGTTGCCAGTATTAACAACTGGAATATTTAACAACAACAACAAAAAAATCTGACTTCCGGGTTTAATTAAAAACTTGGAAGATCTCAAGGATTTAAATATATAAAAGGAAATTATTCTAATAGAAGAAGAAATCACTGGAGAATCCTTTTGTAACCTAAAGGATAAAGAAGGATAAAGGATGAAGAAGGCTTTCCTAAGGAAAGTTTCCAGAAGTACTAAAAAAAAAAATGATTGATAAATTTGACTACATAAAAATCAAAACCACCATAAACAAAGTCAAAAAGACAAACAACAAATTAGGGGAAAATTGCAGCTCATATTCCACAGGTATAAGCTCTCTAACATCTAAAGGCTTCAAGAAATCAATAAGTAAAAGATCAACAGCCCAGTGAGAAATAAGCAAATGATATAAACTGACACTTCACAGATAATGATAGACTAGTGGCTCTTAAGTATAAAAAAGATGTTCAGCTCCACTCATAATTTAAAGAAAAAAAAGTTAAATTACATTGAGATGCCATTTTTCACATGTTGGAATGGCAAATATCCAAACCCTTGATAATACACATTGTTGGCAGGGCTGTGGGAGACTTAACTCCTCCTCCAGACAATTAAATAACAACAACTATTTTGTGCCATGGTCCAGAAACCACCTGACTTTTAATCATGTGTGCCAAGGATGAGATGCCCTTTAGAGTTTCACACCTGCATTCTGAAGATGGAAACAAGAACTTTGTCTGGATCCTATTTGGCATTTAATTTGCACATGCCGCTCTTCTATTTTTAAGCAAAGGTTCCGGTTAAAAATAAAAGAGTTCCTGCAGCATTATTTACAATAGCCAAGATATGGAAGTAACCTAACTGTCCATCGATAGATGAATAGATAAAGAAGACGTGATACACACACACACACACACACACACACACACACATATACATAGCATGGAATATTACACAGCCACAAAAAGGATGGGATCTTGCCATTTGCCGCAACATGAATGGACTTAGAAGGTATTATGCTAAGTGAAATAAGTCAAACTGAGAAGGACAAATACCATATGATTTCACTCACGTTGAATCTAAAAAAGAAAAAACAAAATAAATGAATAAAAAAACAAAAAGCAGAATCAGACCTAAAAACATAGAGAACAAATTGATGGTTGCTAGAGGGAAGGGGGTTGGAGGGATAGACAAAATGGGTGAAGGGGAGTGAGAGATCGAGGTTTCCAGTTATGGAATGGGTAAGTCATGGGGATCGAAGTTACAGCATAGGGAATAGAATTAATGATACTGTAATCGCAGTGCATGGTGACAGAGGGTAGCTACACTTGTGGTGAACATAGCATAATGTTTAGAGAAGCTAAATCACTATGTGGTACACCTGAAACCGATGTAACATTGTGCGTCAACTATAATACTCAAATATACAAATTTAAAAATAAATAAATAAGTTTCCTCAATAATCCTAGCTGCATGTGCTCTCCCATTTCTTATTAAAAGAGAGAAAGAAAGGGAGAAGCAGCAGGAGGGAAGGAAGAGGTCTCGCCCTGCTGCAAGCCCCACCGTACACCAGCAGCCACGCAGAGCTTCATGTGCATGATCTCATTTCTTCCCTACAACAAGCCCAAGCGCATTGTCAGCCTCTTTTTATAGGGGAGGACACAGATTCAGAGCAGTCATGTGACTTGACCTCCTTTGACAGATGTGTATAGGGAGTTGCTGAACAAAGGAGCCACAGCTTGGGTCCATGTGGAGGAGAGGCTTATTTTTATACGGGTCGTTTTGGTTGAATGAGTGAAAGGAAATCCGGAAGCTAAGAGTGTCCTCGACAGCTGCTGAGATGTCTCAGTCACACGTCGCAGGGAGCCAGGCCAGGGATTTAATTTGTGCTTTTCCTTAATCCTCTCCTTCAGTGAGAGAGGTGCCAAGACCAGTCTTAAATGGCTGCTGTGAGTAACAGAAATAGCAGGGGGGGGACCCCCTCAAATGCCATTGCTTCCTCCAATTAGAGCAGAAAGCATGAGTGACCCTTCGCACCACATAAATCATCAGGATCCTGGACAAGGTGGCGGGGTGGGCGGTCAGACAGCACTTCAAGAGGGACACGAATTTCCTACTATAATAGAGCACCTGAGGGAGGAGTCCATCAATTCGTTAGAAAACAAAAAAATGATACAACTTTGCACTCTGGGACTGTGAAGAGGTTCTCACTGGTTACAGCCTATTTGGCTTCTTCCCTCTCCCCATGGCTCGAATCATATTCCTTTCTTGGCAAGTTCGCCATGAGATACACCAGGATTCCTGCGGACCTGTCCCTCCTCGCTAATGGAACCATTTGCGGGTAGACGTTGTTATCCTTGGAGAGACGATATCTTTGGAAACCAGCGACTAGAGTGGAAAGGCCAATATTTTTTCTGTGATCAAGGAGCATCCTTGATTTATTTCTTCATGGAGTCCTTCATGGAGTATCGGGTTGTGATGGCAAAAATTCCCAGAGAAGAGTGATGGGGAAGAAGCCACTCAGTGGCCCTGGGAAAGCTGGTTCCTTCGGAGACTGCCAGGAGCACTTACCCCAGAAACCTCCCTTGTGACCCAGCCCAGCCCCTCTTCGGGGAAGAGACAGCTCTTTGCCTCTAGAGCTGTGATAAAAGCTGCCTTGTGGGATGCTCTGAATGCTGATTAAAACCACAGAGTAAGGGAGAGGGTGGGCAGGAAGCTGTCAAATTTTGCAGAAAACCACATTCCCAGAGTCTCTCCAAACCCAAACTCGTGTTTCCTCTCACCATTCCTCAAAATCACTGAGCCAGAGTTGTCCTCAAAATCACTGAGCCGGAGTTGTCCAAATAGCGCGTGTCTCTGAAATAGCACAACTTCAGTTAATCAAACCTTGCTATATCGTAGCCCTCGGTAACTCAGAAGCTAGATCTGCTTCCCTCTTTACCTCTGTCGTGAAAACAAAAAGGCAAAAAGATAAGAAGACAATCTCACCTCAGGGCTCTGCCCAGTAACTTTCAGAAGCTATCTTGGGCTTGATGTCAACAATAAAGAGCTGTAAGAATTGATGTTCAGAATTATAGGCCTGGGGTCCTTTAACATCTTTAATCATCCAAAAAAAACGGGTGGGGGGATTTGATATGAGCCTTATACTCTATCTACTAGAGTATAAAAAAGAACTCAGAACTAACAAGGGTTGAGACCAAAAGGGTTTTCTGGATAAGCCTCTATTATCCCTGTCCCCAAGTTTAGCAATTAATGGAAGTAGTGCGGTAACTTCCCGTGACGGGAAGCATGTTTCTTGGCCATTATTCTGCAACATAATGGATCAGAACTATATAAAATGCACAGAAGACTAAAGCACAAGGATCTAGTTCTAGTCAAGACTATAACCAACTAGTTACATGTCCTTCTAACTCTCTGGCTCATAGCTTCCCTACCTGGTGTAGGACAAGCCGGTTGAATTAGCACAGGCTGAACTTGGATGGGAGGAGAGAGGCACCAGCAGGGAAAGGGGACCTACCCAGTTGGAAGAAAGAAAAAGCATTCTTGAAGAAGGGAAGAGCATAATTAAAAACATGTCAGTGGTAAAGCATGTTGTTATTTTCCTTGGATCTGGTGACCCTATCCCTGCTCTTCTTGGATATGGATTGGCTATTCCTTCTCCAAGAACGGCTTTTCCTTTCTTTTGCACGTGTCTAAATTCTATGCATCCTTAAAGGTCTGGCTGAAAAGTCATGTCCATACTCTCTCTTCTACAAATAATCTCTTCAATAAACTGTTCCAGCACTAATTTGCCTCAATGATGATACTTATCACTTTGCCTTATATCAAAATATTCCATACTAAACTGTAGTCTCCTAGACTCAAGGCTGGATTTCAGATTTGTGTACCTGATAATGCCTAGCAGAATGCCCTGTGCATAATAGGTTCTCAAATTACTGTAGGATGACTGAATGAATGAATGAATGAATGAATGGAAGAATAGAATCCCATTATGTCTAGACATAGCAAAATTACTCCACTTTAACCTAAATACTTTAAGTAAATATTTTTATTTCGAAATTCTGGCATAGGTCTTCTTATAAAAATACTGGAATAATCCCATTCCAAATTCTATGGCTTATTTAGTTATGGGTCCCACATCTGACCACTTCTTAGAGTGTAGAAGACCCTTTAATTTCTACAGTGAAATCTTCGATGAGTGCCATGCATAGTGCTCCTCTCGTTGCTCTCAAATAAATGTCCGTGACAATATTTAGGCTTGAGCCTGATGGGAAAATTTAATTCCTGTCTTGCAGCCTCACCTCCCAAGAACCAGAAAATAATACTTAGAGAACCGGTAATCTTTGTTCAACACAAATAGAAGGGAAAACAATACCCATGGCTCCTTAGAGCTGTATATTAGCCACACTGCAGAAAGTATCTCATTGATATTAATGTGCTTACAGCTTATTACACAAAAATTAATTAAAAATGAATAAGGCCAGAGCTTAAAATTTTGCATGTCTAATTTCCCTGCCAAGGCAGCTCATACAATGAATAGCTAAAATTCTAAGAGCATTAGTTTATCACAGAGCAGCATACAACTTCCATTCCAGATCACCCCTTTCATAGGAAATGGGGGCTCTGGCGCTTTACAGGGCCTGCATTAACGTGGCATCTTTGTACAGGGGAGTTAGATCTAAATGGACTTGATACTATTTTATGATTCCCAGCTCAAGCTTCAACCCCTAAGGAGGTGCCCAGTTATTTCTGAACCACAAATAGCCCATCCCAGGCCAGATGGGAAAACCTGCCGGAAGTCTCCCCAGGTATGCCCAGATATCTCTGCAGACTCATGAGTAACTCAGAGGCAGGAAATCCACAGCAAGTCAGATCAAATTGACTTCTACATTCAGGTTCTTGGTCACTCCTGCTTGCCCCCTCAACCTTTGCTCCCTGGGCGGCGGGGGGGGGGGGGGGGGGGCGGAGGGCATGTGAAGTAAAGAGATAATGAACACTGGAAGTAGACAGACATTAGCAAGCAACCTGTACTCTGAACTACAGATCTTCACATAATACCTACTTCATAGGCTTGGGTCTGAGTTAAATGGGATAATGCATATGCTACATCCACACAGAGTAGATGCTCAATAAATGCTCCTCCCACTTCAGACAAAACCCACAGTTTCAGTCCAGCAGTTTGGCAGCTTTGGCTTCATTTATTTTCCCCACGACATAAAATACTCACAAGCCTCTTGCCTGTCGAGTCTACTGGACAGCAAATTCTTAAAGGAAAGAGCCATGTTTCACTCATCTGTGTTTCCAGCACCTTGCATAGAGCCTGGCATAATTGTTAGCTGAGAAATGAAGGAAGGAAGGAAGGAAGGGAGGAAGGGAGGAAGGGAGGAAGGAAGGAAGGAAGGAAGGGAGGAAGGGAGGAAGGGAGGAAGGAAGGAAGGAAGGAAGGAAGGAAGGAAGGAAGGAAGGAAGGAAGGAAGGAAGGAAGGGCGAGCCAGAAGTTATTGGGTGCTTTACCACGAACACTTTACACACATTAGCTCACCTGATCTATACAATAACCCTCTGAGGTAGATACTCTCTGTTTTGCAGTTAAGGATATAAAAGCTCAAAGAGATTTGGCACAACTTCTAGAGACTACATAAGTAATAGATAAATTATATGAAATGACCTATATCCCACTTTAAAAAAAATACAGATGAGTATTTACTATGTGTCAGGCCCTGAGCTAAATACCTCGCATACATTATAATTTAAGCGTTACAACCTTGTGAGACAAGTGAACTTACAGATGGGGAAACTAAGGCTCGGAAGGGATAAGCAACTTGCCCACAGTTCCCAACCAGTTTAGACTTATGACAATGGCCATTTCAGATGAATCAACCTGACATTGAAAGGCAAAGCCAGGACTCGAACTCAGGCCTCCGCCTGTGAGCCCCTGATGTCCTACTGCACCTCTTGAATAAATGAGTCAGTGAATGCCAGATGAGAGGGAAGGAGAAAAAGAACAGGTAGAAGAGAGAGGAGGAAGAACAAGGGAAAATGCTCACAAATCCTTTCATTATCTGGATAGTCCCTACACGTTCATGTCGTTCCCATTGAATCTCCTGCATAGTTGCCGCCACGGGGACCTGCTGGTCTCGGAACCCGCAGTGTCCAGCCAGTGCATAAAATGCCAAAAGGCAGCCCTCTCGTTTGCACTTAGCCCCCGAAGGCCCACGAGGATGGTTTCCTGCTGGACGGGAATGGGCCCCTCCAGGGCCTGCCCATCCCAGAACCCTACACAGGGGGCCACCCTCTGTTGGGGCTGGCATCACGGGGACAATGCTTCCCTTTGTGGGGACCCTAAATTTCTCCCTGCAGCAGTGGGGGCTTCCCACTCCAGAGGGTGGCTGGTCAGACCCAGCTCACTGCTCCACAGGCTCACTCAGGAAGGCTTCTCAAAATCAACGATGCTCTTGCCATTGGCAGGTGGGCCAGCCCAGCAGAGATCAAGGTAAACCTCGATGCTGCTCTTCTCCTAGCTGGCCACAAAAGCAAGGACTGCAGAACTAGAGGGGTGGCTCCTCGGAGCAAAGAACCCTGGGTTCCAGGTCTGGCTCTGCCTCTGAACATTGCCTTACGTGAATCCCTCCTCTCTCTAGGGACAGAGACAGACCGGCTGTGGGCCTGGGACTTGATCATCTCTTTTAAGCCTTACAACAATACCATGATGCACATGTAAGGTTTTCGTTACAGATAAGGAAGCTGCAGCTCAGAGAGGTTAAGTGACATGTACAATGTCACACAGCAAGAAAATGGGGAGTTGGGATGTGACTCCAGGTTGATCTGGCTTTGAAGCCTACATTCTCATCACTGCCCCATCAGAGACTCTGCTCCCTCATTCGTGGTAAGGGATGACGGTCATTATCTTAACATCCCATGCTGGGACAAATCTATCTCTTAAGAAAACCTCTCTCTTAAGGCACTTACTGGGCTCCTGTTGCAGAATCAATGTTAGGAGTCAGAATCATTATGTTGTTCCTCCCATCTCAGGCCTCAGTTTCCCCACTGTAAACTGAGGACACTAGATTAGTGTTTCCCAAACCTCCACCTTCATGAGTTTCACCATATCTTTATATTGCATATACGAATATTTAATGTTTGACTTTAAATCAAATTTAAATCAAGTGTTTTAAAAATTTTAACATCATCCTAAGCAATGATATACACGAATCAAGAATATAATGCACTTAAAAAAAAAACTGTAATGTACTGATTATATTCTTTCCTAATATACAACAAAATAAATTGATAATTACAATTTCCAGGTAATAGTTAGAAGCATGCCATCAGAGGTAAGTGAGCCTTGTTTGGGGAAAATGCTGAACTCAGTGACCTCTGAGCTTCCATTCAGCTCTTGCTGAGTCTGCCCCTGTCCGCCTGTATGGATGTGTGTGTGTGTGTGTGTGTGTGTGTGTGTGTGTGTGTGTGACTTGCATCACTGTCATTTCCCAGTCGTGCGGTCTGGTCCTCCATGGTGGACACCCGGCGGGCACGGAGGCAGCTGTGTGATGGGAACTGGGGCTGCAGCAGGCAGGCAAAGGAGGCAGAAGTTGATCTCTGAGAACCCAGAGCATGGTTTCCAGCTGGGATGCAGCCAGAGAGGGCTGCAGGGTCTGGTCTGGGGCAGGAGACTGGTGAGCATGAAAAGGAGGAGAGCAGGAAAGGGGCAAGGCCCCCAGCCACACATCAAACCCGAGGTCTGGCTTCCCACAGTGAGAGGCTAAGGTGAGCGGCTGGCCAGTGCCTTCAGGGGCAGCAATATTCTCAGGGGTCCAATTATGGAGGGAGGTGGGGGGTAGGGGGTGAGAGGCTCCACAAGTGCCCTGCCATACACTGTGGAACGCACCCTTTACGTGCATGTAGCTTTAGCCTGTTTGTTCTCATTGGTGGGCAATAGTCCATTATATATATCTGCGACGGTCTATTCATTCTACCCCTACCAGCTATTTGTAGCATACTCAGGTTTTGGCTGGTATGAATAATGTCGCTCTGAACATTCTAGCACAATATTTGCCTTCAGTACTCTCAGGTCTATACACTGGCATGGAACAGCTCAGTCAAGGTATGTGTCCATGTTCAGGTTTAGCAGTTACTGACAGTTTTCCAAAGTGGTTGCACCATGTTCCCTTCCCACCAGCAGGGTGCAAGCATTTTAGCTGTTCCACAGCTTTACCAACACTTGGCATTTTTTATCCTTTTACTTTCAGCCATTCTGTTAGGTTTACAAATCATCCATATTTCGGTCTTGTCCAAACTGCACATCAAGCCCATTGGTTGATGTCATTTCTCAGGAACAGTGTGGTCTAGCACTGTGCCTAGACCCTGACCCAGAAGACTGAGCCTTACGGTCTGCTCTCCAGCTACTAGCTAGATGCCACTAGGAATCAACTACCACTGGTCCTTACAAAGCCCCCACTCGAGCCCTCACTCATTCCTCTGACCCTCACAACAAACTGATGAAGGCAGGCAAGGAGTTTATATAACTTGTGAAGTGAGTACCAGACACAAAATTCAGGCCTGTTTTCTTCTGATTCCAGTCCAATGTCCTTTCACTGAGTTTATACTGACTCAACTCACTTATTCCCCATTCCTAAGAAGAAGGTAGTGAACTACATGATCTCTGTTCTCCCTTCCAGTTTAAACATGGTGGGCTGATTCATTTCTGAATGTCTGAGTGGCTTACTCACTAAGTGTATAAACAAGTAGAAGACCATTGGTCAATCCTGAGAGGAAACGGAGCCAAGCTCATCTGACAACTCAAATGCCAAATGAAGCAGATCTTCATGGTTACTAAGCTGTTGTAGATGACAGAGTGTCAGCAAGACTGAGTGAATAAAGATTACAGCTTGGTCGTTGAAACGACAAAATGTATTCTGTACACACATTTTATTATTTCAGGATTTCCTGCAACTAAAGAGTATCCAACCATCTATTCATCCATGCGTCCAACCAATAAACCCTTGATCCATCCATCCATTCAACCATCCATCCATCCTTTTTTTTAAGATTTTATTTATTTATTTGAGCGAGAGAGAGCATGGGGGGAGGGGCAGAGGGAGAGGGAGAAGCAGACTCCCCACTGAGCAGAGAGCCCAACATAGGGCTCCATCCCAGGACCCTGGGATCACGACCTGAGCTGAAGGCAGACACTTAACCGACTGAGCCACCCAGGCGCCCCCATCCATCCTTCTATAAAGAAGCATTTTTTGAACTCCTGCTTTTCTAGTCCCCATACTAGTTTCAGAGATCACAGAAATGAGTCAGAAATCATTCCTTCTTTCAAGCAACTGGGCAAGTATCTCATCCTATAACTGCTTCTCTATACTGTTGGTTGTGAGAAGGAACGGGCCTTATCTCACCTCTGCCATTCCCAAATCATCTATTATTCAGCCTGGTACAAGATATTACTAAGATGTCATTAATGAGAGAACTATTAATCCCGAAGAATTCTGAAAAAAAAATTTGCAGTGGTCATTTCTCTCACTCCCCATTTCTTCTCATTAGACTAAGAGCCAGGTCTTCGGGCTTTGCCTGCTGTGGTCCCTTCCTCTTACCAGCCAAAGCACAGAAAAGAAGGAGCAGGTGCTTGTTGCACCAACATCCATTCTCAGCTGTCCTGGTGGATGCAAACTGCTGGGAAACACGTTCTACCCACATTCCCTGGAGAATCTTATTCGTGAGGTGCATCCATATCAGACCTGTTTCCCAAGTTTTCTAAGTGGCTCATGACTGATTTCTATAGTGGTTTGGAGGAGGCTCATCTGCGGTGCATTTTCTCTAAAGATAGCAGGAAAGCTACATGTTTTCTAAAAAGCAAATAATTGTCAGAGGTAGCATTTCAACAACAAAGATGAGCAGAATAGTTCAGAGGAGATGGGCAGCTTGCAGGCAGGGGCCATGAAAGAAAGAGAAAGGTACTCCAAACTCCAACACAGAGCCAGCCCCCCAGTACCACTGCCCCCCAAACCTCCAGGGCTCAGCACCCCACATTCAAGGCATGTGTCTGCCATCCGATGTGTTTAGGTCCATAAACAGTCTCTGACCTTCTGTTATGTGCACCCAGCAACTGGGTGTTACCCTTGCCTTCTCCCCTCCTTTGCATCCCAAATACCATTAAGCACTGCATCCTACAAACCATCTCTCTCTGGAATCCATCCCCTGCTTTCACTCCTTACTGCCACCCCCCCGGGGCCAGCCCACCGTCCTCCTCCTACCTCCCACAATAGCCTCCTAACTGGCCTCCTTGCCTCCACCCTGGCCCTCCGGCCATCTGATCACATTACTCTGCTGCCAGGAACCCTCCAATGGCTCTGAAAGGCCCTTAGAAAAATGTTCCAAATCCTTTTGATGATCTGGCTGCTGCCTCCCTTTCCAGCCTCATCTCAGTCTCTTCCCTTCACTGATTTTGCACCAGACCCACAGGTCTTCCAGTTCCCTAAATATGCTCTCCTCTCTCCTACCAACAGACCCTCACATATGCTGGTTTCTGCTTGGAATGTCTTTTCTCTGTCCCTTGTCTCCTAAGTCACCAGTATTCATTCTTGAATAAGGATTTCAGCTTGGACAACAGTTTGTCAGCGAGCCCTTACCAGAGCCCAAAGTGAGGGGTGTGCCCTGTGCTGTAAGCCTCATAGCAGCTGCATGTCCCCCCGAGCGGTGCTCATCTTGGTGGCTATTCTCCCTGTGCCTCGCTTCCCTCCTAGGCTGTAGGCTCCCCGAAAGCAGGCACCATGTAGATCTTCCTAACGGGCAGCCTCCCAAATAGGAGGCTCTCAATAAACACTGACAGGTTGAGAGGCTGAGTGACTGACTGATCGACTGCAAGCATGGAGCTTGATGTCAGAGAGTCAAAACAAGACTTTAGAATCTTGTTCTAAAGACACTGGGGGTTCTTTCCAAACTCTGGTCTACAGCCACAAGCTATGTTACCTTGGGCGGATGATTTTGACTTGCTGAGCCTTAATTTCTTCATCTTTACCTTCGAGATAGTAACACCTGCCCTTTCTGCCCCCTGGATGCTGTGCCAAAAAACGAGATAGCAGCTGTGAAGACGCTTCACAAAATGAAGCCGCCCCAAGCAGGGCAGACCCAGCGGCAGGGCTGTGCTCCAGAGCGAGCTCTAGCTCCGGTCCTCTTCTCGCCACATGGAGGGGACCAGTCGCCACATCACCTCTCCCTGTACCCCACCCCTTAGTTGGGCTAAAAGCCTCTTAATAAATAATAAATAGGACACAATGAGAAGGAGGAAAGCCAGAAGAGATTGCCAAGAGACAGAATAAAGACACCCTAGCCACATGTGTGTGCACGCATGCACACATGCACACGCACGCACACACGCACACACACGCGCGCACACGCACACCAGCTCCTGGTCATCCACGTCTGTGGGGGCTTGTAATGAAGCAGAAGGACTCTAGATACATTTGGGAAGGGGAAGGAAATGTTATTTGATGGCATATGGGTAGAAAATGTATTCTGGTTATTAGAAAGTCCTTTAAATGTCCCATAACCCAAGAGCTTTCAATTGCCTCAGGAGTTCAAATGAGTTCATAAGATGGTCTGGAATGGAAGTACCTTTTGCTGCTAACGCAGTGCTGTTCAAAGTGCATATCCCGGAGCAGCAGCAGCAGCTCTTGGGAACTTGTTAAAACTCAGATTCTCAGGACGCCCTTCGCCTTAATAAATCAGAAACTCAGGGAGTGGCACCTGACCCACCTGAAAGCCATCCAGGTGACTCTGCTACACACTCAGGTCGAGAGCTTCTGAGCTAACTACCCAGAAGAACACGAAAGAGAGCTGGAGATGCCATGGAGGCTCCCATAGGGGTGGGAATATGCTGTCCAGCACCACCAACACCTGTTCCCCTGTATTACAGACTAGCTCAGGGCCGATCTGATGTCAAGTTGCTCTGTGCACAGGCCCTTGATTCTCTTCATTGTCAAAAAAAAAAAAATGATCCTGGAACTCAATCAGAGCCATGAATATAGGGGCTCAACAAGCAAATGAATATTTATGCCTCCTGCCCTTCTTCCTCCCCCATTACCTTGGGAAACACAGGCTACAGGCATGAATTGCTCAATCCCCATTCAGTCTAGAGGGTCTCACAATGGAGAGGACTGAAGCCTATGAGTAATGGGACAAAAGTTGATGGACTTTAAGTGTTTCCATTTTTATATTTATCTCCACCGACTAAGGAAAATCCTGCATTGCCATCTTGGTTTTCCTGCTTCCTTCTCTTAAAGAAAAAAGATTTTTTTACTTGCTAGGAAAGAAACTACATCCATAGACAAAGAATAGAGAAGATACAGAGGTAAGAAAGAGACAGAAAATTCTTGCACATCATGTGTTATGAGATTTGGGGTTTGAGGCAGAGAGAGGGGGTTGGCTGTACCTGGAGAGGAGAGAAAAGGGAATTTTGCCAAGGATTGTGGTAGATGATGATGAGTATCTTTGGTGTCTCCAGGACATGTAAGTAATGGATTTTAGTTACTTTTTTAATTTGAATTTAATTACTTTTAAATTTTAATTTTGATTGTTAATCCTTGGGTACAACAACGCTCCAAAGCTGGATCACGCGCTTGCCTAGTCTTACTAGGGTTACTCGTATACTCTGCCAGTCCCAGCACCCCTACCCAGCTGTAGGGACAGCATGCTGAGCACAAAGCGCTCTGCCCAAGCAGGGATGATTTCTCTACAGAGGAGACATCAACAGCAGGTCTGAAAGAATGAACAGAGGTCAGTCGGGTAATGAAGGGCAACTGATCAAATGATAGAGGACTTCTATTTCTAAAGAGCAATTTGGCGCAAAAAAAGACAAACAGCTCTCAACAAAAGAGTGAGCTACCACTCTAAATATTGTGGGTGACAAAAAGCACAGCCAAGTCCTCTTTGGACAAATGGCATTTGCCTCAATTGTGCTGGGAGAATTTATGATTAGCCAGGCAGACACCTCCAGATGCCTGGGACCACGATTAAATGGAGCCTGCCAGTGCTAAGGCACCTCTCCTTACCCTTTGCCACGCCACTTAAGAATATAACCCTCGTCTAGAAATCTGGCCTTGCACTCCCGCCATCTGGGTCTTTGGAAAATCATCACGTTCCATCAGTGTTCATTTCTAATGGCAGCCACAGCATTCAATTCGCTTTTGCTGAGAGCTGGGCCAGGTTTAAAAAAAAATTGAGAGCTGGATAATAATATAATGTTATTCCCACTTTACAGATGAAAAAACCGAGGCACCACTGCAGTGGAGCCAGACTAAATTGAGGTGAAGATGGTGCCAAAGCCTGTTCTCTTCCCCACTAAGCTCTACTGACCCCTCACCCCAAGCCTTATCACACACGGTCCCTTTCTCTATCCCCTACACTCTATTATGACATTCTTAAGTGAAGAGATTTCATTTCAGTCCTTACCACCCAGCACAGTGCCTCGTATATAGTAGGTGCTCAGGAAACATCTGTTCAGTGATTCATTAAGGGAAAGAGCCCTTCTTGTGTCAAGGAAGCCTAGCCTTAAGGGAGGTCTGGCCTCCAACCCCCCAGTCTGAAGTGTGATGTGAAGGATGGCACACAAAGTCCTGCCTCCAAACATGGACCCTATTATGCAGCAGTCCATCCATTAAGCCTTCATTATTCATGCCTCAGAGTATTTTTGTTTTTCTATATTTTTCTTTGGAATGAAAATACCGCATCAGAGAGTTGTCAGAAACATCAGCACAATGTTGTAATCAAGAGTCCAGAAGCTGGAACCACATCCTCCGGGTTCAAATTCCAGCTTAGCCGTGTCCTGACTGTGTGGTCTTGCAGAAGTTCATTAACTTCTCCATGCCTTGGTTTCCTTATTTGTAAAACAGGGATAATAATACTTACTTAGGGGGCTCCTGGGTGGTGCAGTCTATTAAGTGTCCAACGCTTGGTTTCGGCTTTGGTCGTGACCTCAGGGTCGTGAGATTGAGCCCCACACGGGGCTCTGTGCTCGGTGTGGAGTTTACTTAAGACTCTCTCTCCCTCTCCCTCTGCCCCTGCCCCCTCTAAAATAAATAAATAAATCTTTTTAAAAATAATATCTACTTAGTAGAGTAGTTACAGAGGTAAACGAGTTAGTGTTTATAAAGGGCTTAGAAAAGTGCCCAGCACATTAACACTGTTTAAGTGTGTGTTGAATACATAAAACAGCAGGGATTAGATGAAAGCCAGTGGAGAGTCAAAATAAAGTTCCATGTGATAGATGAAAGGGAGGAAAGGGCCCCAATAAAGCAGTGCAAGAGTTGTCTGTACAAAACATTCGACAGCTTTATATCATATCCTCTAACACTGCCCCACCTGTTCCCAATCTGCCGGGAAGGTCCCTCTTCTGTCGGTGCCCCCGGAAGCTGGGCAGGAGGTATGGGCCGGAAGGTAGAGAAGCAGCCCCACAGTACAGAAGTGCTGTATGTCCTGGGCTCTCTCTGTAGGGTCTGGTCCCCTGTGCCCAGATCCTGGCCCCACGTCTGACCCCAGGGCTCCCAGCCCTCTCCCGCGGAATCCTGAACCCTGCCTGGCGAAGCCTAGAACATTCAGTCATTTCTCTCCAACTCCAAGTCAAGTAAAGTCCAAACTTTGGAATCTATTAGACTTCGGTTCAAGTCCCAACTCTGCAACAGATTATGTGTGTGGCCTTGAATAAGTAACTACCCTCTCTGAGTCTGTCTCTTCATCTTTAGAATGGGGGTGGGAGTCATAAAGTCTATCTCCAAGGGTTTTTGAGAAAACTAAATTAAATAGCAATGGTAAATCCTAGGGCATGGAGCCTGGAGTGTCCTAGGGGTTCTATGAGGATTTGCTGAATGAATGAATGAATGAATGAATGAATGAATGAATGATCGAGCACACAGACCAGAGTCTTGGACTCTGGCTCATGGCCTCTCCCACTCCATTTAGTGAGGAGGAGATCCTAGCACCAAATCGCTTCTCCTTTCATCCTTGCCAAGGCCCCTCCAGGCAGCCCAAGCCTATTTCAACCTAGAGAAGGGAACAGGAGGAGAGCTTCCAGATTCCACCTACCACTCAAGAACATGGCTGAGAGCTTGGGGGACAGCCAGCAGTGGCTCAGAGTTTCAAAGAAAACCAACTTCTGTTCATGAAAGATTAGGAAAGGCGACACCTAAATTGGTGTTTTTTGTTAAATCTGGAAGTCACATTTCGTAAAACACCAGTGATCAAAAGGGGATTCTTTCTTACTTGCTCTTTCTTAAACCCTCAAACACCACTCGGCTTTTTTACTTGCAGAATACACCATGTTTCTAGCTTCCTGAAGGCCCCAGCTGACACGGGTAGGTCAATGATTTGCTCACCAAGGGACGCTGATGTTCCCAAAGGGGGAAAAAAAAGCGTGTGATTTACATGGCTTAATATACTCATTAAAGGTTTAATTGGAGTCACTTTGCCACTGATCCTCCAATAGCCCCATTTCTTCCCCATTTAATTAACAGAGTAACCTTTAGCTTCACAACACATAAAGAAAGCCAAGTATAAAAGAGGGAGCTCTATCCACTGATCCTACCGCCCTGATCCTACCAAGCAGCTTAAAACCCCAGTGGGACTCACAGTTTCTGGGGGGGTGCCTGCCTTCAGTCTGGAGTATTAACATCCTCAGAAAAAAAGAGGCCAAAGACTCTGAGTCAGCCAAGCCCAGGTTCAAATCCTAGCTCTGTCATTCACTAGCTGGGATTTGGGTGAGATACCGAATCTCTTTGGCCTCAGTTTATTCATCTATAAAATAGGGATAATAATTAAACAGATAAGTCACGGAGTTTGAGGTTCAAACATTTGTGGCGACTTAGCACAGGCCCTGGAACATGGTAAATGTCCCAATAAAGGTTTGCAGTTTGCTCTTATCACTGAAGTCACGACCATGGTGTGCAATGAGGTTTGGGGTAGCAGGGACTGGACTGACAAGGGACTTTCCAAAGAATGACAAATTATGATTTTGCCTTATGAGTCACCCAACAGTTTCTGAGAAACCATGTCAAAAAAATTCTAACAAAAATTATTTGGAATACTGCACACGATTACCCGTACTTAATCAAGTTTAGAATATTTTAGCTGCTTGCTATGGTCCCAATTGGTCGGCGGTCCCTCTCCCAACCTCCCCCGGCCTGCCCTTTCTCTGCCCGCTTGCAACATAAAATATAAATAATTAATGCTATCCAATTACCCAAGCCAAAAATAAATAAAGCTTCAAGGGTGTATTGGATTTCCACACGAATCCAACATTAGGAAGATGATGCATTCTATGTGCAGGTGTCTGCATCCCAAAAGCCATTTGTGATGGGGCCGCTCAGTGGGTACCAGGGTTAGTTAAAGCTCACTTCATTATGGTGGCATGGGGGCAGATGGGAACTGACGGCGCTGGCTTGTTTTCATAGGGAAATGTGCACCAAGTCCCAGGTCAGAGCGGTGATAAATGGGCTTGCCGACAATTTGCTGGGAGCGTGCATCTTGGGAGACTCCGGAGGTCATGAAATGTCTGCTGTTAAGCTACACAATTTTCTTTACTTATCAGTCCCAACCACATCGCAGACACATATTTGAACAATGAAACAAAGGAGGACACGCATTATCAGGCCCCAGCCAGGGAACGGAGCGGCACTAAGCCAGCCGGTGCTGATTGGACAAAGCCTGGGACACACTAAACGCCAAGTGTGGAGGGGAAGGAAGACTGGCATTTCGTTTTTAAGTGGCAAGTTGGAAGGGGGGGGGGCGCCTGGGGGCTGTGGGGGGTGGGGCATTCCCTAAAGAGCACAAGTTCCAAGGGCTGATGTCATCTATCACCACCGCAGCCTGGGCGCGGACTCCATCCACTACACTGCAGCAGCAGGGATCTCTCCAGAATGCAAATCTGTTGTTTACAACCATCTCATGGCTCCCCACTGTCCACAGGAGAAAGTCCAAACTCCGTAGCACACTTACACACCCTTTCATGTTCTGGACCCTGCTTGCACCACTTAAATCCCTCCACCCTATGCCACGCTCCTGCCACACCTCACTCACTCAGATGCCCGTGGGTCCCTGCAACACTCTTTTCTCCATTCTTTCATATGGCTAACACATGTGGCTAGTTTTCCTTTATGTCTCATCCATGATTGGCTTCCTCCAGGAAGTCTTCCCTGACTACCATGAAATTGGGATTTAGTGCTCCCCGTCGGCTCTCATAGCATCACCCTCTTTGGCTGTATTGTTGGCACCTTGTTACTTTTCTCTAGACTGTCCCCTCCACTGGAGCAGGGTCTGCCTTATTTGTTGCATTTCCAGTACCCTACCCCATGCCAGGCACAGAGTAAATGCTTGAAACTGTCCATAAAATGAATGAGTAAATATGCAGAGAAAGAACCTTCACACTGGCAGGATGCAGAAATCCCAAGTGGGCCACATGTCCTGCCAAGGTAAGCTCAGGATCCCCATCTCCTCCTCTGCCCTCATCCAAATGAGGTTCCATCTGGCACTGGGAGACAGAGATCAAATGAGTTAGCAAAGTTGAAAGCCCTACAGGACACCAGAGACAAAATCTCTAGGAGAGAGCTTGGAAGTCACCCCAAAATAGGGGAGCAGAGGTAGATATGGTATTTGGCATGTGAAGCAGAAGTTTGGGGCCAGAGAGATGAGATGGTGCCAGAGAATTAGGAACAGATGGGGAAGAAGGTGATTCCAGAGAATTTCCCCCAAAACAGTCATGAGTACCCGCTGCCTTTACGGGTGTGTTTTAAAGGCCGGGAGCAAATTCGACCCTCTTGGCTTTGGGGTGCTCTGGCAGTGAGGCCCACATGCCCTACAAGGCAGTGGTGATGGTAGGGATTCCAAGAGACAAAGAAGCTTGGCTAATTGCAAAAAAAGAAGCCTGGATGAGGGGAAATAGGAGGAGACTCCTGGGGACATGAGCCCATCCCAAAAGAATGAACAGTTCTAGGGAGACCCCCGGAGACATGCCAGGAAGCATCTGAGCAGGCCAGCCTAGAGAAGAGAGCGTGGCTTTCAGCAACTTGCCTGCTGTCTCTGTGTTCCCTTTTGCTCTTCTGGAAAACATCCCCCTCCGTGGTTTGCTTAGCACCTTGTCATTCTTCAGGGGGCTTTCCTCATTGATACCATTCACTCTCCCCACACCCTCGTAGGCAAGTCCCTCTTCTAGCAGATGAAGAAACTGAGGATCAGAGAGAGAGTCACCTGTCCAGGGTCACCTAGCCAGTCATTGGCCACGCCCGGATTCAAACCTGCTAAGTCCAAATCATGCACTCCCTCGAGCCCGGCAGGGTGCCAGGTGGCCCACGCTGCCAGGTGAGAACACAGAAGCCAAGCCAGCCACCGGAAGTTGGCAAAACGTGTTCCACCTGTGCCTACCTCACAGGTGCCCAATAGCTCTTCCCAAATACTTGTTTCTTCAGACCTAGTGTTAAATTACATATCCCCCCAATCTACCCCCCACACACACAAACACAAGCACACAATGCCATGCTTCTCCTACTCTCACCACAGCCCCGTCTTGTCTATCTAATAAGCAATCCGTACCAGGGTGATTATGGGTGACAGCAACATATAGCATCACTCCTAAATAACCCTTTTA
Source organism: Phoca vitulina (assembly GCF_004348235.1). NCBI lineage: Eukaryota > Metazoa > Chordata > Mammalia > Carnivora > Phocidae > Phoca > Phoca vitulina. Next base: position 786,217 of record NW_022589719.1, on the reverse strand, counting down.
CAGTGTTACATGGCTGTGTTTGGAGACCCAATGCCTTCCCCCGAAGACCTCATAAAAATAGAGAAAATGAGAACAACGACTGTTCTCTGGTCCCCTACTCTGAGCTGGGGTGTACACGGATCTTACAGAGCAAGGACTGCCAATCCCATCCGACAGATGAGGGGACTGAGGTTTGAAAAAATTCAAGAACTCATCCAATGTCACAGCTAGAAAGTAGCAGGGTGAAACTTCCAACCTAGGCCTGTATGAATCTCAAGTGTGGCTTATTCCCCTGTGTCAAGCTGTCTTTCAGCGGGGTGGTGTTTTCAAGCCCCTGTGGGTATGTGCGGGGAGGGGGTTGGTTAAGGGGTGGTTCACTGACAGGGTGCAGAGGGAGGGGCTCTCAGGACAAACAAACCTTTTGATAGCCTCCACATCAGTCCTTCATATAAGGGTAAATATAGCCCGACTGCAGAGAGAACTCAATGGAGAACAGAAGCACCCACTACAAGAAGGAAGGGACCATTTATCACGGATGGGTGGGGGATGGAGACCCAGGTGGGAAAGGAGAAGGGGAGGGAGTCAGTCCAGTGTCAAAATTGGGGTGAAAAACTATCAATTTCCTGGCAGGCCCCTCCCAAACATCTGCTTCCCTATCTGTTTGGGGGGACCTGGTGGTCTGAAGCCAGCAGCCCTCAGCAATCATGTCAATGAGTACTTCTCTTCTTATTCATGAATGTTCAGAGGCATCAGGATTCTGAGCTCTCCTAGGACAGTTAATACGCACTCCTCTCTTCCAGGCACTAAGGACAAAATATCTAGGATGGACACATCAGCCACCTTTTGCCTCTGTCCTTGGTCCTCACCCCTTGTCCACTGCCTTGTGTAACTGGAGATTTAGGTGGATGGTGCAGAGGGAGGAGAGAAGGCAGACGCTCAGCAACAGGGTTTTGAAGACCAGACAGACAGCACTTCCAAATTAAAACTTAAAAATAGAAAAAGAAAAAAGTCATTTTACCCTCTGTTCTGTGATTCCCTGCTGAATAGGAGTGTGGGTTTAAAATTTAATCATGAATTCACGGGAAGGAAATAAATCATGAAGTAAATGTTTTAAGTACAAAATCGCTGAGCCCTTGGGTTGTGATCACTCAATTTAGCATAAAAATTAAGAATGTTTTCCAAGAACAGAGACAAAGACGCATTTAAAAAATTGTTAATGACAGATGACATTAATTTTTTAAAAAAGTAATCTGATTTGCAATGCAGCAAGCGGTTTCAAAACATCTCCGTGTTATAAACCTAGGCTTGGAGCTGCAGAAAGTGTATCTATGAAAGCATCCACAGAGAGCTACAAGGGGCTGTCTCACTATTGGCCTCTTGGGCTTCCGCAACTGAATTCTGGCCTTTCCCACCCACAAATCAATTCAGGAGGCAATGCTTACTCCAAGTGAGGCAACTGGCAAGGCCTTGGAGGGAAGGGGACTTGCCAAGAGTGAAGGAGACAGATGCAGGTGAAATCAGCTCTGCTGCCCCCCACCAAGTTTGGGCGTCCCTCCTTTCTCACCTAGGAGAGCCTGTGAGCTCCTCACCTGACTCCCATCCCCTCCGATGAGCTCTCAGTGTAGAGTTACCATTGTCAAACACAATATCATCCCGTTGCTCATGATTAAAATCTTTCCATGGCTTCCCTGGCTCTCATAAGAAAATCCAATCACGTGGCAGAGCTTACACCAGGGGCCTGAGCAATCGGAAGCCCAACGGCTCTGTCTTCCTTCCCACTCTGTGCTCAAGGTTTCCACCATGGCGCCATGAGGCCCAACAGCATAGGGCCGCGCCTTTGCCTGACCTCCTCTCACGCTGCCCTGGCACACTCCCCAGACTGGCTGCTTCGCTATTTCTCAAACAGATCCAGCCTGCTCCTACCTCAGGGACCGTGTCTCTACTCAGACCAGCATCCACTTGGAGAGTCACATGGCTCCCTCCTTCGCTTCCTTCAGGCTCTGTACAAACGTCACTTCTCGAAGAGGCCTTCCCTACCACCCCATCAAAAATGACAGCCTTTCCCCTAACCACACACCTTATATCCCTTACTTTGCTTAATTTTTCCCCAGCCTGTTCATGGCCACCTGACACATGATATCCACATCAGTTTACTGTCTGTCCTCCCATGCTAGACCCGAGGCTTCATGACACCAGGGACTTAGCCCATTTTGTTCTCTGCACTATCCGCAGGGCACACACATTGTTGGTGCTCAGTGAATATGGATAGAATGAATTAAATGGGTGAATGGCATCCGGTTCTGTCTGCTGTTCCCAAACATAGTGCACTGCTGAGTTCCAGCCTCCCTACCTCTGAACATGTTCCTTTACGGGGAATGTGCTTCCTCCCATTTCTATCACTAGGCTAACCTCAGGTTTCCTTCAACCCCAACCCCACTTCTTCTCTGCAACTTTCCCTGTCCCTGGGCCTCAGACCCAGGCCTGGCGAGGGTGCCAGCTCTATGCCCTGGCTGACTCTTTTTATTGCACCAGAGTATAACTGTTGATGTGCTCTCTGTCTGTCCTAGAAGATTCTGAGCTCCCCACGAGAGGAGTGTATTGTTTGTTCTATATATCCTAAGCACCAAGCAAGGGCCTGGCAGATAGTAAATACTCCATAAATGTTTGCTGAATTAGCAAATACATGATAATTACAGCTCTCATCTATAGAGCATTTACTATTTGCCTGTCAGTGCTCTAAGCACTTGGCAGAGGTTAACTCACCATCCTTTTAACAACCCTGTAAGGTAGGTGCTAATATAATCCCATATTTCAGATAGGTAGAGGCACAGAGAGCTTAAGTAAGTTGCCCCAAATTCATACAATGTAAGTGGCTGAAACGGGGTTTGACCCCAAGCTCTGGATTCTGCACTCTTCACCAACACTCCCTATTGCCTTAGTAATGAATGAACAGGTAAGTGTCATAAATGTTGGACCTTAAATATTGTCCTTCCTTTCTCCTCTTCCCTCTTCTCTCTATGCGCCCTCTGTTACTCTTAGTCTCTCCCCTCTCCATATAAGCATTTGTACATTCAATTAACATATACTTATTGAGAACCCCTAATGTGCCAGGCACAGCACTGAGGGATGGAGAGAACTTCAGCGATAATCTCTTGGAGCTTCCTGTGTAGGAGGGAGACAGATGCTATTTAATCACATGAGTACACAGGGACAGATTATAATAAGAGCCATTCATTCCTTCATTCATTTGTGCAATAAATGTCTATTGATGTCTTACCATGTGCCAGGAGCCATTCTAAGTATTGGGGATGAAGCAGTATCTGTTTACACCAAAATAAACCGAAAGTAAATAAGCAAACAAACATAAAATCAAGATAATTTCAAAGATATATCAATTACATTATAGGCATAAGATGGGGAAAAAACCAGACCGAGAAGAAAACATACAAAGAACTATGAAAGCACATAGCAGGGGGCCTTGATCTAGACACACAATGACAGAAACCAGTATGTACAAGGTGCTTACTATGTTTCAAGCACCAAACTCTCCCCATATCAGTCTCCTTATTATTCACGCCAAGTCTGTATAGTAGGTGCTATTGTTATTTTCATTTTTACACATGAGGAAATTTTAGGCACAGAGACATAAATAACTTGCTCAAGGTCAAACGACCAAGAAGTAGCAAACCAACTATAGGAACCAAGGCAGTCTTGTTCCAGAGTCTACACTCCTCCATGCCAAGGGGACACTTTCTCCTACCATCTAGAGAGGTGGTATTGGAATAAGGTACCAGGAGCAGTGTGACCCTGGGCAGGCCACCACTGCTTTGAGCTTCAGCATTCTGGAGTGAAAAACAGGACTGCTGGACTCGATCAGAGCCAAGAGTCCTCTGTAGGGGAAGAAGGACCCTCTGAAATCAAGTGAAGAATTTTATATACATGTAAATACGACTACATATCTTAAGTGTGGCACCATGGTTTAAATTTTCACAGTGCTCTGTGGCCCCCCAAAAAGTACAGTAAATCATTCCTTCCAGAATGTAGTGTTCCATGAAATATACCAAGAAACATGCTTTTTGTGCTTTTCTATAGATCCTACCATGCCCACTCACAGAAGAACCCAAATGTCCACAGTACTTTCTGTCTAGAAGGTGAATTCTGAGTCGATCTTAAACAGTTTGCCCTGCATCTTCCAGATGGCCCTGGCTTCCTTTGATTTGCAATCACTCCTCCTTCACCTGCAACGTTCTGTACCTTGCAGATCCAGACACAACCCTCCCCGGCTCCAATGTCATTAAGGCCAAATAAAGCTGAGCTGTACAGCTGTGATTTCATAAACATGCCCAGTAAATCCGACAGTGAAACATTTTATTAGGTGGGAACGTCACACCTAAGTTATTTGTTTACCCATCCAAATGCAAATAAAACAACTTCATGGTACAAGGGGACAGCTGGATTCCATGGCTGTCGACTCATGGCTGACAGTACGGTTAGTGGGCTTGGGTTTTGTCTTTACATTTTACATTTATATCACAGAGAACAATAAATTTGGTCCTTCAATGTTCAGGTCTTAAGTCACTTAACATTATAAGCACCTTTCAATAATGCATTAACATATAAAATATATTCTTAAAGACAAACAGAGAGAATTAATATTTTACAGGCTACAACCCACAAATGTCTTTAGAAGCATTGATTGCTTCCTAAATCCATTAGGTTCTATTTTGATCTCCAATGGCTGGAGACAGTCTGCTCTGTGGTAGGAGCTATTTTGGCCGCACAATAATTTAGAGATGACCAACATTTTGATGACCTTCCGTTTCTGACACTGAGTGTTACAGAAGCTCTAATAAGAAGACACAGCTCCTGTCACAGCCCTGCCTGTTGTCATGATTACATATCAGCTGGTCAGAGGAGTACTGCTCTTCTGTGATGAAATTTGATTAATCAGGCATCAGGCTGATCCAACTAACCCACCAAAAGGTCAGGTTGGAGCTACTTTCCACCAAGGTGATAATCATGATTATAGTAGCAGCAGCTACCATTTATAGAATGGATAATGTGTTACCCTACATCCGCCTAGGGGGCACCATTCCCATCATAGGCCGGAAGATGACAGTAAAGTGTTGTGAGGAAGCGATATCTTTTTCTAACTCCCACAGAGGCACTATACAAGCTAGTCATCCTCCAATGATCTGCAAGTGAGGGATCATTATCCCCGTTCTACATTCAGGGAAATGGCCTTAGGCAGCCCCACAGCTCACCAAGATTGATGCTGAGATTCAAACTCAGTCCTCCGGGCTTCAAATCCTGTCTTGTTTACCCTGCACTACCCTGGACAACATACAAGCTGGCCAGTAGGAGGGACCAATGTCACTCCAGGAGACTGAAGAAGATATCAGCTGGAAGAGATGAGAAAGCCAGGGCCTTGCTTCCTCATGATGCAGCTAGCTGGCTGGAACCAGCAAAGCGCCTGACCAGAGCCTCCATCTGGAACATGACGAAGACATCTCTACTCCTCTGATGAAGACAACTTATCTCCTTCTTGACTCATGATCTATCAGATTCTCCAAAGCTCGCAGTGAATTAAACCCTGGCTTATCAGGTTTGTCTGTACTATGAGAGGCCTCCCTTCAGTGCTGCCACAGCCCCTTTGCCCATCCCATCAGAGAACTCAGCACACCATATCAGGAATGTCTCTTGCATCTCAAACAACCTACAGGCCTGGGAGTGCTTGAGAACGAAAACTTCTTCTGTTACTTTTTCTGTCATAGTTTCTGACAATTTTCTGTTGAATGAATGAATGAGTTCAAATTAAATGGATTTTCATTGAACTGCCTCACCTCTGGACCATCCAGAACTAAATGCAGAGATGCCATCTCTCTCCAAGTCACCCATCCAGACTCTCTGTCTATCCTTCTTGGCTCAGCCCGGATCACAGATCATGCTTGAAGCTTCCTCTCTCCCCTCAGACTGTCTTCAGTGTGTTCTCATGCAAGAAGCTTTGTGTCTCCAAATGGACTGAGGAGTCCTTGTGAGAGAGGGCTATTCTCAGAATCGGAGGCATATGCATATGTCTACAATGTATGCTGCTTAACCTTCCTAAAAAGCCCCTGCCTTCCTTACTAAAGGAAAGCAAATAAAATTCAACTGACTCTCCTGGAACTAATATTATACTGTATGTAACTACTGGAATTCAAATAAAAACTTTAAAAAAATACAGTAATAAATACATGTTTTTCCCTTAACTGATTTAAAAGCAACTGAATAAAAATAAAATAAAAATCAACTGACCCTAACCAAGCCCCACAGTAAACAAGGCACTAGGCACACATTAAATTTTTTTAGTGTCTCTGCAGGTAGAGAAAAGTTATGCCCATTTTATAGATGAAAAAACTGAGATCCGAGTTCTTAAGTAGTCAGACAGATGACTAACCAGGAGCAGATCTGGAATTTGAACCAAGATCAGGGCTCTTGTTCTTTCCAAGACATCAGGCTACATTCTGATCGAAGTAAAATAATGGTCTCTTCCTTCCAATATTTTCTGTTGAAGCCACAGCAGTTCAGTTTCTAATAGGCAACAGCTGCTCAGGGAGTGGTTCCATAATTACTCCCCAGAAACGTCACCAGGTTTCATTGTCTCTTTATACCAAGATCAGACTTTCAATTCAGATTTAAAACTGGAAGATGTCTGTATGTTCTTGCTTTGTAATTCAGAATTTAAAGAGTCTCCGCCCTTCTTCCGTTCATAAGCAAACCTCCTCCATCCTAACTACTGGAATGGTCTAAGACCACTTGCCCCCTGAAATGTAGTCCTGATTCCTCCTGGCCAAAAGACCAATGGATCTCCTTAGAAACTCACTCAGGATATATGATGGGATGAGGACTCTGCATCTTTGAGTCTGCTGTGATGTAGTCTTATGGCGAGCCCTGCTACCTCTGCAGGAGAAACTCAAAGTTAGAGACCCGCAAGGCATGGAAGAAGCAGAGGATGGCAAGGAACCATATCTTTCTGATGTTGGTCACAATGGGACACAACTCTTGCTTCTCTTCTCATTTCATTGGCCATTCCTTCTTTCTCCTGCACTGTTGCTCTTCATCTTCCTGACATTTTAATGTTGGAGTGAGTACCCAAAGATCAGTCCTCCCTCAGATCTCTATCTATACTTATTCCCAGTGTCATGGTTTTAATACCACTTAAACAGATTTGATGACTTCCAAATGCATATGTGAGGACTGGACTTCTCTGAACCTCAGACTCATACCCAACTGCCTACTTAACACTTCTATTTGAAGGTTTAATAGACATCTTACCCTTAGTGTGTCCAGAACTTAACCTTCTACATTTTCTTCTCCCCACACCTGCTTCTTCAACTGCATTCCCAGGTTCATTAAACGACAGCTCCATTTTTCCACTGCCTCGGGCCAAAAATTTCAGTCTTCCTTAACTCCTTGCTTTCTCTCATAATCCAGGACTGACCTATCAGCAAGTATGGCTTGTCATACATTAAAACATACCCAGAATCAGCCCACTTCTCTCTACCTTCATGGCTACAACCATAGTTCAGGTCACCCTTACCACTCATGGGGATCACTGGGACAACCTTCTTCTAACTGTTCTCCTTGTGTTCTCATGCCCCTTCCAGCCACTGTCCACACAGCAGCTCCAATGAATCCTTGAAAAAGTAAGCCAGACGTTGTCTTTCCTCTGCTCAAAACCCTCTACTGGATTTTCATTTCCCTCAGTGTAAAAACCAAAGTCCTTATTATTGCCTAGAAGGCCCCAAGCCCCTCTCCCTTGGCTCCTCCTCGGCTCCAGCCACTCTGGTTCCCTGTTCATCCTCGAGACACCAAACACATTCTCATTGGAAGGCCTTTGTGTTTTCTATTCTCTCTTCTCTAGACACTCTCATGCCCCACGCTGTCACCTGAGGACTCTGCTGAATCGTGGGCCATGTCCACGAGGCCTTCTCTGACTAGACTGTGTAACATGCCACCAGCATTCTGTCACCATGTTTCTAATCTTTGTACCCGACTTCATTTTTGTTCACGGCGCTTATAACCATCTAACATGTTATATGTTGTATTCATTGTATCTTGATCATTCATTATCCCCTCTTTTCATTAGAGTATAAGTCCAGAGGGACAGGACCAACCTGTTTTTGTCCACAGTGCATCCCCCTAGTGCCTAGGCCCTGGTACACAATAGAAATGCACAAAGTCATTACCAATGAATTTAAGAATGAATGGTAGAGGGGAAACTGTTCAGAGGCCCAATCCAAAGTAGTCCTCAGAGCTTTAGAAATGCCCAACAGGCCATACTCATGGACCAGTCCATGCTGTGTCTTCCTCCAGTGATGAGTAAGAAGGATCTGGCACCTTCCCTGGAGGTTGTCCTTAGATAGTATTTACCCTGAGAAATCTCCAGTTTTATTACAGAGCTCTCTTCCAGAGTTATTTTTGCAAAGAGGAGAAATGTTATAATGGTGGATCTTTTAGGGGTACTTGTGCCCATGAAAGATGACCAGAGAGGCACAAAAATTTAGTTAGTAGCAAATAGGGGAAGAAATAACCTCTTCTCCCCATTTCTCTGCTATTCCCCCTAGAAGAAAGCCCAGCCATACCAAATAGCGAATCAGCCTTGGGGGCACCATCTCCAGGTGGGTGCTGGCATCCATGTTTACTGCAGGGATGAGGGGGGAGAAACACAAAGGGAAGCGAGCCTGGGGTAGGGATATGGAAGAGGAGGCTCTTTGGAATACTTCCCCATCTTCCTGAAGGCTGACTTTACCTGAATCCCCAGCTGTCCCTGGACTCACCCTAGTACCCATCCCAATTTTCTCCAGACATACCCTTTGGATAACAGGCATGGTCCCTTTTTGCCCTAGCCTTAAAGCCTGCCTCAAGGCTGGGCGCCTGGGTGGCTCAGTCGTTAAGCGTCTGCCTTCGGCTCAGGTCATGATCCCAGAGTCCTGGGATCGAGCCCCACATCGGGCTCCCTGCTCTGCGGGAAGCCTGCTTCTCCCTCTCCCACTCCCCCTGCTTGTGTTCCTGCTCTTGCTATCTCTCTCTCTGTCAAATAAATAAATAAAATCTTTAAAAAAAAAAAAAAAAAAAGGCTGCCTCAAGGCTGACTGGTCTCTCATAGCCAGGTGCAGGAGTCTGTCATTTGAGAGCACTAACCTGCTACAGAGAACCACTCATGGATGCTTATTGAAGTAGAAATGGCATTCGGGGGTGGGGAGGTTGGCTGCACAAATTAAAGATGCTTCTCTATCACCTGGCCACTGGGCCTGGGGCTTCTCTGGATGTTGCAAGGGGTGGTACCATATGTGGGGTAATGAACCAGCTGAGTGTGGAGGCAGGCAGATCTGGTTCCACACTGGCCCTAGGCATGGGAACCTCTCTATGACTCAGTTTCCTCACTATATAGGGAGTTGCTCATAGTCCCCAGAGCTTAGGATGGAGGGGAGAATGCACAGAGAATACTTAGCACAGGGCCTGCCATCTATCCCAGCAGCACACGGAGGGCAGAAGCAGGCTCTGACCACAGCTCCCTGTCTCCCCACCGGAGGCCTGCAGGCTCTGAGGTCAGGAGCCCTGTCATGTTCCTCTGTGTCCCCTGTCCATGCACGATGTGCCTGGCACAAAGCAAGGCATCAACAAGAACTTGCTGAACTGCACAGAATTGAAAATACCTGGGCTGAGGGGTAGACAACCTTGGAGGCTTGTAGGAGAGAAGAGAGCCACCCATGGTACTACCCAGAGAAATTACCATTCTGGTAATGTCGGGGCTGAAATAAAGAGCAGCTGACGGCCTTTCCAGGTTGGAATCTGACTTCTGAAGGTGGCAGGGAGTGCAGCGTGGGGAGAGGGAATTCTGATTTTTTTTCCTTGCAAAATTCATCACAGACACTCAGCCTAACACACAGGGGAAAACAGAACTATGTTTTGACTTCTAATTTATCTTCTTAATATCCACTTCCCCGTGCCCTGGACCAGAGCCAATGAGTCTCAAAGATCACATTTCACCAGCGACCTTGAAAGTGTGATTCAACATCTCTTTTTGCAGTAATAAGATCTTTTAACCAAAAGTGACCATTTTAAGGCTGATACATTACAAAGGAGCCAATAGGCAAACCAAAGCTCAGGGTTATTAAAGCCCTGGGAGAAATCAATGCGCTCTGAAGTCAGCATCCAGCTGTGACTTAAGCAGTAGTGACCCGGGGTTCAGGAAAGGTGTTTGCCAGGGGCTGAGGCTGTGTCCAAGAGCACTGCTCACCCACCAACTATGCACATGTCTGTGGGTAAAGAAAGGGGCCCAAATCCTCCTCCCCTGGAGGGGTGGGGTTGTCAGAGGGGGATAAGGCAGGCTGCTGCTCAGGAGGGGCAGCTGCATGTGGCTGAGACTGGTCCCCAGTTGTGGGTCTAGCCAGGATCGAGGGGCTGGGCAGAGCTGAGAGTCCGAAGGGAAACTAGGTTTCAGTGGCAAGGGAAGGGCCTCTAGTAGGTGGGGGAATGGATGCAGGGGTGAGAAGTTCAGGGATAGGAGAGCAGAGGGCTGGGTGGAGCACAGAGGGGAGTAAGGAACGACAAGCCAGAGTATAAGTAAGTAAGGCTAGCAACCCTGCTTCCCCACGGAGGCAGAAGCATGATGCACAGGAAAGCCAGCTGAGTTTAAAGGGACAGAGACTGGCCAACAAAAGGGGAAGCCAGGAGCATCATCTCCCCGGCCAGCTTCTCTAGGCATCCTGGAGTTTCTGGGACACTGACGATGTGCCAGCCCCTGCCACACAATCAGGGAATGGAGCAGGATTGACAAAGTGCACCCAGTCCCGGGACAACTGCTCCTTTGCTGTCACTAGCCCTGGGCTCATCATATAGAGATACTGGTACTGCCCTCTCACCTTTTGTCCCTTTCTATCCCCCCACTGCAGCCAACCTGAGTATCAGAGCTATACGAGCCCATGCTTAGCATATACAGCCCCATCCTAGCCTTCTACAGACGGGCAAACTGAGGCCAGAGTGGAATTGTACCCTGCCCAGTCACATGGAGAGGATGCAGCTAGGCTGAGGCCAGACCCCAGGTCTCCTGACTTGTAGTCCACCGATCTTTCTTCTGGGACATGGAATTCAGAGGCAATTTTAATTCAGGGTGCAATTTTAATCTATTTTTTATTATACAATCAATGCCTGCTCATTATAACAAATTCAACTTAAATATGCATAAATAAAAATAAAATATAGAGAGGATGCACTTCCCCATCCTCCCACAAACACACACACCACCGGTGGCCACTGTAACAGTTTGGGACGTCAGGGGTCAGGGGTCTACAGCCCCTTTCAGGAGACAGGCACAAGGACAGTGCCCCCAACACACACACACACACACACACACACACACACACACACACACACACAAACTCCTCAGAGAATCCAATCCTCTCTACAATAGGCCCGCCAAGTGGTCACTCAGTCTTAACCTGTGTACCTCCAGGACTAAGAGAGATCATTGCCTCTGGAAGCATCCCGTCCACTGGTCGATAACTCTGATAATCAGAGAGGTCCTCCTTTAACTGAACAGAACCTTGTCCACCCATAGCCCTCGTTCAGCCCATTTGACAGCCCCAAACACGCTGCTTCCTCTTTTTAAGGGGGCCCTTCAGTATCTAAGAATAGTACACAATGCCCTCTGCATCTCTTCCTCACCCTGGCAACCATCACTGGTTCTGTCGGTGGCACCTGCAGGACGTGGTCAGGATCACCCGTCCTCACAAATGTCACCAGCGGCCCGACCACAGAGAACTGCAGGGAGAAATGCACGTTTGTTACCCCCTCACCCCTCAGTATGCCCCTTAAAACAAGGCAGCAGTCTCCAGTGAAGAGACCCATGGGACCCCCTTCAAGAGAATCCCGTATCCCTAAGTCCAAATGCAACAGCCCAACCACTAAGGAAGGAGGATTTGCTTGATGGCTTGAGTGCTTTTGGCAAGTGAAGACTGCTTTAACAGAGAGCCCACTGCATCACCCAGCCACACTACCACAGAGGGCCTCACTCCAGACGTGAAACGTGGGCCCCACGGGCCACCCCTTAACCTAACGTTAGCCAAGTCTCCTCACCTGTGACTACTGAGAAGGGCAGCGCTGACGGAGAGCCTGAGAACTGGTGCACAGCGGAGCCCCCCTCACCAGGTGAGGTGCCCCCAGAAGGAAGGAGCATTAGCTTCCTTCTGGAACCCCTACAGACTTCACGGATCTCACAGCATGGCCCTGGGTGAGCCGTGGACGTGCGAATGACGGTGACAGGGCATTCTGACTAATGCGGTAACTCTTCACAGAGAACGCAGTGCATAGACATCCTCACAGGTTGTGAGTTAGTGGTTGCACATCACACGCCAACCCAACACAGACATCACTGGGGCCGAAGGCTGGTCCTGCACGTCCCACGCCTTCCCTCCCACCTCCTACCCACGCCTTAGGCCACTGCCTGAGTTTGAAGACTGTCTCCACACTTCCTCACTGTGTGATCTTGGGTAAATAGAGTGGCTGCCCTGTTCAGTCCCCAGCACATAGAAAGTGCTCGGTGTCAGCTAGTCGTGGTAGCAGGTGCTTAAATACCAGTTGTTCCACTGACTAGAAGCCACCCTCTCTCATTTGTACCTTCGAAACTGCTGAGGTTGGTTATTCATAATAACAATTGTCACTTATTAGGGATTTATTCGGGACATGCCAGGCAGGGCTCTGGGCACTTTACATGCATCATCTCAGCTAATCCTCCCAAACTCCAGGAGGTGGGTATTTTTACCCACTGCACAGATGGGGACATTCTCAATTCCTGACTGAGGCCAGTGGAAAATTCTCCCAACTTAAAACTTTGTGGGGCACTTTGAGGCCAGGCTCAGTCTGCCAGGGCTGGGACAGGGTAGGAAATAAGATTCAGGTCTGTTATGGGAGCCCTCTGGGGAAAAGGGACAGAGGAGGGGTGGAAACAAAAACAGAGACCAAAAGGAGAAAAAAGTGGGAGGAGGGACAGTGTTAAGAACAAGGCAGAAAGGGCGCCTGGGTGGCTCAGTCATTAAGCGTCTGCCTTCGGTTCAGGTCCTGATCTTAGGGTCCTGGGATTGAGCCCCACATCGGGCTCCCTGCTCCGCGGGAAGCCTGCTTCTCCCTCTCCCACTCCCCCTGCTTGTGTTCCCTCTCTCACTGTGTGTCTCTCTCTGTCAAATAAATTAATAAAATCTTTAAACAAACAAACAAACAAAAGGACGAGGCGGAAAGATAAACCAGAGCAACCAGTATGCTGGGTTGGCCTCCAAGAGACACCGAGGAACACGTGGTGGGCTCAGCCCCTCTGCTCCCTGGAGGCTCCCTCCTGTCCCGAGCACAGGGTGGACTGTCATAGGAGTCACAGGGAGTCACAGGGTCCTTCACACTCCCGCAAAGATGGTGCCTCCCGGGCCAGAACGTGGGCAGACGCACCAGCCTCTGAGCAAAGGGGAGCTGGAGGCAGCCACCCTGCAGAGCTGTGGCCTGAACCCTGCCTGGATGTCCTTCTGGGCAGTTTTGTCAGAGGCAAGAATCCTCTCTCCATGCCAGGCACCTGGCACAGAGGAGGCCCTCGCTGAAAGAATGCACACTGAATGAATGAAGGACAGTAACACGGGCGCTGTCCAAGGTAGCAGAAGGTGGGCCTAGGTGGAGGCTTCCTCTCCCCTTCCAGGAATGTCTTTGTGTCAGCAATCAGTGGTGCGCCCCTTAGGGTGCAGACACGGACTCACAGACACACAGACACATGGGCACAAGCTCTCGGGCCTCATTCTTCCTCACTGACCCCGAAACACAGCTCCAGAAGATTTCAAGATAGTGTGTGAACCCAAAGACATGACAGCGGCACACACCCAAAGGTCATGGGAACTGGCGTGCTTTTCCACTTCACTGAGAAGGACTTGCTGCTGATAAGAGGGGCTTAGCAGCTTCCTGCATCTTCGCCTTTACAAGGGTTCTGGACGGCTCATTTACACACTGCAGGTCGCACCAGGCCCTTTGCTACATTCTCAGGTAAAGACGACAATCCCGCATGTGGTCTGCAGTGCGGAGTGCAGTGTCCCCGCCACCTCTCCTACCTCCTGCTGCAAGGGCTCTATCCCAACCGCACTGAGCCTTTTTCAGGCCCTCAAGCCTCCCCTTGCTCTTGATGCTGGGCTTTTCCACCCATGCCCTTTCTTCGGGCTGGGACACTCTTCTCTCCCCTTGCACTCGCTAACTCCGATTCTGCCTTCAGATTTCAGCTCAGGGGAGCCTTAGCTCCCCTTCTCACCCGGGTCAAATCTCCCCTTCCTACCCTCCAATACCCTACCCTACCTTCCAACCACATGATTGCTGTTGTCACTCATCCAGATTCTAAACTCTGTAAGGACAGGGGCCACAGCTACTTACGTTCACCATAGTGTTCGCAGAGTCCAGCACAGTGCCTGGAACATAAGAGGTGCCTCAGAAAATACTGGCTGAAGGAATAAATGAAAAACTGCCCAACAACCCTAGAAACAGTCACTACAAACAGTAATCCTTCAGGTGTTGTGGTTTTGTTTTTAAATCAAAGGTTTTCTTTCCCCTAATAAAAGTAGTATCTACACCTTAAAGAAAAATAGAAAGTGGAAAATACACTCTTTCTCAGTACCCAAAGTTGTCCCCAAATAGTAAAATCATTAGGTGCCATTGCATAAAGCACCCAGAAGGCCAAGAGGACCCAGCTGCTTCCCTGGCTGTGACGTGGTCATGGGAGGGGAACCACACAGGGTGGTTTGGATTTTAGTTTCCAGAAGAGACCCAAAACGTGTCCTTCCACCTCCTACTTCACTCCCCTCCTCCCATCAAGCAGGTCTTCAGCCTTGCTGCCTCTGAAGAAGCTAAGGGTTCACAGTCCAAATGGAAAGAGAAGTTCCTAATAAAAGAATCTGCACGAGCTTCACACTTTTCACAAGTGAGATTTGACTTTAAAAAAACAAAAAACCTTAAGTCATAAATTGCCCCCTTTTAAACACAACTAATAATATGGAGCAAAACGGCTGTGAATGCAGTCCATTTTAAATTTAAAACAAGCAAATTGCTCCTGGGAGAGACAAATAACCAGACATATAAGGGAGAGAAAAAGGAAGACGATCCAAATGAGAAAAGCCTGCAGGTAGTGGCCCAATTACATTTGTCTTCTTCCTCAGGTTTGTCTACAAAAGGTACTTTCCATTTCAAGGAGGAGGAGTAAATTTTAATTTGACAGCTGATATGATTCCCATTGTAAAATTAAAACACATTTTGTCGGTTTTTTCAAAAAAAAATATTTTATTGACACATATAATTTCATGCTGCAGATACTGCTCATCATTTACAAGCCCTGTAAACAGACAAAGGGATCCACACCCTTCCTCTAAATCACCAGAGCATATCGAGTGGAGCGGGATGGGAGTGTTTTAAAGATACAGATCAGCCCAACTGAGTTAAGGGCAGATGGGAAAAACAGGAGCTTCTAGGACAAGCCAGCAGACCATAGGGGCCTCTTGAGGTGCAAGGGGAACTGGGCACAGTGGGGGAATAGGACAGAAGGTGTCGGGCACCTTCAGCCAAGGCCTTCTGGACGACCACCTGAGAAAGATGGAACTCAAGGTCTTACTGTGTCATTCCCTCGGCAAGGTGCACGGGGCAAAACGAAATATTGCAGTCCCCACCTAATCAACGCCCAAGGCCCTTTTCAAAGAAGACAGGAGGATGGACACTCCGGGGAAGGGGGAAGGCTGCAAAGGTTAGATCCTTCAATTCACAGATCCTCTTCCCGTATAGGGATAGCAGATTCCAACATGACCCAGCGTGCAAACAGGCTCAGTGACATCAGTGCTGCTTGCTGGCCTCTGATGGAGCCTTGTGGAGACCAGTCTCAGCTCTGGCACTCACTGGGAATCTGGGCGAGTCACTAAACCCTGCAGAGCCTCAGTTTCTTCAACTGCAAGCTGGAAGGATGATGTACTTCACAAAGCTGCTGCTGTTATCCATGTGTGCCCGGCACTGTGCCTGGCTTTGCTGCTGGCTGACATTCAAATCCTCACAACAGCCCTGATGAGGTAGGGACTCTGTGGTGGTTTTAAGCAAGGCTTCAAATAATTCTCCTCTCTTCCCAGCAAAAGGTGGAATCTAATTCCCACCAGCACCACCCCTTATATGGGCCAGACTTCTTATGAATCGACTGTAGATTCACTTCTGATGAATAGAATGTAGCAGAAATGATGTGGGGTGAATTCTGAGATGGGTCATTAAAGGCAATCCATCTGCTGTCTACCATCCCCCACTCTTTCTCAGGATGCTCCCCTTTGGATCCAGCCACCATGAGGTGAGGTAGCCCAGGCCACATAGAGAGGCCACATGTAGCCCAGCTAGACCCCTAGCTAACCACCAGCATCAACTACCTGATCTGCGAGTGAGTGAATGAACCTTCAGATGATTCCAGCTTCTATTCCAGCTGATGGTGAATGGAGCAAAGAAAACTATCCCTGCTGAATTCTGTCCAAATCATAGATTATGAGCAAGATTAATGCTGTCATTGCTTTAAATCATTGTTGGGATGGTTTTTTACATAGCAACAGACTCCTGGAACAAATTAGTATTACACCCATTTTACAGATGGGAAGACTGAGGCTTAGAGAGATGAAGTTCCCTCACATATTCAACAATTGGCACTGGAAGGACCTGAACCCAGCTGGCCAACTTATGCCCATATCCACTACACAGTATCTTCTCAGCCTGATTCTTCGTCATCCAATCATAGGCTTAAACAGAGAGAGTCTGATCAATTCTCAGTTTTCAGAAAACACCAACCTAGACTCTCCATTTCCTGGGCATTCTGGTCAAGAGTTTAATGTATTCCCTCCTTTGCCATCATTTGTAATCATTATTTAATTTTTAGCTTTATTCAAATATGGTTTTCTCCAGGAAAACAACTTTAAAATAAACACAAATTCAGGAGATCTGGTTAATCTGTTATGGGCTAAGCTTGGGGGGGGGGGGCAGGGGGCTGGGAGGATGTTAGGAAAGAACTAACATTTTATTAGCACCTTCTATGGGCACAGCACTGTGCTAAGTATTTGTCATTTATTATTCTAAACTCATAAAATCGATTAAAAACTTACGATTAGTTAAGATAGAACCCAGTCTTAGTTTCAATGCACATATAAAATCCCCCTCCTCTACTCGTTCTTGCTCCTCCCCCACTGCCCCACACCCCATTGATAGGTGTTAAAATCCCTATTACTTTCTTACTGTGATGCCATTGGCAACACCCAAATTCAAAATCATCACCCACTGTTTCTGCTACTTAAAGGCACAGGACTCTTTCCAGGACACACATTAACAGTGAATGTCTTATTCATTCCAGGGTCCTCCTCAAATTCAAGGGGTCCTCCTTAATGTCACTAATAAGGTCTAAAATACCTGATCTCCTTTGAAATTCAGAGCATCCAAACTCACTGAAGGTTTAACTCAAGGGTGGTGAGGAAGTCACAGACGGGACGATTCTTCTGGCAAAGGTGAGTGGACAGGACAGGTAGAAACCAGGCCAAGGGCTTGGGGAACAGGTGAAATGCAACTGGGAAGGGACAGAGGTGAAATCTGGAAAAAGAACTGACTCTGCACTGGGGGCAAGGTGGGGAGACAGGCCAGAGATGGCGTGGGGGGGAGCTCTGATGGGGAAGGCGTGGGAGACAAACATAGTGAAGACAGGAGGTGAGGCTTCACCAGAGAGGAGGCAGTGTGGGGGCAGTGAGCAGCAGAGGACAAAGGCCACCGAGAACCTGGTGAAATGCCAGACCTACCACTCGCTTGGTCTGGGATGCCTGTGGACAAGTTACTTAGCCTCTCTACCTCCCAACTTCTTCATCCTTAAAGCGGGAGCGGGACCAGAGTGGCTTGTAGATCTTGAGTCACTGGCAGGGATAATGTTACTACTCTCCTTATAGGCTGGATTAAGAACCACACCCAGTGCCTTACTGCACAATAAATAGTTGCTGTCCCTCAAACCCAGCACACTCACTCCCATCTCAGCACCTCTTGTCCATTCTGCTTCCTTTCCCCCCACATCTTCTGGCTCCGAAGCAGGCAGGGTCTACTGGGAGGTCCAGTGCCTAGAAGGACCTTCCCTCACCATACCTTGGTGCCCCATGCCAAGCTCTTACCCGATTCACTTTCCTGAGAGCAGGCAAACCAGAGGTGTTACTCATTTGTTCCCGCTTATGAGACAGGCCATCAACCCCGTGTCTCCCGACCATCTGGTCTGACATTTCATTTCCACCCCCCACCCGACTAAAATTTTAGGATCTATTTCTTTATTTTACTTGTTTATTACATCAGGACTTTATGTATTATATTCACCCTGAATCCCCAGGACTAGCACATAGTAGGAGCTCAGTGAATGTTTGTAAAAGAATGGAATTCATATTGATCATTGTTTTGCAGGCAGGGAAGCAGGATGGGGCATTCGGGGCAGATCTGGGAGTTCTCCACCCAAGACTGAAAGCTGTTGAGGGGGGAGGGGCGGGATGAGCTCTTGCTTGGGAAGACTTGAGAGACAGAAAACTGTGGGTCAGGGACCAGCCATCATGAAAGGCCACAGAGGGGTTGAGGGAAAGAGTCAAGAGGGCCAAAGCAGAATCTTACAGCTTCAGGCTGTGGGGACCCACACAGCTGGACCCAGGAGAAAGGGAGAGCCACAGGGAGGACTCTGAAATGCGCCCCGAGCTCCAGAAGATTATCATTTAATTGGGCTCCATATGTAAACTGTCCTACAAATTTATGAGCCTGTACAAACAATTGTTTCCTGGAATGTTTGTACAAATGGTGCAGATTACAAAACTCTGGCCAAAGGATAAAAATATCCCATGTGGCCAGGGACAGACACAGAGCAGCCTGGGCCACTGAATAGAAGATGGGGTTCTTCTACCTTGGACTGTAGGCCACAGTTTTCTTGGTCTGACCAGCTCATAGTGGTGATGTAGCAACAGGGCCAGTCCCTCTCTGCTTAGAGCTTAGGTCTGTGGGCTGGGCTGGAGGCGCTCAGGGAAGTTCAAGAGGCCTAGGCCAACCTGTCTAGCCCCCAGAAGCACAGATGAGATGTTTGGGAACCGCAAAGCTTTGAAAACAGTAAAGACGAAATACTCAGAAATCCATAAACATTTTTAAAGCAACGACTGTGTGCCAAGCATTGTGTTGGCTCCTTCACGTACATCATGGCATTACAACCGCTCTCTGAGATGCCTGTCCTTGGTTCTTCATGAGCCACACGAGGAACCTGAGACTCAGAGAGGAAAATGGATCTGTTCAGCATCACAAATCTGGTGGATGCGAGAGCAAGACTCAAATCCAGACATTTTGAGTCCAAATTGTGTCCTTTCTGCTATGTCACCGCAGCCTCTGAAATGGAAAACACTTTGCAAGAGCACACTGTGTCGCCCATGCTACTCAGCATGTGCAGGTGCATGGGAAATATATTTAGTTCCTTGGCTCCATAACTCCTCCCTCTCTCTGGGGCGTAGAGCCCTGCCTCTTGCATAGTAGCTATTTACCCGATGTTGGTGGAATTGACTAGCTGACAGACTGACTTGTTCCCGGACAGGATGGACAGCGGGCCATGTCACTGTTCATCCCCCACCTGCTCGCAGATGAACACGTTTATGAGACTTGCTTGCATCCATTGAGAAAGAAAGCTGGTGGGTTCTGTGGCATGTTATGCCAAAACTGAGTCTGGCTCATAGTGGACAAATGAGGGCAAGAGGAAAGAGAGCGTCCCTCTGGGGTTAAAAGGGCCTGGATTCAATTGCTGGCGCCCATGCTAGTGCTATGGCTTTAGACAAGGTATTTAATTGTTCTGAACCTTGGCTTCTCACCTCTAAATGGGGATAATGCCACCCACCTTGTGCAGTTGTTGTAGATAATGTATGTAAAGTCTGCAGTGCAGACGAGGTGTTTGATAAACTATAGCTATTATGAATTTTAGGGGTGACGCCAATGACAGAATAAGATTTCGCAGACTTTGTTTTGCGCAGCTTGACCACACTGTTAATGTTTATTTTATGACCAATCACTACAAATACAGCCATTCTCCAAATCCACCCAAATCCACCACTGCCACCCCCTCTCCCTCAGACTTCCTCCCAGCAGCAAAGCCTCCTCTCATCTATAATTCAATCTTTCCATACAGATTACATTACGGGACGTTTAGAAAAACAGATTCTTGGATGGAATATATATTACATGGGTGTTTTTAATACCCCAGCAATTAAAATCTTCAAAATGAGAAAAAGGATCAGCATGCAAACTCATCGTCTCCAGTGAAGCTCGACCTCAAAGAAGCCAGACTCGGGACATCGAATGGAAAGCTGTTTTTTTCTGGGATTGGGAACAGCTGGAGAAAGCTCCCCTCTCGAAAGGTCTGTCAGAGATGAGCGATGTGCTTGCAAGGGGAGTCACACATGTCCCATTATCCTGAGAAACTCCAACATGCAATTTATAATCTGCTGTTTTATAAAGTATTCCAAAACAAAGATTTACACTCAATGTTTTAACATCCTGTAACTCCCTTTCCTTTCCATTGCAAAGTGTGAGGTTTCTAGCATGGTGTTCTCAAGGTCCCACCTCCTGGAAAGTGGTTTTCTCAAGGTCTCACCCACCTCCTGGAAGCCTGGCAGTGTCTTCTATCATTGTTATCTATTTACTTTTTACATGCCTATCATCTGCATCTGAATCACCTGAGGCTCCTGTTAAAATGCAGATTCCCACTCAGTAAGCCTGGAAGGGGCCTGGGGATTGTGCATTTCTAATGCACCCCTGGCCAGTGCCCTTGCTCCTGGTCACACATGAGGAGGGGAGGTGTGAGCAAAGTAGTTCGTACCTAATGCCTGGGGTTCATCAGAGGGGGCCTAACATAAGCAGGTTTGTCCTCTCACTGAGCTTTTCTCCTAAGAACAGAGCTCTTAAGGGAGGCTTGAAAATTCAAGAACTCTATTTAAGTCAAATTACAGCGAAGAGCAAGATTTAAAGAAAATCAATGACTTGTCCACGGGTATTACTCTGAACCAGCTTCCACAACCTTCCCTGGCATTAGAAAGCCCCCTGCCCTCTATTCTCAGTCTCCAGGACTCTCTGGGTCGGGGGTCCTAACGTCCACCCTTCCCTGGACAGCCAGGGCCCCCGTGCTTCATGCCACTTGGCAGCCTCAGTCAACACCCAGCGCCTGCCCAGTCCTACCCTGGCTGGCACTTCACCAGAGCAAGAAAATACCTTTCTGTTCCACCTGGTTAGCAAAACTGGCAAGAGAAAGAAAATGTCCCGAGGAGGAAAAGATGTGTGAGGCTCAGCAGCTTCTCTGCACAAGCCCCACACCCCATATCCCACCTCACAGTCTGTACTTCTGCCTCAGTCATGGGTAGTTTCTTCCATGTTCCACACTTCTCCGCTCCCAGGCCGCCCCACCTGCTGTTCCTCCTCCTGGAAATGCCTGTCCACCCCGAGCACCTCCCTTTCTTCATGCAGTCTGGTGCCCTCACCCATCCTTAAGCTGAGCTCAGGGAAGCCCTCGGTACCCTGGTCTCGGCCAGCACTTTCCCCATTGTTACTCCTCCTTCAGCCTCCAGGTTCCGTAGCACTGGCTGGCCCCGGTCACACATGCATAAAGCACCTCAAACAGGATAAGGAAGACTTCAATTCAGACACGTGAACTGATGAACCAAGCTTTTTCCCACAGAGAGGGCTTTGCCAACTTGTATGTGTTATGTAGGGTGGTGTGTGTGTGTGTGTTTGTGTGTGCGCACGTGCGCACACATGCGTGTGGGTGTGCTCAATACGTAAGAGACTGAAAGTGCTACTGAAGAAAAATTTGAAAAGAGACAAAAGAGGATAGTTGGGGGATGAAATGTGAGTTTCTCATCCTGGATTAGGCAGTAACCACCTGTGTGACTTTGCGAACCCACTCCCACCCCCCCACACACACAATTTTACCTACACCTCAGCCAAAACAAAGGCCTGCCTTCCTCCCACTGGGAGGGTGGCCTCCACTCACCTCTCCCTCTCCCCATTTTTACCATCCTTTTCATGTCTGATTCTTTTTTTTTTTTTTTAAGATTTTATTTTTAAGTCATCTCTATACCCAACTTGGGGCTCAAACTCACAACACTGAGATCAAGAGTCACACACATGTTCCACCAACTAAGCCAGCCAGGCGCCCCATGTGCCCAATTCTTTTCCAGAAAATTATGTCTAAACATCATGCCCCTGCATGGTTACCTTTTTTAACCCTTTACCTGCTGCCCTTTTGAGTCATGGAGACAATATACGTGGCTTGTTTCAAAACTCACTTCAGTTTTGCCAAGCCACATTTTTTTCTCTACCAGACCAAGGTCAAAGTTACAGCTGCATTTCCTGATGCTATCCTATGGCTCACTGAAAACTGCGGAAACATCCTTGGAGGGATGTTACTCTAAAAGCCATGCCATCCCGGGATGCCTGGGATGCTCAGTCCATTAAGCATCTGCTCTCGGCTCAGGTCATGATCCCAAGGTGCCGGCATCGAGTCCCGCATCAGGCTCCTGGCTCAGCAGGGAGCCTGCTTCTCCCTCTGCCTGCCGCTCCCCCTGCTTGTGCTCTCTCTCTCTCTCAAATAAATAAATAAAATCTTAAAAAAAAAAAAAAGCCATGCCATCCCAAAAAAGGGAGGGTGGCACCTGGGTGGCTCAGTCGGTTAAGCATCCAACTCTTGATTTCCGCTCAGGTCACGATCTCAGGGTCATGAGATCGAGCCCCATCGGCTCTGCACTTAGCCAGGACTCTGCTTAAGATTCTCTCTCTCTCTCTCCCTCTGCCCCCCACAACCTCTCTAAATAAATAAATAAATAAATAAATAAATAAATAAATAAAAGCTGTGCCATGCCAATCTTGAACTTCATAATACAGGCTCTGCACTGTCTCCTGTTGTCTCTGAGAATCTGTTCAAGCGCATCTTGGGTCTCTATTGAGGTTCAGATTCGACATGCATTCCTTGAGCACCTATCACATGGCAGGATTTTTTTTCACATGATCCATTAAATCAACCATATGAGATATGTAGTATTATACTCATTCCACCCAGGAGAAAACAGAGGCTCAGAAAATTAAAATGACTTGCCCAAGATCACACAGATCTCATAGACCGTGCAGGGCCATACTCCAGCCCACTCCCCTAACTTCAGGGCTCTTCTCGTTATAAAATGATATCAGTGTCTCATATCAGAGCTGTTCCTTCTATGTTACTCCACAGCGCCTAGCTCAACGCTGGGCACAAAAAAAATTTTTTGTTGAGTGGATTTAACCTTCGCCTTGTATTCAGGCATTCGGGCAAGTAAATAAAGCCATGGCAACTTATGGTTTAAGACTGTATTAATCTAATTTCCTTAGATTGAGAGGTCAAAATGCAGCTATATTTAAGAAGAGACTGAGTGGGGGGCAACTGGGTGGCTCAGTCGTTAAGCATCTGCCTTCGGCTCAGGTCATGATCCTGGGGTCCTGGGATCGAGCCCCACATCGGGCTCCTGCTCGGTGGGGAGCCTGCTTCTCCCTCTCCCACTCCCCCTGTTTGTGTTCCCTCTATTGCTGTCTCTCTCTGTCAAATAAATAAATTTAAAAAAAAATTTAAAAAAAAAAAAGAAGAGACTGAGGGGGAAGAAAGGGTGAACAGATGGAACAATATCATCATCAATACCATGCATTCCCATGCACTTCTTTTTCAAAAAATTTAAATGTGGAGGCAAAGGGTAAGAGGATGAAAATTATCTGTTTTGTGAGGAAGCCAGGCCCATGTGTGAAAAAATGACATGCAGACAAAGGCACTGGAGACTCTTACTTTTGGTGCAAGAACACATTTTTTTTCAGTTGTTAATTTTGAAATTGGTTGTAAACTAATACATGTATCTGAGAATCAAGACAATATAGTTAATAACATTAGCTGTATGGTAGCTGACTTAACCAGGCTTTACTTTGCAAACGATCTATACACTTCTTGAAGACATGAACTCTACATGACTGTTGTATAACTGCATGAATAAATAAACATACTTATCCAGAAACTACCTTATCACATAAATCAAATGATTTTGAACAGAATGTACATGAACAGAAATTTAAACTGATTTCAAAAGGCACTGAACTGAGATCTTGGTTACTGCATATACTTACCAAATTTGGGAATTACCAGACTTTTTTTTTTAATTTTAGCCATTCTAATGGGTATGAAATGGTATTTCACTGTGGCTTTAAATTGCATTTTCCTGATTACTAATGATGTGAAACTCCTTTTATGTGCTTTTTAGCCATTCTTTTATGTTCTTCTCTGAAGTGCTTATTCAAGTTTTTGCCCATTTTTTATTGAGTTGTCTTTTCATTGTCAATTTGTAGGAAATCTTTATATATTCTGGATGGGAGTCCTTTGCCAGATGTATGCATTGTGAATATTTTCTCCCAGTCTGTGGTTCACAAGCATGGTTTTGTTTTGTTTTTTTTAAGATTTTATTTATTTATTTGACAGAGAGACACAGCGAGGGAACATAGGCAGGGGGAGTGGGAGAGGGAGAAGCTGGCTTCCCACTGAGCAGGGAGCCCAATGCAAGGCTTGATCCCAAGACTCTGGGATCATGACCTGAGCCGAAGGCAGATGCTTAACGACTGAGCCACCCAGGTGTCCCCACAAGCATGTTTCTGACAAGCTTGAAACAAACTCTTATATATCCATTGGTCCCCAAGTCGGGAGGGTAAGAAAGCCGGTGGTGAGTGTATCAGCCCAGAGAAGGCTGCTCCATCATGTGCTTCCATGCCAGATGTCTGGTGATATTAAGGCTGGGAGTTTCCACTTTTCATCTTGTGGTCCTTAATCCGTCCGGAGGAGCTCACACCCACTGGGCACCTGGACAGTGTCTCAGGGCACACGGACATTAGGGTCAGGGACAGGATTCACATCAGCAGCAGCACTTTCTGGGCAAGGAGAGGAGTGGAAAGTTCCATGTGCACATGTGTCCACACAAATAATACCCATGATATTAAGCATCCAACAACCAGCACCCAACTAAACTACAAATGACAGCAATACAACCCCCTACTACATATTTCCAGAGATATCCTGTGTCAATTCACATTTGTTTTTGTCTTTCACACTGTCCAAGTCAACATCCACACACGGTGATAAGGGATGTCATGGCTAATGCAGACAAGGCCAAAAAAAAAAGAGTTTTTATAACTTAGTTTTTTCTTTTTATCAAAGGAATGCCTATTTACGATAAGAAATCCAGAAAGTATGGACAAGCAAAGGAGAGAAAAAACTCACAACCCTACTTCCCAAAGATAAACACTTTAATATTTTAGGGTATAAACTTTTAGTCTCTTTCTTCTCTAGATATTTATATATGCTTTTATTTTTATCTCTAAAAATGGGTTCATGGAATACGTCCTATTTTATAATCTGCTTGTTCCACTTTTTTACCGTGAATACTTTTTCATATCATCGCATGTCCTTCTATTCCATAATGTTTAATGGCTGGGTGGTTCTCAATCGACTAGATGCACCACGGTTTATTTAACCAATTTCCTACTGCTGAAATTTTAGCTTGCTTCCAATTTTTCACTTAAATGCAACACTGGGATAAACATTTTAATAGCTAAATCTTGGAGCATCCAAGATTATTTTCTTAGAATAAATTCCCAGAAGTAGAATCGCTCGGTGAACAGCCGTGCAAACATTTTAGGTTTTGACACATATTGGACAACTGCTCTTTCACTGAAGGGAAAAACCTTTGACATTTATGAAGCTAGTGCGCAGCGGGCGCTGTGCTAGAGGTTTCGCTGCATTATGTCTCACTCACCACAACCCAGCACAGGAGGTATTGCCCTGATGGCCCAGAGCAGGCTCATGCAGCTCAGGGAGGCTGAGGCACAGGGCTGCTGATGCACAGCTGGGATCGGAACTCACTTGTGTTCGACCCAAAGCCTGTGCTGTTTCAAAACCTCACTCTCTCAGCCTCCGTTTACTGTGGTGGAGAAGTGGATTAAGCCCTTCTCAAGGGCTTTTTTAAAAGCTCTGTGTTATTCCGGGGGGAGGGAGGACCTGACTGCTATAATAATATCAGTATCTCAGTGACTTGACCCAATAAAGATGGCCCCTTGCTTGCATCATAGTCCATTGAGGGGAGAGGTGGCGCGGGGAGGGTTTCTCCATGTAGTCATTCAGGCTCCCAGGCTCCTGCCACCTGTGACCCTCCTTTAAGTCTTCTAGGATCACGGACGGGAGGATTATTTGGGGCTGGGGGCAAGTGTGTGGTGCACATCCCTTCTGCTCCTATTCTGTTGGCTAGCAGTCATTGGCATGGCCCCACTTCCCTGCAAAGGAAGCAGGGACATAAAATGGGGCCATGAGCCCAGAAAGAAAACACAGATATTACCGAGCTCTAGCAGAATCTGCCACAGTGTTGACGGCAACTGGCTTTTCTTACTAACCCCCAGTTAATTGGCAAAATCCACAAATCCCTCCCTCAGCCTAATACAGACGTTCAATGCAGATATCTTAGAGTCAGACATCCTGTGTTCAATCCCAGCTCTGCCCTCCCAAGCTGTGTGCTTTGCAGGGGCGGGGGTTGGGGGGAGGTAATAACAGTAAGTGCAGCTAACCGTTATGGAGCATTCTCTGTATACAAGGTAGTATTGTAAACGGGTAAGCACTCAAACTTTGGAGTCAGACTACCTAGGTTCAAAATCTGGCTCTGTTACTTACTAGCTGTGTGGCCTTGGGCAAGTTCCTTAACCTCTCTGTGCTTCAGTTTCCTCATCCAGAAAATGGGGCAAATAATGGCACCTGTATCACAGTTGGTCGTAAGGATTAAATGTGCTGTATTTTTAAAGGACTTACGACAATGGCTGGCACAGATCAAACTTTATCTAAAATGTAGCTACCATGGTGGGGGTGCTCTGCCAGGCATCGTGCTAAGTGCTTTTGAAGTTATTAGACTTTTCTGGGCCACAGTTTTCTCCTCTGTAAAGTGGGAGAGATCATTTCTTGCCACAAGGCTCTCGTTGTGACAGAGTGAAGTCGTTCATGGACAGCACAGCCCCTCATCCGGCCCGATGAGCCGCCCTGGGAACGGCAGGCACTGCTGGACGCCCCCACGTGTTCCAGTTCATCAGGGGCCACACAACTGCCTCACCCACCCTGTGCTGCCGTCGAAGGTCACCGCCGACAATTCCAGGCTCTCCTTCACTATTGGCCCAGAGGAAAAGAATTCTATAACCAAAGCCATCTCCCGCATTCACCTCCCGTCCCATTGTACGCGGGGAACATGGTGTCGCAAGCACATTATTCCACTCCTGAGGACGCCGTGCCCTTCCCCCTCAGGCTCCTATTCAGCTTAGATTAAAAAGGCACTGCCTTTCCCAGCTGCCTTTCTGAAATATTCCTCCTGCTCACAGAATTCCAGCGCATGAGGCAGCCCCCTCCGAAGCCCGGGAGACTTCTTTTTCTGGCAGCGTGCCCACCAGGGGGCCAGGTGGTGATGGGTCCCCTGAGCAGCATGTGGACTAGTTCGGCCCCCCACGAGTTGGTGCAGGACACACTGCTCCCAGCAGCCTTGGTTCTACCACGTCCTGCTTGGTGCCTTCACAGCTCCGCTCTGCCCTTGGAAGCCCAGGCAGGGCCTCTCTAAAAGGAACTTCATAAATGCTGTGTCCTGGTCACCTTCCTCTCTCTCTCTCTGGCCCCCAACCCCTATTTGGGTAGACTTCCTAGATAAGAATATCTCTTTGGCACTAAAGAGCCAAATGACCAATGACCTTCAATTTGCTCTGATGTTATATTTGGTTCACTTATGCCCAGGATGTCCTCTCTGTCTCCCCAGCCCAGCTCCCAGGACACCAGCCTGTTTCAGAGCCCCAGACTGCCACCACCCTCAGCCCATGTCCCCGCCCTACATCCAGCCCCATTTTCCCTGGACAGTCACCTTGTCCCTCAAAAGATTCAGGGTCTCCCTGTCTCTCATGAACTGCTCCACATGCTTGTCTGTAGAAAGCAGGTGCACAGCTTTCAAAGTCCACCGATGCCTGAACTATATTTAAATTCATCCATTCACTTAAATATTTAAAGAGTTAAATCTTTGAATTAAATATTTAAGGAATGCCTCTGTCCAGTCACTGTGCTAGGTGCCAGGAGTACCAGGTCATATTCCTGCCCCCACCAAGCTCCCAATCCAGCAGGGGAGAGAGAGTAGGAAATAGATAATGAAGGGACAGAGTGATGGCTGTGACAATGGGGGCACACACAGAGGGGGGAAATGCCCCAGCTTAGGGGGTCAGCAAAGGCTTCCCAGATGAGGCTGTCCCTAGCTGAGTCTTAAAGGAAGAGGAGAATCAGGCCAACAGGGGAGCTGGGGCAGCCTTCCAGGCAGCCAAGAGAGCAGGGGTGTAGGCAAAGAGGCAGAAAATAGCAAGGAACCATTACAACCCAGTTTGAACCACTAGATGGAGAGCTGTAGGAATTGGGGCTGCAGAGGGGTGGGCCTAGGTTGTGGTTATGGGGGCGGGGGGGGCAACTCAGCCTAGTTTGCCCCAACTTTCCCTTTTCAGCACTGGGAAGCCCACATCCCAGCAACCCCTCTCCATCTCAGGCAAAGTGGGGCAGCAAGTCACCCTAGTTAAAGAGCTCTTTGTCGAATGAAAGGGCTTGGACATTTTGCAAAGGTGACCAGGAATCCATGGAGGATCATAAGCAGGCATGATCAGATTTGTATTTACAATATATGCAGAAAACCGACTCCAACTGCTTTTGCAGTTGGGCACAGGGGGGACACCAACCATGGCATCATAATGTCAGAGCACATTGACCACCAAGACTTTGCCATGAAACTGAAGGCTCTGCCACCTTCTGCTGGCCTACAGTCACAGATGACATCAGAGAGGGTCGCTGGAGATGGAAGCTCTTCCTTCTTGCACACCCACAGGTCTCACGGTAACCTACTCGGAAGCACTCCACTTCCTGAGCGGTCCCTTTGATGACAAAACATAGAAATTCCAGAGACAGTTCAAGCATGCCATGGTTTTCCCAGACCAGCACAACTTCCAGCTAGTGCCTTCCAGACTTTCAGAGCCACAGGGATAATATATCTAATGCAAGGGGACATCAGTAGCCTAAGGAAATCCAATATGGAGAGAATCCCACTGTAACAAGCTTGATGGATATCAATACTGCTGTGTTGGTTCAAGTCTCATTAAGGCCAAGTAGATTGTTGCCAGAGCAAAGAGAAGATGTACTCTATTATTTATTAGTTTTATTTGTTTGCATAAAAAGATTCCACTTACATGGTTAATTGCAAGTAATACAACAACCGGGGGAGAAGGGGAGGATTAGACAAAAGGGATGTCTAGAAGGTAAAAACGGTCCTGGCAGTATTTATCCCTTCTGCAACTATAGTACAAGA
Organism: Phoca vitulina; assembly: GCF_004348235.1. Taxonomy (NCBI): domain Eukaryota; kingdom Metazoa; phylum Chordata; class Mammalia; order Carnivora; family Phocidae; genus Phoca; species Phoca vitulina. The sequence continues at coordinate 756,728 of NW_022589719.1, read as the reverse complement.
TATTAATTATATAACTCTATTATAAATGGCTATAATTACAGACACTACAGCTACCCAAGATATTAATTAAATCTGTCCTTTAAAATGTTCTGTTGGTGATGTGGAAGAGCTTGTTCAATTCTTGGTGCTGGTGGAGGCAGGAAGTGCCCCCTGGGAAAGCCCTGTGGGCAGGTGAGCGGAGAGCTGCTGAGCTGGGGTCTGCAAGCTGACAGCAAAGCCATACGGAAGATACACGGGTCTTGGAGGAGTACTTGGTCAAGCAGGCAGTCTGAAGTGAGACAGAGCAAAAGCCCCTGAGAAGCACACACGGGGATGCGGTCAGCGCCACAGGGACATGGCCGGATCAGAGCGATGCTGGGGGAGAGAAGAGTCAGGGCAGTGGAGGTGGCCATGCTCAGCAGGTGTTGGGGTCCAAGGCGGTTGTCACTGTCCCATCTCTACCCTTTCCTCCATAGCAGCCACTTGGGAGTCTGCTTCAGAACATAACCGGGACACGGAAAGAGGATGGACATTTTCTAGTGAGCTGAGGGTGAGGTGTGGGCACAAATTTCTTCCAGATCTCACTTAGAATGTCCCCTATCACCGTCATGGTTTCATAGCACCCCATCCCAACTACGCATCTTCCTCTCAGTAAGACCTTGCTCTTACTCTCTAAATAGTTCTCTCTCCAACCTTCTTGGCTTCTCCATCCTGTCACCAGAACTTCAGTGTCCTTGTTCCCTGCCTCCCCTCCATCTAGCCTGCCTGACCTTGAACCACAGTGCAAGTCCCCAGTCCTTCTCACTACCAGCTACATGAGTCTATGGAGCTGACCTCACTTGCCCGCCATGGAGCCCCACCGCCTCCTCCTCTATCAAGACTCAGTTTGGGCAGCAGCATCCCCAGGAAACATCACTGCCCCCCATCCCTGCACATTCTGGGAAAGGAATTCAAGAGAGGTTGAGTGATTTGCCTAGGATCACACGGCTAACAAGGAGTGAAGCCAGGGCTGAACTCAGGCCCATGAGCATCCACAGGTGCATGTGCCCGCCACGGAGTCTGGGCTGAGGAAGCAGAAAAATACAACCAAGGCCCTGTCTTCAAGGAGCTCGGGGGCTGTTCTGGCCGACATCCTGCCAGAACCCCCGGCAGTGCCTGGAATGGGCGTACTGACCATCTAATCTTTCGGAGCAGAAAAACACAATCAGAGGTAGTGTCCAGCCAGTTCTGGGCTGGGCACCTAGAGACTCTGGCAGAGACAAAGTCAGCTTTTTACAAAAGGGAGCATTTCCTCTGCCAGTGACTCCCCCTGCCCACCCCCATCCAGCTCTCCAGCTGCCATTTCGAAAGCCAATCCGAATGAGATGCTTTTATCACAACCAGCCCTATCATGGCAAATAGCAAGACGGTGCTCTTTATTAAAAGTGCGTGCTGATTCCGCGAGTGGCGTCTATCAGCGATTCGGGGCATGCACACGGCGCCACCACCCTGCGTCTGCCAGGGAACTGATAAGGTGCCTCTCGTTGGGCTTTGACAAGCAGCAGCTTGGGAAGACGCGTCCGGGGCCCCACAGAGCCAGAGGCACGTTGCCAAGGAATAAAGTCAGGGGTAGAGGAACAAAGATCAAAACAATACCTCAAAGCAATGAAGACTGGACATGAGAATGAAGCGGGCACCCCCAAAAAGCCCAGCCCCCTGTTTTCAGATGGCCAGAAAGAGTCCACAGTGACTTGGAAGCAGAAATAAAAATGACATGTGCGGAGGGGCCAGGTCTTTGACAGCCAAGGTGGGGGGGGGGCATGTTTGTGGTACACATCACTTCACCACACACGGAGCTTGTCTCATACACATGCTCTGTGAAACCCTCTCCACCCTCCCCAGAGATGAGCTGTTTGTTCCAGGCCCAGACAGCTCCGCCTCATCAAATGCTGCCTCCTCTCATCTTCCACCTACCTCCCCCCCCAGCCTCCCCATCTTCATCTATTCAAAAGGTTATTACCCAAATGAACCTTCACACGCTTCCCATCGTTCCTCTCCTCAAGCTGTTAGACCCCGGCTCCTGGCTCCTTCAACGTACACCAGCAAGAATGCCTCCTGCGTTTTCCCAAAGGAATTACTGAAATCCCAGGAGTCTTGGTGGAATGGCTAAACCTTTGCCCTGGGGAGCTGGAGACCTGGCTTGTTATTTGAACCTCTCTGGGCCTTAAGAGTTTTGTCCGTGAAAAAGGCATGAAAGTCCTTTTATTCTGAATATCCAAGTCATTTTTGGAACCCTCTTCCACCTCAAAGGTCTCTGATCAAACCAGAGTCCACAGTCCCCCATCTTTCATTCACACACGTATGTGCTAGGAACACGGAGGGAAGAGGTGTGGTCCCTCCCTCACGGAGCCCATGCCCAGTGCAGAGTCAAGCATGCAAACATCCAAACACGGTGAGCAGGACAAACATGTCGTAGCCCAGGGCTCTGTGGGAGCTGAGAAGGAGTCTCTGTGTCTACCTGGGAACAGGCAGAACAGAGCAGGGGATGAGTTCGAGGTTAATGGATGGACAAGACAGGCAAAGGCTTTCCAGGCAGAAGGAAGAGCCAGTGCAAAGGCACAAGGCTATGAGAAAGCATGGGGCAGCACCCTGCCAAGCTCCCTGACCACATTCCTATTTGCCCTGTTCTTATTGCTTGCTAGGAACAGTGCAGCCAATACTTTTCAGCTTTTTACAGATCCAACTCCTTTGTGCTACTGATAAGAAAGCAAGACCTGGAAAAAAGACAGGATCAGAACCAGGTCTTCCAATTCTTGTCTGGTGTTCTTTCCCCATCCCATGTGTTTGCAGCCTTCCCAGGGCCACCTTATCATTCAAAGTTCCCTCACTGGGAGTGCTCTTCCTTCTGGAACTATCTCCATCCCACTACTTTCTTGACAATGAGCTCAACTAAGAGTGCTATAATGGGAGGGCAGAAAAGTGGTGCATAGGAAACATACTACTCAGGGAAATAAATGCTTGTTAAATGCACATACATGTCAAAACTCTGCTTTAGCATCACTTCTTCCAGGAAGCTTTCCCTGACTACTGGTTCAGGCCAGGTGTCCCTCCTTCATTTTTCCAGAGCCCTAATGCAAATGCCTGAGCACCTGTCATACTTTGCTATAATTATCCATCTATTCACTCACTGTCTTCCCCGCCAAACTGAGCATTCCAGACAGTATCTGGTATACAGTAGATCCTCAACGAATAGTTTTGGATGGATGGATGGATGGACAGACAAATAAACCTATTTCTTTGTGAGATATTGTGAAATTGTAGAAAGAACTTGAAACACAAATGAAATGACTAAGGTTCAAGGGCAGCACCACTACTCATTGGTAGTATGGCTTTGGATGAGGCTCCCATCCCTCAGAACCTCCAGCTCCTCTTCTGTGCTAGGGGAATCTGAAATACCTATCTCCGGGTTGTTGTGAGATTTGAACGTGGTCATCATGTGAAGGTGCTTTGTAAACTACCACGTGTTGTGTGTACGTGTTACCTGCATTTACCAATCAGGATGCTTCAGACAGCAAGCAAAAGAAAATCCATTTTAACTTAGCTTCAACAAGGAAATGTGTTGGCCCACATAACCAGATATGCACAACTAGGAAACATTTTGAGCAGGAAATAACTACAGAAAGTAGAAAACATGAATCTTCTTAAAATAATCTCCATAAACTTGCCTTTCCCTCTGTGACATGTCTGGCTTTAAAACAGCAAGATTTTAGCAGTCACACCTTACCTCAATGAGAGCTGACTGAGGCTACCCATAAGAAAAGTCTGTGGCTGCCCATAGCTGTTTGTTTAGCAACAGGTTACGCCTATAGACATTCAATTCCTTTGCCTGGTCTCTCCCGAAATCCTCTTCAGCCACCCTGCCTAGATATTTACAGTGATACTTGTGTTTTTAATAAAAATGAATCTTGTGAGGAAAAGCTAATAAAATAATCATAAACACATACCCACCTACCATCAGCACCAGAAGATAAAAAATAAAGAGCTACAGGAAATGCCAAGAGATAATAACATGGGATTCTTTTGTTGAGACCTTCCAGGAGAGCTTAGTGTTTTATTAGGTAGGGGTGACAGGACCTGAACACCTGCACAGATTAAAGCACGAGGCTCGTATGTAATCCTGTAGATAAATTCAGATGCATCCAAGCCACGGCATCCAGCAGGTCATGCACAGAGACTGCCAACTGCATGCGCAGAACAGCATTGGCTGATGGAAACTTCTCATACCTAATTTAATAGGAAGGCAAGGTTGGGAGAACAGGAAATTCGAACTGATGCAGAGAAGCGCTGAGCTTGGAGGGGAGGCGGTAGCTATTAAGATGCAAGCGCTAGGAAAAGACCTACCCAGAAGAATTTTGCTAGAATGGAAGGAAAGGGAGCAGTGATGCATTGCCTTGTTCTCTCAATGCATGGTCTCTGGTCTGTGCCCACCCTCCTCTAGGATGAATTTAGGCATGTCTGATTTTGAGCAGTTGCAGCGAGGAAACGGTGCTCCTGAGGGCATCTCCTGCCATCACCTCATGAAGAGTCTTGACCCAGATGCGCAGAGGGCATTGTGGAAAGGTAAACCGTTTGCCACAAACCAAGAAGTTGGACAAATGAATCTTTACTGAGTGGCCCAGGTAGCCAGCCTTGGGCTAACATTTGCAAGTATCATCTTCCAGGAGGAGCTTTCGATGTGGACATCATGGTCCTAGTCCTGATCCAAAGGCTGGGTGAGCCAGGCAGAAGGGACAGATACAATCAAAGTCCGTCTTTGTGTGCCAGAAGGCTGCCAGTCAGAAGGGAGGTGGGGCAAGGTCCTGATAAAGAGACAGGATAGGCAACAAATCCAAAGAGAAGAAAAAGCCTTGCGGAGGAATTAGTGATATCAAGGACACCAACATGCCAGGTAGGACAAACAGCTGGGGAACAAGGTTGGGGGAAGGTTGCATTCCCCAAATATCCAGATTCTGAGATGTCCTGGATTCATGGTATTTCCAGAGTTCAGCCTTCTTAAAATCAAAAGGAGAAACCATTTAAAAAAAAAAAAGGAGTTGACCCAGCTCAGCAGCTTCTGGTTGGAGTCTCTTGCTGTTTCTTCCCATTGTGCAGAGGAAGAATGGATACATAAAATACACTTGCATAATTGCAACATAAAGTTCAGAACAATTGGCTTCTGCGGAAGCACAGGAATGACTGAGGATCTCCCAACTCTGTGTCACCAGAGAATACACTGTGGTGCCCCACAACCATCCAGCTGACCCTATGTCACCCCCATTATCCTGCACCAGGCATGGTGACAAATCATCCTTCAGTGAGGACAGCGATGAGGGGTTTGTAAATAGATAATTATTTTTAAAATCTTTTAAGAAAAATTTTCTTTGAATGCATCGGGTATTTAGATTCCTAGATAAATGGTCATCTACTGGAGCTGACAAAGGGTTATGAGTGCCAATTACTGTACACATAATAAATAACAAGACAACGAGACTATTTGTGAAGTCAGAAAAGCATGTGTTTCAGGGGGAAAAAGATCGGTCATACATGTGGTAAATTATGTTCATAATGCATTACCATAATTGCTATGAAATATACATACTGAGTTTTGCTGTCTGGGCAGCAAAGAGAGATCTATCCTTGTTTAAGTAATAAATTATTATCAAAATAACTCAATGCAGTGTTTTCATATAGGTGATCTTGATTAAAACCATTACACCTTTTCTGAGGGGGAGAAACGTCTGTGGTATGGGTATATTACATCTTTCAACCTCCACTTGCTCACCTATAAAACTGGGTACCTACCTCTCCTATTATTCTTTCATTTGACATCTAACAGACATTCATCAGTCCCTGGCCACGTGCGGCTGCACCCCACACGCTGGTGCTACAGAGGTGAAGAGGACAATGCGTTTGCCTTTGTGGATTTTACCTCCCCGGAGGTCAGCAAACAAGTATACAAATAAACATGCAATGCCATTTCAGATAGGATAAGTGCTCTAACCAAAAAACAACAATGGCAGGATGAGGGCACAGAGTGGGAGGTGGGGTCCTGCAGGAGGGGCTGGTTTGGATGACGTGGTCAGAGCACATACTCAGGCGAGATGCCCTGAAGGGAGGGTGAGGCAGCCATGTGAACACTGAGGGAACTGTTTCCAGGCACAGGGAACAGCAGGCGCAAAGACCTTGAGGTAGGAATTCATTGACAAGTTCAAGGAACAGCACAAAGGTCACTGTGCCTCATGGGTAAGTGAAAAGAACAGGTTGAAGGGGCAGGCAGGAGCCAAGCTTTCTTTCCGACTTCTACTGGGTCTGGAGACATAAACTTGGACATTATCGGCACAAAGATGTAAGATAAAGCCAAAGGGCTGGACAAGCTTACCCATGAAGTCCTCAAGAAGAGGAAAAAAGGACTAAGGACTGAGTCCAGGGGCACTTGATATTCAGAGACAGAGCCAATGAAGGAGGCTGAACAGGTGAAACCATTAGTATGGCAGGAAAAGCAAGAGAATGTGAACATTGCAAGGAGAGAGAGGGATCTGGTTTTGCAGGAATGATACAGGGTAATATGTGTAAAAGTTTTAGCACAGTGTCCAGCAAAGAGAAGACTCTCAAAAATGTTACTTGGCTCCCCTAGTTTCAGAGAGAATCAGGTAGTACAGGATTTCAGATAAGAAAGAAATCAGTGCAGGCTGGAGAAAGAAACAGTATCCCCCATCCTGATTTAAACACACACACACGATAAGACTGGTTAAGGTTAAAATGAATTTTTCCTTGAAGCCCCAATAGCCCAAATGGCCAAATGTTGTGAAATGTTTACTATACACTGCTGATGCAGCCAGGAGACCCTGAAACCTGGTTTCTGCCGTCATTTCTCAGCATTCCTCATTACCCAAACCTCACACACCTGGTCTTTCCGCCAGCTCAGGGCGGTGGGGCAGGATTCTGAAGCAGGGTTCAGCCTGCCTCAGTGTGGAGCCATTCTTTTTTGAGCACTGTGCTTCAAGCACGAAGACATGGGGACTTGGTGCCGGAGGCCCCACCGCTCTCCTCTGCAGGCATCCCCAGACATCTGGAGGGAGCCCTGCCAGCGGCCTCTGTTGTCCCTCAAAGCAGCTAGAAAAAAGGTCTCACTGACAGCCATTGAAGATCCAGGCCACGCTCCATCCGAAGAAAATACAAACCCAGCTGTCATCTAACTCACAACAAATGTGGGCCCTCCAGTGGTGATCTGAACGGACAGAGCACCACAGAAAGTGGCCAGACCTCAAAGGATAAAGGGACCTAATGGAAAGAACCCAAGTAATCCCCCGTTGTGCACTTTTCAGCTGGGGAAGCACAGGCGCATTCACGCTTCACAAGATCCTATGGCATAAATACGGATGCTACCCCTCTTTTACAAATAAGGAAACTGAGACCCACAGAGGGGGAAGCGGCTTACCTGACAGCACATGACACATTTAGTAGCAAAGCTAGGATTCTATCCCGGTTTCCTGATTCCTTGCCTGCAGGGTTGCCATGAGGATCCAATGAGATATGGAAACGGGTATGTGTAGGACTCTGAGATGCCAGGCCTCACAAACTAGAATGAGGATAGCTGAATTTTGGAGCTTCCCCTGAAATCCTGACTGACTATCAATCACTGGACAAGTTGTTCTTAACCTCCCCAGCCCTTACCTAATGGTACCTATCCTCCTTCTAGAATGGTGGTAAAAATGAAATAAGAAAATGGAAAGCATACACCACAATCTCTGGTACGCCGTAGGTGCTCAATAAATGTTAGCTACTTTCAATAGCAATAACAGTATTTTCCACTCTTTGAGTGGCCTTGGGCAAGTTGCTTTTCTCTTTTTGAGTTACGGGTGTCCTTATCTGTCAAACGAAAGAAACTAAACTAGACTCAATCAGAAGGTGGTAAGAACATAGTGATTTGGAATGAAGACTGGCATCAGGTGGTGAGGATTTGAGTGCGGGCTCCTCTGAAAGTTTCTGTCTCAAAACCGCATTGCCCCATCAGTAAAGTGAAGATGAAACAGTACCTCCCAGCTGGGATTTTTCCTGAAGATTAAATGAAATCATGCATATGGAATTCTTAGTACAGAATAATATATAATAAGTGCTCAATAAAACTTGGTTCATACAGTTGTTTCCACTTCTCTGCAATTCTTTTCCAATGATGGCAAGGATTATAGAGGACAATGTGTCGACCCCCAGTTTTCCCATCTGTAAAATGGGGGGCTTGGACTATAGGATCTCAAAGAACCTCCACCACTGACATTCTCTGGATCTATGGGTATTTCAAGGCAATGCCTCTTCCCAGGGAGCTGCAGAATCCGCCCAAAACTCAGAGTTGGAGAGCCCAGCTGGCTGCTGTTACATAGCTTAGAAGTCACTTCTCCTGGCACTTGTCCCCTTAACATTAACTGTCAGCAAACCCGGCCTTTGAAGCAACTGCAAATGATGTATCTGTGCAGGATGGAGAGTCAGCAAGTGCGGGCGCCATGTTCTCCTCTATGGTTTCCCAACTCCATCCTCTGACTTAGCACATTCCTGGGTCATTTCAGGACACAAAGAAAGTTTTGGAGGAAAGAGAGGACGGTTCTCCCCCTTCCTTCCTAAATATATATTCTACTCCATGTTGTAATTACTCTCCTTTTGGTCCAAAATATTTAGCAGAAACATTTGAGAAGCAGGCGAGCACCTGCCACAAAGCGGTGTCACATGAGGCCTCTACTGCTGAGAGTCCCCTGATATCAGATGACATACTCTCTCCTGCACAAAAGCTGCATCTGGGTAATTAGAATCAGACTCTGCGGCAGAGTTTGAGGAAAAACTTGCTGAACAAAATGTTATCATGCAGCTTCCTCTCTTCCCCCATCTCCCAAGACCAGCTCAATGAAAAGACTTGTCCAATAGGAAGACTTAACCATTTCCTCATTAGCCATTCTTTCACCCATTCAGGCCAAATTGGTATTTGATGCAACAGGGAAATGTGTCGAGTACATTATTAATCAGGCTCAGCAAAGGAAAGGTCAAGGGGGTTGCTGGCACAGTTACGGGATATGGGCAACAGGCCAATGAGAGCGCACGTCGGGGAGGGGGGAAATCGATGGCAATGAAATTATGGAGGGTTATGAATAGTTGGAGGCAACTGAAAGGCTGACATTCTGCCTGAGCTGGACATGTGCAAGGCTTCTATCTTCAACTGTTTTCAACTGTTTATTATTATGATGGGGAAAACCTCTTGGCTCCAAGGCAACCAGTACAGAGAAGTGAACCCAGAAGGCTGCAACCTGGTCTTGGGGACAGGAATCACTCGCTGCCAAAAATTCAACTGGAAATGTATCAGACTGGCTAGAGCTCCAACAAGGAAAAAGATGTCAAGGTGCCCACTGAAGGAAACTAGGCTTGTTACCTTTCGATTTCCTGATGCAGCTGCTCGATACTCTCAACAGCCTCGGGGGGGACATGGGTTTCCAAAAGACTTTTCCAGATAAAGTATGCTGGGATCTGGGAATGGCCCCCAAACTGCCTTAACTGGGCATTGATTCTTTGGAATCGATGTACATTTAATTCTACAATAAAATGGTAGCGAACCATCTAGGAGATCTCCCCAGGGCACAGCTCAAAGAAAATCTCTGAGGAAGTCCCAAAAGTTTGCAAAGGATGTTGCACCAGAAATGAACCACACAGCATTAAAACCCTCAATCCCTGTAAACAGGCGTGGCTATGGAAAAAGGAATCACATTAAACTATAACTACAGAGAGGATTATCCATCTAGTTTATCAAACACAGAGTAGACCAGGCAGAAATGAAGTTGTGGTCATTTTATAAAGGATTTTAGATTATTAATCTGAATCATCAATGAAAGCTTTCATTAAGTTGCACCCTAGGAATTGATTTGCAGTGGGTCGTTCCAATGTGCTATGCAAACTTGCTGTAGAAAATTAGTCATCCTAGACTCCCTAAAGAATACAGACATGACATCCGGGCATCTGTTAAGTTTGCTCAAAAACATATGCAAGCCTTTTTTTAAAGAACCATAATTACATCCTGCTGAAACCTCCAAGGACCCTGCTAACTGCCTTTGTATTACAACATCCATTTCCCACTTAGGCAGGCTCGGCTCTGCTATTTAGATGTGTGTTGCAATCTGCTCACTCCTCTAGCACACTTTCTTGGCTAGAGGCTACAAATGGTCAAGTCCTTCCATGCTCAAAACACCGGCCTGGGAAGAAGCCAGAGTTGTAGGGTGGTGTGTGCATGCATCCTTGGTTAAAACGAAAACAGGAATTTAAAGCTAAAAGAGACCTTAGCATTCATTTGGGCCAAGTCTCTCATTTTCAGATGGCACCACTGAAGACCAGAGAGGAAGTGGCAGGCCCAATGTCACACAGCTCAAACATGAAACAGTACAGGGCAGAGCGATGAAAAGATTAAGCTGTGGGGTAAGACAGACAACAAATCCACCTGCTATTATTGATTTGCTACATGACTTAGAGCAAAGAACTTCACTTCCCCAAGTCTCAGGTCCTTTATTTACAAAATGGAAACTCTAACAGTGCCTGGGATGGAAGAAGCACCCAAGGAACATTAGCTGGTAGGATACTTTTCACTTTCACAAACATGACCTTATTTCATCCTCCAAACAACATGACGGGGCCAGGGGGCGGGGGGAGACAGGAATTACCCAGCGTCTCATCACATAGATGAGAAAACCAAAGCTCACAGTAGTAAAATGACTCTTCCAAGGCCACACAACCCCGAGGTCCAGCTTCCCACAATCCTGCTGAAATACGTGGGGGGAGTTGGGCCCCATTCAGTGTCCCACTGATTTGCTTGACTTTGCCCAGAGATGAACAAGGAGGCTTGGCTTGGAAGGAGCAAGCTTGCTTGTTTGTGACTGTAAGAGAGCAGAATTATCATGGCTACCATTCTTAGGGCTTCAAATCCTGCAGGGCCTCTGGGTCTGGCTGGTTGTTCCCTGCCCTGGGAAAGGGGAGAGAGCAGTTGTATCCCTAAACCTGCTCCTGGAGGTTGGGGACATGTGCATATTGGGAGGAAGGGTATATTACTTCTTCAGGATTCTAATGCATGTGTTAAAGCTGACATCAGAGCGCTTGTCAATGCTCCATCAGCCTGCCCTCCTGACCCCTAAATCTGGCCTTTGGGAAAAATCTAATTGCCTACTCTGAGTGACACCGGAGCCATGTGAGTGATAAAGTTATATACAGTCACTCTGTGATTATGTGTCCTAATGGAAGGAGAAATGCATTGAATGAATGCATGAGTGAATGAATGAATGCCCACCAGGGTTATTTATGCTAAGCTCTGGAGTGCAATAGAGTGATGTCTCCATTACTGCATCTTCTGGGAACTCAGCCCCTTTAAGGATGTTAGCCAAGGACAGAGCCACGAGAAAGCTGCAGGGGCAGTCTTAAATACAGAACCTAAATATCAGGCTTCTCTAGGTTTCACTTTTGAAATGTACACACCCTAAATATCAGGCTTCTCCAGGCCTTCCCACTTTGGGAAGGTTTCTAGTCCTTAGGGCCAATAAGGATGGACATACAGCTCAGGCAGGATGGGTTACTAGGAGGGATACCAGCCATAGGGAGGCAGATGAGCTAGAGGTCTCCCACCTTATTTAACAGAGCCTATGGGAGGCTTTCTGAAAAAGCTACCACCATAAGCAATACCCTATATCCTTGATACTTGTTCATTCACTAACATATTCACTGCATGAAAAGTTCTTAGAGAATCTACAATGTGCCAGACATGAGGCCAGAAATAGAAGAACAAGTAAGACTTGGCCTAAATCCTTGAAAAGCTTATTGCTAAGTAGGAGAGACAGTCAAGGAAATAGCTGTCCACAACGAAGTGTGAGAAGTCCACCACAGAGGTCAGCTCCAGGGGACCTGGAAGCACAGGGGAGGGGCCCCCAACCCAGCCAGGGAGATGGTGGTCAGAGAAGGCTTCCCAGAACTGACTCCTGATCTGAATCTTCAAGGAGGACAGTCTAGCACGGTGAGTGGGTGGTTGTTCTTGACGGAGGGAACAGCATATGCAAATGCTCAGAAGCTGTGAGAAGATCCTGAGCGGTCAGGAAATTACAAATGGTGCTCTGTGACAAGGATTGAAGACCTGGTCCTGGGTTACTCTAGGCATGACAATTCTGGGCCTTGTGTGCACAATGATGACTCTAGATTTGAAGACCCAAACATCAAAGAGGGGATCCAACCAGACCTTAGAAACCTGCTCAAGATAGTGCCCCAAACAAAAAGTACATAACTGACACAAGTTATGGTGGGAACAGTCTAGCGGCTACTAAGCTGTGGCTATTAAGCTCTAGCTAGTTGTCTGTTTAATATTTGGGAATATTGGGATAGAGTTGGGCATAGCAAGGAGTTGCCATGTTTCAAGCTTTCAGTATGCATTAGACAGTCTCAGTGTTCTCTGAAAAGCGTTATTCTCCCCATTTTACAGATGAGGAAACAGGCTCAGAGCCGAGAAGCAATTTGCACATGGTCCTATCCTAAGGACTAAATTCAGGAATTCATCTGGGGTCTGTTTGATTGTAGATCCTGCTCTCCCCAGGACATCCTTCTGCCTCCCATCTACCACTGGCAGTTCGAGGAAGCCCATTCCAGGGACCCGAAGCCTTTCCTCAACTCAATACCCACATTCTTGTCCCCATAGGAGCTCCTGGCTCCCCTCTGCAAATCGGCCTCGCGGGGAAAGCTGCAGAAAGGCAATGCTGCTGGGTGAACTGAGCAGGAAGAGCCGCCCTGACTACAAGTGGGGGGCCGGGGGGGCATCTACAGCCCTCCCTCCGACCACCCAGAGCTTCAGACCTAGAAGGGCTCCACGGAGCACATACAGTCCTCAGACACAGCTGCTGCCTCTCTGTGAGGCCAGCCAGAGTCTCCTGACGTCATGGCCCCTGGTAACCCGACCCTTGATGAGTGCTCCCTCCTCACCCCTTCTGGGCCCATCCTGCAGGCACAGGGGAGAGGTCAGCCCCCAGGGGAAGGAGCCAGGTGGGGCTCTTTTTAGTGGCTGCTGAAATGAGAGATAATTTTCGTTATTGACATCTCCCATAGGACTTCCCCATTCTCAGAGCTGCTCCTAATTCTCTGGCTGCTTTGAGAATACGACCTGCTTCACTTCACACTAAAAGAGCAAGGGGGGCTCTCCCTTGGGGCTTACACTCTGCATTAGCTGGCTCAGAGCAGAAGCAGGTGTGGTCAGGTGCTTTTCACTCTAAGAAGATAAACACTTAGGAATAGACCTTTTATTTAATTACTGACACGTGTCCTCTGTAAAATGGGTCTAAGTACCAGGCAAACACTACATTTATTTAAATGCGATTCTAATTCAGCAAACATAAGGGAAAGCATGAAATTTACAACTTGTTTAAATCCACTGGGTATTTATGGAGCGCTGCTACATGGGCTATGATCAACCCTGGAGGATAAAAACAAATACGAGACTCAATCTCTGCTCTCCAGCATCTTACACTCCAACTGGGAACACAACTCCCGTCATTACCACGATCTCCAATCCTGCTTGGCATTTCCTGGATAGTCACCGTCCACCGGGTACCTGCTAAATATCTGTATTATCTCATTTGATCCTCATAATAGGGCCAGGATATGGTTGCTATTGTTTTTCCCACTGAACAAAGAAGGAAGCCAAAGCAGAGAGGTGAAGTCACTTTGTGAAGGCCACAGAGCAGGGATTTTCTTCGCTCGACTCCGCAACTCATGCTTTAACCCACATGTGATTCAGTGAAATAACAGATCTGGTAGGAAAAGGAGAGACAGAGAGAGTTGAATAGAGCCAGAGAAGAAAGAACAAGAGAAGGGCATCTGGGTGGCTCAGCTGGTAGAGCATCCGACTCTTGGTTTTGGCTCAGGTCCTGATCTCAGGGTCTTGGGATCAAGCCCTTTGTAGGGCTCTGTGCTCAGCGTGGAGTCTGCTGGAGATTGTCTCCCTCTCCCTCTGCTCCTCCCATGTTCTCTCTCTCTCTTTCTCTCTCTCTAAAGTAAATAAAATCTTAAAAAAAAAAAAAAGAACAAGAGAGAAGAGATTGGGACAGTTGCAAGTGGAAAGGAACATGAGGTGAATCTTGGAGAGTGACTAGGGGTGGCTGGTTGGAGAAGGTGGGGGTGGATAAGGTGAAAGTGGACAGATACCACCTCTGTTTCCACAAGGAAAGCCAGTCCTGTCCACGGCAGCCCAAACACAAGCTCTGTCTCTACATACTAGGTCATCCACATCCTTGGAAACTGCGCTCAAAATACACCTAAAAAAGTACCTCAGGTAGGATCATTTCTACTTCATTCTTTCCAAAAGAGGGAGAGAGGTGAATTTCTTGCCCTCAAAAGGAAGCTCAAGTGTGCTTAATGATAAAATTTTGCCCAGAGATCTTCCTATGAAAGGTGGTCAAAAGTCAAAATATTGTGGGGTAAACCTCGCTTTGCATATTGAACAAATACATTTCAAGTAACAAAAGACCACAATTTTCTAAAGTTCTCTGAGTAGAAGAACTCTACGATGGCATCTGTAAAGCAAACCACTATTTTCTACAGTGGAAAACAGGTCTTTAACTCCTGTCCCTTGGAAAGCAAGATGCTTGCGTACGAATGCTTTGTTGTTACCACTATGGTAGCATCGGCCTGTTTCAGGTCACTGGGCCCAGCCTGTGGCCCACCACGAGCAGGGGCTCCAGGGCTCTGGGTGCACACCATTGGGGACACAGAGAGGCCGTGGCCACGACAGGCTAACAGGTGCTGCAGACCCACGCACACAGAACTAGAATCAAAGCTGGAAGACAGGGAGAGACAGGGTACCACTGGTTGCTTTCAGAAAACTAGGCAAGGGGGTGCAGTTGGCCCAAGAGGATGAAGTCTGGCCATGTGTCTGAGACATAAGTGGGTGGGCATCCCTCTTTCAGGAAGCAGGGCTTCCCTTCATGGGGAGGCAGTAATGGCAGATGGCAGAGTAAATTTAAAAAAAAAAAAGACAGCTAAGGCATCTATGATACTGTGATATAGTAAGAAATACATATTTGGTCTTCATCCTCAGTTCCTGGCACAGAGTTCCAAAAACCCTTGGAATTTCCTGAGAGGGGTGAGAGAAGTGTCTTGTCCTTGGGTATACCTGGGTATCAGCTAATGAGATGCTAATGAGATGACTCCTGGGGGGCCCCTCCGTAGCTTTAGGATGGGATGGTTGCCAGAGAAAGCAACCCTGTGTTTAGAGGGTTGGAACTTTTAGCCCCATGCCCCTCCAACCTCCGGGAAAGGGAGAGAGGTTGGAGATTGAGTTAATCTCCAATGGTCAATGATTTCATCAATTGTGCCTATGCAGTGGAAGCTCCATAAAAATCCCTAAACAAGGGGGTTCGGGCAGCTTCAGAGTTGCTGTACACATTGAGATGATGGGAGGGTTGCTCACCCAGAAAAGACATGGAAGCTCCACACCCCTTTCACATACCTTGCTCTAGGCACCTCTTCCATTTGGCTGTTGTATCCTTTATAATAAACCCATAATAGTATGCTGTTTTCCTGAATTTTGCAAGCTATTCCAGCAAAGTATCAAACCCAAGGAGAGGGTCACAGGAACCCACAATTTAACATTGGTTGGTCAGAAGTACGAGTGGTCTAGGGGCAGCTGGGTGGCTCAGGTGGTTAAGCATCTGCCTTCGGCTCAGGTCATGATCCCAGGGTCCTGAGCTCGAGCCCCGCATCGGGCTCCCTGCTCAGCAGGGAGCCTGCTTCTCCTCTCCTTCTACTGCTCCCTGCCCCCTCTCACTCTCTCTGTAAAATAAATAAATAAAAATCTTAAAAAAAAAAAAAAAAGAAGAAGTACAAGTGGTCTGGACTTACAATTGGCATCTAAAGTGGGGGGAGTCTTATGGGACCGAGCCCTAAACTTGTGAGGTCTGACACTAACTCTAGCTAGATAGTGGCAGAATTCGATTGAATTATAGGACATCCAGCTGGTGTCAGAGAATTGGTCAGTATGGGGGGCAGGGGCGGGAACCAACCTGGTGTCAAAAAAAAACCCCACATTTGGTATCAGAAGTGTTCTGTGAGTAGCAGAGCTTTAGATATACCTGGCTTTGATTTTCCACTTCCTCAGGTCTGAGCTGTTAGAAACTGGGGGAAACTACACCAGCTAAGTTTTCTTAACTGTAAAATGTGGAGGACAGCAATAATAATATCCACATCATTCAGGTTGTTGAGAAGATTGTACCAGAGAATGGTCTTGCTGTACAGAACATGCTCAAACATTAATTGTCAAATGTTTGGATGATGGGATGAGTGAATGAATAATCGCTAATACTTCCACAGCACTCAATAAGTGCAAGGCACTTTTCTAAGTGTTATTAACTTGTTTAATTCTCAGATTAGCTCTAGAAGGTTGTTATTATCCCCGTTTTACAGATGAGGAAACTGAGGCACAGAGAAGCTAAGTCACTGAAGGTTGCACATCAAGGAAGTGGCAAATTTGAGTTTCAAACCGGGGTCTGACTACAGAGTAGGTGTTCTACTCCACTAGGATAGGATGCTTTGCACAGTGTTTGACACATAGTGAGTATTCAACAATTGGGAGGAGTTACTGTTGTTACATTGTTATTTATGTACAGGACAGTGTTTCTCAAACTGAGGTTACTTTTTTAAAATGTCATGGCCAGGCGCCTGGGTGGCTCAGTCAGTTAAGATCTGCCTTCGGCTCGGGTCATGATCCCAGAGTCCCAGGATAGAGTCCCAGGATCAAGTCCCACATCAGGCTCCCTGCTCAGCGGGGAGCCTGCTTCTCCCTCTCCCCTCTCCCCTCTCATGCTCTCTCACGTTCTCTCTCACAAATAAATAAAATTTAAAAAAATAAATAAATAAAAATAAAAAAATAAAATGTCGTGGCCATCGGGCGCCTGGGTAGCTCGGTTGGTTAAGCGTCCAACTCTTGGTTTCGGCTCAGGTCATGATCTCAGGATCGTGAGACTGGAGTCGGCTTGAGTTTCTGTCTCCCTCACCCTCCGCCCCTCCCCAACACACTCTCTCTCTCTTTCTCTCTCAAATAAATAAATAAATCTTTAAAAAATAATAAAAAAATAGGCGTGCCTGGGTGGCTCAGTCTAAGTGGCTGCCTTCAGCTCAGGGCTCCTTGCTCAGCAGGGAGCCTCCTTCTCCCTCTCCCTCTGCCTACCTGCCACTCCCCCTGCTTATGCTCTCTCTCTCTCACTATCTCTCTCTGTGTCAAATAAATAAATAAATAAATAAATAAATAAATAAATATTTTAAAAAATAAAAATAATAAAAAATTAAACATTAAAAAAATTAAAATGTCATGGCCATGATTTTTTTTAAATATTTTATTTATTTGATAGAGAGATTGAGAGAGAGTGTGTGTGCACACGGGTGTGGGGGAGTGGCAGAGGGAGAAGCAGACTCCCCACTGAGCTGAGCAGGGGGCCAGACACAGGGCTCGATCCCAGGACCCAGGATCATGACCTGAGCTGAAGACAGATGCTTAACCAACTAAGCCACCCAGGCATCCCCAGCCATGCTTTATTTTAATGGATATTAGAAAGAAGAAATAAATAGCCCATCAAATCCAGGATTTCATTGATATTATCCTTGTGACAAGGCTAATTTTTTTTTTTTAAAGTGAGTCAATTTAAAGACAGATAGGGTATAATAATAACATGGCAGAAATCAGGCCACTGGTTTATCAATGTCTGATAACGAATGGTATTTGATGGAAAGGGGCACAGGTTTGAAGTCATGCAGACAGAGCTGGCTTCAACACCCAGGTCTTCCACTCTCAGACCTTGAACCATGGGAAAGTTACCTAGCTTCTCTGAGCCTTTATTTTCCTATCTGTAAAATGGGTACAATGGCACCACCTCTCGTGTGTTGTTGAAGTGAGGATTCAAAGTAACAGTGCCCTGAAAGCACCTGCACCCCAAGGCCTCAGCAACGGCCTCTCCAGCCCGCCCCCACTCTCCCATCTGCATTGTCCTTACTCACATCCCTGTCACCTCCACCTCATCCTCCTCAATCTAGTTGAGATCCACCATCAATTGTTGGGCACCATTCTGTGGGCCCAGGGATTCTCCTCACAACTCGACTCCAGGGGATGAATCCCTTTTGCCTCCTCAGTTATGTTGATAATAAAATTTGGAGACTCCATAGGAATCTAAATGGGAAGATATTCCAGGGACATGGGCAGAAATTAGATTTTTTTCAATTACCGTAGGCAAAACGCTTCATGTTGTTCTAGTGATGCAAACCGCATATTTGCCAGTTCCCTCTTTACAGTCCTACCTCGGCCCTGCCAGTGATTGACGGCCATGAGGAAAGAGAGAGCACACATCCAGCACTCCCATTTTCAGGCACACTTGATCGCAATCAGCAGAGTGAGCTGGTTCCCTGGGCTTGGTGTGATGGCCTCAGGATCGTGGAAGGCAGCCAGGGAGGGAGACACTCTACAGCTGGGACACTTGCCCTGCTTTACAAGCAGAAGGATTCCCCCAAAGTGACCCACATACCAAATACCAGCAAAAGGCTGGACGAAGGAGTCGAAGAATCTCACACCAGTGCAACAGAAAAGAGACCCAGGGAAAGCCAGGACTCGCCCAGTCCTAACCATCATACCAGTGATGGGCTGGGATTGGAACCCAAGACTTCTCAAAAGTATAGCTTTTCTTCAGACTTCTGTAGACAAGGAATGGTGGTCCCAAAGCAGACCCCCTAAGACCTCAATAACAAAGTGCAATTTCTCATAGCTTAGCATGAGCTCAGAGACAGATAAAGAAGAATTCACTTTTGGTCAGCACTGATGCAATATACCAGATGCTATGCTAAGTATTTTACACACATTATCTCATTTAATATAACCCTACAAGGTAGAAACTGTTAGTATCCACTCTTTATAGAAAAGGCAGTGAGGCTCAGGGATGGTAAGAAACTGGCCCAAGATCAAAAAGCTAGTACTTCCTAAGGCAAGGATTGAAACCCAGATTGCTCTAATTGTACTTTCCCAATGCCCTAAGTTCTTTCCACTATACCATCGGCTTCCTGTTTTCTACTGTGGAAAGCTCCAACTTCCCTGGTATATCCCATTTGTCAATTTCAGGACCTACATAGATATTTGCTTCACTATTCATTTAATGCCTGGTTACTCTGTTGGGCTCTGAGCTTTGTGAGGGCAAGGACAATCCAGTGAGAAAGACCAACACTCAACAGATGATTCCATCACTCCCCTGACTGTCCACCCCAGAGAGTGTCTGCTCCCCTCCAGCCTCCTCTTTCCATCAAATCCTATCCAATAGCGCAGAGATGTGAACCACTGCTTATCCATGCATGCCTCCTCCTGGAGGACTGTACCCTCCACGGCTATGTAACCAACCCTGCCTCACCAAAGCCATAGTTGATTGGCCCAGGAACAGACACAGAACTCATGAGTAGCCAATCTAGAGGCTGATCTACCTCTCTGGGCTTGCTTCTACACTGGACAAGTTGAGATGGGCTGATCAGATTATCTCATGACTCTGAACTATGGAACACGGAGGGAAGTTCTCAATGGACAGTGATATTGAGAGAGATAGGTGGTGATGGTTGGTAGAGGTGATGAGAGTCAATCTTGAAGTTAAGAGAGAAGCGAGAGAAACTATGGAGAGCAATGGAGGAAGGCTGTCAGGAAGAAGAGAAAGAATGGATGTACCAAGAGAGGCAGAGAGGCAACATGACAGCCAAGAAGGAAGGAATGGGCATGACCTGGAGTTGCCTTATTTCCTGCCCTTCCTGAAGACTGGCTCTTGAAATTTCTCTGGATTCCTAAGCACACATGTCCTTTCTACTAACAAAAAACAAACTTATTTTTTTCCCCTAAGGGAACTTAAGTGAAAGACCATGCAATTACATAAAAATCCTTTTCCTCCAACCCATTCCTTCAGACTCTCACTTTGGTGTTAATGGAGGTGGTCACAGGTTTTAATCCACTTGCGAAAGCAGTTCTTGAACTTCAGTGCACATTAGAATCACCGGAATGCATTTTTTAATTGCAGCTTCCTGGGCTCTAACCCCAGATATTCTAATTTGGTAGGTATGGATCAGAGCTGCTTTTCAGGTAATTCTCATGCAAATGCTCTAGGACCAAACTTTAACAAACCTTGCATCTATTTATTTTTTGTCAATTGTATTATCGTATTTTATCCATTGAGGTAACTACTAACCATCACACATGACAACACACTTTGCCAGTAAAGACTTATGTGATTCCAGGGTGTATTAGTCAGCTTTTGCTGTATAACAAACAACCAAAAAAAAAAAAAATCTCAGTGGTGTACAAAAATAAGCATTTATTTCTTTCACAGGTCTGAATGTTTGCTAGGGCAGCTCTGCCTCAGGTCTGTTCATGTATTTCTGAGGCCCAGGATGGAATGGCAGCAGCTAGCTGGGACATCTTCTCACAAGAAAGTCAGAAGTTCCCAGAAGGGCAAGTGGAAACAAGTTATGCCTCTCGAGGCTTATGCTTGGAGCTGGCACACTGAATGTCCATCCACACTCCACTAGTCAAGCAGGTCACTGGCCAAGTCCAACATCAGTGGGGCAGGAAAGTACCCTCCTCTCATGAGGAGGGAAATGACTATTTGTAGAATAATAATCTAATTCACAATAAGGGACATGCAGTCTAATGGTGGCACTTTGATCAGTGAGGTCATGGGGTCATACTAGGCTCAAACGACCCTGGCTGACATTCAAAGGACCAACCTTACCGGTTCCTCTTGCACAAAGCTGTTCTTCTTGAATGTCATCCCATTGCTCTGCAAGAATCACCTGAAAGAATAACACCATAAACCTACCAGTATATACTCTCTTTTCTGGACAAAAAGGGCTCAGGTAGGCCCAGGTATTTCTAATCAATGGCTAATATCATTAGTCTACATTTTAGAAAATTCCATGGGCTTCAACAGGATACTGTCTTCCCTCCTTAACTCCTCATTACTTGGTCTCATAATTTGTCCCATTGTGCTGCAATATGTAAGGGCATATTTTGCATTGATTTATTCAGTACATCCCCTTTTGGGTGCATCTGAACCACTGTCCTTGCCTCTAATTTCACCTCTAAGTGAGCAACTCATGCAGACTTCAATGAAGTGACCTTCGAGGTCACCCGTCACCATGGACCCCATGGAAACTCAAAGGAAAAAGACACATCTCTGCTGGGGGCGGCAGTGGGGGGGAGATAATAGATTCACAATAATAAAACTGGGTCTTCACAGTTAAGAAACCCCATAGACATAAAGACACACAAATGCAGGACATTTACCTCTAAGCAGTCTTTCCAGACACTCTTTCTCCCATCACAAAACCAAAGACCATGAAAGCCTTCTCCATTCTAACATGCTATGCTCTTTGTCACTGAGTTCAGCAGAGAGTCAAGAGGACAGCCCTAACTTTCCCTTTTTACCTGCCCCCCAACCCATCCAGGATGTTGATTCTCATTCATTCATTCATTCATTCACTCCACAAATATTTACTGATCACCTACCATGTGCCAAACAATGTAGTATGTGTTAAGAATATAGAAATAAACATGAAACTGAGTGGCTAGGGAAGAAGAAACACTTTAGGCAATTGATTAAATGCAGGATTACACAAGTGAGATGCACAAGATGTAAGAACTACAATTCTTTGTTATACTTTTTAGCTTTCATTAAGATTTTCCCATGTCAATGAGGATTTTTGCTTATTGCATTTTTAATTACATCAGTGGGAAAAAAAGAAATATTTTAACTTAAACTTAGAATCACTTACTCCAAGGGAGCTTCTCATCTACAATCTACCCTTCGGTGGACATGGGGGGTGCTGGAGGAACCCCACTCATCTGCCTAAGAAACTAGCAAAAACCTGGATTCTGAACATAAAGGCACTATGTTTCCAGATGTCCAGAGTGGTTCTTCTGTGAGAACTTCACAAGAGATGAAAGACGTAGGACCCTTGCCAGTTGTAATCGAGATGTTGACTCCTGTCCCTCAAGTCCCACTGTAATCCCAGAGGTCCAAGGGAGTGTGGATGTAGGAAATGGACAAGGCTTCAAGTAATTTTGTCTATACTTACTCAGCTTAGCCAAGGGAGAAATCCCCACATACACCCAAATGTACTTCTCAACCTCCTTCTCCAATACATACAGTTACACAGCTCTGCTCATTCCCCAAGTGACCCCATGTCAGGAACCACCCTTCTCTGGCCCCATCAGCCACCTGCCCCCATCCTGATCCTGGCCTATGCTCTCCCCCACCCCCATCAAGCAAACTGGGAATGCACACACAAAGCTTCAGTTGCTCCCTCCCTTCCTTGGAAGAGGCTGCATTATACAAACATCCACTCCTGCTCTGCCATCCGCCATCTCACCATCTCATCCCCTTTCTCTTCCCAACCCCCACAGCCCTCTCTCTCTAATTATCCCAAAGAGAAGGAAGATTAAAAATTAATGCCCTGAGGATGGGAGTCAGAGATGTCATTATTGTGATTCAAACTGCAGGCATGGAAGAATCTGATCTAAGCTTTAGGAGCAAAGTAAACTAGGACAGGATTTGGAAAACCTTGATTAATTGGAACTCACCTCTACATAACCAGATTTTTTTTTCCTGGGGCTGAGGTTTTAGAGGATGCCACAAAGTGTAATAAATGAAATTCATAAAATATATTCAAATAAAAATGTGATTTGCAGGGGGGGTTTGGAATCACACAAAGGGTTTAGCCAATTCCCATAGGCCAGATTCCTATAAACTGTAATTTAATGTGTGGAATGATGAGGTCAAGGTAGCTCCTACAGGACTGCTACACAAAGGAAGATTTCATTGTTTTCACTGCACTCTAAAGCAGAAAAGCAGACTTTCTTTTAGAAAGATGTGCAGTAACAGAAGTTTAAACTAGAAGGAATGTTACATGATCTTCAGTTAACCAAAAAAGTAAACTCAAATGAATAGCAGCAGTCACCCATCCTCCCTCATCCTCCATTTTATTCCCCAAATATGCCACTTAAAGGATTTTGCCAAATGAGCAAAGAGAAACATATGAGAAGAATTATAAGAGCTATCATTTAATACTTAAATGTGTGCTAAGTACTGCGTTAAATACTTTCAAGTGTATTATATCTCATAATCCTCACCAAAGGTTTTATTATTATCACCCTAATTTTCAGGATGAAGAAGCACAGGCTAAAAGGATAAGTCCATTATCCAATGTCATAAGGTCTCAAGGTTGTGTTAGCAACAAATACCAAACAACCTGGGTGACATTGTCACCTTTTCCCTCCTGTTTAAAACCAGACTTTAGAAAGTTTAAGAAAGGAATGAATGTGAAACAATGTAGACCAACAGGAAAAAGTGAAGTTTAAAGAGATCAGGTAAGTAAAAGGGCTTTCACAAATATGCCAACCCCCGAGACCCACAGAGGATACCAGCCAGAAAGCTGGCTATGTGAATCTTTCAAATAAATGGGAATGGCCACCTATGAGGTGCCTGCATTATCATTCAACTTCCAGCACCTAAAGTTCCAAAAAAATAACCTAACTTTTCCAGCACCTTTAAAATTGAGTCAAAAATAAATAAATAAATAAAGCCAAGTCTTTTTTCCCATTGAAAATCAAGCAAAAATAACAGAACATCAGCATTCGTTTCTGCTGATGGAAGAAGGTGGTTTTTTCTCCTGGAAAGGGACCCTAAATTGGAGGAGAAGAGCACAAGAGATCCTCACCCTCAGTTGGTGTGTGACCTTGGGCAGGTCACTTCGCCTGTTCATGCCTCGCTTCCCTCAGCCATCAAATGGGGATGGCATCACCTGCTGTGCTATGATGATGCAGATCACAGCGCATCCAGGGTGCACGGGCGAGTCATGATGCAAAGTGCCACTGGGCTATTGGATATCAACCTACCAGACACAAAGGGGAGGCTCTAAACCTTGGGTCCATGTCACCTAGGACAGGAGTCCACCAGGTCCAGTCACCGGCCAAATTTGATTCCTTCAATTCTATCCCCTTATAAATGGTGCTCATTTTTCCCTTCTGTTTGTCTCAGCCCCGGAGTGGACATTTATCACCGGGTGCCTGCCTCCATCACTCCTGTGGCCTCCTAACTGCTCTCTTTGATCCTGGGCTCTCTCACCTACACAGCCACCCTTACTCCTTTGGATCTGCCCCAGTTTATTCTAAAATCTTCCCAAGCACCACTTTCGCTCAGTCCCTGATTCTGAGGCCTGCAGTGCTTTCTCAATGCCTCCAGGATAAAATCCCAACTGTTCACATGGGTTGCCCCATCTCTCCATTCTGCTTCCTCATCCCTTATACTCACGCACTTGCTCACTAAACAAATATTTACAAAATACGCACCAGGCACCAGGCACCAGGCAGTGCGTTAGATACTAGAGAACAGATCTAATATCTGCCCTCAGGGAGCTTACGGTCAGGGTTGTTGTAGGCAAAATACCTTTCACCAACTCTCTCTCTCACTGCGCACCAGTGTATTTCTTTGCTAGGGCAACCATAACAAAATACCACTAACTGGGTAGCTTAAACAGAAATTTATTTTCTCAAAGTTCTGGAAGCTAGAAGTCCAAGATCAAGGTATCAGCAGGTTTAGCTCTTCCTGGAGCCTCTCTGCTTGGCTTGCAGACAGCTGCCTCTTCGCTATGTCCTCACATGGCCTTTCCTGTATGCACAGACATCGCTGGTGTCTCTTCCTCTTCTTATAAGGACACCAGTCATAGCCCTGCTCCAAACACAGTCACATTGGGGGTTAGGGCTTCACATATGAATTTGGGGCAGGGGTGGACAAAATTCAGTCCACCCGGGGAGCTGCTTATGGAGTCCTCCCTCTAGTCTGCTTCTCACAAGGCGCTGTAGAGACAGAGCTCGAGTCCCCCCCTCTGGAGGGAAGCCTCCCGTGACCTTGCCAAACCAGACACTTCCCTAATGTCACTGCACTGCTGGCTGAACTGAGGCCTCCAAGACGCTGAAAGAGCCAAGAGACTGGGGACAGTATCTAAGCTCATCATTATGACCCCAGGGCCCCATGCTGTGGCTGACAGGCATACAGTAAGTACTCAATAAATAATAAATAATACATATGGGATGGATGGATGGATGGATGAATGAATGAATGAATGACTAGGACTGATCTTGTATCATCTCACTTTCTTTCCATTGAAATGAAGGCAGGGCATTGGCCTGACCCCTTTCCTATCCCTTCTCCTCCTATACCCGAATAGGGCCTCCAAACTTACTGAATTGAGTTACATCTGGCTACAGTCTTTCTCCATCCTTCTTCAATGACCTGTGAAATGTGCTGTGGTAGGTCTGCAGTGTCCATCCTCCGAGCACTTGGTTACCACCCCCTCCATTCATGCCAGGAGGACGGGAAGGCCAACCAGGAGGGAGCTATCAGAAGGCAGATCAACTTGTAACTGCTATTACCTCGGGCTCTGACAGTCTGGTGCAGGGGTGTGACATGTGAAGAAACGTCTGGGCCATGAAGAAAACATGGTGACCCTGGCAGCAGTTGAGCACAAAGCATAGGAACATGAGGAGGATCCATTCTTCACAGAGGACGGGTGAGGGGCCTCGAGGGAGCGCCTTCCAGGGGGACACAATGTGTAAGCAAAGACTCAGGGGTAGGAGGAAATGTACCAGTTGCTCATGGAAGAGCAATCAGAGTTTGGCAAAGTCCCCACTTACTGATCACTTACTACATGCCAGGCACGGCGCTAAGCACCTTACAACCTAGGAGTAAATACCACTGGGGAACACAGCCCAGGGAGGTTACAGAACTTGTCCGGGTTTGAAGCTGAGGTCAACAAGACCCCAGTGAGTGTCAGGCTTTTATCCGTTATACCCCAGAAGCTGGGTGCAGCATACAGTGCTGGGAGCTAGAGACAGTGTCTTCTGAGGACACACTGGGGAAATCATTAACTAGGTGATCATAACTGGATTCTGGGAAGATTAATCTGGCCAGGAGGGGAGGATGGACCAAAGGAGAGGCGGAAACAAGAGAGCCAGCCACGAGGCTGTGCCACCGACCAGGCAAGAATTCCTGAACTTGAAACTCGGCAGTGAGATCAGAGAGAGGAGAAAGCTCCCACATACACGGCCACAGGGAGGAAAGTACAGCTGATACCTGCATGGCAAAGTAGTGGGGGGGGGGGGGGGGGGGGAGGGGGGGGGGGGGGGGGGGGGGGGAGGGCAGGGGGGGGGGACGCGGGAGCAGAAGGTCAAATGATTCTGAGCTGCAACCACAGGTGACAGGGAAGCTGGGGGTCCCGTGAATAAAAATGAAGAGGAGAAGCCGGTAGGGCAATAGGATAATATATTCCCCTTTGCAGGGCAGGATTTGGCAATCCAGAGCAGTTCAGCCAACCTTGAAGATTTTAATTACACTAAGCCTGAGTTCACCCTCTCCAAAGTCATTTTTTAAAAACTGTCTCCAGGAGGTTTTCATGCTGAGAAGCTGACAGCCAGGAGAATTCACACTAAACCATCTTTGTCACCATTCAGTCATCAAGTATCTGAAAACCCCCTGAACAATTCTTACTCTACAGTGTTCATCCTCTGTGGGAAAGCTCCATCTGTGAAGGACAAACTTCTAAGGAGGAGTAGAGAAAAATCAATCAAAGAGTCATTCCCTTGACTGATCAATAGGTGTCTGTCAGGGAAATTTTACTTCTCCCATCTATGCTAGTTAAGTGGGTCCTTACAGCACTGAACAATACTTACCTCACTGAATTTCACTCTGTGGCAATTTGCAGCCCTGTGCCCCTCTAGGTTTTTCCTGACTTCAGCACAGAATTTAAATTTGACAAGTGCTGGGGATGCATGAGACCTACGGTCCATAAATGGTGCCAAGATAAGTCAGCCCAGGGGAAGTTCTGAATGGCACCCATCTGAATGGCAGGGTGAGAGTGGGTACCTTCACAACTAAAATCTGCCGTCTGATCTTCCCATGGCCAGCTGCTGCTTCTCAGTGAGGTCTCCACTCAAAGACACTCCCTCAGGGAGGCATCCCCTACACTCAGCCAAATCGACCCTCGTGGGAGCAAGGAACTGTCTCCATCTCAATCCGAATGGTAACTACACAGGAGTATAAGAGGTATAAACATTCACCAAGCTGTAACCTTAAGAAGCATGTAAGTCATAGCTCTATTAAAAAGGAAATTACAAACGATTATAAACATGAAATGTGCCCCTCCCTCACCCATTACACCACTATGCCCTATTTGTTTTCTTTAGAGCATAAGCCATTGTCCACAAATAAATGATGTAGTTACTTGCCCGTGGCTTTCTGTTCAGAGAGGCACTCACTCCCCAACACAGGAGCCGCTAGTCACATGTGTTTATTTCAGTTTAAATAAACTAAATGAGATTTAAAATTAAGGTCCTCAGTCACACTAGCCACATCTCAATTGCTCCGTGGCCAGCTATGGCTAGAGGCTACTACTTTGTATAGTGCAGGAATAGAACACTTCCATCATTGCAGGAAGTTATATGGGACAGTGCTGGTCCAAAATGTAAGGTTCAGGTCAGAGGCCTGTCTAGTTTATGCTTAGCTCCCAGGATGGTGCTTGGCACATGGAAGGAACTTACTATACTTGTTGAAAGGATGAATAAAGGAATTTTGTAATACCAAAAAAAAAAAATGCAGACCAAAAACAAAAACCTGGAAACATCCTAAAGTGCACCCCTAAGGGATTAATTAAATAAATTTTGGCGCATTCTATAATGGAACCCTATTCAGTCATTAAAAGGCATGGGGAAGGTGTGTATATAATGACTCAGACAGATACCTACACTATACTAAGTGAAAAGGCAAGTTTCTTAAGAATATGTACAGTGCGATTCCATTTTTATTAAGAAAACAAACCAAAACTGGTCAGGAGTGATATATACCAAACTGTTAATAGCAGTCAGTGCTGGGTAGAATTAGAAGAGGAATTTGCATTCTGTATTCTTCTGTAATGTTTGAATGTGTAATGAGTATGTATTACTTGAGGGTTTTTTTTTTTTAAGATTTAAAACAAAATTACATGCAGCCCTCTAAGAACAAACAGAGGGAAAAAAATCCCACATTGCTAACTGTCCCAAGAATACACAGAACGTTTCTTAAATAATTACCAAGTGCCAAATTCCTTACCAGCTTTATTTCATTTAATCTTAACAACCCTGTAATTAAATACTAGCATCCTGTTAAAAATGTAGACTCTAAAGATCAGAGAGGTTAAGCAGCTTTTCCAGGGTTGCACAGCTAGCACACAACACAATTGGCATTTGAACCTAACTTTCTGGGTTCAACAGCTCATGGCACTCTTCACTGCAGAAAGCACAGGCAAAAGCGCCCCAAAGAGCCCAGAACTAGCCACTCCGACTCTATGAAACCCCAAACAAGGGCCAAGCTACAGTGAGTTGCATGAAACCAACCAAACCCTGGAGAAGTGGCTTTTGCTGCTCAGGACAGTAGGAAATACAGCAAAATTGAAGCTAGCCACTCTCCCTCTGCCTTGTCTCCCCAGCTCCCCACAAGTGTCCTCCATGCAGGAGCATGCACATGCGCGCATGCACACACACGCACACAGACTGACGGCAATGCCACAAGGATCTGGTGCCAATGAACGCTTGGTAACTTAAGCCTGCTGGTGGAGACTTCCCAGCTCCCCAGCAGATGCCTTGATTGTGCCTTTGTTGGATTTTCAGCCAATCCCCCCTGAAGAGGAGTGTTCAGCTCACCCGAGATATGTGAGCCAAAACACTGTAGAGTCGCCTTTCAGCTCCGTGGACAAGACATTTCAGGCTGCACGCCGCCGGGAGGCTTGTTTAGCTTCACACTTGATGCAAATGAGGTGTGTGTTTACCCACAAACACACACATGCTCATACCAACAGAAGCTGCTGCAGTGGCAGTATTTCTTGAAGCCCAGAAACTGTACTCAAGTAAAACTGTACTTGAGCAACACAGAACTGGATCACGATGCCTATCAGGAAAAACGATCTCATTTCTCCTAAGCAAAGTTTTGACCACAGCCTGGAAAATTCAGTAGGAGATGAAATGTAATACTCTATTAAGCCTTATTTTGCCAGCACAAGTGAGAGCTCACTCAAGCATGGAGAGTCATTAAAATGGATCTTACATATATCATTATAAATTTAATAATCGCCATGACGGCTAGAGTTCAAGTTAAAATGAATGTCAGCTGAGCATGACCAATTGATGTTACCCCAGCTGCCGCAGAGCCTCACTTGGGGTTATATTCTACTTCCAGAGACTCCATAGTACATGTGGACCCAACACAGCCAGAGCCAAGAACAGATGGGAAATGCAGACATCTACACCTAGCCAAGGAGAGGCCGTCATAATTGCATATTATCTCGGTGTACCGGCCCAATTAACATATTCTACAGTGTCAGAGGTCCCAAATGTTCCTCCACTGAGTGTCTGGATACCAAACTTGACTAACACTTAGTAAAATGCAGTCAATCCCAGGTCCTGTTCACAACAATTATCAATTTTCCTCCTCTCTCCCAGAAAGCTCCCGTAGAAATAAGAGCAGACGGACCTAGTAGGTTATACGTTGAGTAAGTCAAACAGCACAAAACAAATTTACTTATCTAGGCGCCTACGAGAGTGGGCATTCTTCCTGCATTATGGCAAGTGTAGTTTCAGGAGTGGAATTTTTTTCTTTAGGAATGGAGTCAGTCTCTATGTTTATAAAATGTAATTTGTTTCCATTTCTTTTTATCCTTCGAAAGTCAGAACAAAACCCCATACAAAAGCCTTTTCACTCACTCACGCTTGCGCGCACGCACACACACACACACACAGAGCCATTTAAATACAGGGAAAAGTTGTAAGGCTAGTTTTCACCTCCATGTGGATTTCATACCAGGAAGAAATGATCTCTGAGACACAGAAGGAGAGGGAATACTCCACTCCATACTGAGAGAACACCAGAAGTTTTTCTACCATCTACAGCATTTCAGAGGAAATATCAGAAATTATTTTCAGATTAACACAGATTCTGGCTCTGCTTCAGCTAGGTTTAACCCTTGCCACACCCTGGTCCCAGCAAGTCCCCCGGGAGTGAGGAGACACAGCTTCCGCTTTCTTTCTAGACAGCCAGCCACTCAATGCTACTCCTGAATGTGTCCAGCTTTTAAAGACAAGTTGAACTTTAACTGGTAGACACAGGTCCTCGGTGACTGCAGCTTTCAGACTGATGACAGCAAATGACCTACACTCAACAGGCCTTTTTGAATGGCTGTGACATTCTCACAGATGGGGCCAAAGACTGGAGTAGGATATGTTTTTGATCCGTAAACACAAGAGCCAGCAGACCACAAGGAGAATAACTCAAACGAAACCACTGCTATCAGGAGCGCCATTTCCAAAAGGTGCTAAGACTGTGTGAATCCTAAAGGGGGCTTCAGTGCAAAGAAGCTCATATTTGACTCAGAAAACACAACACTTTTTGTTAACTCCCGGAGCTAAAGCTTACAAATCTTTGACTTTCTGGCTCCCAGGATTAAATGTTTCCTTCCTCTGTCCCCCTGCCCACGTCAAGCCCAGCACTAGGACCTGGCAAAGCGGGAGCCACCACCCCGCCTGCTTAACCAGAGAAAGACGCGAGCAAGCATAATGAGGACAACAATGTCCTGTCCTGATGACCACCTGGGTTCTCTGAATCCTGCTTAGCGATTCCAGCACCATGAGCCAAGCGACAGAGTTCTGCCACTTACCCTCTTTTGATCTTCCAGTCCATGGGTCACCAGCTTTCTCTTCTGCTGTTGGCTGGACTCGGAGACCGGTTCCATTTCCCAGGAATAAAATCCCTCTCTCCTTCAGCGATGCTTCCAAATCCACGGAGGAAGAAAATAAGCCAGGCAAAAGGGATGCATGCACGCCGCCAGACACGGCCCCCTCCAGCCAAGGAAATCCACGCTACCCCTTTCAAAGGTCTTCCCGACTTCTTAAAATCCACTCGGGGACCTCACTCGCCATCACTGCCTTAGCAATGAGGGCGGCTGCTGCCGGCATGGTGAGAGCTGGGAATTGGGGCTTTACTTCAGTTCCAAGACTGGCTTCCTGAGAGCCCAGAGGACAAATTTGGGCAGAGACGAGTCCATATCCTGGGGCACGTGCCACATTACTGCCCCTGAAATCCTTTCCCTCACTGTCTCCTTGGCACCGATAATTTATATGTCAATAACAATGTAAATGGGCATTTAATCCGCCGCGCTGATAGCATCCACATCCCTCTCCGGCAGCCCCTGACTCCCATAAATCACCACAAACGCTGCGCGAGAAGCCGCCCCTCACAGGTCCTGCGGGTGTTCATCACAGAGGTTGCTCCCCTCCCAGGCTGCCGTCTTTCTTCAAGGAGTGAGACCCATACCTGAGGAGACAATGTTCAACAGTCAGATGTGTCTTTTGTGGAGAACTCAGGTGTGAGCTGTCTCGCCCACCAGCCGCAGCCCCAACCAAGCGGCAGCCAGCGATCTTCCTCCGAGCCCGTCAGTCCTCCCAGCACATCCATGGACAAGCAACCGGGGGGCCTCATGGGCTCCCCGCTCCTCCTGGTGAGGGGCACACGGAGAACCCTGTTCTCGAAATAAGCACACCAGAGCTGGACAGGGGTTATCTTTCAAACCCATGTGGGGTGCATCATCATCCTCCTCCTCCTCATCATCATCACAGGAAGAAGGCACCCAGGTATGATGAGACAGGGAAGCAATAGTCTGTGAAGCAAAAAGGCATCAACATCCCCCCCACCCCAATTACAGCGGCGGAGGCAGTGTGTGGCAGGCGAGACACCAGGGTCCGCTGGGGAGGGGAAAAAGAGCAGCCCGGATCAGCTGCGGGCTGAAAGGCAGGGTGTGCTACGGAGCTGCATTCCCTGCCTTGGAACCTGCAGGCAGAGCAGGCACCCAGTCACCTCCCGGCTGACGTCACAGCAGCTCGAAGGGACAGGGAGGGAGGAGAGAGGAGGGACCTCCCCACCCAGGAAAACATTTCACACGGGCTGTGCCCTTCCATGGATGCGTCCGAGAGGTGGGGAACGCATTTGAGAATTCCCACCAAGAGGCACCAATACATTAATTATGAATGCCTCTTCCCATACATAGAACCAGCAGTGCCAGGAAAGAAAGAAAAAAGGGGAAAAAGCCCTTCACTAAAAGGCACTAGCTTCTTGCCAGCGTTTCTAATCAACTCACTGGCCATTCTGCAATTCAGGCCGCGCCAGCCTCCGGGAGAGCTGTGGGCAGATCCGGCCGCAGCGGGCACGAGACAGAAGCCCTCAGACCATCCCTTGCAGCTGTCCTGACCGGTGGCCACTTTGGAATGAGGCCGAAGCCACCCCCCATCACAAAGGGGCTTCCGCACCACGGCTCAATGCCAAAGCAGGTTAAAACGAGGACAAGAGACTCAGCCACAAAGGGCCTGTGAGGAGGAAGATGGGAAATGCTCCTCTTAGGGAGAGAAGTTGCAGAAAGGTTGAAGGCTTGTCCTAAACCACAGAAAACACTCAGCCAGAGCAGATTTTGGCACGCAAATTCCCAAGTCACAAATGTTCTGAATTTGGCAAGAATCGATGAGAGCAGAATGTCCAGAAGAGGGGCACCTCCTCTAGCCAAGGGCGCTGACATGCGAGGCAGCATGAAGGGTGCCTGGGTGGCTCAGTCGGTTAAGCGTCCGATTCTTGATTTTGCCTCAGGTCATGATCTCAGGGTCATGGGATGGAGCCCCATGATGGGCTCCATGCTCAATGCGATGTCTGCTTGTTCCTCTACCTATGCTCCTTCCCCGCTTGCACTCTCCTCTCTCTCTCTCTCTCTCTCCCCCCTCTCCAATAAATAAATAAAAGCTTTAAAAAGGAGGGGGGGCGCCTGAGTGGCTCAGTCGGTTAAGCATCTGCCTTCAGCTCAGGTCATGATCCCAGGGCCCTGGGATCAAGCCCCACATCAGGCTCTCTGCTCAGCGGAGAGCCTGCTTCTCCCTCTGCCTGCCACTCTGCCTATCTATGCTCTCTCTCTCTGTCAAATAAATAAGTAAAATCTAAAAAAAAAAAAAAAGACAGCATGAGTGAAGCCCTCTGCTAGCCCAGGAAATAGCTGAGCTTCCAGAGAAGTAGGTACCATCTGGTTGCCCACCACCACCATTTCCAAAGTCCCTTCATGGGATCCCTGACAAAGGTGAAACCTCAGATCCATTTTTTTTAATCATTCCAGATCCCAACACAAATAAACTCTGGCAAACTGGCTTCAAATAGTACCCTTTTCTGAATCTAAACTGAGACCTCACACTAGGAGGCTCAGACAGATCTAGGTCTGCATCTCTGCAGCTTAACTGATGGTGTGACCTTGAGCAAGTAACTTAACCTCTCTGAGCCTCAGTGTTCTCATCTGTAAAGTGGGGATAATGACAACACACAAGAGTGGAAAGATGGATCACCTACTGACACAGAGTAGGTGATGGAGCGTGAACGAATGCTAGCCAGGCCCTGTCTACTGTTTTACACATTCATTCATTCATTCAACAAATCTCTCTCCAGGACTTTTTGCCAGCCATCTTGCTTTGGTTAGGGATTCTTAGCCCTGTGTTAGAGGTGAGAAAACTGACAATAAGGAAAGTCAAGTAAGTTGCCTGAAGTCACACAGTCAGTAAACTGTAGGGCTGAAATTTGAACTCAGGTCTGACTTTCAGAGTCCTTGCTCATATCCGTGCCTCTCTGGCTGGATCACTGCTATGTGGCTTTTCACAAGCAGCCTGAATCCAGAGTCCACACTTTTTACAGCTCCTGGCACTCCTCATGAATAATAATAAAAGAAAAAGGACAGGTGCCAAAGGGTCTCCTACTTGGAAGGGCCTTCTCCAGAGGGACTGCTTCATTCACAGCTCTGGGCTCCTTCCATATAGGAGAACAGCTCTGCACTCTGCACCGGGCTCTAGCTCTCTCCCGGGTGAGACCCTGTCACATCCCATCATGCCAGCCGGCGCACACGTCCCAAGTGCACATGGGGACAGACGTTCTCACAACAGAAGTCCCTCCCCATCAGCAGGGAGTGAGAGGATGCTCAACACCTCTTGGGAGCCTTTTGTTTTTTTCTGGGAGCCAGTCTCCTCCCGTTTTGGGGTCATTACTGTTCTGGTGCTGGGGATGGTGGTGGTGGAGGGGGGAGTATATAGGGAACTCGAGAAAGGGGAGAAGCAAGGATGCTGCTGTCAGCTAGCTGCCGTATCCAATCTGCTCTGTTTCTTGATTGCGGAGGGCAGGCTTCACTGGAGCAAGTCCTGATGTAAAAGCTCTGGTTTCTCACTGCCCATAGAAATCTCAGGAAGTTTAAACACACTTGAATTTAAAACAAACAAACAAACAAACAAACAAACCTGAAAGGTGGGACTAAGAGAACATTTAACCAGATTGTTAAAAAGTCAATATGTTTGCTGGAATGATCCCTAAATGCAGCAACATGTCACTAACTTCTCTCTGTGCCATAAGTCTGCCAGGAGCAGCTGTAAGGGAAGGGGGAACAAGGAGAAGGCTGGACCCAATTGTACTGTAAGATGGGGGTGGGACACTGAAAGCAAGCCCCTGCCTGACCCTTAAAATCCAGAAGACAAATCTAGTCATATTGAAGACATTCTGAACACACTGCCAGGACCAAACACAGTCTCCAAAAAACACTTCAACTTCCCATTCCACATCTGCTCAAATCCTTCCTGCTTTCTGGGTAATCCCCAAGTGAAAAAAATTTAAAGACTGGTTTGGAGGTAGAGTCCAGAATATGGGGATCCAGAAAAGGATCTAGTCTCAGACGTAGAGGCATTCTTCCAAGAGGCCCACTGAGGTTCCTTCCTGAAATAAAATTATATTCCTTGATAAATGCCAGTTTGTGATTCCAGGTGCTAGACAAGTCACAGACCAGGCCAGCCCAGGTAGAATGTACTCCTTCCTTCTGCTTGGGCGTTGGAATCCAGAGCCCATTTTATATGTTTTCGTAAAACATCCTTCTTAAATTCTCCAAAGTTTTTAAAATTCGGCAAAACCTCTTTGGCCTTCTCCTCACCTCTCTCTCCCTCTCTAGCTGCTCCTGCCCCACCAAACCTCCCTCCCCCAGGTGGCTCCAAGACTGGGGAAACTGGTTTTAAACCTGGATTAAAGGCTGGGGGAGGGGCCTTGGCGTGCTTGTAAGAATGGGAAGCCTGACCTGTTTCATTCATAACTGGAGTTAAGCTTCTGAGAAACAAGGGTGCATCCGTGTTTCCAATGGTCTAATTAACACTCATCACCAACACAGCATTTTTAATTAGTCGTCGGTGCCAACAAGGGAAACGAGGAGCTTCTTGGAAACGTAGCCTTTCATGAATCAATCAATAAATAAGTTACATAAGATGTAAGAAAGAGAGCCAAGGAGGCATGGTGGTTTCCAGGCTGGGTTTTTGATTTGGGGGCTTTTTTGCTCCCAAAGGGAGTCCGCCGAGCCGGCCGCTTCTGCTAAGCCGGCAAGGAGGACTGACCCAGCCACCAACCCCCGCCTTTATTTGCGCACGGCAAGCGAGCTGAGCGTGCTCCCGCCTCTTCCCTGAAGAAAAGAAAGGATCACACACAAAAATAAGTCACTAGGGCCCCAGCTGGGCGGCGCGGGCTGCCGCCGCCGCCAAGGTCCCCTTGCCTGCAAGAAAGGAGCCGGCTCAGCCGAGCGCACACCCGGGAGGCGCCGCGGCTCCCGGCGCTCGGGCGCCCCCTCCCCGCCCGCGCCCTCGCCCCTCCGCCTGCGGCTCCCCAGAGCGAGCGAGCGTGGGAGAGAGAATGCCAGGGAAACGCGAGGCCCGGCCTCGTTGCCCCCGGCTCGGATCCACCTACACACACGCGCGCGCACACACACGCACACACACGGATATGGACACAGTGAAGAGACTCAGACACAGACTGACACAAGCGTAGTAGACACTTGCAGAGATCCAGACATACACAGACGCAGACTTAGAGGCACACACACCCACCCGCACACCCAGATACCTACATAAGCCGAGATCACACACCAGGATGCACATCCACCCAGAGAGGGTCACACGCAAACAGGTACCAGACCTACATTCAGAGACAGAGGTGGGTAGAAAAGAGGCACAGACAGAAAACACGCACGCACACCCACACACTCATAGATACACAGACGAGCACACAGAGAGGAAATACACACAAAACCGAAAATACATAGAAATGCCAGCAGAAGAATCGCCAGAGATAATCAGACACAAGCATCCGGAGAGGGCGTTCACAGACACCCACGCCAACAGCAAACACGGAGGGACCCAGACGTGAGGATAACCCAGAGATACAATCACGCAGACGGGAACGCACAGAGACACACAAACAGAAGACACCCAGAAACATAGGAACACGCACAAGGAGATCCACCCAGCCTCAGGCACGCACACCCCGAGGGACGCACACCCACTCTGCCTGGGGGCGTGTGCAGCGTAGCCAAGGCGGGGAAAGTGCGCCCCGCAAGCTGGCAGCACCGCCTCGCAGCCCCGCGCCGCGCGCCCCAGCCCGCATCTGCTGGGGAAGACTTTCCCAGCTCGTCTCGGAACAAGGGCCCGCCGGCCGTCGGCTTGAGCGGGTCGCTGTGCGCCCGTCCGCAGGGTCTCTGTGCCGCGGCCACGCGGGCCGAGGAGGCCCCAGCCCTCCGTCAGGGTCCCGGAGCGGTGGTGTGGCCCCTGCTCGGGTCAGTGCGGAGCCCGCCCTCTCCCCATCGGCAGTCCCCGCCCTGCCCGGCCCCGGAGCCCAGCACAGAGCATCCCCAAGTCCTCTCCTCCCCGCTCGTCCCGTTGCACGGCAAACTTTCCCCCGGCCCCTCCTGGCGCGGGGCAGTCTGGCCCAGCCCGGGCCTGGGAGGCGGCGCGGGGGGCTCCTACCTGCACCCACGCGGCTTCGAGGAGCCACCGCCTCCAGCCGGTCTCGCACCGCGCTCCGGCCAGCGCTCCTCAGCCCGGCCGCTGCCGCTGCCGCCGCTCCTTCCCCTCCGTTACCCGGGAAACCTCCTCCTCCTCCCTCCCGCCAACCAACCAACAGCGTTCACATGGCGCCTCGCAGCCAATGGGCGACCTCGCCATCCCGGTCCCCTTGCAGGGTCCCGAGCCCTTTCCCAGGCTAGGGGACCGAAGAGAGAGGCAGGGGTCTCTCTGGAGCGGCTGCTACTCAAAGGTGGGCCTCTGGGTGGGTTGAGGGAGGTGGGTAGAGAGAGTCATCTGGTCCTGCCTTTTTGGCATCCTTCTTCTTCTGGACCTGACACTTCAAGGAAGACCTGCATCGCTGGAGAACGAGTCGAAAGACACATGAGGGCACCCAATTCTGTTTTTCACTAAATCCAGAAATCCTTTGGACAGCTTCCCATCAGGGAGCTGTCCAGCCTCTGAACACCTCCCTGGGTGGAGTGCTCACAATCTCCCAAGGCAATGCTTAGTACCTTCCCCCTTGCAGAGTTCTGACTGGGGGCAAGTTCTTTCCAACACGGAAGTGAAACCTGCCTCCATCCCAACATCCATTTCTGTTCTCTTGGACACACAGAACAAGGTTTCTTGGCCAGTTAACAGTCAGGACTTCAGAAACTAGAAGGCAGTGTGCATACTATCCCCTGGTGACCCTTCTTCAGAAGGTCTTCATCTTCTGTCTTCCCCTCAGGGCCATTTTGAAATCAGAGAGGTTTGTGCTCAGTTGTATTCCTGCATTCCCCTTTCATGGAGTGGTCTAGTATACAAGTGCCTGGATGGTAGGAATCTCAGGATCCCAGCACTATTTGCGAATAAGATTGGAACTGGGGAAAAAAAAAATTCTCTCAGGGCGCCTGGGTGGCTCAGTTGGTTAAGCGACTGCCTTCGGCTCAGGTCATGATCCTGGAGTCCCGGGATCGAGTCCCGCATCGGGCTCCCTGCTCGGCAGGGAGTCTGCTTCTCCCTCTGACCCTCCTCCCTCTCATGCTCTCTGTCTCTCATTCTCTCTCTCTCAAATAAATAAATAAAATCTTAAAAAAAAAAAAAATTCTCTCATCTCCTAAAATGAGGCCAGTTCCCAAAACATAGAGTAAAAAGAGAGGTGTAGGGTGAATGCCTTTGTCTCTGAAGACTTCCTATTTCCCTCCTATTTTCTCCTCCAATCAAAATTTGCTCCATCACATGGGGTATCCAAGTTGAGAGGGCCAGGAGTCCTATAGGTCCTGGCAAGAGAGTGGCCTGCCCTTTCCAAAGCCTACAGATGCCACCAAGCTGCAGGGTCTATCCACCAGCTCACCAGAACAGGGGCTCAGGACAGAGACCAAAACAGAAGGCCAGTTCCACTGCTGGTTGAGGTGTGGGAGGTGATTCAAGTTCAGAAAGTAGGGGTGGGCCTACCTGCCATCAGAGCAGGAGGGACTGAGGAGGCCCACACAGTACTCAGCCAGATGTGGCTACCACTCCCCGGGTCTGGTGGTAGGAAAGGTGCTGGAGAGTAGCGGGCCCAGCTGTGAGACGGCTGCTGTGAGAGAATTATAGCTGGGCTGGGAGGCCACCTATGCTCACGCCCACTCAAACACACACACATGTATTACACACCTGGGTCATGCCCCAGAGGGGCCCATTTAGAACTGGAAAATGGTCTACAGCCATACCAATGAACACACCCAATCTCATCTGATCTCAGAAGCTAAGCAGGGTCAGGCCTGGTTAGTACTTGAATGGGAGAACAGAAAAATGAAAACCATGCCACTTTCTCAGCCAATTCCTGCAGGTCTCTCTGAGGTCATACAAGGAAGAAGACCAGCAGGGAAATGGTAGGGAGGAACATCATGTGCCCAGCTGTGGGGAGTGTGATACAGTTAGAAGAACACAGAACTAAATCAAACAGCTTAGGCTGGAATCTCCTGTCATTTATCAGCCATACATTCTTATTTCTGAACCTCAATTTCCTCATCTGTAAAATAGAAAAGCTACTATTTCTCCTGACAGAGATGTTCTGAGGATCACATGTGACCATGAATGCTTTGTAAGCAATAATGCACCTTGCAGAGGAGGGCTTTTGCCAATAGCCCCAGTTTTCCCATGTGATGGTTGATTTGGGCTAGGCTGCGGTACCCAGTGTTTGGTCAAATACCAGTCTAGATGTTGCTGCAAAGGTAATTTTTAGAGGTGATCAATATTTAAATAAGCAAATTACCCTCCATAATGTTGGTGGTCCTTATCCAGTTAGTCAAAGCCTGATGAGAAAAGACTGAGGTCCCCCAAGGAAGAAGAAACTCTGCTTCCATACTTGTCTTTGGACTCAAGGCTGCAACATCAACTCTTCCCCCCCCCCTTTTTTTTTCCCTTGAGTTACAAAGAGAGCTTCTCAACAGAGGAACCATCTCTTATTTCTCTTCCTATCCCCTGCACCTGGGAAGGAACCAAGCACACTGGATGCTTAGTGAACTGAGGGATGGATGGATGGATGGATGGGTGAATCCTTTACAAACACCTTGATCAGATTAGTCTGGGGAAAACAAGCCTATGGAGCTAGCAGGGACAGGGGAGTGTCCACTCCTCCTCTTTTCTATACACTTGCATGATACCAGCTTTATCATCACCCACCATCTTTCCCTTCTTTTAAGGCTTAGCTCAATTTCTCTCTTCCAACATACCTCAATTTAACCTCAAATGCCTCAAATTAACTTTCCTCTATGCTCTCTCACCCCATCCTTTCCTTCTACACAGACCCCTTAAGTTTACAGTATATTATACCTATGTGATTATGTTTTCTTCCTCCTTCATTTAGTTGATAGATTTTATTGAGTGCCTACATATGCCAAGAACTGGTCTGTGCAGTATGATCTCATTAATGGGAACACATGAAGAATCAGGAAATCTCTGAGAAGTCAAAAAAGGGGACACAAAGGTTTGCAATAATTTTGATATAGCCTTTCAGATCCTCATTCGAAGCCTGTATGCTCTTGGTTTACTCACACTTTTAATGGGGCTGGTTATTTAGTTTCCAAGCCCACAGCAAGTCAGAGGAAGGCATTTATCCCTAGCAGTTGGCAAACTGACAACTATGAGAAGTCAGAGAGGACAATCTGTCAGCAAGAGAGGAGGCCAATAAACATATGAAAAACCAAACAAAAGGTACAGGCAATCTGGGATCATTTAGTGAATGGGCAATCAATCTTACACATCTCATCCATTCATCAAACTGCATGAACCCATCATAAGGCTGACTCAATTCAACAAAGGTCTTATAAGACAGGGAAGATTTTAGTATCCTAGAAAGCTAAATTGGCTAAATGGAACTTAGTGGACAAACTCAGGGCTACTAGGAAGGTTCAACTGCCAAAAATGATTCAAATTCTGGACAGCCAATATTTTATGCTGATGGAATTATCAACTATAATTTATTGAGCAAGTCTAAGACATACCTGTTGCTTTAAATACTTGATTTCATTCAAGCCCCACAATTACTCAGTGAAGTGGGTACTGTTATTATCCTTGTTTTCTGAACGAAGAAAGGGAAGGAAACAGGCTCAGAGGGGTTGAGTAACTTGCCTTTGGTCACAAAGCTGGTTAGATCTGTTATGACCAAATCAAAAGATGGAGAGAAATAGACAGTATCTACCTCTTCTTTTTTATTCCTCTTAATGTTTAGCATAGATCTGGGCATATAGTAAGTTCTCAAAGTAGGGGCTCAGGTTTCCTCCATCCAATAAATTTGTCCCAGGAATTGTGCTAACATCTGGAGATACATTGGAGAGTAAGCCAGACACAGACCCTATCCTCTGGATAGTGCCACACAAAGAATGGATAAATCCTTTCCACAGTTTGGGGGGAAAATCAATTTGCTGTGATCATATTAAATATGACTCTTATTCTGAGTCTTTAGGAAGCAGCTGAAGTTTTGTTCTTGAAAAACATAAGTTCCAGATAACAGTAATTAGAGGTTTGCCTTTGAAGAAAAGCCATCCCCCACCTATACCGTCCCCATTTCTCAGGCAGCCTGTGCCCCTCATGTCACGCTGCCAGCCTCTGCAACTTCCTTGAAGAGTGACTTAATGGGAGTCACTTCAGCATCCTCATCTGCAGAATGGTTATGGTGGCGGTGGCAGGGAGGGGAGAGATGGATGGGCTGGGACATTCTGGTCCTCCCTCCCCTCCTCCCTCTGGCAATTTCTCAAACTTTTCTCTCACCATCCCTTACTCAGCACCACCACAGCTGAGTAGCTCGAGTAGATGTAAGGAGACTGTTTACCCCACTGCAATGGCTTGAGACAATGCCACATTGTCTAAAATAGACAGTGGCTGGGAGGGAGTTTATTGTCAGCTGGCAAGGGGTGGAAGCAGGGGGTGGACCAGCTCTGGTTTCCCAGCCCCAGCACTCTACAAGCATGGGAGGATGCTATAAAAACAAGCCTGCTGAGAACCTCCCACGGGTGACATGAGCACATCAGTTGGGCTGTGGAGGAGTCAAATGTAGAGAAAGGGGCTTGGGGTGGAACATTCTAGCAAGGTTGAAATGAGTAAGACGATCCAAGCTATTAGTTAATTTTAGTAGGTTCATTTGATTTTCAAGATATCTGTAAGCAAAGAGGGGACATATGTGGGCTAGCAATGGAGTGAAAATTACAATTTAAAACAAGTCCAATGGTTTATTGAGTGCCTACTATGTTCTGTTTTCTAGCACTATTGTCACTGCTGGAAATACCACGGTGAACAAGACAGATATGTTTCCTTCCCTTAAGGAATTTGTATCCGAGCAGTGGAGCCAGTCATTAAACAGAGAAACAAATAAATAACGTGGATAATTTTTAAAAGGGTCAACTTTCACAAAGGAAGTAGAAGAGGATGGTGTGATAAACAATGACTGAGGTGGGGAGAGCAGTATTTCATAGGGTGACCAGGGAGCACCTCTCTGAGGAGATAACAATGCCAATTAGACCAGAAGGAACCAGCCAAATGCAGGTCCTGGGTAAGAACCTCCCAGACAGAGCAAACAGCAAGTGCAAAGACCCTGAAACAACCATAAATTTGATGCATTCAAGAAACCAGTGTGGCTAGAGAGTGGGGAATGACGAGGAGAGTGCTATGAAATTAGGCCCGAGACGTCTGTTCTCAGTGCAAAGGAAGGTTTTAAGGGAGCATGTTTTCAGAAGGTCACCTCGGCTGTACTATTGGGACTGGATTGTCAGGGATAAGAGAGGAAGCAGGGACACCAGTTAGAAGGCCACCAAAGTCACCAGATAAGACAGGCAGTGGCCTAGAGTGGAGAGGGACATAAGAGGACAGATTTAGAATATATTTTGGAAAGAGAGGCATCAAGGGGGGTGAGCAGGAAAGTCAGCAGGAGCCTCGGCAGTTTTAGGGAAGAACCACCCACACTATCACGGAGTCTCTCATGATTTTAGTCTCTCTTTGAACATCCACTCCACCCTCCTTTTTGCCCAGTGGGATTCCTCCACTTCCACATGGAGTTCCCTGGGACCTCAGCTTGCCTGCTGTCTCACCTAGACCCAGAGCTCCCTCCAGCCTCACTTCCCACTGATAGCTGGGTTAACCCGGTTCAGGTACCTGAAGGAGGATCTGATCGACCCAGCTTGTCTCCTCATGCTAGGCCATCCTCTGAGTTATCCTGCTGTCTCTGAGTTGGGGGCTCACCGCAGGCTGGGGAGGCAGGGCCACCTGAGTGCCACAGCCAGGGGCTGTGGTTGGTCGGTCTCTCTTGAAAGGTGCTGTGTCCTGCAGGCCACAATTAGTAGGTCCAGCAGTAATCTTAGCTAGCACTTCATATTGCTCATCCTTCCAGGCACTGTTCTAAGTCTTATATAATAACTAATTTAATCTTCCTAACTATGCTATAAAATAAAAACTATTATTATCCTTATTTTGCAGAAAAGGAAACAGGCACAGAGAGGCCAAGTGATCTTTCCAAGATCACACAGCTAGTAAGGGGCGGAGTTGCAATTCAAACTCAAGTAGTCTGGCTGTAGAGGTCTTGCTCTTAGGCGTCTGCTGAAATCCTTTCTAAGCTTTAGATCAGACTGTACTGAGAAGGGCTCTTGAACATGGATGTTGAAAAACATGGGAAAAGATGTTGCCCCAGCTGCTGAGGCTGCTAATGATCATGTTTTATCTAGTGAAGTCAAGAGGAGACTTATTGCACTGTCTGGTTTCAGCTCCAGGTCTTGCATTTACTATTTCTATCATCTGGGTAAAGAACTCTAACTTCCTGGAGGCTCAAGTTTCTCATCTAAAAAAAAAAAAAAAGTTAATAATTAAACATCTATCCTAGTGGTTTCACAGCTGTTGTTTGTAAAACAATCATTATGATGCCATGGGAAAGGCACATTGATAGGACGCAAAGAGCAAGAACAAATTAGGGAAAGAAGAGGTCTAGGGGGTCCAGCACAGGAAACTCTGTGTTCAAAGGCCCCGGGGACTGAAGATGAGAGGCCAGCCAGTTGGTGCAGAAGGGGGCAGTCTCAAGCACCATGCTTCCTCCTGAAGACCATAGGGAGCTGCTGAAGGATTTTTACCAGGAGAAGGAGTAGTTATGTGGTCAGATGCGCTGTTTAGAAAGATATCTCTGGTGGGCAGTGTGCAGAACGGACTAGAGCAGAGAAGACGGCAGACACAGTTAGGAGGCAGTTTGAGCGGTGCAAGCGAGAGAAGGAGAGGATATGGACTCAGGCGATGGGAGAAATATTTAAACATGTCACCAAGAGAATGTGGCAGTCCAGAAGCCCACTACTTCCCAATCAAGAACAAGTCTCTTGTCTGGAAGAGAACGGGTGTGTCCTATTGTATTTTGAATAAAACTTTCACAGTTACTTCATATCTGAATAGTGTTTGTTTCTTGGGTGTGTGACTCTCCATTGATATTTTGTTTCTCTAAATTCTTCAAAGGAAAGGCTCTTTGCTTTGATGAAAAGGCCCGCCCTCACTTCCTGTGTGTGGACTGATGGCAACTTTTCCTGGGAAGGCAGGTGTGGG
This sequence comes from Phoca vitulina, assembly GCF_004348235.1. Classification (NCBI taxonomy): domain Eukaryota; kingdom Metazoa; phylum Chordata; class Mammalia; order Carnivora; family Phocidae; genus Phoca; species Phoca vitulina. Next base: position 712,684 of record NW_022589719.1, on the reverse strand, counting down.
GGCCTCTGGTGTGGCTACTTTGCATAGCACATTGGGAGTATTTGCATTTCCAGAATTTGTTTCTCCATTGAAAGGGGGCCCTAGTTGATTTATCTTATTTTACTTTTATTTTTATTTTATGTTTTGGTCCTGTGGCATCAGGTGAACGTGGCCTGGAAATCCAGGCCAATTCCTTTCCTCTCACAGTGCATGCAGTGGTCTAACGACTCAAAGCCCAGGAGGCTGAGCAAGGACACACAGAAGAAAAACCTTACTTGGCTTTTTTAGATGGCTTCCTGGCTGTGTCCTGACTAGTGCCTATCTGCACATGCATGCACACACGTGCACACGCACACATATGCATGTATGCATGCATGCACACAGCACCATATCCACAGGGCCCCCGGGGCCCACACCCTCACATAAGACCTTCTTCAAGGCATCTTTGAAGTCTGGTGAGGCCACAACTCTATGCCATGTCTTCTCCCATGGGGCTGCCTGATAGAAGCCTACATATTCCAAATCATCAAAGAAAAAGGAAAAAGAAAACCTCTTCTTTCTGGGTCAATAAGTTAGTTTTGTTGGGGGGGGGGGGAAGAAAGATGTATCCTTCATGGAAAAGTAGATCCATGAAGTGCTGCGCCCTGAATCTCATTGTCTTCCTTTACCTGTAGCAATCTCCCAAGGGGTGGGATGCTTGGCCCTATGTGAGTGGAAGCAGGTTCAGGTCATAGCACCTTGCACTTCAGGGAACCACTGAAACCAGAGATCCCAGCTCTATAAGAGCTTATTTCTGACTAGCTTAAGTTTTGAGCATAGTTTTTAAATATTTAGGTCCAGGGTACCTGGGTGGCTCAGTCGTTAAGCGTTTGCCTTCAGCTCAGGTCATGATACCAGGGTCCTGGGATTGAGCCCCACATCGGGCTCCCTGCTCGGCAGGAAGCCTGCTTCTCCCTCTCCCACTCCCGCTGCTTGTGTTCCTGCTCTTGCTATCTCTCTCTGTGTCAAATAAATAAATAAAATCTTTAAAATAAATAAATAAATAAATAAATAAATAAATAAATAAATATTTAGGTCCAACTCCAGCAGGCTTATTAAGCCTTAGGGGATAGAAGGTGGGATGAGTTTATGATTTTTAAAGGTGGAAACTGTTATTATGTTTGCCATCAGACTGGAAAAAACCTTGTTAAAGTAATAGTAAGCACTATTGGTGAGGGTATCGGGAAACAAAGTCAACAAATACTTATTAAGAACCTAGGCATTGCTGTAGGCCAGAGTCACAGTGGTATAGTATATAAATGGACAAAATGCCTGGTTCCTGAAATGTACATTCTGGTATAATTCATTGGGCTAGATATGCACACACCTCCTAGAACTCAGAATGCACCCAAGGCTTAAAAACTTGTATACGTGCCTTTTGGGTAGACAATTGTGCACCCATATATATACAAGACTATAAAGTTGTTTGGAAGAATAAAAAGTTTAAGAAAAGAAAACCCTAAAAATCTAACATTAAGAAACTAATTAAATTAATTACAGTCCCTTTTGCATTTGAATACCCTTCCACTATTAAAATAATGTTGAAGAATATGTATGGATTTGGGAAAATGTTAATGATGCATTCCCGCACAAAAAAGTAGGTTACAAAACAGTTGGTAGAGTGTGATTCCATTTGTATCAAATGGATGGAAAAAATTAAATGAAAGGTTATTAATTTAGCAATATCTACTGAGCACTTACGATGTGCCTGGGCCTTGGAGTTACAGAAGTAAACGAGATTAGCAATGTCCTTACGCCTATGGAATTTGTGGTGGTTGTCTCTGAATGGTAAAATTTGGAGTAACTTTAATTTTCCCATTTGTTTTTGTGTTTTCCATGTCTTCTAAGCTGATAAGATATTCCTTTTTAAATTACTCTAAAATTGGGATGCATGCCTGGCTCAGTCCAAGGAGCATGCCACTCTTGATCTGGGGGTCATGAGTTCAAGTCCCATGTTGGGTGTAGGGATTACTTAAATTAAAAGATAAATAAATAGGGGCGCCTGGGTGGCTCAGTCGTTAGGCGTCTGCCTTCGGCTGAGGTCATGATCCCAGGGTCCTGGGATCGAGCCCCGCATCGGGCTCCCTGCTCCACGGGAAGCCTGCTTCTCGCTCTCCCGCTCCCCCTGCTTGTGTTCCCTCTCTCGCTATGTCTCTCTCTGTCAAACACATAAAATATTTTTAAAAATTATGCTTAATTTAAAAGTAATTTATGTATTTATTAATTTTTAATTTCCTTTTAAAAAGATTTTATGTATTTGACAGAGAGAGACATAGCGAGAGAGGGAACACAAGCAGGGGGAGCGGGAGAGCGAGAAGCAGGCTTCCCGTGGAGCAGGGAGCCCGATGCGGGGCTCGATCCCAGGACCCTGGGATCATGACCTCAGCCGAAGGCAGACGCCTAACGACTGAGCCACCCAGGCGCCCCAAGCATAATTTGCTACAGATTTATTTATTTTGAGAGAGAGAGAGAGAAAAAAATACAAGTGGGGGAGGGGCAGAGGAAGAGAGAATCCTCAAGCAGACTCCCTGCTAAGTCATGACCTGAGCCGAAATCAAGAGTAGGACACTTAAATGACTGAGCCACTCAGGCGCCCCTAAACATAATTTTAAAAATAAATTTTGGAGGTATTATTTGTAGCTTGGGGTTAGAACATGGATCTTGGGAATTAAAGCCCACCTCATATGTCCTTCCTGCCTCTGAGGAAGTAACCCAAGATGGCCAAGAATGGTATAACCAGAGAGCAAAACCCAAAAAGACAGTGTGAGACAAGGACCAGCAATGAAAAGAAGATGCCACATCTCTAGCAGGGATCGAGTGCAAAGCAGAGACCAAGACTGGGAGGTGGGCAGAGTAAGTACAAAATGGAAGCCAAGGAGCAAAAGTCTCTCCTATTTGCCATGAGCAGGGCTCAAGTGCCCCAGGCTCCTCTTTTTACTAGCTTTAAGGTGCATGGAGGGCAGCAGAAAAAGGCACAGGGTCAGGTGGGCATCTTCTGCCACCTTTTTAAACACATACCCAGTTGTGAAACACTGAAAACCACTCAAATGCCCAATAAGGGAATGGTTAACTAAGTTAAGTGTTTTTTAATACATATCCATACAAATGTAACCAAATAAAATTTTGAGATGTTAGCTACATTTCGTTTTCCTTCCTGTTCCTTAGGACTTGGAAATAAAGTGACAGTGGTAGGTATTGGTGAGTACTCTGAGACAGAAAGCCCATGCTCTCACCCACACTATTCTTCCTCTCCTTCCACCCCCAATAGGCCAAGCCCTGCAAGGAGCAGAAATCATTTTTAAAAATAGAGTTGGGGGAATTTGAGAGGCAAGGACACCCATGCCTCACTTCCTTAGGGAAGCTCAGAGAAATTGTCCCCACCATTCTTGCCCCAGCATGGTTTCACACAGTGGAATAGGCATGGTGGCAGGACAGAACTAGACAGAGCAAGCCTGGGGTGGTCCCTTATGTCTCCTGTGACATCCTCCCCCACTCCAGAACATAATGAATTATCCAAAATTTGCCATAACCTCCAAGATGGGTGTACAACAGTGGAAAGGGGTCCAATGGATTTGAAGGGGTCTTAGGGAACAAGGAAATAAGAGTCTATAGACCAATAACTAGAGGCCACAACTGGCCTAAGGACATCTCAGTGGAGGCCTGTATAAATGGATGCCAGCCATCAAAGATCACAGAGGGCCTGGTTTTTCCTCAACAGATGCCAGCATAGGTGAAATGATGTCAGGCTTGGTCATCTGTCTAGTCTCAGATCCATTTCCTGCCTTCAAAGTACCCCTTTTCTGCTCTCTATCACAGGGAACTACATTTCCCACGCTCCTTTGCCAACTGGCTTGGCCAATGAGAGGCACTGGGGGAAGCCTGAAGTGATGGAGCAGGAGAGAAGCCAGGGTATTTCTCCCTCTCTCATGCCTGCCTCAGGTGAAACTGTAGCTCCTCTGGTGGCTGTCTTTTGATTCTAGCTCCTGCCAAATGGCCCCTCCTATGCAGTCATAGAGCTCCAGCCAGGGAGCCTCTGCCATGGTTCTAGGCAGAGGGTTCTGGTTTCTGGCCTCTGAACACCACCATCTTACTGTGTCCCTCCAACCCTAATGGTGACAGTAGCTTCCCTGTACCTAGTCTCTTTCTCCATTTGGCTTCTCAGCACTTCCATAATCGATGCATCCCATTTTCTGTATTATGTTTGGCTTCTATTTCCTAACTGGACTTTGCCTAATGAGGATCAAAAGCCTCCGTCACCTTCAACTGAGCTCTTAATGCCATGTGAGACCCCTGGGAATTTATCACACTCTCAGAGGGAAGGACAGAGGTAGAACATTCTAAATCAAGTGAATTTACCCAAAAGAGGCCTAGGAAACCTTTCGATGATTAAGTTTCTATAGAATTGATCAAATTAGGTAAGATTTCATATGTGAGTGTGTCTTTGTTTTTGCCACCAGGTGTAAAGGAAACTCAAAATAGAGATTTAAGTTATAGAAAAGATAAAATGAGCATCTTTGCACACTTAATATGTAACTTGTGAAATTCTTACTCACTACATTAAGTGTAAACATAAAATGGTTATACGCCACTACCATTAGTAAGTAAAATTTATACGCATGTGGACAAAGGCAAGGAAGGGAATAGGACAAATGAATTCCTTATAATGAGGTGGGAAGATGATATGTGATTTTTTTTAAGATTTTACTTATTTATTTTAAAGAGAGAGCACATGCATGCATGAGCAGGGGAAGGGGAGAGGGAGAAGGAGAGAGAGAATCTCAAGCAGACTTCATGCTGAGTGCAGAGCCTGGCATGGAGCTCAGTCTCACGACCCTGAGATCATAACCCGAGCCAAAATCAAGAGTTGGATGCTCAACCAACTGAGCTACCCAGGTGCCCCAGATGATATGTGATGTTTTAAAAAATCTATGTTATCCATTTAAAAAGGTATGTTTTTCAAAGAAAACGTTTAAGGGTCACCTGGAGCCTTAATAAAACAGACATCTCCATCCCAGGGTCAACATCTTTGGAAAGTGGTAAATGTTCTTCCTGTGGAGCAGCACCAGGTGATGGGGCATTTCAGCTTTTTGGAAAAGCTGAGAGAATCTGAAGTGTAAAGTTAAAAATACAGGCAAACAGCAAGGAATAGCAGAGGTGCTAATATAGAAGCATCAAGTGCAAGTGTTAGAACATTCCTAAACTCACATCATAATGCAACTAGGTCAGATGGAAGGCTTTGACTACAAAAGACTGAGGAGGGGTGCAGAACCAAGGCATCCCAAGAAAGTGAAGGCCGTTTGTCCAACTCGGGGCCGTCTCCCTGCAGAGATTAGAGGCATGGTTCTGATAACTGACAACCCAGCCCTTGGCACTCCCTTGAAAGATACAATCCTGGACTAGAGGAGCTGATCTGTCCTCCACATCCTCATACCCAAAAAGGTTAGATGAATGGTCTCTGCATAAAATTTTGAAAAGGAGACACTAAGAAGTAATGACCCAATAGGAGACAGTTCAGTATAGTGGTCCTGACCATGGACCTGGACCCAGCTTTGATCCCAACTAACTCCACACTATAGATGGGACCCCAAGACAGCCTTCAACCTTTTGTAGCCTCAGGCTCTCCATCCATAGGATGGAGATAATAATAGGACCTACCCTCAAAGATTTTTAGGAGTAGTAAATGAGGTAAGACTGGTAAAAAAGCTCAGCACAGAAGAGCTCAATTAACATTATCTTCCATAATTATTTTAGAAACAGAGTCCCTAAGTTAAATGTTTTAGAATAAACTAAGGTATCAAATGCAATAGATATTGAGCCACAGACCCTGCACCAGTCACGATGGAAGGCTATGAAACTCCTGGTAAACCTCTCTTATCTAGTGTTCACTGTTGACTGAGAGTGGGGGGTGCACATGGGGGATGAGAAACCATAAAACACAATCAGAAAATCTGAAGACCCAACGGAGGGCCATTTACTAGAGTGACATGGGGAGACACAAGCTGCAGGTGATAAGGGTTTTGACTACCAGGTACCTCTGAGTGTACTGAGAGGTCCTCATCTATTTTATAAGCAGCTCTTCCCTCAAGAGTTGAGACAAAAAAGGATTTTCAGGCCACTCAGAGCAAAGAGTCTGGGTCCTTGGCCATGCCACTAAGTGTAAGACAAGCTCGGGTAGACACCTCTCCCAAGTCAACTTGCTCCTGTGTTCCCTCACCCAGGGCACCCTCCTGGACCTGAGCAGATAGCCTTTGGATGGGTACGGAGAAGGAGCCACTGGGTAATTGGCTTTTTCAGGCCACACAGACATTCTTAGGACATTAAATTCTGGATCCAAGCCTAATGCTTCCCAAGCCTGTGATTCTTAACATTTTGGAATGTCAGTACTCCTGAAAATCTGATGAAAACTTTGGACCCTTCTCCAGAAAAATACACACATGCAGATACATATACTGTTTTACACATTATTTCAGGGTATCTATGAAGTCTAAGGCCTAGAGATAAACATATAGTTCATGGCAAGACTTTTTAATCCTTGAACAGAAAAACCCAAATGCCGTCTACTCAGGATAGATGATAATGTAAACACACCCATAACACACACACGATACACAAAATGCATTCTTTCTATAGCAAAGACCAGCTGCTCTCCTTACCAGAGTTTTTTGTGTGACCCTGGCAAATTTCAGAGAGTCGTGTAGTAAAGCCCAATTTCCACTTGCATTCCAAAATCCAATCACTCCCTCATGTAATGGACTTCCTTCCAAGTGTTTACCATCCTGTGACATCCCCAGGGCACACCCCAGTTGTCCCCTCATAACCAGCTGGGCAGTCAAAGCAAGCCTCATTGCGAAACTGTCAAGGCAAAGGCAAGAGGTTACATAATTCCAATTAGCAGAAGCCCCACCGATTCTAAACAGCTCCTACCACTTCATCATCTTTCCCCTCCAAGGAAATAATCACAATTGCCACCAACATCCTGGAAACAAAAGGCGACAGAATAAACATGGTGCTCACCCGGCAGACCCCAGGATTAAAATGTAATCTCAAAATAAAGTCTAATAACTTTCCCTCTTTTGAACACACTTGGAATAAAATTAGCATATAAATCAAAGCTTAATTAGGACATTGTAACAATGAACAGCACCGGCTGGTATTAAGGGTTTCAGGCCCAATATGATGCATCAAATAAACACCGTAATTAGAGAACAAAATCAGGGCGGTCTCCTGGTAATCAATCACCCAGCTAGGTTCAAGCCTTTCAACTTGAGGGTCACCTCTGTTTTTTGTCTTGTGAATCTTGCCTTCCAGCCAGGCTCTCCCCAGAGACTTCATGCATCTTCCAGGCTGCTCTCTGGCACATCGCTCTAACTCCAGGCACTCGGAGGGGAGTCCTGGCACTAAACAGGGATGAAGAGACTTGCAGGTTGCTCAGAACAAAAGCCTGCAAGCTTCCAGAATGCAGGGTGTATCTGTTATTTGGGGTGTACTAGACCCTTTACCCGCTGTTTTTATCCAATCCAGACAAATACCTGTCTGAGGCAGAAAGCCAGGAATTCTTAAGAAACATTTCTTCTACTTTTGCTATGTTCCAGCCATACTGGCCTCCTTGCTGTTCCACGATCACCCACCCCCCACCCCCAAGGAAATGCCTGCCTCAGGGCACAAGGTGTTTCTTCTCCCTGGGATGCTCTTCTCCCACATGGCTTTCTCCCTCACTTCATTCAGCTCTTTCTACTAAAATGTCACTTCAGAGAGGCCTTCCTCATCCCTCTTATCACCCTGGAATGAACGCTCTTTGCTGGAAAGTTTGAGGGGCACCTTTCACCCCACCCATTAACTCTGATTCAGTAGCAAAATAAGGGGAAAAAAGGCAAAGCAGATGGGAAAACAAAATGCTGCCTACATTTCCAATAGAACTGACGTCAGAAAATGAGGCTTATACCCGTGGGCAAGTAGGCTTCTGGGTACCAAGCAGCAGTCCAGGTGGATGGACCACCCAACCAGGTACCGTTGGCCTGGGCAGCAGAGACACCTAAGAGGTAAGGCTGGAGGAGCAGGGCGGGCTGCTGCTTGCAGAGGGCAGGTCTGCACCCAGCGGAATGGGAAGGAGGACAGCAGGACCCATTCTTTATCCCAAATCACCAAGAGTGGACCAGATCCTCCTCCCTGGAGGAGTGTTCCACAAGGGCAGGTGCTCCCACCGCAGCTCCTATCCCCGTGCCCACTTTATTTTTCTTCAGAGCTCTTATCACCCAGTGATTTATATCAGTATTTGTTTATTTGCTATCTTCCCACACTAAATGCAAACTTCAGGAGGGGGATACTTTGCTGCACCCTGAGACCCTCCTAGGGCCTAGAACCGTGCCTGGTAAACCGCAGGCTTTCAGTAAACCTCTGTGGGATGAAGGAATAAGTGAGGGAGGTTTTTCTGGCGTCTTTGAAGAAACACTGTATTCTGAGGCTGCCAAGTGCCTGGGCCGTGTCTGCCTTCCATCCTGTAGTCACCAGGACTTGTCTTTAGGGTCACTGCTGAAGGATCAGAGCTTTTCCTATGACCGCCTTGAATAGTGACCTGATTTCTCACCTGGCTCAGCTTTCCTGACCTCTAATCCACCTAGCTGAAGCTCCCTGAATGCAAGGCAATGTCTGTCCTGCTCGCTGCTTTGTCCCCTGCACCACGCATGGTATATAGCACAGTAAATGGTGGCAGCAGGAGGGAAGGAGGGAGGAAAGAAAGACAGAAAGATGGATCCCCTTTCTTTCTATGCCCCCTTCCCCGGGCCTGGTCTTCTCACCCAAAGAGAACAGGGGACCCAGCCCTCTGCATTCAGAGAGAAAAGACATCTTCATATAACAGATGAGGCCAGAAGCCCAGAGAGGGGAAGCCGCCTGCCCAAGGCCACAGGGAGGAGAGGTGGGAGGGACTGGGACCCAAACCTTCGGACTCTGAAGACAGTGCTTATCATGGGACACCTGCTCTCTTAGGACCACAGGTCACGAGTGTCTAGGTCATGGCACTGTCAGTCTGGAGAGGCTCTGATGAGGGTGCCGGGGCAAGCCCTCTCCAGTGTCCAGTGAGAGAGGAGTCCCTGCAGCCTGAAACTGGGCTTGGGACCCCGGCCCCCCCCCGGGTCCGGGCCCTCAGTGTGAGGCCGTGCTGGAGCACCCACAGAGGCTGCCCGACCTGACCTGCTCCCTGCCCCATCTCCTCCCCCAAGTGTCTGCTGGCCCCAGGCCACCAGAGCCCTGCGCGTAAGCAGAGATTCCTGCCCGAGTCACATGTCCAGAGCATCTATCTGGGCTCCATCCAGGCTCTGGCTCTGCTAGGGCTGGGCAGACCCAGATGAAGTGTCACAGCCTGTGCCCAGAGGGGCCCAGCTTGGTGAGGGAGGCAGAGGGCTAGCCAGCTATACTGTGGTCTCCAGCTCTTCCTCTTCTGCTTCAGACTGACCTACCCACAGTGCTGTTACTGAATATCCACCAGGGGCCAAACATCCATCCGCTCTGTCCATCCACAAAACCCTATGAAGCAGGTGCTATGACTGGTCCCATTTCACAGACGAGGAAATGGAGGCTGCAAAACATTCTGCATAACGTTTACCCGTGGAAATACCTGCAGGTGGTGAGTAGTGAGGTCAAGCTGCAAGTCCAGGTCTGTCTAACTCCAAAGCTTAAGCTCTTCCCACCTATCGTGTCCTCTCCCGGGTCTGTCTGCTCCTCAGGCTGCCTCTCCCCATGCCGACTAAGAACAAGGGATGAATGAGCAGGACTCCTACAGGGTGGCAGCCCTCCCAGCCTCCAGCATTTTCCACGTACATGGCTTTCCAAACACACACTCTCAACTCTCCACACCTTTGCTCACGCCTCATCTCTGCATGTAACCCCCTTCCCCATCCTGCAAAACCCTGCTCGTCCTTCAAGACCCACTTCAAATGTCACCACCAGTGGGACCACTCTCCCCGTGTCTAATCCAATCAAGCACGCTGTCTCCCCCAACCATAGAACATGCCTCTATCCCAGTGGCTCTCAAGCCATAGTCCTGAGACCAGGAGGGTCCACTGTACCTAGGATTTGTTAGACATGCCAATTCTAGAAATGCTACTGAATCAGAAACTCTGGGGCTGGGGCTGGGAATCTGTGTTTTAACAAATCTGCAGCTCACCCTGATGCAACCAAAAGTTGGAAAACCACTGCCCTATTCTAACACATGAGGACCCCTGGCATGTGTCTGAGAAAATTAATAGGCTGTGCGCTGGCGGGCTGGGCCTGGGTGGGGTTCAGGGCTTATCCCACAGCAGGTGCTCTGTTGACTTTCCTAGCACTCTCCAGACCTCGTGACTTAGTCATATTAGCAATGACAGGCTCTCGGGCGGACCGAGGGTGGAGGCGTTTTGTCGAGGGGGGCCTTCCTGGGTTCGCTGCAGCAGGCCTCCTCCCTCAGTACTACACCTGTTTGTTGGAGAAAAGCCCCATACTTCTTCATCCATTCCTTTCACAGAAATATGTTGAGAGCCTACCAGAGGCCAGACACCACAGAGTATCAGGGACACAATGGCAAGTAAACTATAGACTCTATATCTCATCCCCATGGAGCTTAAGCTCTAGTGGAGGAGACACGCATTCATCAAACAATTATAGCTAACTTTAAGTGGCATTTACATTTATTGGATTGTTTAATTCTCACAACTACTATTATCATCCACTTGTACAGCCAGGGAAGTGACTATAGAAAGGTGAAGTACCTTGCCAAGGTTCATGCAGCTTGTAGATGGCAGAACTGGTATCCCCATCACAACCCAATGCGGTCTCTAAGTAATTACAGAACCATATCATAAACTTTGATAATCACCGTGAAAAAAAAGGACACAAGCATGCCTAACAGGGAATAGTGGTATCGTGGTGGGGGAAGGGGACAGTCACGAAAACCGTCCCGGAAGAAGCCACACCTGAGCCGGGGCCTGAAGGAGAATTTGGAGTTAATAAGACCAACGAGTGAGGGGAGGGTGGGGGTACGGGTGAGGTCTTTCCACATAGAGGAGGAGATCTAGCAGAAGCCACCAGGGCCCCGGCACTGGTGGTAGGAAGTCGGGGAGGGGGCGGCAGGAGATGAGGCTGGAGGTGTGGACAGCTCCAGATCAGGCAGGTGCCTACGTGCCACGTCAACAGTCCTACCCGTGGTCCACTTTGCCGACGAAATGTTGTCAAACCAAGGGTACCAAGTGATGTGCAGTCTGTTATGTGTGAAAATGTGGTTGAATTCCAGAAATCTCATCATTCACATTTCATTCATTTGGACGCATGGACTGGGTGCCCGCCATGTGTCACACACACATTGTTGTAAGTGTTGGGGACATAGCCCCATCCTCCCGGAGCGCATCCAATTCATGACCAGGGAGAGAGAACTCTCCGGTCACTGACATTTACACTCCTTCACCAGCACTGAGCATGGACTGGGGGGGGGGGGGGGCCAGGCACTGTGCTGGGTGTTCTACTGAAGGGTCTGGTTCACCTTTTCATGACAAACGCAAGCCATGTTCCAAAATCAGAGCTAGAGCTCCTAGTCACCAAATGGACATCTCTTAACAATTCCATCAGCCGCTTACCATTCAAGGGATTTGAAACATTTATTAAGAAGCTAGCAGAGGGTAAATCATTTTGGGCTGCTCCATAAGGCGAACTTTGCTAATAGAATCTATTTCTATTGAAATGAGTGTCTACAGACCTGTAATTCATTCTGCATAACATTTTCACACTCTATACCACCGAAACCTTGTTAAATTACTTAAGTCAGCAAAGCTCAGCCTAAAGAGGGGGTGGAGAACGAACACAGATTGGTTCAAAAAAGGCCTTCAGAGTGTTTTCAAAATCTGTCTGCATTGCCACTGGGTTTTTCTGTTTTTCTGTGGAATGAGACAAGTGGTATCATCATGCAGAGAGCCCTGAAACTGACAGCTTGGCTTCTCATCGCCCATGGGATAAATACCAACTCCTTTACTTTTTCTCTAAGGCCCTGCATGACTTGACTGACCCCCATTGGTGTTACAACTTTCTCTTTGCTCACTTCTCCAAACCAAGCTTCTTTGTGCAACTCAAATAAGCCAAGCTCATTCCTACCTCAGAGCCTTTCTTTTCCCCTTGCTATTCCTCCTCCCAAAGTGCTATTCCCTCAGATTCTCACATGGGTGACCCCTAATCTTCATTAATGTCACAACTCAAATGGCACCTCCTCGGAGAGGTACTCACTGATTACCTCAGGTCCCCTACCTTTGGCACTTGCCACTTTGGGAAATTATCTCGCTTTTAAAATGTCCTTGTTTTTTTTCTTCAGTCTATCTCCCTTACTGAAATAAAAGCACCATGTTGAGCAAAGACCTTGACTTACCACCAGTGGAACATGTTAACCTTGAAAGCTACATGTGTAGCTTTCTGAGTCCCTGAGTCACTGCTTGCGGGGGAACTGCTACATAATTATACACAATATTTCAGATTTTGCATGAGATTTGGGGGTTATCTGTTACATTTAGTGAGCATTCCTTAACTAATCCAATATTTTTGGGACATTTTCTATCAGATTCTTAGCACTTTTCTAATCGACTGCTAGGAATCTTTTATATCCTGGATAGAAATCCTTTCTCTGTTATACAACTCGCAAATATTTTCTCATGGTCTGTCCCTCATCTTTTATCTTTGTTTATGGTGTCCTTTGTTGTTCAGATACTCAAAATTTTTACCTAACCAAATCTGTCGGTCTTTGGTATCATATCAAGGACTTCAGTATATTTTAAGAAAGCTTCCTCCATCCCAAGATTATAAAAAATACTCTCCAACGTTTCCTTCAGGTTCTGTTTAGATTTTTTTTTCCTAAGTGGATAGCTCATTGTCATAACGATATTTAAATTACCTATTCTTATCACCTCTGACTTAAAATTCAGGAATTTGCTGAATTCCTATGTATATTCTCTATTCTGTTCCACTAGTCTAGCTCAGCCTGCCCCAGTATCATACTGTTTAAAGCACTGGAAATTTATAGTTTGTGCTACTATATGGTAATGTAAGTGTGCTTTTTTTCTCAGAGTTTCTCAGCTGTTCTTTCATATTTATTCTTCCACATTAATTCTAGAATAAAATTATCTACTTCACCAAAAATATCCCATCAGGTTCTTTATATTAAGTTAAACTTACGCACTAATTTGAGAAGAATTATTACCTTTACAATGTTGAGCCTTCCCACGCAGAAACATGGTGTGTTTTGCCATTTATTTAAGCCCTCTCGTGCACACATAAAGTCTATGATTTTCTTCATACTGGTCTTGAAATTTTCCAGCCAAAATTATTCCCATGTATTTCATAGACCATATTGTTGAGAACATTTTCCCTGTTGTGTTACCTAACTAAGTAGTACTAATATAGACAAAGGGTATGTTGTTTGTAGATTTCGCTTGTACCCAGCACTTCAACTAAAAAATTTTTCAGATAAAAAATACATAATTTTTTTTGTTGAAGTATAATTGACATATAAATATCCTATTCATTTCAGGTATACATCCTAGTGATTCAATATTTTTATACATTATGAAATGACCCTCACGATGAGACTAGTTACCATCTGTCACCATACAATTTTTAAGTTATTACCACTAAAAATTCTTAATAGTTGATCTTAGATAGTTTTGCCATATAATCTTACTATGTTCAAATAATTATAATTTTGTCTCCTTCCCTCCAATATTTGTACCTCTCATTTCTTTCTCTTATCCCATTGCTTTGGCTAGGACTCCAACTCCAGTACCATTCTGACTAATCCCAGAGACAGTAGGTCCCTTATACTGCCCTTGTCTTTAAGAGACCTCTAATATTGTACCACTAAATATGATGTTTGCTGCTCACTTCTTATACTCTTTCTATTTTAAAACTTTCCTCCTCTTTAGAACTTAAGTTTTAATTAGGAAAAGATGCTGAATTTTCTGAAGTAATTTTCAGCACTCATTGAGAAAATCATATGCTTTTTCTCCTTTAATCTATCAATAAAATTAATTCATTAATGAATTGCCTAATGTTGAGCCATATTGTCTTCCCTGGAACAAAACCTTACTCTGTCATGGTTGTTGTATTTTTAATATTTTTCTGGATTTGATTTGCTAACATTCTATAGAGAAGGATTTGCATCTGCATTCATAATCATAGGTAGCCATTTGGGGCCAGTCCTCTTGACTGTTAGAAAAACATCATATGGAAAATTAGGGATCCTTATGAATTCGGTGGTTTGTTAAAAAGATACACGGCAGAAAGTTACAACATTTGTAGGCATATCTGAGCCTGGTGGTCAAGTGTTCTGCCAAGCCAGTCTACTCTCTCACTTTAGAGGTGTTACCCTGACCTGCCGAACCTCTCAGAGACTGGGAGAGAGAACTGGAACATGTGAGAGATTTGAGGTTTGACGAATTTAATTTTGAAGGTGAAGAGGTATTCAATCACTTCAATAAAAGCTAATAGAGGCTAACGTGACCAAAGAAGAAACCCAGATGGTATCCACTTATCTGAACGGTCCCTCTCCGGCTGGGAATGGGCAGAAAAAGAAATTGCAGAGAAGGAAATTATGGACCCTTTCCCTTTGGGATTTTATATGCAAAAGGAATTTCGTCTTGAAATTTAATTTCTCAGTGGAACCTTAAAATGGAAGAGAGTTCATGTTCAAACTTGGAATGTGTCATATTAATTTGGTTCACTGTCTATTTTTCTGCACTGGAGTAGATGACATAGCTGGGCAGAATTTGAGATGAAAAATATAAAAGCAAATTTTTAGATGATGTACCCTTACTTGACATGTTCCTAAGAGTGACCCCAAGTTAAAGAATGATCAGCTTTGATGCATTTCAGAGGCTACACTGCCCAGCTGGTCCCAGCAGGACAGAACAGAGCAGTAGATTTCAGGTGAGCAGCCACACGGAGGCGAGACTAAGGCCCTCCTGGTGAGGACAGCTCTGGCTGTCCCTGGGCCTGGCTGCTAAGACCAGTGGATTAAGACAGAACAAAAGGAGAGGAATGTGGAGGAAGGGGACGCTTTGGCCCCTGTGCCCATGAATCCAAGCTCTGCCCACTCCCTTGTCAGCTTCACTGCTGACTACCAAAGGGGCTGTCAATTGTTGACTTGATGGGCCTGAGCCCAGAATCTTCAGTGGAAAATTTTTTGATGCAGTTACTTTTCTTTAAAGGTCAGTAGCTATTTACAGAGTTCTCTCTTCTATTTCTCACCTCCGAATGGGGCTTCCTATCCTGGGGAAAATCTGACCATGGCTTTCTTTTTCTCTATCATCTCTGCACTGGCAAAAACAATTAGGATGGAGTCCATTCTGCAGGCTGCTTGTTTTATCTATCCATCCATCCATCCATCCATCCATCCATCCGTTCTCCTATCTATCAATCCACGCAATTCAACTTTTGCTACAACACCTGTCTGTGAACACTTGCACAAATATTGGTAAGGTTATGCTTTGATTCTCATTCCTGTTTCCAGGTAGCACAGGTATCCTCAGTTGCATAAGAACAAGTCAGGGTCTAGCTATTGTCTGACTCTCCAATCATCACAAGGACCAAACATCTCCAACTACAACAGGACAAGAGCCAGGATTTGCGCCGAGGCCTGTGTCCCACCAGGGTGCACTCTCTCCATGACTGCATAAGACCACAGCCATGCTTTGTGAGTTCCATCGCTCTTGACTGTTTCTTGTACGCTTGCCTTCCTCCTAGTTGAGTGTCTTGAACTAATTCTTTTCCTACTTAGCTGGAGAGCTTCCTTCTTTTTTTTTTTTTTAAGATTTTATTTATTTATTTGAGCAAGAAAGAGAGCATGAGCAGAGGGAGAGGGAGAAGTAGGCTCCCCACTGAGCAGGGAGCCCAATGCGGGGGTCAATCCCAGGACCCTGAGATCATGACCTGAGCCGAAGGCAGACGCTTAACTGACTGAGCCACCCAGGTGCCCCGGCTGGAGAGCTTCCTTAAGGAATTATCTTTTAAAGGTTAGGTGGGTGGCAAGCATACTTTGAGTCTGTCTTATATACTTTTTTCTCATGCCTTCACATAATAATTTGAGTGGTTATAGATAGGGTCCCTATATTTTCCTCTCTAACTCATTCTAGCATTTAATGTTACAAACGAGAAATCCAGTACTACTGTGACCTTTCCTCCTTTGTAGCCAATTTACTTTTCCTGTTTAAAAGATATAGGATTTTTCTCTTGGTTAGAACTCCAAAACTTCAGATATATACCAGTTTGTGCCTTGATAAAATTGAGATTTTTCAATCTAGATTCATGTATTTCTTCTATTAGGAAAATTTTTTTTTCTGTTTCCTTGATTCACTGTTTTCTACTTCAGTATTCTCATTTTGTGGATCTTGGACCTGCTAGCTTAATTTTATATGTTTCTTACCATCTATCATCATAATTCCCATCTCTGTCTTCATGCTCTGCATTCAGGAAAATTTCTCCAAGTTGTCTTTGAATTGAACTAATCCTATTTTCAGCTATAGCCCCTTCTGCTAGTCACTATTGACTTTTTAAAAAAATTTTTTTCTTAGAACACTCATGTTTTCTGATTTCCTCTTTCTTTCAGCCTTTTCTTTATTGATTCAGTATCTTTTAAAATGTCTCTAAGAGGGCACCTGGGTGGCTCAGTCAGTTGGGTGTCTGCCTTCGGCTCAGGTCATGATCCCAGGGTCCTAGAATCGAGCCCCGCATCAGGCTCCCTGCTCCGTGGGGAGTCTGCTTCTCCCTCTGCCACTTCCCCTGCTTGTGCTCACTCTCTCTCCCCTCTCTCTCTTTGTCAGATAAATATATAAATTATCTTTAAAAAAATAAAAATAAAATGCCTCTGAGGATATTCATTGGACATTTAAATTTTCTCTTCTGTTTTGTACATTAATTCTGTTTCAGTCAGAAATATTTGCTCTGATTTTTCAGCCTGATCCCCCTCTTTGGAGTTGCTAATTCTCCTCGTAGTTCTGATGTGCTCTTTGTCTTTTTTGTAATTCTCAGTGAAGACCTATGCTGGCCAGGACTGGTAGCGGACATGGATTTTGTCAGCTACTGTCAAGATCACTACTTGAGTTTCCCAGCAAAACCAGCCAGGTGGAGTTAGAAGGGATGGGTTTTGAGGTGGGCCTCTCTTTGGGTCACAGGACGAGGGCAGGCCGGTAGACAGATGACCCCCTTTAGGCTCACGAATGGCATCAGCGACCCCCACCGAGCCCCCGCCACGAACAATAGCGTTCACACCTTGTACAGCCTGGGATGAAGCCTGTGGCCAGTTTCTCTGTGCGAGGCCAGCACGAACCCCCAAATTCTTCAGTGTGATCCCTATTTCTGCACAATGACACCCTCGCTTCCCACTTCCCACGCCTAATGCTTACCCTGAATTTCACAGTTACCCCACACCCACCCTCAATGAGTGTGAGCCAGTCAACACCGACAAGCCATCTGACTCATGCAGCAGCTGACAGGCTTGGGAGGGAGCAGGAAAGCCACAGGGAGATGCCCAGTCTTCTTGCCCAGACAGTGGGTGCGACCCCAGGAGACTGTGGGCCAGTGGAGGGCAGAGACGGTGTCTTCTCTCCCTCCTGTGTCTAGTACCTAGCACAGTGCCCCCACATGCTCAGTCAATGTCACCAGATGAAGGGCATACACTCCCAAGCCCGCAGGCTGTTGTTTCAATTTTGCTGTCGTTTGGCATGTCCTTCCCACCCCCGCTGTTGCTCACTCTCATGCCCAGGCTCAACCATCTTTGGTTCAGACTTCAAGGTTCAGCTCAAACAACACCTCAAAGGGACAGCGTCTCTGGCCCTTCCCCTGTGCCTCCATCTTTCCTATCCCAGCGCCTGCGGCACTCTGTACATGTGTAACACAGTTACTCAGGCTCGTGGCAGGTGCCACGCAAATGTATAAGGGATCAAATGCACAAATACGTCAATCCGCAGTGAGCTGTGAGCGCAAGGCAGGGATCACATCTCATTCAAGTTCACTTCACTGAGGGGAGGGGCACCTGGCACAAGAACAGCCAAATATTGTGTAATGGAACTGAATGATACCCAGGAGATTATTATCCTCGAAGTAGGGTATTTCCATATGATTATCAAACTCTAGGAGATCAAAAATTCCTAATGGTGGAATCTCAGGCACCATAATCCCCCTGGATTCAGAAAGGGGAATGGAAGGAAATTTGTCACTGAGCAACTTAAAATCTGCCAGGCACTGTACCAGGTGCTCTCATCATCATAAAACAGGACCTGATATTTACTGAGTGTTTACCTATTGCCAAACAATATTTTGAGTATTTTACATTTGAAAGTGTTATGAGATAGATAACAATATTGTCTCTACTTTCCAATAGAGTAACTCAAACCAGGAGGCAATTAACTTGCTCAAAACTGCAGAGCTAGTAAGTGGCAGAGCTCGGGTTTCAACCCAGGCAGTCTGGTTCTAGAATCTGGCTGGGCCCCTGATCACTATGGTACATCACTTCATTCATTTAGTGTCCACACCAGCCCTGGTAAGTAACTCTCCCCTGCTGCACAGGTCAGGGGACCGAGGCTCACATGATATCCAGATGACATTTACTGAGGTTAGACCCTGGCAGAGGTTGGGAAGCCAGGTCTCTCTGACTTCTAAACTGATACCACCCCCAAACCCAGCCTCCCTGAAATGGGGGCACAGAGGGCAGCCTCCTGGGTGAGCATCACACCACAATCCCCACGTGCTTTCTGTGGGATAGTGCCACGAAAGTCAGGGTGCCAATGGCATCCCTGCATCCTAGGGAGTCCTGAGCAGATGGGGCACTGGGCACACAGACACTTGAAAAGCCAGTGAGCTGAAGACTTGCCATTAAAAATGACTTCCATTTCCTGAGGGCTTGCTGTGGGCCTGAGACATTATTTACATTTGGCATCTCTTAATTCTCTCCACAATCTGCTGAGATAGGTATTACAAACCTACCCCCCCCCCCATTTTACAGCTAAAACTAGGGCTAGAAAAAAGGAAGATCATGCCCAAGTTCCCTCGGCCAGTGAGCAGGAGAGCTGGATTTTGATTTCACGTGTGTCTGCTGCCAAAGTCGATGATCCTGACCAGGAAGAGTAGCCCGATTTCACCTGTACCCTGAAGACATTACCCTGCAGACCTGGTTCAGAGCTGCCAAGTCTGTGGAAGTTGATGGGAAGAATGGGGAGGGGGTTCCGATTTGGCTCAGAGAGGAGTTAAAAGGACATCTCAGTCAAGAAGCAGGAAATGATGGGGCACAGGGAGAAGAGCTGGGGAGAGGCACAGAGTTCACAGGGGAATGGTGTGCATGTGGGGGCTTCCCAAGGCCATCTGCCTGCGGGAGGTGAGCAAGGGAGGGAGATGGGACCTAAGGGAGCCACGTTCCGATGTCTCGAATGCACAGTGAGAGCCTGCTCCTGGGCGCAGGTAAGGAGTCATTGCCACAGGCCGCAGGTCCCGCCTTCACGCTCTGTGCAGAAGGAACCTCCCAGGTCTTGGGTTCAAGGTCAGAAGTCAGCAGATGTTCAGGCTTGCAGCTTGTTCAGAGCTTCTGCCACATAGCCCATGAACCCTGTTCAAAGGCTCCCTCGCAGGGACCACAGTGGAAGCACAGTTGGTGGGGGCCCTGGCTCCAACCATGCTGGGGGACACACATAGTCACGGAACCGCAGCCTGACCTCCAGCCCAATCAGCTGGTGCCCCTGGGACCAAGAAAAAATGAGGCATGCTCCTGACAAAGGAAGGCCACTCACCAGGAAGTTACTGTTCCCCACTCTCCCTAGAGCAGACACCACACCCAGGCTGACCATTTCCTCCCAGGCATCTCCTCCCCCAGCCTTTACCTGGCGAAAAGCTGATTTAAAATCGACACACAGCAATTTACGGAGCAGTGCTGAAACGCCCAGCGTTGTGCAGCTTGCAATTGGGATAATCAGGGTTTAAGACATAATCCCTGCCCTCAAGGAATCTGCAAAGTCTTTGCACGAATAAAACCCACAAAAACAGCCACAACAATAGAAATCGTTACCATTCAGTTAGCGCCCAACCACTACACATTAGCACACATATTTAATCATTAAAAAATTACAGCAGAGACAGTCACCGGGACTTCATGCCTCAGCGTTCCTGTCTGTAATGTGACTATAAGTCATGCTCAACTGATATCAGAGTTGCAAATTAATGAAGCATCCAGTCACTTAGTGCCCCAGCAATCAAGAGATGGTAATCTGATAGAGGCCAAAACACTAAAAAAATGAAAATAAACATAATTTAAAAATTAAAAACACCTGAAAGCCCTATCCACCCTAAATTAAGGTGAATCAGAAACCAAGGGATATAGAGAAGGTAAGCAGTAGGTTAGTAAGAAATGCCTGCATGAGACTCACGTCACAGCTGGGTGGCCTATTGCATGAACTGATGCTCAGGACCCAAGAAAGATGAAGGGAGAGCAAACGCCAGGACACGCAGCATCAGCCAACCCAGGCCATCGGGGCCAGAGGCCTGTGGAGGCTCCTGCCAGCCCTGATTGGTATTGCTGAGATCAGTTCAGAAAAGCACACCGCACCCGTCAGCTCTGGGAAATCATGGAGACAGCTGAGAACTTCAAGGGCTGATCCGTGACAGCCCCGTGGGAGCACCTGGCCCCTGGAGGCTTGGCACTGTAGCCTACCTCTCCATGACCCTCTCAGGGCTTCAGTATCTTCCTCTAAAGGAACTAGACAATACCAGCAGTTCTTTAACCACCGGAGGTGTATGGATCCTTTCAGGAACCTGAAAGTTATGGACTTGCTCCTCAGGAAAAAAATACACATATATCTGGCATAAATTATCAGGGATGTTTCTGGCGCCTTCCACCCTACCCCAGGAGCCCAGGTAATAACCGTTGGGTAGGAGATCTCTAATGATGACTTGAGGTCTAGACAAGTCAGTTGAGGTTCTACTGCTAGCAGGCCTCGAGTGCCAGGCTCAAGCTGGGTTTAGGGCTCAAGCAGTAGTAAGCCATGGAAGGTAATAACCAGGGAACGATGTGCTCAAAGTATCCACCGATCCAAGTTCTGTGTCTTCTTCACTAAGGACCCAGGACCAAGCAAGCTTCATTTACAACCGGCAGCAGGCAGATGCCCGTTTACTAAGGAAGCTGGAAGAAATCCTTGCTGTTGATCTGAAGTGACCCAATGGGCCCAAATTCCCTCAGAAGAATTGCATCTTTCTGACCCCACAACAGCAGGTAAATAACTCCATCTCACGGTGCTCACCAGCAAACGTGGGCACCTTGCCCTTTAGACGCAAGATGCTTCTTGGTTCTCTGGGCAGCTTGTGGATGCATATGCTTACCTGGCTGTCCTGCTCAGGAGACATCTGTCGCTCACCCCAGTCCAGACTGCCAGTTGGCCTGAAGGGTTGGAACAAGAATTCAGGACCCTGCTGACACTGAGAATTAGGTTTCCCACTTCCCGCTTAAGATATCAAGTCAGAACTGAAGTCTAGTCTTCGTGGAAACTCATCTCTCCTTTGGGATCGTGAGGGAAAGGGGCCTGTGGGCTTCGAGAACAGACTGCAAGAAAAATCCCGTGTGGGGTGCCTGGGTGGCTCAGTCGTTAAGCGTCTGCCTTCAGCTCAGGTCATGGTCCCAGGGTCCTGGGATCGAGCCCCACATCGGGCTCCCCGCTCCGCGGGAAGTCTGCTTCTCCCTCTCTCACTCCCCCCTGCTTGTGTTCCCTCTCTCGCTGTGTCTCTCTCTGTCAAATAAATAAAATAAATCTTTTAAAAAAAAGAAAAATCCCGTGTGAGGCGGGAGGAGGTCTCAGCCCATGGTTCTCACCCCTGGCTGCACGTTAGCATCACCTGGGGAACTTGTAAACTATACTGATGCTGATTCACGTGGCCAGGTGAGTCTAACTCTCTCCAGGTGAGTCTCATGTGCAGCCATGGCTGAGAACCGCTGTCCTAGGCAATCCAAACATGGACTAAAGTGCCCTGAGGAGAAGCAGTCAGGGGTGAATAGCACGAGCTCTGTGCAGTGCCCGGGGACAAGTTCACTTCCCATTTGTGAAGGGTAACAGAAAGGCTTCTTGGAAGCTGGGTCTTTCCACAGGCTGATAAGGCGGGGGAGGGCACTGCAGACTGAGGGAATAGCTCAAGCAAGGCTCCAAAGTCGGGAGAGCCTACTGGGAATCGAGGCCCTTTGCTCTTTTTGGGTCTTGTCTCACCAAATATACTCTAAAATGCCTTTTATAATAAGCCTGGCCCCACAGCTCCTACATTCTTTGAGGCAGAATGTTCCCACCTCCGTGCTTACTTCTTTGTTCTTGTAAAGGACCGTTCTGGAATGGAGACTAGAGGTGAAAGAGGATGGGGTGGTAGATTTCTGAGTAATTTTACAAGCATTTTCACATAGATTTTTTTTTTCATTCACTCCTGGGAAATCTCTGGGATGTGGGCAAGAGAATTATAACCAG
Source organism: Phoca vitulina (assembly GCF_004348235.1). Classification (NCBI taxonomy): domain Eukaryota; kingdom Metazoa; phylum Chordata; class Mammalia; order Carnivora; family Phocidae; genus Phoca; species Phoca vitulina. Next base: position 690,179 of record NW_022589719.1, on the reverse strand, counting down.
CATTACTGAAAATTACAGACGAGGACAGGAGAAGTCAGGTCCACTGCTAAAGGCCACACAGGCAGCCGCCAGAAGAACAGGGTCCAGAGGGCACCTGAGGGGCTCACTCGGTTAAGCGGCCAACTCTTGGTTTCAGCTCAGGTCATGATCTCTGGGTCATGAGATCGAGCCCTGCATTGGGCTCCACACTGGGCATGGAGCCTGCTTAAGATTCTCTCTCTCCCTCTCCCTCTGCCCCTCCCCCCACTCATGTGCTCTCTACATAAATAAATAAATAAACAAACAAACAAATAAATATAAATGATGCTTTTGAAGAATATTTATTGACATTAACAAATGCTCCCTCTATAATGGTAAATAAAATTAGATCTGAGTGCATGGCATTATGGATTAAATTCACTCGTTCTACAAGTGTGCCAGGCATTGTTCCGGGCACTAATGAATTAGCAGGGAACAAAACATGAAAATCCCTCCTCCTGTCAAGCTTCTTTTCTGGAAGGGGAGACAGACAATAACCACATAAATAACAAAAAGATACGGGGCATCAGACAGTGGTAAGTGCAATCACGAAAAATGAATCAAGAAGGGAGCATGATAGAAGGGGATTTTTTTCCCCTTTATGCCTTAATATATTTTCTAACAAATACTGTATTTATGATCAGAAAAAATACTTTAAGAAAAAGCAACACCAAAAAAGTGATGGAGTTAGGAGCTGAAGTTAGCTCACAACTCGGACCTCAGCTGGGATTCAGCCATGTAGGTTCTGCTGGTAGACTGCTGGGTAGGGGAGACAGACACTGGCCGGCCAAAGAAGGCAGGCAACTGGTCTGGGGTGACCCAGGGGACGGGGCAGTTACTTGAGGCAGCAGCCCACTTCCTAGCGCCAGGCTTGGACACAGGAATGTGGCATTAGTAGAGTTCTCAGAATTGGGGGCAGTACTGACAGTAAGACACCCCAATGCCCCCAAGTCACCCCCACAATTTCAAATGTGCATCAATATCCTCCCCTAAGTGAAGCCAGGCTGGATTTCTGAGCCCAGGTGGAGCTGAGCCTGCAAGGGGTGAGTGGGGTTCTAATCCCTGTTCTGCCCCTGTCCTTCCAAGGTAACATAACTACCCCCCAAGTGGGTGATGAAATCAATAGCCTCCATGATGAGCAGTTCCTTACAAGTTGAAAGGTCATACAAGTTTCTACAGTCTTTCTTCCTATCTCTTTCTGGGACTGTCCTTTGCCGCGGCTCCAGTCCACACACGGCAGATTAATTATTGAGGCCACTGAATATAAAATAAATGGATGCACAGGATGAGGGACATAATAGAACAAATAAGAGCTTCAAGTGGGTCAGAGGTAGGTAGGGGGTTCTAAGAGATGGCCGGCTCAGGCCAAGTGCTTCCTATTGGTACTCTGCTCCTTCACTCACCCAACTGGAGGGCTTCCTTGGGTAGATGTGCTTCCTTAAGAATACCAACTCACTGAGAGATTTCACTCCATCAACATCACTCATGGGCATCCTCACCGTGGTCCAGCTTCTCACCCTGGCCCTGCCTGGGTTGGGGAATGGATCCATAAGCCAGTGAGGTGGCTAAATATGGTGGGGCATCCAAGGCCATCAGGAGAGAGGAAACGGCACCACAAAGGCTATTTGCTTTTTCTTAGGCCCAAAGAACTCCCCCAGGGCATCCTGATAGCACATTTCCTTCCTGCCTCCTTCCGGGAAAGGCATCATAACTCAGAGGCTTGAGCAGATGAGAGTCCAAATTTTAGCTCAGCCCCTCCTTAGTCATGTGATCTTGGGCAAGTTACTTCACCATTCTGGGTCCCTGTTTGCTCATCTGCAAATAAGAGGTTCATCTACCTTGAGTAGTCTTTGAGAAAGTGAGTACAAAGAGCAGTCACTGAGGGCCTGACACCTTATAGGTGCTGAGTAAATAGTAACTGTCACTCATTCTTTCTTATTCTTTCTCCTCCTTCCTACTCTTGATAAGGAAAATCTGTGTCCTACGATGGCCGATGGAGCCAGCAAGAGAGTCCCAGTCCTTGCCCCAGGGCTCTTCAGCTTCTTCTCCCTGCTCTGCTTCCCACGCGAACCAATCCGGGTTCTTCTCCCTGCCCCACTTCACGCACGCGCCAAAAGTGCCAAGTATGCGGAAGTAGAAATGTATATATTGCCCCCTTTGTGTGTGCTCGGGGCTCAGGTCTTTGGAGACCACTCTTCTCTGAGCCCGCCAGTGTTAAATAAACATGCTGTCCTCCAAGATCTCCGGGTGCCACTTTGTTCTTCTGTTGGGCGATCCGGTCCAGGTTCCGTAACATTTGGTTCCCTGACTGGGAAACACAACCGCACTGGCCCATTGTTGCTACCAGAACAGAATCATAAGGGAGAAGGCACACGCTGCCTAATTTTTGGCAGTCTCCCACCCCAGTCGCCTCAGGCTGGTCCCGCTCCGCTGTTCCTGCTGAACTCGAGGAGACACAATGTTGAGACCACTACGGCTAAGCCTCACCTAAGCTCTTCAGGATGGCCAGACGGGCATCTGATTGGTCTCCTCATCTCAGGAGGCACTCCCCCCCTTTGTCTGTCTCTGTGCCACCACACACGGGGACATCACCATGGGGTCAGGGCAGAGTAAACCTACAGTTCTAGAGACCATGATCAAAAATTTCAAGAGTGGGTTTTTGGGAGACTATGGACTCAGGATGAACCCCGGCAAGTTGAGAACCCTATGTGAATTGGAATGGCCCACCTTTGATGTCGGATGGCCTTCAGAAGGGACATTGGATGTCCTAACAATTCGTCAAGTATGGCGAGTTATAACAGGAGAACAAAGACACCCTGACCAGTTTCCGTACATTGACTCCTGGCTAGGAATTGCTCAGACCCTTCCCCCCTGGGTGCGATTTGCTTGCAATAGTCAGGGACAGGCCAGAGTCTTAATTGCCTCATCCAAGTGACCTAAAGAAAATCAGCAAAAGCCCCAGTCTCCACAAATCCTAGCAGAGATCCCGAGGATGAACCGACCCTGCCCCCACCGTATGTACCCCCAAGACCACCTACACCTGGCCCTTCTGCCACCATCCCCAGGCCCAGAGGGTTCACAGGCGCCCCCAGGCCCAAAAGATCCACTTTCTTCAGGACCAGCAGCCAGGCTGCACCCCAGGCTGGGTGCAAGCACCCTCCAAATGCCGGTATGAGAGACGCAGGAACCCGGGAGGCACGATGAAGATGGGACGGTCCAACCTGGCCGTTCCATGATGTATTATCAGCCCTTCTCCACCACCAGCCTCCTCAACTGGAAACATAACACCCCATCCTACTCTGAGAAACCACAGGCAATGGTAGACCTCATAGAATCCCTCTTCCAGACTCATCGGCCAACCTGGGAAGACTGCCAACCGTTACTCCGCACCCTGTTTAACACAGAGGAAAGGAGGAGAATAGTGAAAGGTGCACGGCAGTACCTGGAAGAGCACACACCAGCGGGAGTCATCAACCCTGCTGCCTGGGCTAATATGGCCGCACCCGAAGAGCGCCCAGCAGGGGACTTCACCACAGCCAAGGGACAGGCCCACATCCACCGGTGCCAGGAGGCCCTCCTCCGGGGAATCCGGGCAGGAGCTAAGAAACCCATGAACATGACTAAGGTATCCTTGGTCACTCAACAACCAGGGGAGTCCCCCGGGGACTACTACGAAAGACTATGTGAAGCCTACAGGATATACACTCCATTTGACCCCCAGGCACAGGAAAGCCAACAGATGGTAAACACCTCCTTCGTGGCTCAGGCCACCCCAGACATCAGAAAAAAATGACAGAAACTAGAGTGTTTTGCCAGGATGAACATCACCCAACTAACAGAGATTGCCAACAAGGTCTACAAGAACAGGGAGGTCACAGCCGAAAGGGAAGCTGACAAAAAGATGAAAAAGAAAGTCAGCCTCCTTGCCGCCGCCCTGAAAGAAAAGGACAACACAAAGATGGGGAGACCCCAATCACTGAAAGGGGGGAAGCCCAGAACCCCCTTGGCAAGGGATCAATGTGCCTACTGTAAAGAGGAAGGGCATTGGGAAAATGAAATGTCCCAACTGGGGAAAGGCTCAAAAGCCCAGCGGCTACAAGGAAGAACCCCGAGAGGAGGACCTCATAGGCCTTGTGGGAATGGACTCAGACTGAGGCGGACTGGGCTCTTTCCTCCTTGGCCCCCATGAGCCCACAGTCAAAATGAAGGTGGGAGGCCAACCAGTGACTTTTATAAGTATCAACTGGGGCCGAGCACTCTGTTGTCACCTCCCCAGTGGCACCTTTCAGCAAAAGGACTGCAACCATCCTCGGGGCCACTGGGACACGGGCGATACAACAGCCCTTTTGCCAGGCTCGCCAGTGCGAACTCGGGGGCCACAAGGTCTGACACGAATTCCTTTATCTGCCTGATTGCCCCATCCCTCTCCTGGGCCAAGACATACTCTCCAAGCTTAGGGCTCAGATAACCTTTGAGCCCACTGGACACACTAGCCTCCAGCTGAACCCAAGGCAAGAGGAGATGGGGTCTCTAATACAAGCAATTACCATGCCAAGGGAAGAAGAATGGAGGCTATTCTGTGCCCAGGCCCAACCAAGCAGCCCGCCGGAGTTCAGACTCGCCTTCCCTTCAGTAGGGGCTGAAAACAATCCACCTGGACTAACCCAGAATTGGGCCCTATCATTGTTGAACTGATCCCAGGAGCCCAACCTCAGAGGCAAAGGCAATACCCCCTTCCACAGGAAGCTAAGATCGGCATCCAAGAACATCTGACCAAACTCAAAGAAGCAGGTATTCTAGTCGAGTGCTAGTTGGCCTGGAATACCCCACTCCTGCCAGTCAAGAAGCCAGGAGGGGGATACTGACCAGTTTAAGACCTGCAGGCCATCAACAAGGTGACCATCTCTCTGCACACAGTGGTCCCAAATCCATACACCCTCCTCGGCCAAATCCCAGGGTGAGCCAGATGGTTCACTTGCCTAGATTTGAAGGATGCCTTCTTCTGCCTCCACTTAGCTCCCCAGAGCCAGCCACTATTTGCCTTTGAATGGACTGAACCTGATACAGGGCGCCAGATGCAACTGACTTGGACGTGCCTCCCGCAGGGGTTTAAAAACTCACCAACCCTCTTTGGGGAAGCGCTGGCCGCAGACCTCGCCAGCTTCCCAAGAGAGGCGGCACGATGCACCCTCCTCCAGTATGTGGATGACCTCCTCCTCACCAGTGACACACAAGAAGACTGAACAAAAGGCACAAAGGCCCTCCTACAGCTCCTGTCTGACTGGGGATACTGGGTCTCATGGAAGAAGGCACAAATCTGCCAACAACAGGCCCGATACCTTGGTTTCCTCCTTACCCAAGGGAAAAGAGAACTAGGGCCAGAGAGGAAAAGGGTCATCATCTCCCTGCCACAACCCCAGACAAAAAGGGGCCTACAAGAGTTCCTGGGGGCTGCAGGATTCTGCCGCATCTGGATCCCTGGGTTCTCGGCAATATCAAGACCCTTTTATGATCTCTTAGGGGGACCAGATCAAGAACCCCCTGCCTGGACTGAGGAAGCAGGAGCTGCTTCCACAGAGATAAAGACCGCCCTGGGGTGGGCTCCAGCCCTGGGCCTACCAGATGTAGAAAAACCCTTCAATCTCTTTGTACATGAAAAGGAAAAAATAGGGCTCGGGGTACTCACCCAAACTGTTGGACCCTGGCAACAGCCAGTTGCTTACCTGTCAAAGAAGCTGGACCCTGTGGCAGCGGGATGGCCACCGTGCCTCAGGGCTCTGGCAGCCACAGTTCTACTCATCAAGGAGGCAGACAAACTTACCCTGGGGCAAGAACTTAACATCAAGGTCCCTCATGCATTTGTGTCCCCCGTGAACGCACAGGGACACCGCTTCCTTTCCAACTCTCGGCTAGCACAATACCAAGGGCTCCTCTGTGAAAACCCGTGCTCACCCTCAAAACAGTAAGGACATTAAATCCAGCAACCTTTCTCCCCACGGAAGAGGGGGAACCAGACCATAACTGCTCCGAGGTGACTGATGAAGATCTGTGGGATCAAGCCATAAAGAATCCAGAGCTCACGCTGTTCAGCGATGACAGCAGTTACCTACAGGAGGGTGCCCTGAAAGCGGGTTATGCAGTAACCACAACCACTGAAGTCCTAGAAGCTAAGGCATTACCATGCGGGATGGTCAGCTCAATGGGCTGAATTATATGCCTTAGTCCGAGCCCTCACCCTCGGTGAAGACAAGCGAGTCAACATCTATACTGACTCTCGGCACGCCTTTGCTACTGTACATATACATGGAACCATCTACAAGGAAAGGGGCCTCCTAACCGCAGCAGGAAAAGCTATCAAGAACAAGGAGCAGATACTGAGACTCCTCAAAGCTGTCTGGCTTCCAAAAGAAGTAGCAATCCTGCACTGTAAGGGACACCAGAAAGGAGACGACCCCATAGCGCGGGGAAATCATCTGGCAGATGAGGCAGCCAAGACCGCAGCCAGTGAGGACATGGACAAAGCCCCTTCCCTCACCATGGCCCTAACACCCCCAGAAGGAGTCCCTCCGCCCAGTTTCACTAAAAAGGAAAAGGAATGGGCCATGGCTGAGGGAGCCACCCTGACTGGGATGGTGGATGATGCCAGACGGGCGCATCTTTGTTCCAACAGCAACTGGAGGGCATCTAGTCAAGGAATACCACCGACTCACTCATCTGGGACAAACTGCATTAGAGGCCCTTCTCAAGAAGCACTACTACGTCAGTCAGCTGCCAGCACTGTGCCAAGCAACGAGTGAACGATGCATAACATGTGCTAAAAATAATGCTTGGTCTGCACCACAGCCTCCGCCAGGTGTCCAGAGGATGGGAGCAGCCCCCTTCGAAGATCTAGAGGTAGACTTCACAGATGTGCAGCCGAGCAGGGGGTTCAGATATCTTCTAGTAATAGTGTGCACATACTCTGGGTGGGTCGAAGCCTTCCCGACTAGGACGGAGCAAAGCCGGGAAGTAGCTAAAGTCCTCTTGCGGGAGATCGTGCCCTGGTTTGGCCTGCCATTAACAATCCATAGTGACAATGGACCCGCATCTGTGGCAGACATTGTACAGGTCTTGACCAGATCTCTCAACATCACCTGGAGACTCCACACCGCTTACCGGCCCCAAAGTTCAGGGAAAGTAGAGCGAATGAATCACACCCTCAAGGGAACCTTAGCAAAATTTTGTCAGGAGACTAACCTCCCGTGGCCAGATCTGCTAACTCTAGCTCTCCTGCGTGCTCGCTGCACACCCGGGACATCAGGTTTCTTCCCATTTGAATTAATATATGGACGGCCTCCCCCGTGCTTGGGAAGCCTTCCAGGAAACTTGCACCCCTTGGAGATAAAGGGATAAAGGAACAGTTTCAGGCCCTGGGGGCCACCCTAAATAAATTACAAAAGTACACCAATGAGAGGGCTCCAATCTCCTTAGGTTCTCAGGTACACTCCTTCCAGACAGGGGACTCAGTTTGGGTCGAAGATTGGAAGAAAAACCCCCTCAAGCCACAGTGGACAGGGCCCCACACTGTTGTTCTAACCACCCTTATTGCCCTCAAGGTCTCAGGTGTCACCCCGTGGGTCCACCACTCCAGAGTGAAGAAAGCTCATCATTCAGACGAGGAGCCGTGCCAGTGGAGAGTCCAGCCAGACTTCACGAACCCACTCCGGCTTCACCTTCGACAAGACCGCACTGACTGATGGACACCTGCTCACTGTGGTTCCTGGCTCTCATCGGTGTGATTTCCCTCATCTTGGGAGTCGGAGTCTATGCTGTTGCCCCTCCTGACTGGACTTCCCGCCAGAGGCTTACTATTGTCATTGCTTACTGGGTGTCCCTAGGGTGTATTACTGCACTTACTTGTCCACGGGTTTCATCTGCTGACAGGTTAGCCACGATGGTTCCCTCTACCTAAGGTCGTAGACCCCACTTTTACTGGCCCTCTGCTGTCTGCTCCTGAGCGCATTTCACCATGGTTTTCCTGGCCCCATTCAGTCCTGGTCTTCTGCTGCCTGGTGTGCTGTTCCTCCTCACTGCCTCTAGCTTGCCCGGCCAGGCAAGGGGGGCAAACTCTCATATCACTGTTACTGGTAAATGGACTTTCCAGCTTATCCCCCTCAATCCCGCACCAGCGCTCCCACTGACTTCTTCCACCTGGGATGGGCACACACCAAAGGTTAACCTCCATTTTGATGGATGCCAGCTTCTTGATACATCCTGGGAACCTCATAGACAGTGTTCCTACCATGGCCCTCACTCAGGTTACCGGCTGGTAGATATCTACATCTGTGGGGCCCCCATGCCTCAACAGCCAAACACCTGCCCTCAGTTCTGCTCGCAAGCCTGGGGACGTGAGTCATGGGTGGCGACTTGGCCGGGAATGGAATGATGGTCCGCCAGGTGGTGCCTCAAACAGTGCAGTGACATCCGGATTTCCTTGTCATGCAACGCCACCCCATCCTCTTGCCCTAACAATCACTGTATACCACTCATCCTCTCAGTCTTAGAACCCAATGCCACATCATGGGCTACAGGAATCATTCTCCTGTTGTGCCAATATCACCCTATGGGAACCGACCCCATGGCCAAATTTATGATTAAGTCCATGTTCACTCTCAGCCTTACAGTCAACCTCCAGAGTCAGACAGAAAATAACTCGCCCTGGCGCATCCCTGGGTCCCCCATCCACATGCAGCAAGCTTCTATAGCGTAACCGTTAGGTATGATTAACGTCTCCCACCAAGCGCTTAACCACTCAAATCCACCCCTAGCATCTGACTGCTGGATCTGTATGAAACCCAGTCCCATCCAATACCTAGGTGTCATTCTCAACCAATCTGCCATGTCACCTCCCACCTCAGCACTAGGGACCTCAGATTACCCCTTTCTGGCTCCAGTACCACTGTATGGCAACTCGTCCTCTCCCATCATGGGCCACAGTTGGGTCTGTGCTCCTAACAACACTTCTCTGGCTTGTGATCAAGATGTATACATCTGCATCACCCCACACAATCAATCATGCACGCTTGTCAGCCTCTTACCTGATCTTTCAGTCCTCCCCTGGAGCGATGCCCCACTCACATGGAGACCTCCTAGCCCCCCTGGATGTTCCCCCGTGGCCATCCCTCTTATCGTGAGCCTGCTGGCCGCATCAGGTGTTGCCCTCGGCGCCACTGCGTCGGGATGTCTCAGGTGCAGTACCAGGGGTTAACTCAGGAACTTACGGCGGATTTTTCCGCCCTCACTCAGTCGGCCCTGGCCCTGCAGCGCCAACTCGATTCACTGGCCTCAGTCGTCCTCCAAAACAGGTGCAGGCTCGACTTGCTCATGGCCACGCAAGGGGGGCTCTGCCTCTTCTTATAGGAGGAATGTTGTTTCTATGCTAGTGAGTTGGGGGTGGTCCAAGAAACTCTGACCCAGTTACAGGAACGAGTACATCGCCAGTGGGAAACACTCCAGCGGACAACTTTGTGGGATACCCTCTCACAATGGTTCCCTTGGTTCACCCCCCTCATCGGCCCCCTCTTATTGCTTCTCCTCATAGTAGCATTTGGTCCTTGTATTCTTAATGCCCTTACTAGGTTTATCACTACTCAAATTGCTAAAATCAGACTCCAGTTACTCCTTACTCACATCACCCCATAGAAGATGAAAATGATGCCCTCTACACTAGGTGTTTAAAGGGGCATCAAAGGGGGGAATGATAAGGAAAATCTGTGTCCTAAGATGGCCGACTGAGCCAGCGAGAGTCCCAGTCCTTTCCCCGGGGCCCTTCCGGGTTCTTCTCCCTGCTCAGCTTCCCACACGCACCAATCTGGGTTCTTCTCCCTGCCCCACTTCACGCATGCGCCAAAAGTGCCAAGTATGCGGAAGTAGAAATGTATAAATTGCCCCCTTTGTTTGTGCTCGGGGCTCAGACCTTTGGAGACCACTCTCCTCTGGGCCCTCCGGCGTTAAATAAACCTCCTGTCCTCCAAGATCTCCGGGTGCTGCTTGGTTCTTCCGTCAGGCAATCCAGTCCAGGTTCCGTAACACTCTCAGAGCAGCTTGGCGTCCAACAAATGGATTTTCTCCACCTGAACCACGAAGAAAGTCGAGCCCTGCGTTGGGCCTTTCTTGTTGTGCCCTTGGACCACACCACTGTATGGATAACAGTTTCAGCATTGTGAGTCCACAAGGATTCTCTTTCCAAGGGAGAAGAAGATTGGAACAGTTCTCCTGGGGCCTGGGCTGCCAAAGCCAGACTGGCTCTTCTCTGCTCTCTGCTGCCCCCTGTTGGTTCAGAGCCTGAAGACCCAGTTGCCCACTTTGCCCATGGGGTTATTGATACCTTTCACAGAGATGATGATGATAGAAAGGCAACTCCAAGCAGTTAAAAAAAAAAAAAAAAAAATTAACAAAAAAACTCTCGAGGTCTGTAGACACGAGTCTCAGAACCAGTTCTGCCCAGTCCTGCTTGGCTGCTTTAGGGTACTAACCACTCAGGTACCCCCGTGATCTGAGGCTTTGACATAAAGGGGAAACCATTTTGCTTTACCACTTGGGGTTCCTCACTACATCTTCCAGAGAGAAGGAGTTTGAATAAGTTCTGCAAGAACCTGGCAGGAATGTTGCCCTTTCTTCCATGGTCAGGCCTATGTCAGGCATTATCAACTAATGGCTTTCTTTCTTTCCAGCAGAACACAGACCCAGCCTCAGGATCCTTCTTAGCACAGCTGTACTCCAGCAGCCAGTGCCAGTCATTGCATGAGATTAAACCTGTTTTACATCTTGGGGTTTGGAGCTCGAGCCTGGGCCCTGCAGCCACGGAGTAGATATGGAACAAGACTTCCTGCTGTGGGCACACCCGCTCCTAGGTCACCTTTCTCCAAATGGGCTGAGTACTTTGTAGTTGCCACCAGAGCAGCCTTGGGCTTCTGTTCTTGAACTATACTAGCTGTTTTATTTAGGAAATTTACTAAAGGCAAAGTACTAGTAAACTGACACTTAAAAGCATAAATGAGGGGCGCCTGGGTGGCTCCGTTGGCTAAATGTTCAACCCTTGATTTTGACTGGGGTCATGATCTCAGGGTCATGAGAACGCCCTGCTCTGGGCTTGTGCTCAGCAGGGAGTCTGCTTGGGATTCTCATTCTCTCTCTCCCTCTGTCCCTTCCCGCCCCAAGCCTCCACCCTCCCATCCCTGCACTCAGATGTGCACATGCACCCTCTCTAATAAATAAATTTTTTTTTTTTTAAAGATTTTATTTATTTATTTGAGACAGAGAGAATGAGAGAGAGAGAGCACATGAGAGGGGGGAGGGTCAGAGGGAGAAGCAGGCTCCTTGCTGAGCAGGGAGCCCGATGTGGGACTCGATCCAGGGACTCCAGGATCATGACCTGAGCCGAAGGCAGTCGCTCAACCAACTGAGCCACCCAGGCGCCCCTAAATAAATTTTTTTAAAAAAGCATTACTGAGCCTAGGAAAGGCAAATAAGTGGGCATGTGGATGATATTGATGGATGGATTTCCGCTAGTATTTCCAGTTATCCCATTGGAGTAGCTAAACAGGAGCACGAGATACTTGTCGCCTCCTGGCTGGGTGACTACAGCAGAACAGAGAAGCAGAGCAGAACTGTAGGGCCAGATCCTTAGTGTTCGAGCTTCCAAAAGCCTTCAAGGCTCTTGAGTAATGAGACCTGGGATTTTGAGCAACAGTTACCTGAGTCTTGTAAGAGTCAGAGTGTAAAGTTTATTCTGTAAACGACAGATCTGGAAGAAAATGTGACCACCCCAAGTCACTCCTTACCACTCCCCATCACTCCCCAGACTAAGTAATCTCACGTGCTCTTGTGAGAAGAGGAGGGAGAGGGTGAGCAGAGAGCTCAGATTTAGGGGGACCTCAAGAAGAGCCCCTGTGCCCTGTCTGCCCCCACCTATGACCCAGGCCCCAGGGCAGGACACGTCGGGCATCTGAGAGCGGAGATCCTGGAACGCACTTTCCAGGTAAAGGCCTGGGCAGGTGACAAGTCTGGCTGTGTTTTCCCCTCCCAGAACTAAGGCAGGGAAGGGAAAATTAAGTAGAAATGGTTGCAAGAAATATGACCTGTGTTTTTCTATACTAAAGTGGCAGAAACCTAATCTCAGTGAAATTTTATTCACTCTGGCGGTTTTTGTTTTTTGTTTTGTTGTGTTGTGTTTTTTTTTTTTTTAGCTCTTCTCCTTTATGCTGTTGATTTTGTTTGGGGATACCAAAACACTGGGGAAAGAGGTGTCTATTCTCAGTCATCACCTGGCCCCCTGTCATCCACTGGGATGCTGCTGGGCCCATCTGGTCTCTGGGTGTCAGTCCACACAAATGGCTTCTCCAGTGGCCTTGGCCCAAGGCCTGCTGGGTCTCCATGTCCTGGTGTACAGGACCACATTCTACTGCGTTCCGTGCTTTGTGTGAGCCTGTGAGGACCCCAAGGGGCTGTCTGTGACCACTTGTACCTAACACTCACATACGGTATGACTTTAGGTAACTATGCCTCAGTTTCCTCATCTGTGGAATGGGGATAATAATAGTATGTACCTCATGGAGTTGCTGTGACAATCAAATGAACACATTTTAAATGTCTACAGCCCTACAAATGTATCCGTTCACAGGATTATTTGCTACTCATAATAAAGGGGGTGATATTGGAAAGGTTCCGAATACAAATAGCAAATACGTAATATTTATCACAGGCATTCTGATGTGATTCCTGGGTGGGAGAGAAAGTGTGAGGCTGGGCCGGGGCTTTAGGAACAACACACCACATCATACTGGAAAGTGCTGATATTCCAAGTGAGACCCAACAGATCTGTCCCAGAGGCTGCCTCTGCGCTGGGCATGGCTTTCAGTTGCTGGATGAAGACGACTTGGAGGTCCTGATGTGAAGGGCAGGCGGCCACATCAGTAGGAGGGGAAAGAAGAAGTGGGGACCTCCAGGGTCTCGGGACACTGGCTCTTTGATCAACCAAGGTTAGATCCTTCCACTCTTTTGTAGCCAGCATGGCCTTACCCATGTGAGCTGGCTAACTCCCTGCCCTGGCCCCGGGCAAACCTACAGGAGTGTCCCGTGTGTGTGAGCTCCATTGTCACGAGGCCAGACCCACCACAGAGAGCGGGAGGAGCAGAGGCTTGTTACACTGCCCCATGGCTGGATGCTCGGCCAGGGTACCAGGTAGAGAGGGCACAGGCTTGAGTCCAGGTGGCCCCAGATGTCAGCCAGACCAAGTACCCCGGAGCCAACTTAGCAGTCCCCTTAGCACAAAATCAGCACCCAGTCTGAATAAACTGAAATGGGGCCTGTCCTGGATCAGCCGAACGGCTCTGTGGCTCTTAGATTCCACAGTCCTCACGCCCACGTGCTTCACCGGCTGAGTCTTACCTTCTGCACTTTGGTTTCCATTTACAGTTGTCTGTTGGGTCACATCAGCTTCTGGAGGAATGCCCCAGTCCAAAGATGGTAAATAGGCCTTATTTTTTGTGCCAACTTGTATTGATTGATAGTACTTGCTTGGGATTCAGTGTTTGGACCGTGGCCAACTCAGGGGGCAGGATCATTTAGCACTGACTGCCCCAGGGTCGGGGAGCAAGAGAGGCAGTAAACGTGTGGTATGCTGGTCATCTCTGCCCCAGGCCCATCTTTCCAAATGAGGATTCTTCACCCCCTGTTGGAAGCATGGATAAAGAAAAGAGAAGGGACAAAATTGGGCTCTGGGGGGCTCAGGTTGTTGCCAGAGGTGGGTTCACCAGACTCTAGATGCAATCACCAGAGCCTTTTTGGGGACCATTAGCGATTTACCCGGTGGTAGCCTAGGACTGCCTGTCTGGCCCCATTAGTCCTTAAAGGTGGGTTGGTCAACCGCCCCAGCTGGCCTAGGACTGTTCTGGTTTGAACACTGAAAGTCTCAAATACCAGGAAACTCCTCAGGCCAACCAGGACAACTGGTCACCCTACAGACAGGAGATATAAAAGCTTTAACTGCACCCACAGGGCTGAACTGCAGCTTAGTAACCAGGAGCACACTCTCCTCTTTAGAAAGAAAGATGTGCCAGGTACCTTTCAAGAGCTTATGCCTGGATGCACCCAGTGGCTCTTACATGAAATGTTTATCCAAGAGCCTAAGGACTTTCGATTCCCCCGATGCTTCCTTGTGAATGAAGATGAAGTACAGGGGACCTTGGAAAGAAACCCATCTGGAGCCAGTATGCTCAGTGGCTCCTACCTTCTCCAGGAAATAAGACCTATGGGATGCACCCACACAGCACCTCTGCTAGCGACTGACTCATCACAGAGAGCACAGATAAAATGCTAGGTGCTCTGGCCACGGACTTGGGCATCCTCTCTCCCCTGCAGGGGGAAGACACTCTGAACCTAGCCTAGTTTCACTAATCTGCTCCTCCTTTCTCCAGCTCTGTTGAGCACTACGAGACCTCCCAATGGCTCACACCAATAAGCCAGCTGCAACTAACAAGAATGCTTTTCAGGTGCTCACAAGACCTCTTTCTGTGGCATCCAGGAAAGAGGAAAACATTCCTTCTTGCTTGTCTCTAGAAGTGTACTTTTCAAAGACAACAAAGGGGAAAGAGGGAGGGGGAGGGGTGAAATCAGGGCACAGAGTAAAATCATTTGCTTTGGTCAAATTTCAGAATTAGCTCTCCAAAGGAAAGGAAGAAATTTGAAAAGTAACTACGGCTCCCTGGTTTGTGTCCTTTCCACCTGCAACTTGCTGAGCAGAATCTGCACTTGCACTGGGCTATGTCGGCTCAGGGCGACATCTGTCAACCTGGGAGTTTAATTGTTGGTAATAGTATTTCCCTGTTATTCAGGCACCACACAAATAGCATAAATATGATTTAACTACCCTTGCCAGAAATCACAAATTTGTGTCGTGCATGCTGAATGCTAAGGCTGATTAGCACAAAATTTAATTTTCGTTAATATCAGCCCAAGACAAGTAGAGCATGAAATTAACCTGATGTGTTAATACTGTGCTTCACAGTTCCCACTGTATCCTGTAGATGCTCTCACTGGAGACAGGTGCCACTCTGCGTGGGGAAGAACTCTAGCAATCAGCGCTGTCTAGGGGGAGCAGCATGACCTGGCCGGAGGTGGTGTTTCCTGCAGCCGCAAGGAGCTCAGGAAGATGCCGGATGCCAACGCAGGGAGGCACTAGAGGGCAGGTGGCTATTATGGTGGAAATTAAGGACTGGGAGCCTCTGCGGTCCTTTCCAATCCTGGGGCTCTGGGAATTTAAATCTTAAGAGAGCTTCCACAGGTCTGTTGTTAGTATCTAAGACAGGGATTGACAAACTGCAGCCTGTGGACTAAGTCCAGCTGGTTGCCTTTTTGCACAGCCCATGAGCTAAGAATAATTTTTACATCTTTAAATAGTGGGGGTGGGGGGATCAAAAGAAGAATTTGTCATGACGTGAAAGTGATATGAAAGTATCCATCCAGATGGTGGCTACACTTGTGAGCACAGCATAATTTACAGAGAAGTGAATCACCATGTTGTAAACCTGAAACTAATATAACAGTGCGTGTCTGCCATACTGAAACAAACAAAACACTTTGAAACACAAAGTTCAGTGTCCGTAAATTTTGTTTGAAACTCAGCCATGCCATTCGTTTTTCAGTAACAGCAGAGCTGAGTAGTCACTGCAGAGATCATAGGAACTGGAAGGCTCTAAATATGTACTCTCTGGCTCACTACTGGAAAAGCTTGCTGACTCCTGATCTGAGACAATAATAACTTTCAAATGGGCCCTTTGGAGAATGGATCAAGGGCATCAAGGAGAAGTGGGGCTCCAGGCTTTAGCTATCAGTCATACCCAACATGCTTTTGTTTGAAGAAAAGGATTATAGCTAAAAGTGGTTCAGGATATGGATGAGAGTTCAAAATGTTTTCCCTTTGGAGGAGCACGTGTGGCCTGTGAATTATGGGCTGTAGGTGGATCTCCAGATCTCCAGAAGATCCCAGACTAGGCCAAAGTTGTGTGTTTGCACACACGTGCACTCGTGTGTGGACATGTGCATGAATGCATGTGTTCCTCCAACCAAGGAGTTTGGAGTCAGGGACAAGTATACAATGAAATATATTATAATCCTCATGAAGCACATTCCAGGATTTTCCTGTATACACAGACTTCCCTTTCCCTGTGCCTAGCAAACATCTACTTAGCCATTTTTCATAAACTGGCATATATTATTAATTCAATTGAACCATTTGTGGTAAACAAATGTCTACATCAAATCCCTGAGACCTGTGAATGTTGTTGTTTTTTTTGGAAAAAGGGTCTTCACAGATGTAATTAAATTAAGAATTTTGAGATGAAGAGATAGTCCTGAATTATCCAGGTGGGCCCTAACTGCCATCCCAAGTATCCCTATAAAAAAGAAACACAGAGGGGTGTCCGGGTGGCTCAGTCGGTTAAGCGTCTGCCTCCGGCTTGGGTCGTGATCCCAGGGTCCTAGGATCGAGCCCTGGTGTTGGGCTCCTTGCTCGGCAGGGAGCCTGCTTCTCCCTCTGCCTGCTGCTCCCCCTGCTTGTGCTCACTCTCTATATATAATCATGAGGATTATAATATATTTCATTGTATACTTGCCCCTGACTCCAAACTCCTTGGTTGGAGGAACACATGCATTCATGTACATTCATGATCTCTGACAATTAAATAAATAAAATCTTTAAAAAAAGGAAAAGAGAAACACAGAGAAGAAGGCATGTGACAACAGGGGCAGAAACTGGAAAGTTGTGGCGACAAGCCCAGGAGTGCCAAGCAACCGGAAGCTGCATTTTTCTCAACAACCTGCCAGCCTCTTCAGCCTTCTGCCCCCCAAAACTGTTGGAGAATAAATCTGTGTTGCATTAAACCACCAAGTTTGTGTTCCTGTGTTACAGCAGCCTCTGGAAACTAATACACCATTACAAAACGGTTTTATTGTAAACAGTCCCACAGTCCTGAAATAATTATTTTCCTTACATTGCACTGAATACCCACATATCACTCAAAAGCCCATTCAAAGCTTTCCTGTCTTATAAATTACGGCACGGGAAGAGAATGGCAGGACGAAATGAGGGAACTTATTGAAAGCACTGGGCACACCCTAGACACTGTGTACCTGTGAATTCCCTTCTTTCTGTTCTCCCAGCAGAATCAGTTGCCCCTTCCTCTGAGGTCCCATAGCACTTCATACGTATTTTTGTAATTGAAGTATAGTTGACAAGAAATGCTATATTAGGGGCGCCTGGGTGGCTCAGTTGGTTAAGCAACTGCCTTCGGCTCGGATCATGATCCCAGCGTCCTGGGATCGAGTCCCACATCGGGCGCCTGGCTCAGCAGGCAGCCTGCTTCTCCCTCTGACCCTCTCCCCTCTCATGCTGTTTCTCTCTCTCTCTCAAATAAATAAATAAAATCTTTAAAATAAAAAAAATTAAAAAAAAGAAATGCTATATTAGCTCCAGTGTACAACATAGTGATTTGACAATTATATCCATTACAAAATGCTCGGCACGGTAAATGTAGTTACCACCCGTCACCGTAGAATGGCAGTACAATATTATTGACTATATTCCCTATGCTGTACTTTTCGTCTCTGTGACTTACTTATTTTATAACTGGAAATTTATACCTTTAATCCCTTTTATCCCTTGTGCCCATCCACCACCCACCACCCCTCTGGCAACCACGAGTTCTCTGTATTTATGAGTCTGTTTGGGTTTTTTTTTTGTTTTGTCCTTTAGATTCTACATGTAAGTAAAAAATTATGGTATTTATCTTTGACTTATTTCACTTAGCATAATACCTTCTAGGTGCATCCAGGTTGTCATGAATGGCGAGATTTCATTCTTTTTTATGACTAATAGTCCATTGTGTGTATATATATGTATGTACATATATATGTATATTGTATATATACATATGTATATATATAGCACATCTTTATCCATTCATCTATGGACAGGCCCTTCATATATATTTTAATTAGCATTTACCTTTCTCAACTATACTTCAGTGGGTTTTTGTTTTTTTTTTCAAGGCTCTATGCCCAGCATGGAGCCCACCACGGGGCTTGAACTCCTGACCCTGAGATCAAGACCTGAGCTGAAATCAAGTGCCAGATGCTTATCTGACGGAGCCACCCAGGCACCCCTATACTTCTGAGTTTTTAATGCCAGTTACCTCACTTCCCTCTACTGGTGGGCTCTGAACTTCTTAGAAGCAATGATCATACCTCATTCTTTTTTATTGTCTTTTGTTTACTTTTTACTGAGGTTTAGCATACCTACAGTGAAGACCCTATATCTTCAGTGTATAGTTCCAAGAACATTTAGAAACGTCTACACCTGGGGAGCCACCACCCAGATCAAGAGATAAAACACTGCCCACACTTCCGTGCCCCTGCCAGTCAATACCTCCCAGAAGAGCCGCCGCTATGCTGACTTCTTTGACCATAGATCAGTTTTGCCTGTTCTTGAATATCCTATAACTGCAGTCATACAGTATCTATTCTCTGCAATACGGCCTCCCTCACCCAGCCTAATGTTTCTGAGATGCCTCCATGCTGTGACACAGAGCAACAACGTTCTTTTCTGTTGCATGAAATTACCACAACTTACGGACTCACTGTACTGTGAATGGACTCGGGGGCTGCTGGCGTGACTCTCACCGGCAGTGCTGCTACGGGAAGATTCTTGTGCACGTCCTGTCACCAAAGCAAGCATTCGTTTCTGTGGGGCATGAGCAGTATGAGCACGAGTAGAACTTCTGGATCACAGGGTAAGTATATGACCAGCTTTAGGAGATAGTGCCGAATGGTTTTCTAACTAGCTGCACGGATTTTCACTTACTCCAGCAACGTATGAAATCTGGAGCGATGCACCAAATCCTCATGAAACTTTGTTGGTCTTTTTGATTTTAATCATTCTGGTAATAACTACTTCATCTTCTTTTTTCTAACTTTACTGAGGCGTAATTGACAGGCAAAATGGTAAGATAGTGAAAGTGTACATCATGGTGATTTGATATACATATACATTGTGAAAGGCTTCCCCCATCTAGTTAATTAATACATCCCATCACCTTATATATTTATCTTTTTTGGGGGGGGACATTTAAGTTCTACTCTGTCAACAAATTTTAATTATAAAATACAGTATTATCAACTATGGTCACATTATATATTAGATCCTCAGACTTTATTCATCTGATAACTGAAAATTGTACTCTTTTACCAACCTCTCTCCGTCCCCCCAACCCCATTCCTGGTCCCTGGCAACCACTTTTCTATTCTCTATTTCTAGGAGCTTGACTTTCTTTCTTTCGTTCTCTCCTTTTTTATTCCACATATAAGGGAGGCCAAAATTTGTACTGTGTGATCCTGCCTTCCTTCCTGGCCAATAGTGGCCAGATACAAACCTTTGGCTGAAATCCCAGTAAATCATCGGTCAACTACCAACCGATACCACCTTGCATCAAAAAGTGAGCTGGACCTCTTGCAGAAAGTAAAGCAACAAATAAATAATAGAATAGAACACAGCTTTCAACAGGAGCAAATAAGGAAAAGCTGGAATGGCTATGATGAATCAATATAAGCCAAAGATATGAGAAATTATGAGGAAGCAGAAACAATAACAGAGAGATGATATAGGGTAAGGGGGTGGGAGGCAGCTGAGACCAGGACAGAAAGAAGCAGGTACCATGGGAACAAGCAGTGAACCAGAGCATAAAGCCCAAGGCCAAGTTCTGGGGTCACTGGAGTAGCCTTGGATCCAGAACCACCCTCCTGCCCGCAGCTCCATAATGCCCTGTGATAGGGCTTGTTCTAGAATCTCCAGGGGGCACCCGGGTGGCTCAGCCAGTTTAGCATCCGTATTTCAGCTCAGGTCATAATCTCATGGGTCATGGGATCCAGCCTCAGGAGTGCGGAATCTGCTTGAGATTCTCTCCCTCTGTCCCTCCCCAACTGGTGCTTGTATGCGCTCTCTCGCTCTCTCAAATAAATAAATAAATCTTAAAAAAAAAAATTAATCTCCAGGATAATCTACCTCCCTTTTCTCACAATAAATATCCTTAGCATAAACCCCTCCTCACTGTAGTTGAACTAACATGAGTGAGTGTCTGCTTCTTGCAACCCAAACCATTCAACTGTCTCCCCTGGTTTGCACTATCAGTGGTGTGCTGGGAAATGTTTAACAACCACCGCTCTAGGAATGAAGAGCCCTGAGTTGAAATGCTTGCCAATATCTGTGGTGTAAATACTCTAAATACTCCTTCCATGGCCAATTTCAATCTACCAACATGACACCACTGAAAACAAATGGGAAGAGATGGGAAATAGCACACCATTAGACAGTATTTTCACCACACAGTTGCAATACATGTAAATAACCTCAAAAGCATAAATAGTAGTAGAATAATTAGTTGAGTATTGCTATTCAATGTGAACATCATTTTTGTTACCTTTATTTTTAATACGGTTTATTTAGTTATAAGTCTATCTAAATTTTTATAACGCTGCGTTTAATAACTTGCTTGCAAAATTCCTGAAAATTGGACTGTTGAGCCAGCTCTAGCACATCACTGAAGGAGATGCTCAGTCAAGGTCTGAATCTTTTCCTGCCTTCTGTGCAAAATGCATCCTAGCAGACTCCTCGCTGTGTAGGCTTCAGCCACCTGGCTCCCAAACCAGTGGCATAGCCAAACATGAGTAAAACGAATCATGTGATAAAAGTCTTGTACTCAATTTTCCACTGTAGATTTCCACTGGTGATATTCTAAACCATGGAAATAGACATGTCATGGCTATATTTATCCAGACAAAAGCATCATAGCTTTCTGGCTTGTTTTGTTTATGTTTTGCCTAAGAGCAGGATGAAAGAAAGCATGTACTAGAGTATGTGAAACAGTCACAGGAACTTGGGACTCACCGAAATGGTTCCTGGATCACAAACCCAGCAAATATCTAAGCTTCTATATGCCTACCACAGTGCTGGGCATCATGGTCATATAAGTGAAGTAAGAGCCGTAGTTTTGCTCTTAAAGGGCTTTCAACAATAATGATGCTGGTGATGAGAGCTGACATTTATGAAGTGCCCACTGTATAACAAGATTCCTTGAAATCTTGCCATTTGCAATGACATGGATGGAACTGGTCAGTCAGAGAAAGACAAATAAATGATTTTACTCATATGTGGAATTTAAGAAACAAAACAGATGAGCATAGCGGAAGGAAGGAAAAAATAAAATAAGATGAAATCAGAGAGGGCGCCTGGGTGGCTCAGTTGGTTAAGCGACTGCCTTCGGCTCAGGTCATGATCCTGGAGTCCCGGGATCGAGATCCGCATCGGGCTCCCTGCTCGGCAGGGAGTCTGCTTCTCCCTCTGACCTTCCCCCCTCTCATGTGCTCTCTCTGTCTCACTCTCTCAAATAAATGAATAAATAAAATCTTAAAAAAAAAAAAAGATGAAATCAGAGAGGGAGACAAACTATAGGAGACTCTTAACTATGGGAAACCAACTGAGGGTTGCTGGAGGGGACGTGGATGGGGGGAGGGGTAACTGGGTGATGGGCTTTAAGGAGGACACTCGATGTAGTGAGCACTGGGTGTTATATGCAACTGATGAATCACTGAACTCTACCTCTGAAACTAATAATACACTATATGTTAATTAATTTTAAATAAAAATTAAAAAAAGATTCTTTTCTAAGTGCTCTATGTGGATAAATCCAATTAATTCTCACAACAATCCTTTGTGGTAGGTATTATATTATCTCCCCAATCTTACAGATAAGGAACATGAGGCATAGAGAGGTTAAGTAGAAGGCTGAGGTTAAGGTCTGAACCCAAGTATCCAACTCCAGAACACATGCTGCTACCCACTGGGCCACCTCACCGCAGGAGAATAAGATACAAATGTTGTTGTACGAGTAAACAAAGAAGACTTCAAGAAGCTATATATAAGTATATTAGTATCAGAGAAGGAAGTGGCAAGTGTAAGCTGAATTCTTCTCAAAGAATAAAAGTTCCATTAGCCATTGGGGAGTTAAAGGAGAGACTTGAAAGATGGACAAGGAAAGGGGCGCCTGAGTGGCTCAGTCGGTTAAGCGGCTGCCTTCGGCTCAGGTCATGATCCCAGGGTCCTGGGATCGAGCCCCACATCGGGCTCCCTGCTCAGTAGGAGAGCTTAAGAGTGGGAACAAGCCCCAGATGCCAGGGAGGGTGAGGGATTCTGCAGGTGTGCCCAGGGCAGTGGGAGGGGAGGTTGAGGAAAGGGCTGAGGCCAAATGACAGAAGGGAAGGATCACAAGGGAGTGTGAGGACACCTTTAGGGCAGTGGCTATGTGTCCTATCTTGATTGTGGTGATGATATCAACAAATGTATACATATGTCAAAACTTATCAAATTGTATACTTTAACTATGTACAGCACATTATATGTCAATTATACCTCAATAACACTGCTTTTAAAACTGAAAAAAATAAAGGTTACATACCATATGATTCAATTTATATGACATTCTGGAAAAGGCAAACTAGACGCAAAAAACAGACAATAGTTGCCAGGGGCTGGGGATGAGGAAAAGGGTCAGTGATGAAGAAGCAGGAGGGACTTTGGAGGAGGAAGAGTTAATAGATGGGATGAGACAGTCACTTCACCTCAGTGGTCTTCCCTCCCCAAAACCCATAACCCCAGTCTAAGCATCACACAAACCCAAACTAAGGGATATTCTTTTAAATACCAATACTCCCCCAAACTGTCAAGGTCATCAAAAACAAAAAAGACTGAGAAATCATCACAGACCAGAGGAGACTAAAGAGACACAATGACTAAATGTAATATGGTATCCTAGATGAAATTCTGGAACAGAAAAAGGACATAAATGGACAAACTAATGAAATCCGAATAAAGACTTCAGTTAACACCTAGTAGCGTGCCAATGCTGGTGTCTGCCTTCCAGTGAATGTTGTAAGATGCTCACAGCAGGAAAACTAAGCAGCATATGAGAACTCTTCGTTCTATCTTTGCAACTTTCCTGAAAACTGAAATTATTCCAAAATAAAAAGCATGTTTTTTTACATCTTAGTGGAGGCACTAGATGCTTTTGTTCTTCTAGTTGAATCTTCTCCCAAGAAGTAAAGAGCATAGTTTATTTTTCAGCCACGAATTAATTTCGGAGCCAAAGGCGGGAGCTTCTCTGCTTGGACTCATAACACCCTACACAGGGCAGCCCAGCGGCCACGAGGATCCTCCAACTCCTCCCCCACCAGAGCCCCTCCGCCTTCCCCCCGCCCCCCAGCAGCCCCAGCAGCAGCTTGAACTCAACAAAGGCATCCTGGTCACACATGGATCCACACAGCCAAGGGTCAGAGGCCAGTGGTGCCCTGGCCACTGCTCTCTTGAAGCCCCACTGGTCAGATCTGGGCTGGGTGGGACCGCCGCTGGGGGGAGGGGTGGGGTGTCCCAGCTGAGGCCAGGGGATTTCAGCACTCGCTGTGTTTGTGTGTGTAAGAGAGAGAGAGACAGACAGACAGAGACAGGGGGGCAGAGGAACTGAGCACAGAGTAAGGAGGTTACAGGGAGTGACCTGAACCAGGCTTCTGGAAATAATCTCTCAGCGGGGAAGCAGTGAGTCCTTTTGGAAACCACTGAAGCAGGAAAGTGGTGTTGACCAGGCTATTGTGCAGGCCTTTTTTATTATGTGTAAGTAAATGAAAGGCTGACACTGTCCTAATAATCTTCATGATGCCCTGCCTCTCCCCACCCCCAGCCTCTGCCAGCCCTTGGCAACCAGTCTTCCACCTGGCCTTCTGCAATACCTCCTCCCCAGAAATTGTCCTTTTTGACTCCAGTGGTCACAGCAGCTCTCCTCTCTCCACCAGACTTTCTTCCTCTTCCCTCTCCTCTCTGCCCGTCCTAAAGGATGATCCGGCTTCCCCAGTGTGGCCCTTCACATTGAAGCCTTAGCCCTCCTTGCCCCCTGGAGCAGCCCTGGTCCCGTGGAGCAGTCAGGGGCCAGGTGGTCTCTCACCCAGCTGCTTCTGCAAAGAGTCTGCACAGGGCATCAGGACGAAGAGCAGACTCCCAGCATCCTTTGTCCAGGGCAACACTGACATCTTTGCTCATAAAATGAAGGTGTCCCTCTCAAGGGACTCATTTAGGAAAAGCCGAGTTTGTATGTAATATTGGACAGGGTCTAGTCAAAAAAAAAAAAAAAGGAAGAAAAAGAAAAATTAGTAATTTTTTTAAGATTTTATTTATTTGACAGAGAGAGAGAAAGAGACAGCGAGAGAGGGAACACAAGCAGGGGCAGTGGGAGAGGGAGAAGCAGGCTTCCCCTTGAGCAGAGAGCCCAATGTGGGGCTCGATCCCAGGACCCCGGGATCATGACCCGAGCTGAAGGCAGACAGACGCTTAACGACTGAGCCACCCAGCCGCCCCGAATAATTAGTAATTTTAATAGCGATAATCTGGTATAAAAAGTTGTCCACAACTTATTGTGGTAATCACTGTAGAATGTATACATGTATATAAGCATTACATTGTACACTTTAGACTTATATAATGTTGTATGTCAATAATCTCGGGATAAAACTGGGGCAGTGGGGGTGAAGGTGGAGAATTGTTCTGTTCACCAGGAATTGGAAAATTGAGGCAGCAAAGAGAGAATGCTGAAGTTTCACCAAACTGGCTGCAGGGAGCAGCTCCAGCTGCCAAGGCTGGAGGAGCAAAGGTTTGGGCTCTAGGACCGAGAAGCAGGAAGGAGGCCCCCAGACATGGAGCCATGACCTCCAAGGAAGACCTGCCATCTGGCTGGGGCTAGACTCTCCAAGGAGGGACAAGGAGGCTGGTTTTGAGATTGTGAGAAAAAAATGAAACCAGGGTCAGGTGCTATACTGAAATCAACTGCCATTGCCAAGGTGAGTGGGGTGATGCTGACAGGAGCTGGGAGCAAACGGGAAGTACTTTTTTCCTTCCTCCTGCCTTCTGGTCCCCATCTAGCACCCCCTGCTGGCAGAGCCTAATAGGGATCCAGCTGGCCAAGGAGATAGGGGTTTACCAGTCCCAGCCCCAGCATCACAAAGCCAAGTATAAAAAGTAGCATTGAGACACAACAGCATTGTAATAGTAACAGAAGGAAGAAGAGATATAAACTGATACTTTATCAAGTGACTGTTCCATAGATCAAGAGTGTGAATGTACAAGCAGGTGTGAGTATATGGGTAGGAGAAGTATCTCTGATTATGAATATCCTATTTGATGGCAGCTTCCATTTCTAATAATAGTACCTACTATTTACTAAGAGGTTGCCAGGTACGAGGCAAGTGCTAAACTCTTCACATCAGTGATCTAATTTAGCACTCATAGGAACCTAAGGAGGTCGATACCAAAAGAATTCTAATTTTACAGATGTGACAATTAAGGTGTAGAGAGGTTAAGTCACTTGCTCATGAAGATCAGAGAGTAGCAGGTTCAAGACCCTGCTCCATAAAGCCCCTGTGCAGTCCCCACATCACCCCTTACCCACTGGGCACCATCACAGCAAAATCTACCCACCATCAGGAGCTCTGGCAGCAAAGGGTTAACAGGCTCCTCAGTTCTCTTTGCTTAGATGTTCTTACAACTCCAACTCCCTGGTTCACAAAAACACAAGATTAAAGCATGTGCAGCCTGAAGCACACACACAATCACAAAACCAGAGGAACAGCAGAAAAGAGCGCTCACAGCCCAGTACAATAGTTCTCCGTGCGGACAGTGTAATTGTGAGGTCGACACGCAGGTATTGACATGGAAAGGTAATAATTACTAATATTTAATGAGAGGTTCCCATGTTCTGGGCACTGCATCATGGACTTTTTTTGTATGAACATATTTAATCCTCACAACTAGATGTAGCAGATCCCATCATTATCATGTCCATTTTACAGATGAGGAAATTGAGGCACTAGAGAGGTTATATAACTTGCCCAAGGTCTTATAGCTAGTAATTGGTAGTGTCTGTATTTGAAACAAGGCAGTCGAGCTTCAGAGTACATGATGTTGACACCACACTATCCTGACTCCAGCTGAGTGTAAAACTGACATGACAGACTATTCAGCTAAAAAGAAAACAGATTACAGGTATAGTATTTTGCCATGTCTATTCCATGTCTATTTCATATATACATATATGAATTATATATTTTTTTTATTTTAATTTTAGTCCATAAGGGAAAGTCTAGAAGGGTTTATAGTAAAATATGAACAATGATTACCTCAGAGTGGTAGTTTGATTTTTTTGCTTTCTTATTTTTAAATAACCGTGTGTTCGGGTTTTTCTACAACAAACATATTCTTTGTTGGAATAAACTTGCAATTTTTTTTAAGGGAATGAGTGTCATTTCAGGGAAAATGATCTGGCGGTGGAAACAGCTTCCTAATATTTTGGGTGGATGAGGAAGGGAAACTTGTGCTCCCACTAGATGTGTACAATAGAGAAGAGATTCAAAAGCATCCACTTCGTCCTGGCAAGGCAATCAAATGTTCCCTGACAGTCGTCCCATAACCTGAGTAAGCTCAGGAGCCTCTTCCCAGGCATTGTTTTCAGCATGTCCCCTTCCCCACCGCACTATATGGAGGGCTTGCAAATGTATGGAGCATGGGCATGATTATTCCGCTTTGAAACTCCAGCCTCCTAGATCCTAATCAAGATGACTCGATCCCTCTGAACATCTGACATTTGCGCACAGGATAGCATGGTTGTGGTAGCTGTGATGTTATCCCTTTGCATTGAGAGTATTCTCTCCAATTTCCCCAAGCCGTGTGTTGCCTTGGAAACATCATGATTCTTATAGAGATCTAAGCAAAGGGAAATAATAAAAATAATAAAATCTTACAGTTGAAGTCTATCTTTTATGCCACCAAGGCACGTTGCTAAACCCTTCCTCTAGATAAAAAGACAGACAGGCAGAATGGCTCATACCATGTGCCATCCCGATAATTAACAATTAGAGAAAACACACTGATTTCTGTTCTCTGGATAATTCAGGTCAAAGTGGTTTTCCACCTGAATTAAGCAGATTGTCAAGGCCAACAATTTTATGAGTAGAAAGATTTAGTCCCATATCTAAAGATGCTGGCGTGAGAGAGGCCTCTGAGCTGGGAGGCCACAAAGCCTCTTGCCATCCTGGCATCAACTCACATGAAAGAAAGGTCTGAAGTAATGTGGAGAATCTTTCCTCTTAGAGCAGCACTTGGCTAACTTTTCTGTGAAGGCGCAGCTAGTAAAAACATTCAGCTTTCTAGGCACTATGGTCTGACTCGCCAACTTAACTCTATTGTAGGGTGCAAACAGCCGTAGAAAATATGGGAAGGAATGAGCACAGCCATGTTCTAATAAAATGTATTTATAAAAACAGACGGCGGGCTAGATGTGACCCCAGGGCCATAATTTTGCAGACCCTTACTCTAGAGTATAGACTGAGGATCTTCAAGGTGTGCCTGCAATAGGATTATCCTCAGAAGAAGTACGAAGTTGGCAAAGTTGTTCTCATTCATTTATTTAATGGATGTGTATTATATTCCTTTAGTGAGCCAGGCTCCAGCTTAAGCACTGCAAGTCAGAAGTACAAAAGCAAATAAAGTCTCTAGAGTTTACATTTGACGGAGGAAGACATACTAACCCAGTAAACAAGCAAATGAAAAAATTTCTAGTATTGATGAGTTATATAAATATGATCAATAAAAGAAATAGTGAGAGAGGGGAGAGCCCAGTTTGGCTAGAGTAGGCAGGGAAGGCCTCCTGAGGAAGGTGCTTTCTAGCTCACATCAGAGTGAAGAGAAGGAGCTCACATGCGAAGACCTAGACAAAGAACAGGCCATCAAGAACAGAAATGCCAAGAGCCTAGTGGCAAGAATAGGCTCAGTGGTTTGAGGAACAGAAAGGCCTGTCTGGCCAGAATGGAACAAACAAGGACAGTATGGTTTGCGATGAGGCTAAGAGGTAGTCAAGGGTCACAGTAGACATAGCCTTCTGGGGCCTCCTGAGCCATAGGGCCTGGCCTTGACCTCACCTTGCCATTGTCCAGGAGTCCTGGCTCTCACTGTAACCTCACCTGGACGCTCGCAGCTTCTGGACTTTGCTCAGGTCCACTGCATTTATCAGGTGTGGCAAGCCTGGAGGTATTCTAAAACTGGTATGAGCAGGCTCCCCTACCAAGAAAAACACACCTATTTTCACTGATACCAATAGAAGACAGATTAAAGTAAAATAAATTCATGCAGTAGTAAGATTTTAGGCACCTGATCAAGAGACTTCTTAGCTTCCCCTTTTCTTAAAATCAATGGTCAGACCAAGAAGAATAAGGAGGTGACTGGCTGAGTGTGTCAGGGCATGCTCACAGATGAAAAAAAAGAAAAAAAGCAGAATCTACTTAACTCCTTTAGTTCTATCAAGGACTATAATTTTCACACTGGAAAGCATAGAATATACATGCTTAGGAAGACACTTGAACACAAGGTAAAGAGAACTAGTAAGACAGTCTTCAGCTATTTTAAATGAGCTGGATGCACCAAGTCCACACCAATGAACCCAGGGTAGGGAGGCATCTCCAGTCCCAGTGTTATAATATACTGGGTTCTGTAAGACCAGAAGAAAAGCCAGAAAATGTAGTGTTGTTCTTTTCGGAAAGAGTAAAAAGGCATGTTCCAAAAGCCACAACCCATGAGTTGAGTATCCATCCCTACAAAAATCCTATAAGGGATAATTAAATAATAACATTTCATGAGCGAGAGGGAAGTGGTGAGCACTACACCCAGCATGGGTTGCTGGAAACAAATCTCACAGGATCACCCTCATTTCTTTTCTTTGTTGTGATGGTCATATTCAACAAATGTTCATTATACAACCACTAAGTTCTCACCCAGGGGCTGTAGCATGAACAAGACAGACACAGTGCCTAACTCATCAGTGGAGGTCTTTAGGAATATGCCACTGGGCTTTCTCCTGGATCCTATCTTGTGCAACATTCTTATCCATTAGTTGGATGAAGACATGGGAGACATGACACAGTGGAGTCCAAAATGGGTTAAACCTAATGAAAAATGAATAAATATTCAATCTTGTACAAGTTAACTCTGAAAGTACAGAGTGTAGACTTCTGGTTAAAAATGATCTGTTGATTATAAACATTTATCTGCTTTCCCTCCCAGGCAAAGAGAACGGGAAAGGGGGCATCAGTGGATGAGAGATTTCATTAAATTTTTGAAAGGGGAGAAGTTATTGGAAGAGTGATGAATGATGGAGCAGGGCAGAGAAAGACACAAATTAATTAATTTGCAGAGGAGGCTAAGGGCAAAGAGCCCCAGTTTGCCTCATGGAACCCTAGAGAAGCTCTAGACTTGACTGAAACTGCCATGGAGGGGCACCTGGGTGGCTCAGTCGGTTAAGCATCTGCCTTCAGCTCAGGTCATGATCCCGGGGTCCTGGGATCGAGCCCCAGATTCCGCTCCCTGCTCAGTGGGGAATCTGCTTCCCCTCTGCCCCTCCCCACCCTCCACTCGTGCACTCACTCTTTCTCTCTCTCTCTCACAGAAATAAATAAAATCTTTAAAAAAAAATAAAAAATAAAGCTGCCACAGAGAGAGCAGGGCCAGCACAGAGCTGCAGAGCTGCTGTGTCTGAACACCGGAACCCCTTGTCCCGCTATCCCACGGGGTATGCAGAATACCAGCAGCTAGACATGCACATCACCCGCCCCCAGGGAAGACGTCAGGAAATTCTTCTCTGGAAAATCCAAACCGTCCCAAAGAAAAAATTTTCACGGACTGTTATTCGGGTTTCCTCCAGTGCCAGTCTCCCACCCAATCGCCCACATGAGGTCTGCCAATTGACAACCCCTACAACCATACGCATACGCAGAGCTATCCATCGGCTTTGTAATGCCTTACAATTAGATAGGAATGGACAACCAACGTCCTTGACAATGTGAAGAGAGGCTAAAGTCAATCAATAGAGAAAAGGAAACTGAAGGAAACAGATTTCAAACAGGAAACAAAGACTTAGCAAAAAAAAAAAACAAGAAGTACATCTAGTCAGTATCCTCAAAATAACTGATTATTGCATACCAAAAAAAAAAAAAAAAAAACCAAGAAGAGAATATTATGAAAAAGAGACAATCAAAAAAAATAATGAGCTTTTGAAATTAAAACGATGATAGTATAGGGGTACCTGGCTGGCCAGTCAGTGGAGTGTTGACTCTTGATCTCAGGGTTGTAGGGTTGAGTCCCATGTTAGGGGTAGAGATTACCTAAAAATAAAATCTTTTTAAAAAAGATAGTATATATAAATAATAAATGATAACCTAAATAAATAAATGAAAGCATTGGAAGATAAAGTTGAAGACTCTTATAAGAAGTAAAACAAAAAGAACAGGCTGAAAATATGGAGACAAATGAACAACTCAACATATGAATGAAGCAGGAGGCCCAATATTCAACTAACAAGAACTCCAGAAAAAGAGAACAGAATAAAAAGAGGGGGAAGAAATTAATTAAAATGAATGAATGAATGAATGAATGAGTCTCCAGGTAAAGGACCCATTGCAGGCCCAGCACAATGAATGACAAAAGGCCCTCACTAAGACTTCTCAGTGAAATTCTGAACCCTAGGGATAAGGAGGAAACCCTAAAAGCTTCAGAGAGAAAAACTCACTACTTAGAAAATACCAAGATCAGGGGATGCCTGGGTGGCTCAGTCAGTTGAGCGTCTGCCTTCGGCTCAGGTCATGATCCCAGGGTCCTGGGATTGAGTCCTGCATCAGGCTCCTTGCTCCGCGGGAAACCTGCTTCTCCCTCTGCCTCCTGCTCCCCCCTCTGCCTGCCGCTCCCCCCCTCTAATAAATATATATTAAAAAAAAAAAAAACAGCAAGATCAGACTGACAAAGGACTTCTCAAGAACAACACTATATGCTAGATCGGTGCTTCTCAAAGTATGAGATGGAGGCTTTACTTTGTTTTCAATCTGTCACTGACTGCTACTTTTATAAAACAAAGTAGAAATAATTACTACGCAAAAAATTACAAATTAAAAGCCAAATTAAAACGTTATCATCAGAGATGCCTGAGTGGCTCAGTTGATTAAGCGTCTGCCTTCAGCTCAGGTCATGAACCTGGGACCCTGGGATGGAGCCCCGCGTTGGGTTCCCTGCTCAGCGAGGAGCCTGCTTCTCCTTCTCCCTCTGCCTCTCCCCCCTGCTCATGTGTGTGCTCTCTCTCTCAAATAAATAAAATCTTTACTTTTTTAAAAAGATTTTATTTATTACTTGAGAGAAAGAATGAGAGAGAGAGAGCATGAGGGGAGAGGGTCAGAGGGAGAAGCAGACCCCCTGCTGAGCAGGGAGCCCGATGTGGGACTCAATCCCAGGACTCCAGTATCGTGACCTGAGCCGAAGGCAGTTGCTTAACCAACTGAGCCACCCAGGCGCCCCTAAATAAAATCTTTAAAAAAATTTTAAAAATAAAATGTTATTATCAGCTTCAAGAGACATAAAATGCCACGGTCAAATTAGTTTAAGTTTTGAAAAGCTTACTCTCAATTTCTGTACTGACCTCATCACAGATGGAAGGCAAACAGTTGGCAGACTGACACTGGTCCGTGGACCACACTTTGAGTAGCAATGTGGGACAAGAAATGCCTTCAAGATTCTAGTTCTCAGCCCAGAATTATATACCCTAACTATATCAACTGTGAGACAGCAGAACAATGGAATGTTGAGGCTGGCAAAAATGAAGACAATTTATCCTCTTGGATTCTTTTGTATAAAGCTACTAAGGAAGTGTTCAAGCAAAATGAAGGAGTAAATGCAGAAAGCGTAAGAGAGGTCCAGTGAAGGGGATCTAAGGATGGAGTCCTATCCACGCCCACCTGGACCGCTGGGGACAGTGACACCCACCCTGCCCCCACCCCCCCCCACGAAGCCACTCTCTTCCTTGTCTCTTGGCAAGCATCTCCTGCAGCCTTCCGAGTTTAAGCCCGCAGGTGTGAACTTGTGATGGGGCTGAGGTATTCATACATGCATCAGAGAGAAACTATGACAACCAGGCAAGGAAAGTGCCAGAAAAACAAGGGCCTCGACTTCACCTGTGCCTTTTTGACCTGCAAGTCTACCCAGTGATTCCAGTGGGCTGCCGTCCTCCCTGCTACCATCCAGGCTCAAAGCCAGAGGTGGCTTCTTCTGGAGACGGTCAGAGGGGCCGGCCCGGAAGGTGAGTGGGAGGCTTGGCGCTCGGCGCCTGCTCTCTCCTAACGTCTGCTGGTGCTTATTTCACCCTCTTCCTTCCAGTCTGGCGGTCCTGGGGAACAATAAAAAAATCTAAAATATTTGCATTCCATCCGAGTTAACACCACATTTTCTGTAATTATCCCCGCTGCTAAAATCATTTTCTCATGTGCTTTTTGAGCAAGAACGGAGGGGCAGCAGGAGCAAATTAATTCCTTGGCAACAAAAATCTAATTAATCAAAAATGGTTCTGAGAGACTCGGAGCTTCTTCGGCCCATGAAAACAGCAGCAAAATGGGAGCAGGAACACTTAGCTTAGTTAGTAAGAAAAAAAAATTAGGCCCTTCTTCAGAGAGTAGTTTTCGTGAATGTGCAAGTGAGATGTAAGGCAGCATGAGAATAAGAACCGGGGGTTGGAGTCAGTCTGAGTTGGGCTGGAATCCCAGCTCTGCCTTTTCCTGCTGCATCACCTTGAGCAAGTTACCTTGTCCCGTTGGGCCTCAGTTCTCCCATCTGCAAAGTGGGGATAACAACACTGTCTCATAAAGGCAGTGCGGAAACTGAGATGATGGCTGTAAAACCTGTGCGATGTTTGTCACATGGAAAATACTGTCAGTGATGATTTATTAGCATCCTCAAGTGCCAGTGCTATTATATAAATTACAAACTTTCAGGAGACATTTTTTCAGCTCTTTCAAAAGCTGTTTTTAAATAGCTTCAACTAAATGTATTATATTTTCAGGAAGACATGCTAAAGAAATAATAAGAGAAGTATGAAGACATTTAGTTATAGAAATGCCCATCATGCTATTCATTCTAATAGAAAAAACAAAACTATCTAAATGTCCAAAAATGGGAATTGGTAAAATAAATCATGGTACACCCATAAAATGAATAATCACTCTTCAAAGTGGGTATCAATAGGGAATGCTGATTGATGGAGACGTGGGTGTTGGGAGGGGTAGGAAGGTGTAGGAAGCCAGTTACCAGTCTGTAAAGTATAAACCGTATTTATTTTCTTCAACACATTTTCTACCTGTGTGTATATATATGTACAGAGAAGAATTTCTGAAAGGATGACCAAGGCTTTTTTTTTTTTTTTTTTTTTGAGTATTTGCTCTCTTCTTTTAACCATCTGTATTTTTAAATTCCTTTGTTGTGAGCATATTCTTCGCAATTTAAAAAGTTTTGAACTTTTACTTTTTATAGAGAAACATGGATGTCCTAATTCTACCCTCAGCCGCAGAGCTCTCTGGACGTGACCCTTGAATGATGTAAAGACCACCTGAGCCTCTATCAACACTGAAGATGCACAGGTCTCTGGGCCCCGGTTGTCAGCCAGGCGCCCCAAGGATGACCACAAAAGCGGCCAGGGCTGTGCCTCCCGGCTTAACAGGCAATGGCCCCCGCGAAAGACATCATCTCACAGGGATGTTGACTGGGGTCACCGATGAAGCATGGGGTTTCTTTGCTGGGCCATACCTGCTAGCTTTGTCCTCTTTGGGGACGAGGAGCAGGGGACCCTGTCTGCCTGCCTTTTGCCTTCCGTTTACTCCCCCAGGGAAGGTGTCCGCTCTAAGGCAAGACTGGGCTGCCAGCCCCCCTGCTCTCCTTTCCCCAGCCCTCAGCTGCCACCCACCTGCATCAACCCAGGGTTGCCAAGGGGGACCACCTCCTTCTCCCCTCTGGTCCTCGCCAGCCAGGGCCCTGTGCTCTGCAGAGGAAGCAGCAGGCCTTTTCCCACCCTCCTCCCATGAAAACACACACCCGTTCCTGCCTGGGAGAAAAAGACAGCTGTGGCGTCCATCACCCAGAGCCACCACTGCAGTCTCAGGGGGCAGCGACTGGAGAATCGTACCACCGGCCCTCAAATGTCCCAAGGCAAGCCTCAAGGCTACGGTTTCAGGTCCCCTGTCACCTCCAAGCAGAAAGGGGATGTTGCCCTAAGAGTTGAAGGCTCTGCCGAAGGTTCGATGACATGCCAAGACCACTGGAACGAGAGCAGAGAAGATGTGCATTTCCCAACACTAGGGGTATTTGATCCAAGGCAGGATGCCCTTGGAATAGACATGCAGAGCACCCAGAATCTTCACCTGAAGCACTGGACCCGAGGAATTTTAGAGTATGACCCACCCTGAGACACCAACTGTCACCAAGCCACCCTGTCACTCTTCAGTATGCCACCCTTTATTAATGCTCAGCACCGCCTTGTCACCAGCTGATATTTTATTTCTGCATTTATATCTATTCTATTCATCTGTATTTATAGTTTATCATCTCCTCCCCCTACTACTATCATTGACTACGTATCAAATTGTCCCAGAGTTTAGTGGCTTACAAATGACGTTTCCTATCTCACAGTGTCTGTGGGTCAGGACTCCAGGGCGGCCAGCTGGGCCCTCCGGCTTTGAGCTTCACAGGCTGCAGCCACGGTGCTGGCCGGGCCCACGTGCCCCTCAGGGTTGAGCTGGGGGGGATCGGCTGCCTGGCTCACTCACGTAGTCGCTGGCAGGATTCAGTTCCTCCTGGTGTTGGACTGAGGCCCAGTTTCTCAGGAGCCATTGGTCAGAGGCCACCCTTGTTTCCTTGCCGGGTAGTGTCTTCATGGAGCATCTCACAGCACGGCAGCTGGCTTCGACAGAGTGAGGAGGGTGAGAGAGAGAGAGCTAACAAGATGAAAGTCACAATCTTTGTAACCTAATCAGAAGTGTCCCCCCATTACTGTGGCTATATTCTCTTTCTGAGAAGTGACTCACTGGGTCCAGCTCACACTCAAGAGGACAATTTAGGGGCGCCTGGGTGGCTCAGTCGTTAAGCGTCTGCCTTCGGCTCAGGTCATGATCCCGGGGTCCTGAGATCGAGACCCGCATCGGGCTCCCTGCTCTGCGGGAAGCTTGCTTCTCCCTCTCCCACTCCCCCTGCTCGTGTTCCCTCTCTCGCTGTGTCTCTCTCTGTCAAATAAATAAATAAAAATCTTTAAAAATAAATAAATTAAAAGAGTGGGAATTTATACAGAGCTATGACTTCCAAAAGTCATGGCTGCCATCCTCCATCACCCAGCCCTCCCTAAGTTCAATGACAACAGGAACCTAACCCGCCCTTTTCACCTCCTTATCCCAGTGCCTGAAACTTAGATGTTCGATGTACATTTTTAAATGAATGAACAAGCAAACTGTAAGCCCCGTGGGCTCCCAGTGCTGCACTACAGAACGCATGCTTGTTGAATGAATGAATGAATGGATGGATGGATGAGTGGATGAATGAGTGGATAAATGAGCTCAATGTCCCTTGATAAACATTTGACACAGTGCCCAAATCACTATTAAAAAATAAATTTAGGAGACTGAGTGGCTTAGTAGGCACAGTGAATAAATAGGGATTTTCAGGCCGAATTACCCATAAATCCTATTTCCAAACCATGTGTCCATGAGGCCATCTTGAAGACACGTCAGTAACTTAGGAATCCCTCCAGAAGACATGTGGCAAGAAGGCCTATTGCCTCGAGGGAGTAGGATGGAAGCAGACCTTTATCCTCTTGCCAGGTCATGGCAGGGGCTCCAGAGAATTTAAATTTGCATAATGGTTTCCCCCTTACCGGTTCCCCTCCCTGCTAAGGCTGATGTCCTGGAGAGGCCTTTCCAAGTGACAAGCATACTGTCAATGCAGAGCAGATCCATGCACCAGGCCCGCTGATCGGCAGGCCTATCAAATCACAAAGGAGGCCCCAAATGAGCAACTTGGGGGACCGGACCGGCAGGAGGAGCCTGGTGAGGACATGTTCTCCCCGCCCCCACCCCACCCCGACTCTGGCTGTTAATTGAGAAGGGGAGCCTCAAAAAATTATATTGAAAACAGATAAACAACTCAAGCTGTGTTTATTAAAGAAATAGCAAATGGCACGATGCCAGCACAAATGAGCTTCGCTGTAATCAGTGTATTTATTTCACCAAAAAAAAGCCTGTCTGGGCTTCTTTTAAGCCCGATAAATTCATTATGCTAAGTTTCAGCCTCCATAGAACTGAGGCTTTTCTATATGTTAATTCATTTTAGTAAATAATTATTCTGTTTGGCTGAGGGAATGCATGTCTCTATAATTTAATAATTGGGAGGGTTATTACATGTGATTAATAGGAATCATAAGCAAATATTGAGAGTATAATAAATAAGGTCAGTGGGGAGGAAAGTGGGAAAGATGCTCCATCCCCCACTCTCACCCTTTGCAGAGTTAGGGATTCAGTACTTGGAAGAGAGATTGCCTTCTTATCCATCTGAGATCCATTTCCGATACATGGCCCACTTCTCTTTGGAGCTTTGCAAGGTGACTCTGTCTTTGTGTCAGAGGTGAGAAAGGAGGAGAGAGAACACCTGGAGAGAGAGAGGCAGGGCCTTGAGGGGCTGGAGCCTCCAGACCAGAGGCTCCCAGACACCCATCGGAGCCCTGACCTGTCTCTTCAACGCTGACCAGAGACGTTTTCAACAATCCTCAGTGAAATGAGAACAATAAAAACAATGTAATGGCTTTTCCACAGAACCAAAAGGTCCCCAATTTTTTTCAAAATTCTGGGATCATCCCTCACCCAACCAGAGTATTAAAAAAATGTCCTTTTGTGAAATAAGGTTCATCAGTAACCTTTTTCTCTATCTCCTTACTTGGAAAAAATGAAAAGCTGGCAACTTCTGACCTTTCCCCTCCAATGTGTTTTGGCATTTTCAGATTAGAAATGTACCAGTCTGTGAAACCCCAAAGTCTTAGAACCTCTGCTTTAGACCAGAGCCCTCTCGCCTCAAGAGTGAGACCGTCCTGGGACCAGACTCCCATACCTGATTTTCCTGGGCTATTTCCTTGTTTATTAAGTGGAGAAACTGATTAACCTATATGTGAGTCTAGCAATTCAAAAATATTAACTGGGCGTCTACTATGTGACAAGCACAATTCTTAGCACTGATGATAAAGCGCCTGATGTATTTTAGCAAATAATCTATTTAGTTGAAGAAATGTTACCCCCATCAAAGTAGAGATTGGCTGTACATGACCGAAGGCAACAAGGGCGATATGTGGCTCTTAGTAAGGGATCAAAAGTGTTTGTTGACCACACGAATGACTGAACTATATTCATAGTTGTTACAAGATCATAGATACAAAGGTTCTTTACATATTTCGATATTGTTGTTGTTGTCCTTATTGCTGCCACAAAAAAAAAAAAAAAAAAAAAAAAAAAAGGAAATGGACCTTTCGGGCCCAGCCAGGGCCAGCTGGGCAGCCCTAAGGAATCAATGCCTACTAGGAGCAACATGAGCGGGCACCCCACGATCCTTCCAGACATGGCTAACGTGCCGCCCTGTCAGTTGGCTCTTCACAACCTGCTGCCCCTCCTGACCTACACACAAGACCTGCTCTCTGCCCCCTGCTGTCCTGATCCTGACCCCAGCTCTCTCAGTCCTGACCTTTCCCAGCCCTGCCCACCCATGCCTGCTCCAGCTGATGGGTCCACGTCCAGCCTCAGGGTGCTTCCGCCCCTGCTCCCACCCCTGCTTCCCAGACTGGGACACAGTGGTTCAGGCAGAGGTTTCTGGGGCTGGGGCTGCCTCTTGCCAAACATGCTTCCTCTCTCCAAGGAACCAGCGAACCTCATAAGGTACAAGTCCTGCTGCCTCTTGGGAGCCGGCGAGCTAGGCCCAGGTCAGTGTTCCTGGAACGGGGCACACCTAAAGCTGTGGAGAGGCGAGAGCTTCAAAATGTATTAATTCCTTCAAGAAATAAATTGGGTTTGTACCAAGTATATGCCAGTCAGTGTGCAAGGTGCTGAGCAGACAGCGGTGAACAAACAGGCAAAAGTCCCTGCCCCCGTGAGGCTTAATTTTTAGCAAACAGATGCAAATATACGTGATAGAATTCCAGAGACTAATCAATGTTACAAAGAAAAATAAAGCAGGACAATGGGATAAGGGGGCAGGAAGGGCCTCTCTGAGGAGGCGACATTTGAGGTGGACGGCATAACATCCAGGAGAAAGGCCTTTCGGGCAGAGGGAACAGCAAATGCAAAGGCCCAGAGGCCTAATACCAGAACGTTTTAGAAATGGCCAAGAAGGCCAATACAATATGAACTGGAAGGACTACAGACTGAGAGAAGAGAGGATAATGGGCAGCCACTTCCATGTGGCACTTAAAGACAATTGTGAGGACTCTGGATTTACTCTAAGTATTTAAGAAACTAATAAGAAACTTTCTGATAAATCGAAAGTAAGGGGAGGCTCAAGCTGAGGCCAGGTCTGGCCAACTGCATAGTCATTAAAAAGGGTACCTGTCTTCAGAGAATTCCTTCTAGCCTTTTATTCCTCCTATACCCTCCAGCCCCACCTGACACCCTTCTTATCACCACCAGCCCCCACCCCAGATCTTTTGTCATCTCTCATTCCCGCTACTCATTTTGGTCACTGGCTCATCAGCAAATAATCCTGAAGGTGGGGATGGCCACCATGTGCTGAGCACCATGACATGCCCAGGGTTGGTTGCCCAGATGAACACTACCAGAAGATTAGCCTGGTTTGACAGTACCAGACATGGGATCAGAGGTGTTGGTTCTAGTCCAGCTCTGTCATTTAATTGCTGTGTGACCTTGCACAAGTTACTTAACCTCTCTGGTCTGTCTTTGTCTTTAAATGAAAATTGTAATAACTGCTCTGCTAACCTCATGTGGTGGCAAGGATCCAGTATGACAGTGCTTCAGGTAAACTGTAGAGCAGTTGATGTGGGGAAGATGGGAGATCCTTGGTTTGTTCATTTACTCAGTCTGGCAGTCAGGCAGGCAGTCATCAAACATCTGTTCTGGGCCAGGCTCCATGCTGGGTGCTGAGGCCCCACTGTGAGCGAGGCAGGCCTGGCCCTGGCCTGAGGGGAGCTTAGGCCAAGCTGTGGTCAATCTACCAGCACCCAGGGACCTACAGGCGACTGCATCCGTCCAAGGGCTCAGCGCGGCCTAGGGCTCGTCTGAGGAAATGCCTGTGTCACCTTTCTCAAAACCGTGCTTACCATTTTGTGGAGCGGCCCATGGGACAAATGGCCTTTCTCCATGGAAGCGGCTGCCCTGCAGCCTGGCAGTGACCAGGGATTCCGTCCTGGCTCCATTATGCCAGGTCAGTTTATAACTTTGGACACATCCCTTCTGCTCTCGGGGCCGCCCGGTGCCCCATCTGTCACAGGAAGGGCTGCAGCAGCCAGATTCCTTGTAACCTTCAGATGTCCCGGAACCCTCCTCGTGATTTCTGTCCCATACACCCCTTCCACCTCCAATTCACTCAGTTTTAACAGTGACTTAGACCGTGCTTAGTATGCTCTGGGAAATGTAAGAGCTTTATATGTTTTCACTCATTTAACTGTCTAGACACCCTTCTGAGGTGGCTCCTGTTTTACAGATAAGGAAACACAGCGTGGCAAAGCATTTGCCCGTCACCCCACAACCCCTAAACGTGGGGCTTGGAACGCCGCTCAAGCAATACGGCTTCGGAGCGCATTCTCTTAACTCTTATAGTATGCTACTTACTGCTCTTCATATTTTTCTTTCAACCGATTCGCTTTTTAATGTCAATTTCTTTTTTTTTTTTTTGAAGACTTACAATCACGTCCATCAATGGGAAAACCATATGACTTGTCATAAATAGAAGAGACACGCTAAAAATGCATGACTATTCCATTGAGAACTCAGTATTTCTCCATGCGACTAAGATCATCTCTCAGACCACCAGGGGACTCAGGGACACCTGGAGAGGACACACTGAGGGTCTTTTCAGTCCCCTTACACTGTGACTTTCTGTCACTTCCAGACACCTGCAGGCTTCCTGGGGAGGAAAGCCTCACAGCTCTCCTCCCCCGCGCACAGGATTGCCGCTCAGCCTTGCATGCTGTGAGGACTTCCAGGGGATTCGGCTACTGCCAGCCTGGGGCTCCCATGACTCACCTACCTCCTCCCTTGCGGGTAAAGCCCCCATGCAGGGGCTAGCGATGCCCCAGCTGAGACTCCCTTTGTCCTTTGATTTCTCAAAAGACAACCCACTGGAGGGGTGTTCAACCTCCTGGCAGAGTAATAGACGATTTTCCGTTGCCCTGGGTCCATGGGGGCCCTTCGGGGAACATCAGCAGCAACTGCAGGTGGGTGGGGGGGAGGGAGGCAGGGGGAGCCTCGCTGCCCGGGGCCCCTGCCGAAGAAGGATTTGCAGGGTAACAGGTGTGAATCACACCTCTGCTGCTCCAGCACTTTCCAGACCAGCACATCTCCCACCACTCATCCCTCTGCCCCTGTGCCATGCTTTTTATAAAACCATGCATTTTCTTGAACTGACAGAAGGGAAAAGTGGGGAATTGATGGCCTGGGACAAAATGCCTCACATGGAACAGTTTTCTTTAACTTGGAGCACAACTTCACTTGGAGAAGATGGAATGCTTAGGGGAGCCAAATCCTGCAAATGCCAGTGAGCAGCGAGTTGGCTGCTCACGATGCCCGGGCGGCTCTCAGAGGGCAGAGCTGAGTCACAGAGAGAAGAGAAATTGCCTTGGAACCCCCCGCCAATAAAGTTTGAATCCTGTCTCTACCACTCTGGCAAGTGTGAGTGTGAACTTGGGCAAGTCATTTACCCTCTTTTGGCCTCCAATTCCTCATCTTCAAAATGGGGATAATATCTGGGGGGTCTGCCTGGCTCAAGGGGCCATTGTTGGGACAGAATGGGAGGTGGCTCTGAGTGTGTGGTGCAAGCAATGAAACCCCCTGTGGATGTGGGAGTATGACATGATGAGGTGTTAGACCACCATCAGCTGGTGACACCAAACCTAGTGCCGGGGGCGAGGGGGCTTGGTTTGAGATGTGCCCTCTGAAAATGAGGGCACAGTCCTACCCACCTCTGTGGCTATAGGAATTTGTCAAATGGGGCATCATTTAACCCATAAAGCAACCAGACTCTCAGGAGGGCAGGATGCTAATGAAATGAAGTCTTGACTTAAGCAGGTTTGAAAACATTTTCAAACTCCTTATTTTGTTCTAGAATGAAATAAAGGTTTGATTCCCATTGAATCTAGTTTACCAAGTAAAATTTGTCTTGGGCAGGAGGGAACAACTTTAGTTCAGTTGGAAATTCCAATAGATGGCAGATACTTGGGTTCAGTTTAGGTTCCAAGCAGGAGGGTTGTTTGCCCTCATTTGGGTTTCAAGTCTGTTACTTTTGGGTTCCCCGGCCTTTTCTAACGGGGTCTGGCTAAGCAAATGATGTTCACCACACTGTGCTTTTCCAGTATGTTTGCAAGTCAGAATCCATTTGATAGACGACATTCAGATTTGGCTATCCCTACTAAGAGAATAAACTGGTACAGCTGCTTACCCAGACAGATGGAGCATCCACCCACTGCTTTATTCATCCATTCACTCATGCATTCTTTCAACAAGCATGTATTATTAAACTCCTCCTGTGCCAGGCCCTCTCCAGAATGCTGGGGAAATTAAAGATAGGACTTAGTCTCTGATCTCAAGAAGCCCATAGTCAGGTGAGAAACAAGCTTGTAGAGAAATATATTACAATGTAGTGTGTCAAGAGCTAGGGTCAAGAACACAGAACACAGGAAGAAGACAAGGACAAAGGATTAAAGCAGCAGTGTGGGCCAGTCTTCCTGAATAAGGTGGTTCCTGGTCTGGACCTTGAAAGATGAGTAGAAGTTCACCAGCTGCATGACATTTACTGCATTCTGATTTGTATTTATTTTCATGGATGTTTATTTCTGCACAAGCGCACACACACACACACACACACACACACACACACACACCCCACTAGATCATCAGCACCATGAAGGCAGGGAGTTGGTCTTGTTTCCTGCTGCATCCCCAGCACCTAGACAATGAGTGGCACATATTTGTTAAGTGAATAATAGGTAGGAGGTATTCTAGTCAAAGAGCAAAGCATTTTCAAAGGGGACATTAAGAGGAACCGAGTTAAAAAGGATAGAGAAGGCAAGAGAAAAGCTGCGGGCTGACTCAGTAACAGGCAGTTGCTCAAATGTTCCACGGGTGGGCAGCCTATTTGCAAAGGAGGGAGTTACCTGACAAGGAACAGGTGGATATTGCCGAGGCTTTCAAAGTGGCTATATTTTTTAAGAAGGGTTCGGGTACCCCATCCCACACACACACAAACTCCATTTCTGCACAAAATTTGCCTGGAAATAGGCAGGCGGAGAAGGTTGGCACCAGCCTGGGAGCAAGAGCAATAACCAGTGAGGGGAAAAAAAAGAGCAAAAAAAGGATTGTTGGTCCCTAATATTGTTTCCTCCCTGACAAGCCAAAGCCCTGGGATGGTCTAAGGTGACGGCTACAGACCTAAGGAGGCCATTCTCATCGAGCTGCCACTCGGAATGGTAGCAGCATGAGCCGACAAAGTTCATTTCAGACTCTACAAGCTTAGGACCGGCAGCCTCATGACAACCAAACAGCCAGGACTTGGAGGGAAAGCAGAGAGTCTAAACTTTAATACCACGCTTATCACTTAGAACCGAACCAGAAAGGTCATCAGGGCATTTGGTCTTCAAGTGCCAACAGCAAACTAACGCCGGACCTTGCCAAAAGGTGCAGATCACGTCATGAGGACGTGTTAGCCCCTGTGAGCTTGGTTTGCCTGGGATCAGAGGGGAGGGGAAGGAAAGAACTTCATTCTCCAAGGGGAGAGGCGGTGGCCCAACTGCTCACAGCGCAGCACAACTCCCCAGGGAAAAATGCCGGAGAGAAGGAGCACAGAGCAAGGGAGGGGGAGCCCCAGATGCTGTTCACAAAGGCAGGCAAGAGCCTCCAGCTAGAACACAAGCCAGTGAGGCAAGGAGAGAGCGGCTGAAAGTCACCTGCGCGGTGGACGCTAAGGGAGGTGACGCTCGGAAGAGGTGAAGCCTCTAGGGACAGCGTCAGGATGGAGGTACTTAACCCACCAGCAAGATGCTCCTACTGAGTGAATGCGGTCCCCTAGCACACACCTCTTCCTTTTCCGGGGTCGCCCACTGCTACCTGGCAGGGGTGGAGGGCCCTGGAAACCACTCACTCACCTTACCCCGGGGACCACGGTGGTGCGGGAGGAGGAGCACCGCGCTGGGAGTCCAGAGTTCTTCCTCTTGTAGCTGCAGTTCGCACATCGGTAAACCGGGAGCATCAAAGCACATCCCGCTCACCCAGTGTTGTGTTGTGTTGTGAAGTTGTGTTGTGATTGTGAAGCTCACCCAGCAGGTGTGAGGTCGCCCGGAGAGGGCAGGCGTTTGCCTGTATTTTCAACAGGTGAGGGCACGGGGCTTCACAGGGGTGAGGAGATTTAAGCCCAAGAAATCAACAAGTGGGAAGCAAAACTAAAATTCCTGTGTGAAAGAACAAAAATTCAACTGGGTAAATCTGAAGATCTAATTGGCTTTCTTAAGCCGTTCATAAATCGGGTAGCATCTTCCCATCTAGCAAGTAGGAGGGAGCTCCAGAAGAGCTGTATACAAAGGAAGACTTTTTTTTTTTTTTTTTTTTTTTTTTTTTTACAGGAATGAGGGTAGAGCAAGCAGTCACTAGCAAAAGAAAAGCAAAGATCTTTTCAGGCAAGTTCACCTTCCCTTAGGGGTTCTTACTGGGTAGATTACCTCATCTTTTTTTGGAGGATGGAGAGGGCCCATTGGGACAGATTACCTCACTGATGCTCATCAGAAAATTCCTGACGACCAGTTAAAACTACATTCCAGGGGGGAGATCGTAACTACAATTAGGTTAGGTATTAAGTCCTGGGTTTGTGACTTGACCTAAGCGATGCCATTTCAGGCCTGTGATTTTCTTTTTAGCACCTGACTGCTCATTCAGTGCTCTTTCTCCTAAGCCACGCCTACGGACAGGTAAAGAGTTTTAATTATTTCGTGGGTGCACATCTCGTCTCCTCAGTAAGTTTCCCTGGGACAAGGATTACATACTCCACCCGGTTCCTGATACTTAGCAATAGCAGCCAACATGTATGGAGTCATTACAGAGTGTTGGGCTTTATCTAAGTGATTTTCCTGTCCTAACATCAAATCTACGGTTAAGTATTATTATCATCTCGGTCATTACGGAGGAGGAGGTGGCAGTGCACAGGTTAAGAAACCAGCCCAAGATCACCCAACCAGTGGGCTGGTGATATTTCCTGACGAACCAGGGCAGTCGGGCTGGAAGGCTCTGCTCTAACCGCCAGAAGCAGAAACACTGGAGTCACAGAGTTGGCTGTCACCCAGGGAAGCCTGGCGCAGCGTGTGTGCATGCCAGGGGCTCAGTCAGCTGTGGTTTCCCTCGACCTGAAGAAAACCTTGTGATAAAATAATTTGCCATGTGCAGCCCTGGTGCTGGCTTCCTGCCATTGGGATGACCAGGATGTACCTCCATCCTCCCTTCCTCTTACAAAGGACACGAGGAAATTTGTATTGAAACGTGACAGTGACAAAGGGATG
The DNA here is from genome assembly GCF_004348235.1 of Phoca vitulina. NCBI lineage: Eukaryota > Metazoa > Chordata > Mammalia > Carnivora > Phocidae > Phoca > Phoca vitulina. The sequence goes on along the minus strand of NW_022589719.1, from coordinate 645,384 downwards.
TTAACAAGTAAGGAGAAACCTTCAACCTCACCTGGAGTAAAAAAAAAACAAAAACAAGCAAACAAACAAAAAAATACCAAATTAGAATTAGGTACTCTTCACCCATCAAATTAGAAAAGATTTTTTTTATTTTTTTAGATTTTATTTATTTGTCAGAGAGAGCACAAGCCGGGGAGGAGGGGCAGGGGCAGAGGGAGAAGCAGGCTCCCCATGGAGCAAGGAGCCCAATGCAGGACTCGATCCCAGGACCCTGGGATCATGGCCTGAGCCAAAGGCAGACGCTCAACCAACAGAGTCACCCCAGGAGTCCCGGAAAAGATTTTTTTTTAAAGATTTTATTTATTTATTCAACAGATAGATAGAGAGCACAAGTAGGCAGAGTGGCAGGCAGAGGAAGAGGGAGAAGCAGGCTCTCCGCTGAGCAGGGAGCCAGACATGGGGCTCGATCCCAGGACCCCGGGATCATGGCCTGAGCCGAAGGCAGACGCTTAACCGACTGAGCCACCCCAGGCGCCCCAGAAAAGATTTTTTTAAGTGATATAATCTAATGCTGCCAGATGTGGAGTAGTAACACATGCCTTCTCACACCCTGCTAGTAAGAGTACACATTGATTGTACTTCTCTGGAAAGTTACATTTCATAAAGGCACCACAAACACTGAACTAGGGAATACTGAACCACTGTTCCTAGGGGAAGGATAAGGTTAGACTACTGTGAGCCTCTCGCCCCAGCAGTTTGGTCCACCAATCAATACATACCTTGTTTTACATGTGTTTCTATTTAAAGACACCCTACTTAATATACTGTATATTGTTGACCCATTAACTCCTGAACTCACAGCCAACAGTACTGTACCCCAGGCCTGAACAAAGCTTATCGAACACAGTTTTCCCCATGAGGCACATCACAGCATTCCTGTGCTTAGAAACACTAACCAGCACTTCCGCACTATGCTTGAAGGCCATGTTGTGTTGTTGTCCTGTTGCTTGCTTCTCTGCTCACCAGAAGGCACGTTTTCAGGACTACTCACTTCAGTTGAGATCAGTGGAAGATTTGGGAGGGCTTCTCATTTTTCTCCAAAACTTTAAACAAAATTTTATTGAAATATAATTGACATATAACATTGTATTAGTTTCAGGTGTACGCGTTTCAAAATTTGTATACATTGCAAAATGACCACCATTGTATACACTGCAAAATGCTAAGTCAAAGTAACCTCCATCACCACAATTGTTTTTTCTCCTGATGAGAACTTTTAAGATCTACACTCTTAGCCACTTTTTTTTTAAAGATTTTATTTATTTGACAGAGAGAGACACAGCAAAAGAGGGAACACAAGCAGGGGGAGTGGGAGAGGGAGAAGCAGGCCTCCCGCTGAGCAGGGAGCCCAATGCGGGGCTTGATCCCAGGACCCCGGGACCATGACCTGAGCCGAAGGCGGACGCTTAATGACGGAGCCACCCAGGCGCCCCTCTTAGTCACTTTCAAATATATGATACGGTATTCCTAACTGCAGTCACCATGAAGGTAGTTTTAACACAGAAACTATTATACTTTCTATTTGAAAACTATTTCTCTTGTTAACTCTAATTAAAAAAAAAACAAAACACTAGGAAAATGGCATAGAAATGCTTCAACTTTTTGTATTAGTCGTATTGTTACTTTTGTTCCTACCCAATGCTAGGCTTTCGTAAGGCCCATCCTCAAAGAGCTTTCAGTATAATGGGGATAAAGCTATTGGCACTTTTCAGGTGTTACCCCCTCCAATAGTCCTTGGTTTGTGGAAAACACAAGGTGAGGGGAGTACGGGGGAATGAAGCTGCTGAGATTAGTAGATCGGATTCACTGGCTCAACAAAACCCCTCATCTTTAAAACTACTGGAAATAAATGAAGGATTTTAAACTGAGTCAATAATGTGATCATATTTATCCCTTAGAAATATAATTCAGAAATCACAAAGGAAGGATTAATGAGAGAAGACTGATGGTTGAGAAATCAATTTTTAATATTTGCATCTTTTTGAAGAACTGCTATATCGATATAAGATATTCTCTGTTCTCTAATTATATTATGTAAAACAGGTAAAAATTTTTTTCTTTCAACCTTTTAACCCCCTTCACCCATTTCTCCCACCCCCACACTCTAGCAACCACCACTCAGTTCTCTGTGTCTATGAGCTTTGTCTTGGGGTTGTTGTTTTTTTTTCAGATTCCACAAATAAGGGATCATATGGCATTTGTCTCCCTCTCTCTGACTTATTCACTTAGCATAGTGCCCTTGAGCTCCATCCACGTTGTAGCAAATGGCAGGATTTCATTCTTCTTATGGCTGGATAACATCCCACTTATATATACACAATTTATCTATTCGTCTATCAATAGACACTTAGTTTGTTTCCATATCTTGGCTATTGTAAATACTGTTGCAATAAACATGGGGGTACACATATCTTTTGAGTTGTTTTCCTTTTCTTTGAATATCCAAAGTGGAATTTCTGCATCATAGGGTAGTTCTATTTTTATTTTGAGGAGCTTTCATACAGTTTTCCAAGGTGGCTGCACCAGTTTGCATTCCCACCAACAGTGTAGGGGTCGCCAACACTTGTTATTTCTTGTCTTTTTGATTCTACCCATTCTGGCAGGTGTGAGGTGGTATCTGATTTTGGTTTTGATTTGCATTTCCCTGATGATGAGTGGTGTTGATCATCTTTTCATGTACCTGTTGGCAATCTGCATGTCTTTTTTGGAAAGATGTCTCTTCAGATCCTCTATCCATTGTTTAATGAGATTGTTTAATGAGATTGTTTGGGGTTGTTTGTTTGTTTGTTTTGCTATTGAGTTGGAGTTCCTTATTTATTTTGAATATTACCCTTTTATCAGATATATGATTTGCAAATAACTTCTCCCATTCAGGAGGTTGCTTTTTCGTTTTGTTGATGGTTTCCTTTGCTGTGTAGAAGCTTTTTAGTATGATGCAGTCCCACTGATTTATGTATACATTTGTTGCTTTTGCTTTTAATGTTAGATTCAAAAAATCTTCACCAAGATCAATGTCAATGAGCTTACCGCCTGTGTTTTCTTCTAAGAGTTTTATGGGTTCAGGTCTTACGTTCAGGTCTTTATCCATTTTGAGTTCATTTTCATGTATGTGTAAGAAAGTGGTCTAGTTTCATTCTTTTGCATGTGGCTGTCCAGTTTTCCCAACACCACTTACTGAAGACACATTTTGAGAAGCAAAATCACCAACAAAAAGCACAAAAATACAAAACACAGAGCCCTAAGTAGACTGCAAAAGGATACTTGTTTACAGTGTACCTGAAACAACCAGGCAGAGCTCCACCGTGTTCCATCGCACTGGGAGGAGGCATGATGGGCAACTTCACCACACGGGCACCCCATTTTTAAAAATTTTTATTTAAATTCAATTTAGTTAACATATCGTGTATTACTAGTTTCAGGGGTAGAATTTAGTAATTCATCAGTTGCATATAATCCCCACTGCTCCTTACATCACATGCCCTCCTTAATGCCCATCACCCAGTTACCCCATCCCCGTACCCACCTCCTCTCCAGCAACCCTCTGTTTGTTTCCTAGAGTTAAGAGTCTCTTATGGTTTGCCTCCCTCTCTGTTTTTATCTTATTTTATCTTTCCTTCCTTTCCCCTATGTTCAACTGTTTAGTTTCTTAAATTCCACATGAGTGAAATCATGTGGTATTTGTCTTTCTCTGACTGACTTACTTCACTTAGCATAATACCCTCTAGTTCCATCCACGTCTTTGCAAATGGCAAAGTTTCATTCTTTTTGATGGCCGAGTAAAGCAACCTCTTTGACCTCGGCTGCAGCAACTTCTTGCTAGACACGTCTCCAAAGGCAAGGGAAACAAAAGCAAAAATGAACTATTGGGATTTCATCAGGATAAAAAGCTTTTGCACAGCCAAGGAAACAATCAACACAACTAAAAGGCAACCATGGGAGAAGATATTCACAAATGACATATCAGATAAAGGGCTAGTATCCAAAATCTATAAAGAACTTATCAAACTCAACACCCAAAAAACAAATAATCCAGTCAAGAAATGGGCAGAAGACATGAACAGACATTTCTCCAAAGAAGACATACAGATGGCCAACAGACACATGAAAAATGCTCAACATCACTCGGCATCAGGAAAATACAAATCAAATCCACAATGAGATACCACCTCACACCTAACAAGTCAGGAAACAACAGATGTTGGCGAGGATATAGAGAAAGGGGAACCCTCCTATACTGTTGGTGGGAATGCAAGCTGGTGCGGCCACTCTGGAAAACAGTACGGAGGTTCCTCAAAAAGTTAAAAATAGAGCTACCCTACAGCCCAGCAATTACACTACTAGGTCTTTATCCAAAGTATACAAACATAGCGATTCAAAGGGGCACCTGCACCCCAACGTTTATAGCAGCAATGCCCACAAAAGCCAAACTATGGAAAGAGCCCATCCATTGACAGATGAATGGAAAAAGAAGATGGGTTATGCTCATTTTATTGGTGAAGGCCCAAGGCACAGGGAAATTACATAATTTAATTATGGTCAATGAGGTAGAAAGAGATTGAGCTACGACAAAACCCAGATTTTTCTGATTCTATAGCTTCTGTGCCAATGCTTCTCAAGCTACCTGGTGCGGAGGGGCCAGTTGGGTGATAATAGAAAAATGAAATGGGAAAATAATTATAAAATACCATATGTGCTTAGGTGTCATGACAATATCAGAATTTTTAAACACTTGCAGTGTTTGTACTTCTCTCACACAGCTGGTAGAAACACTTCAGTCCAGATTGGACTCTTGAGTTCCTCTCCACTACACCAAAGAATTAGATATTCCTGACTTTCCAAGTGGTCTGGGGACTGGGGTTGAGGCTTCAGAGAAAAGTTCATAATCTCTTTCACCTGCAGGGAACTTGATAATTTCACAAATCAACTTTCAGTCATTTGACCCCTTTCAGTTCTGGGAGGTAGGTTTTTCTGCCCCACCCCACCCCCCACCCTGTCTTCAGATAAGAAAACCTGCTTTTCCCTCCGCCAGGACACCCCTTCCCTGGGTTCCTCACCAGGTTGACTCCTCGTCAGCGTTGGGGTTTCTGCTCAGCATCACTTCCTCAGAACAGCCCTCCCCAACCACCTCATCCAGATAGCACCTCTGACCCTTATGGTCACCATGCCCTGTTTCACTCCATCACCATCGAAAGTTGTCCCTTTGTCTATTTGTTTACCAGTTTCTCTCTTCCCTTTTTATAAAATGAAGTCCAGAAGGGCACAAACCTCAGTTCATCAGCTGTCTCCCTGGTCTCTGGCAGAGTTAGGCTCCCTGAAGGATTTGTTGAGTCAATGCAATAAGAACACAGAACTACAGAGTGGTAAAATACAGCTTACCTAAGGTCAAAGTCAAGTAAGGGCAGGGGCTGGAAATCAAATCCCAGTAATTCCCCGGATAATGTTTGTGTCTCCTTCTCAGAGTCAGGCATCAAGCTGGGCCCTGGGGGGCTGGTGGAGGGTGAGAGGCCAGCTCCTTGTCCTGCTGGGGGCTTACAAATCCAGTGCCAAACCTCCTCTTTGCCTTTCTGGCTCTTTTTGGTTTCTTTCATTTGTACGTACTCTTCTGCCTACAATGAACACTTTCTCACAAACAATTGTGTTACCTTGTAAGCAGGGATTATTATTACATCTCTTTTTAGGGTTTCCAGTTAAAATACAGTTATATTTGAATTGCAAATGAGCGATGAGCAATTCTTTAGGATAAGTGTGTCCCATGCAATACTCAGGACATACTTATACTAAGAAATTATTCATCATTATCTGAAACTCAAATTTAACTAGATGCTCTGGGTTTTTTCTTTCTTTTTTTCTTCTCAGTCTGGTAATGCTACACATTTACAGATAAGGAGACTGGGGCTCAGTGAGAGCACGCTGACTTAAAAGCCTTGCCCCTAGGGCACACAACCAGTGGGAGAGCCACCACCAGCCTATCCAAAATTGGCTGACTCCTCATTCTCTCTCAAAGACCCTATGCTTCTGTGCCCAAGCCAATTCCTGCTGTCTAAATCCACGTACTCTGAGGATCATCCTGCAGTTGAAATCTCTTTCACCTCCAGCCAAAAAAGCAGTTTTCATGTCTATATTTGATTATTTTTAGTAAATCTTTTCTGATTAGAGAAACACATACCTGCAATACATTTACACAATGGAACACTACCCCTCAGTGAAAAAGAAAAGGTTTCTGCTACATGCAACAACCAGATTAGAGAGTTTTGGGGTATTTATACACATCGACTTAAACAAATGATATTGAACAAAAGTCCAGATACAAGAGGAGATCCTGTATAACTCCATATATATGAAGTTCCAAAATAGGCAATACCAACCTATGGGGACAGAATAATGATTCCTGGGGGGGCTAGAGGGTGACTGGAAGGGACATGAGGGAACTTTTTGGGGCCTTGGTAATGATCTTAATCTTGGTGAAGGTTACACACATGTAAAAAATATAAAAATCCAAGCTATTTGGTTGAGATTTGCACATTTTTCTGCTTGTAGGTTATATGTCAATGAAAAACTAAAAAAATAATAATACATGCTCACTGTTAAAAATGAATAAAGTACAGACAAATCCAAAAGAAAAAAAGAAGTCTGTATTCTCACCACTGGGAGACTGCACAAACAACACCTTAAAGTGTATCCTTCCAGATATTTTCCCAGCAGCATTAACTTTTTATGAGCATTTCCTATGAAAGGACTTCAGGAGCTAGTACCAATCACTAGAGATGCTAATTTATTTAGGAGTCTAAATTTCTGGACAAGTCTTTCACTTACCCAGGAAGCCCTGACACAACTAGATTTAATTTGACCATTTTTAGAAGAGCATGGAACAATTAACATCAAATAAATGGAATTAAAATCAAATTGAACACAGTCTTTCAGTGATATGACTTAGAATTTGATTTTAAGTACAGTAATGAATATAAAATGAAAGCGTGAAGGCTGAAAAGAGCTCCGGGGGGCCTCCTGGGACCCGGAGTGCCACCTGCTGGTCAGAGTCTGCAATGACATCCCACCACTCTCAGGTAAAAGCATGGCCTCCCTACTTATCAGCCCCAAATTTGATATCCCCTTTTCTTGTATAAGTTTGTGTCTCTTCCAAGAGCTCCCCAGAAATCTTTGCTTCCCTGATGTATTACACAGTTCCTAGCACAGAGGAGTAAGTTAATATTTGGTAAAGAATGAATGAAAGGGGGGGTGCGCCTGGGTGGCTCAGTCATTAGGTGTCTGCCTTCGGCTCAGGTCATGATCCCGGGGTCCTGGGATCGAGCCCCACATCGGGCCCCCTGCTCAGCGGGAAGCCTGCTTCTCCCTCTCCCACTCCCCCTGCCTGTGTTCCCTCTCTCGCTGTGTCTCTCTCTGTCAAATAAATAAAATCTTTAGAAAAAGAATGAATGAATGAAAGGATGGATGAATGGATGGATGGACAGACAAAAGGACAGAAGGGCATTCTTGTGCATCATTATGAAATGAGGGTGTAATCTCTGCCCTACCTATCTCTTTGTTTTGTTTTTAGTAAAAATGATGATTTGATATACATATATATAGTGAAATGATTAGTAGTCAAACTAACATACCTCTTCACATAGTTACCTTTTAGTGATGAGAGCACCTGCATTCTACTCTGTTAGCCTATTTCCAGTATTGAATAGTCTTAAGAAGAGCCATCATGCTGCACATTAGGTAAGTAGACACAGTCATCCTGCATTACTGCAACTTTGTGCTCTTTGACCAACATTTCGACCTCCCGGCCCCCGGGAACCATGGTTCTACGATGCTGCTTCTATGTTATTTGACTTCTTTAGATTCCATATTTAAGTGAGAGCATGCAGGGTTTTTTTGTTTTTTTTTTTTCTTCATAGACTTTTTTGGAAAGTGGATAGCCACTCGGGGAGACCAGATGAATGTGAGGGATTATTATGACAACCCAACAGCAGGGGGTGGAGGAGTCAAATGGTGACCAGGCTGAGCAGAAACAGGCACTGCGTTAATGACAAGAAACAAATCTATGTGAAATGTCTCGAGCCCGACACTTAATAGGCATCTGACAGATGTCAGCTCTTTTCCCTTTCCCCTTCCTCCTTTGCAGGCCAGCTCACAAATCCCTTCTGCGGGACCCGGTGAGCTAAGGACAGGGATTTGTCCTCTCCTGGGCTCACTCAGAGGCGAGGTGATGTTCGAGGTTTGTCTGGTACCAGTTCTGAAACAGGCCAGGGTCCCTGTGCCTGCGAGTGTGAGCTGGCCTGTAAAAGCCCTCCCGAGTTAGGAAAGGTGGTTTCTGAGACATCGCTCTCAGGCTGTCTGATAGCGCGGTGCCCATCTGAGCGTGTCCGCTGTTGACAGCACTTGACAAGCGTCACGCTGGTCCTGCTTCTAGATGCGGCACAGTGGGGCTCTGGCCTGCATAAAGGCAGTGTGGTGCAGCGGAAGGAGTGTGGACAAGGGGTCAGAAGGCTGGGCTCTGCCGCCCGCTAGCTAGGTGACCTTGAGCACGTCAGCTTGCCCTTGCCGGTATATAAACCGTCTCATTAGGACAGCGTAATGAGATAATGCCTGGGAAAACGCTATGTAAACTAAAGCATTTAGACCTAGGCTAAGGTGTGGCTGTTAATAAAACCCCAAATGAACATTATACCCCAGATGTGACCTGAGTGAGCTCAGAAACTACAGGGGGTGTTGCCTGCCTTGGTCTGGATCCAGCTTCACCTTATGGAATCCAGTCCCGTTTTAGCAGCTACATCACCATCTTAATCACATGGAGCTTCTGGCCCACCAAGACCTACTCCTGCTGGCTTCTTAAAATCTGGGCTGCGCCCCATTTACCACTCTTTGTTTGGGCAATCGACCTTTTAAAACTAAATGGAGACTTTGTGTTCCATTTGCAGTAGGTAAATTTAATCTTACAGCTCTGGCCCATCTATACAGGCTATTAAAAGGTTTTTCATAGTACTTTGGCAATTCCATACGTTCTCTCTCCCTGCCAACTTGATGACAGCCGCACATTTCAACAGTGTACAATCCATGCATTCGTTCGTTCAATATACATTTACTGAGCACCCACTATTGCCTAGACACTGTGACCGGAGTTGGGAGATACAAAGGGTCTATCTGATAGAGGGTGGCGGGTGCCAGGGTAGTGGTCACAGCGCTGTGGCCACTGGAGGCTCAGACAGCGGGGCATTCCCAGTGCTGCCAGCAGCAGTGGGAAGGTTTCCCAGTTCAGAAGATTTGGCAGTGGTCAGTGGCCATTCTCTTCTTTCTGAGCACACCCCTGGACTATGCTTTCCAGCCCTGATGATTCTTGGTGCTTCCACAGGAATGACCAGGTCTTTCTTCCTGGGCAGGTGAGGAGAGGAAGTCCACTGCCTTCCCAGCAAAGAAACTACAGGTAGGAATAGCTAGCCTCCTCTTCCCTTTCTAGCCTCACCCCATCCTCATCCCCGGGCCAGTGCACACGCTCATTCTGCAAGTATTGGCAGATTTCCCGCTCTGGACCAGCACCATGTTGGGTTCCACTGCATTCTCTTATATCCTCTCTGGGTTCGGAATGCTCACAATGGGGACCAGGGTGATCCTTCTCTACTGGGGGTGGGGGATCCTCTTCCCTAGCCCTTTCATCCCAGCCAAGATGAAGATCTGAACCTCTGCATCCCTACACCCCTGGCTTAGGGCTCCCAGGCAGGATGTAAAGGTGCTAAGGGAGGGAGGAAAGTGTGAGGTGTCAAGGCACCCCTTGTCCTCTCGGTCCCTTCCTTAGCAGAGTGCTGTGATTGAACTCTGAGTAAAGAGACACAGACTTGCCTCCCAGATCTGCCACCGACCAATAGTGGGACTTGAGACACACCCTGTCCAGCCAGCTCCGTAGACCAGGTCTTTGGGTCCCCATTCAGCTCTAATATTCTGATTCTTTCTAGGCTAATCCCTAATTCCTGGATGGATCTCCCACTCTCTTCTTGTCTAGCTTTATAGAGGAATAAAAAAAAAATCTTACAAAAAGAGGCAGAAGGAAGGGAAAGGAGGTTAGCCTGCTTTCCTTACAGTGAGACACGTGCTGGCAGTAAGCAGCCCAAAGCTGAAAAACAATCGCTAAGGGTTATAACTTCAGAATATCCTAAGATTCTGCCTTGCCAGAAACTTGATTTCTTTTAGGCCTGGCCTAATCTTGTCCAGACTCAAGTTCCAATGCTAATTGTCAAGACTGGTTTGAATTATTCATGGAATTTCTACACTGGAATGGTTTGGGGGGATATCCTTTGCAGATGTGTTCATCCTTCCGTGCCTTCAGGACTTCCCAGGACTGAGCTAACTGGATAGGAGTCCCTTCACTCTCTCGGGCCTTGTTTCCTCACCTGTAAACAAGGAAGGCGGTTCCTCCCAGCTCTCGAAGGCCTTTGGTTCTGTCATGGCAGGTGCCTCAGCCTGTGATTCCACATGCCACTCCCAACCAGCAGCAAACCATGGAGACACACACACACGTACACAGAAAGGATGCCTTCTGACAATTAAATGCAAAAGGAATTATGCAATTAGCAAAGGATGTTGATCACACAACATGGGAGTCTAATTGCAGCACATGCAAATGTTCGCTAAATTAGATAAATATGGGTTTGCCGTCACTCTGGTACACAGATTGAGTTGTAAAGTTAAGGAAAATATAGAAGTTGATTATGAGACAGGAGTGATAAACATAGGGTAAGTGCACGAGGCCAATTAGGATTATTAACCAAGTAATCATCTCATGCTTAACGTGGACTGTTCTAGGAGCCCCAGGACCATAGTCTGACGGCTGTGTAATCAAGTTACCATGTTTCCTAGAACATGAAACATGTCCTTCATCTTTACATAGCATCTGTCACCTGGGGAGCTCCAGCACCTGGGACTGGTTGTATTGGCTCACCAACTGGCCCAATGCACATTGCTGAGGTGGGCAAGGCTTCGTGTACTGACATAGAAGAGGAAGCCTGGATCTTAACCATTCTCAGACTCTCCTGAACCTGTCACACATGATAAATCTTTAAGTCCGTGAAGTAGCTCCTATGTGAATGAACCTATCAGGGTCAGGACCGTCCACGGAGAGGTAGCCATAGTGAGAACCTAGGTTCTGGAGACAGACTGCATGAATTTGAATCCTGGGTCTATCACTAATTCTTTGACAAGTCAGTTCAGCTCATTGGGCCCTGGTTTCCTCATCTCTGTCATGGGGACAATAGTATCACCTATCTTTTGGGGTAGATGCAAGGATTAAAAGAATTATTACCTGTAAAAGTACTAAGAACACTGTCTGGCACACAGTAAACACCCAAAAAGTGGCTTATTTCTTCCCATTTAGTTTCCTCTCTTCATTAGTTCATTCATTCAATCACGTAACGGCCCAGTATGCACAAGGCACTATGCTAATGACAATGACCGTAGCAGGGGATGCACGCGCACATGCATGCACGCCTTCCACCATCACGCTGGGATTAGGGAGGAAGGGTTACATGTGACACGTACTATTGAAGCGCTACAAAATGCTCCGGGGGGCATCATTCCTGCAAGGCAACCAGAGAAGGCTTCACTGAAGACAGGCCACGGGGAGATTTTAACAGAGGGGAGACTGAGTAGAAAGATGTGTAACATTCTAGGCAGAAGGTATAGCATGTGCAAAGATCCTGAGTCAGAAGATCCAAGGCAGGGGCACCTGGGTGGCACAGCCCGTTGGGCCTCTGACTCTTGATTTCAGCTCAGGTCATGATCTCATGGTCATGGGATGGAGCCTTGCATCGGCTCCGCACTCAGCATGGAGTCTGCTTGGGATTCTCTCTCCCTCTGCCTCTGCCCTTTCTCTCTAAAATAAATAAATACATCTTAAAAACAAAAGATAACATTAAAAAACAAAGACCCAAGGCAACATCAAGTTATTGCCGGAAGTGATGGGTAAGGCCAGAAATCAGTTTTGAGGTCATCTGTGTCTGGGGGTGGGAAGTAGAGAGGTGGGTCTCGATTTCAAGCCTTGAATATTAACTTTATCCTATGAGCCATGGAAAGTCCCTGGAACATTTTAAATGACAGATTTTAGGACAAAGCAGTGTTAAAGGAAGATGATTCTGGCAGGGTGAGCAGAAAGGATGGAAAAGGAAAAGACTGGTGACAATGTGAACTAGGAGGCTACTGCAGCCATCCAAGCATGCAGTACCAGGGGTGAGAATGAAAAGAAATGCAAGGGACATTGGGAAAGGCAAAGGACAGGACTCAGTGACCAAGAGGATGTGCAGAGCAAGGATAAAGAGGAGGAGATAACTCTACGGTTTTGAATATGAGTAGCATGGACAGAAAAGGAGGCTTGCTGGTCCACGAAAGATTCTGATTCCCAGTTGCATAGAGTCGAAGTTCTGAACATGGGCTAAGGGTGGAACAGTTAGGTATACGTGCTCTGCTATTTGCTAGCTGGGTTACCCTCAGCCCGTTTTAACCTCCCAGAGCTTTTCTCATTTGCAAAATCGGGGTAAAAACAACATACTTCTCACGGATGTGAAGATTAAGTTAAGAGAATAATGTGATGAAAACGTAAAGCACCTGCAAAGTACCTGTCCAAAGAGAGCGCAAAGTAAATGCCGAACGAAAGAATGCCAGGGCCCCAAACAGAGGATACAAAGTATTTAATAATACTCTGCACTCAAATTCCCCAGAACAAATATTCACGTTTTGATGATTCAGAAACTCTTTCCAGATCTTGCAGAAGCACCAACATCATAACATACTCATTGTGTTAAAGCCCCCCAAAAGCACTAGTTGGCACATACTTGGATCAGGTTAAAAATAAACCAGCTCAATGTATGGCTTTTGAGCCAGAAGGAGAAAGAGCAGTGAGGAAGAATCCCCGCTAAAGGAATTGGACCACTGAATTTGGGTAAATTCCTCCCATATTCTCATCAAGGACCCCATCATCTTCCTTCCCCCGCCTCTCAGGCAACACCAGCTTCCACATACCTTTCCTGATTTCCTGTGACAAGCATGGTGAAGATGATCCCAGGGGCTGCTGACCAGTCAGCTGGGGTGTGTGGACTTCAAAGGCCTATTGACACAGCTGCAGGCCCCTGGGCCAGGGGCCAGGGGGGCAGGCCTGTCTGAAATGCTTGAGCCATACCTCGAGAGCAGCAAAATGGCAAAGGGACCAATAAGCCATCCCAGTTCTTGGAGGGAGCGCTGTTATTTAGGCAACAAAAACTCAACGTGCCAAAGCAAACCGGTTCTATCAAATGGGCCCCTGGAGTTTGGAAATTACAGGCCTAAATCTTGGTCTAATCCATTTTCTGTCACTGCAGAGGTCTGCTCACAGCTGATGTCTGATTGCAGGCAAAACTGCCCTTCAGCCAAACTGCTGTGAAGTTTTCAAAAATACCCGGGACCCTCTGAGACAATCCTGTAAAGGTCCGAAAAAACAAAAAGACAGCAAGCTCTGAAGCAGTCTGTCAGTCTGTCTGTCTGCCAGACTTCAAAGCCTGTGCCTCCTCCAGGCTCCAAGGGAGTTCAGCGTCAGCATTGAGTCATACCACGTTGGAAGGTTCAAGGAAGCAAGTCTGCTCCCCACATATCACAGGGGACACATGCAGCTCAGGAGTTGGGTGGCATGTCTTCGATCACACAGCACGTGACAGTTCCTATGGTGGAAATCAATAAGCTAGCAAGATGTTGGATCCTATTAAAAAAACGATTTCCTTATAATCAAATAACAATTAATGTTTTAAAACTTTTTTTTTTTTTTTACATTCATCACCTCAGTTGGTCCCACACCATCAATGAAGTCTTTATGGTCACTGACATTTCCAGCCCCTTTCACAGAAAAGGAATCTGAGTTTCAGAGAGGTCCATGGCTTGCCCTAGGTCACAGAACTAGCAGGTGCCACATACAGGGCTAGAGCCAGAGTCCTTGGGTTCTAAGCCAGCTGGCCAGTATTAACCAAATCCAATTCTATGTCCTGGGCTGTGCTTAGAGGAATTAAGATGTGGACGTGCTGGGAGAAGAGATACAGAACAGCAGAGAGCAGGGGAGGCAATATGTACTAAGAGAGCCAACAAACTCGATGAGAAACCTTAAATGATGATGCACTTACTAATTCTACTAAGAGATAAAAGTATGTTATCGAAGAGGATTTTTTCTTGTTCAATGTATTTTTCTCAAGCATTTCTATAAATTCAGTCCAAAAAAAAACCTGAAGCAGACTAGTGGTTGTAGGTTTCCAAAGACCTGCCCCAACAGCTGAGCACTGACAGAGGAGCAGGGGATGGCGGGAGGTAGCAGAAGGGGGCAGAGAATGCAGACCCAGGTGGCCAGGAGGAATGATTTCCTGGCCAAATAGTCTGGCCCCTAGGAATCTTTTTCCCCAGAGGGATTACAACCAGAAAAAATAAAAACAAAAATGAATGTTTTCATTCATTCAAATGTTTTGAATATTTTATTCATTTGAATGTTTTATTCATTCAGAAATGCCTGGATTATAATAATATACAGTAACTATCACTTAGTATTTACCCTAATGTGCGAACGTTGTGCTCAGTCCTTTACATCCATTATCCCATCTTACCCCCACAGCAACCTGATTTCAGTGAGGAGAATGTGGGGCTCAGAGAGGTTAAGTAATTTACCTAAGGTCATACAGATGTCATGATGAGGTGATTCTGAACCAAGATCTCTTTCCCTCCAAAGGCCTGATTTGTATCCACATCCTATCCTCGTTCTAAGAAGATAATGGACTAGAAGATGACTCTCCTTCTCCCTTCTCCAAACCCTGAGTTTCCCTCAGAGGCGGCCGTCTAGGATATGACACAGATAGGACATTTTCACAATGACATCAAGATAACAAATACCTCAAAATTTTGGTTAACCAGTATCTTGCCCTTTTTTAATAAAAGTGTCATTTTGCATTATTCAAACTGACTTAAAAACAATTCCAGATTCTTATTTCAAAGATTGAATTTGGAATGAAGCTTAGCACTGTTTAAAAAGCACATGTAAAACGATCCATTTTGTGGGCAGATTCTAATGCAATTACTGCAACCGATTTCCATACTGAAAAATACTGTGTTTTTATTGAGCATTTGCAGTTAAAGCTGAGAGGGGAGCTATCTACATCTTTTCAGAAGATCCTAAGTATTTTGCCAACAAAATGAATTATGTATTTACATGTCCTAGTCAATCTCTGTTCAGTATGATAAAGCAGCACAGTGAGCAGCTGAATTTTACCCAATGATATCTGGGTATCGTGGGATATATTAGGTCAGACCAGATCCTGGAAACCAGAAGTTTAAGGGGAATTCACAAGTGCCAAGGAGGGAGAAGATACCTGCTAGAGGAAGAAATGGGACGCTGGAGGGCCTGGTGACTGCCTGTAACCCTGTGGGGCGATGTCCCCCAGGCTGCCTTGGCTGATCAGGAACCTGCTCTGTCTTCTCGGCTCCCCACTCCAGGACACAACTGCGAGCCGGCCAAGCTTTAACTAACTCACTTAAGCTGACTTCACTGATCATTCCAGGAGACACCAGGCCTCCTCCAGGGACTCTGAAGCAGCAGTCTGAAAGACTCAGAAAAGCAAACAGCTTCTCCAAATGAAGGCCATGTCCCTGGAAAAGAAAAAGAGAGAAAGAAGAGTGGTAAGTGAAAATTTGGCCTTGTTGCTGTGACCTGAGGGCAGCTACCGTACCCAGCAGTCCCTGGGCTCAGAGCAAGTGACCCATACACGTGGCCCAAAGGAGGAAAGAACAGAATGTGGGTTCCCAGGGAAGAAAAAGACCTACAGAAAACTACTAAATAAGTAAGTACAATAGAGGAAGAACATAGAAAAAAGTCATATTTGCTAAATTGAGGGGTAGCAGAGAGGTCTCATATTTATAGGAGAAAAACAAAATAATAGTAATAATAATAGTAGTTAACACTTTGTGCCAGGCACTGTTCTACTGCTTGACTGTAAATTCCAAAAGTGCAAGGACTTTGCCTCTTTCACTCACCTGTACGCACAGAGCACCTCATTTAGGGCTTGGGAGCAGAGTAGGCATTCAGGATATTATGCTTTAGTAAATGAATAGAGAAAACAGAGTCACGAGTATGGGAGGGGTTGGAAATACTATTTAGCTAAAGTAAAAAGAAAAAATTTAAAGGGTGGTAATTATGAGTTCATTTTCTCCAACACTGAGAACCAAGTAGGTGTCAGGCATTGAACTTGGCCCTGATGATAAAGAAGTTAAAAAACAAGGCATCCTCTGCGCTTGGTGAGATGGCACTCAAAACTAGGGCCTTATTCAATGAGCCAACATTTATCAAGCCCCTGCTCTGGGCCAGGCACCCAGCTGGGCACTGGGGGGAGAGAGAGATAAGGAAGTCCCTTTCCCTGCCCTCCAGGAGCTCACAGTGGTATAGGAGGGCTGTCTGTAACAGAGATGAATGGACAAGGTTGTGATCAAGACACGAGGTGAGGAATCTGCCTTCTGAAGGGGATCAGAACAGTTACCCTTTGTTACCAGACTTCAAACAAAGGGTAATAATTGCTGATCAAGGAGGTTATGGGATTCCTCCACTGACTGGGACTTTTTCATGTAAGAAATCCCACCCACCCACCCCCAGGAATCTGTATATATACACTTTTTGGTATATATATACATTTGTAATGTTCTAGAACCTGGAAAAAAATGGGTTCTTCCAATCTACAAATAAGCACTAAGACTACATGATCTTCAGCTCTGTGGCAATTTTAAGATCAGATGTTACAGTAGGGCGCCTGGGTGGCTCAGTCGTTAGGCGTCTGCCTTCAGCTCAGGTCATGATCCCAGGGTCCTGGGATCGAGCCCTGCATCGGGCTCCCTGCTGGGCGGGAGGCCTGCTTCTCCCTCTCCCACTCCCCCTGCTTGTGTTCCTGCTCTCGCTATCTCTCTCTCTGTCAAATAAATAAATAAAATCTTAAAAAAAAAAAAAAAAGATCAGATGCTACAGTAATACAATGAGGACAGAACTCAGACTCCAATGCTATAAAAGGGTTCTCCGTATTTTGTGTTCAGTTATCCCCAAGGCATTTAAAAAATTTAGATGCGGTAATTGCTCGATATATGGCAGCAACTGTTGCTGCTGCAGCTGAGTCCAGGGCTGCAAATATCCATCCAGGGCTCATCCGCTGAATGAGGTTTCCCAAAAGAAGTCAAGGAGAGCTGACAGGGACTTGTTACCCAGCCGCCTGCCACTGCCAGCAGGCTCCGACCAAATCTAGCTCCACGGTGGGCACAAGCCAGCTCCAGGCTGTCCCACCTCCTGCGTCCCTTCTATCCACCTGCTTTAAACCCTGCCCAGATTGGACCCAGCACAATTCATCTGGAGACAAAGTAACTAGTTAAAAGAATCCGGGAGGACTGAGATCTGGTCGGGAGCAGCTGCGAGCTAATCCAGCACATGGGGATTTGTGCCATTTAAAGCCCTAGACAGCTCTTTTGTGGTGGCTGTGCCAACTCATGCTGCCAAAAAAGCACAACCCCGCATTGCCCCACTGGGTCGAACTTGGGAGGTGGGGCGGCAAGACAAAAAAGGTCTAGGAGACGAGCTAGAGCCCCTCCCTCTCTAGCCCTGGGCCCGCCTGGTTGGGGGCGGGGAGCTGCTCTTTTCACACCCCACCACCCTTGCGAGGCTCTGGTGATGATGACAAAACAGGATTCCCAAATCCTGAGCGTGTCCTTTGAATCTAGACACCTCAGATGACACTCATCTTTCCCCCTTACTTCTTTTCCCCCTCTTCAGTGCTTCGTGCATTACACAACCCCTCACCCTCCACGTTGTGCAAACCATTAAGCGTAGAGTTGAAAAACTGGTCTAACTTCAGTGAGACACAGATTACACAACATGGTGAATGAAAGACCCAAAATGAACGAATGAATATTCCCTTGGATTTTATAACTAGTAAACGGAAAACACGTTGGATGGGGAAGTAACAAAAAAGATTTCAAACCTGTCCCCTCCTGCTTCCTTCTCGGCTATGCAGTGAACATTAAAGCTTCCCTTTATATTCGTGCTGAATTTTACATCAACACATGAGGCAGTGTCGAGTGGAAATACTTCAGCTTGCTTTTTCATTACCTTTACATAAAAGATCTGTTACGACTTTAAAACTCATTCATTTCACTCTTAGTAGAGCTACTTTTCATCAGTCAGTGACTTGGATTTTAATTTCACATGTTTCAGTAAGATATGACAGTTGTCATTCAAACAAGAATGGCTATATCCCACTTTTCCTATTATTTGGTTATGCTGGGGGTGTGGGGAGGGGTAGATGCTTAGACTGGTCTCAGGTGTCACCAACATTGTTTCCAACATTGTTTCACTTCCAGAGGCAGTGAAATTGGATATATGAACTGGGAGCAGGTAGACCTGGATTCCAATTCTGACTCTATAGTTAACTTGGCCATCACTTAACCCTTTTCGTACCTCAGTTTTCTTCTCTATAAAGTGGGACACAACTATCCTGTGAAGTAGGCGAGGAAGCACCAGCACCTGAAGAACACAGCTTTCAGTGGAAAGCCCTTAGGAGTAAACAGACTTGGCTTCCAATCCCAGTCCTGCCGCTTAGGGACGGTTACTGTAAAATGCGCTACTTCACTTTCCTGACCCATGGTGAACACCTGTGCTGAGTATTAAATGAGATGCCATCTGTGCATCACGGAGGTGGCTGCACGCTGCACTGTTTGCCTTACAGGTCCTTGGCACTCACACCCCTGGGGCATCAATGGCCATGTAGATCAGGTATGAACCGGTTAGTCACCGCCTCTGAACACAGGGGAGCGGGAGCACTCCTATAAGCGCTGGGGATGGGGGGCAGGGAGGGCAACAATCTGAAACAGTGGCTAAAGCAGAAACACCATCCGCCCCCCTTCTGCTGATGAAAAGGGGTACCTGGGCTCAAGAACAAGCAGCTGCTTAGTGCTATCGGTGGTGAGACCTCTGCCCAATGACCTTCGCTTTAGTTTAAATCTGAGACGTTCTGCACAGCACCCGAAAGGCGGGCTTTCAGGTAGAAGTGCCTGAAGTCGATGTGGCCCGTGCCCCGCGGCTGGCGGCGAGGGGAGGACAGGGGCACCACAGCCCCTGCGCACCCCAGGGTCGCAATTCGCGGGGAGAAAGAACCACCATTCGCAACCCGGACCCCAGGCCCTACGGCCGGTCGCTGCGGCACGGCGACCCCAGCCTCTATATCACAACATCCCCGCCCTTATACTGCGTTCGGGAATATGGGAATGTCCCGCGCGGCAAGTCAGCCCTGGTGCTTCCCTGACACATGAGCGAGCCTGGAAGATCCTGGACGTGGGCCTTGCTGGAACTTAGAGACGCGAGACTACAAAAGAGGGGGAAGAGCTCAAACCAAACCGTCGGGAGATGGGCGCCCTGATCTAGGCGCGGTTGGGCAATACATGCCGTACCGCAACTCCAGCACAGGTCCCCAGAAAAGGGGAAACGCTTTAAGGCAGAGAACCGCGGGGCAAGCCAACACGGGCGCACACAATCCAGGCACAGGCAAGGCAGCTCTGTCTGCAAAACGAGGGCTGTGGACTAGAGCGTCTCCCAATCCTGCTATTAATCTAGAACTCTACAGTATTCCATGCTGAAGCTGTCTGAGGCTCGGAAACCGGAAAAAGAGGGGAAAGCGAGGGAAGCCGACAAGGGAGGGGAAAGGGAGGAGCGGGTGGAAGACCACGAGAGGGAAGACTGCGGACGCCCGGAACAGGCTTGGCGGGTTTTCAACCTTACTACACCTCCTCCCACACCTGAGTTCTCACAGCTCGGCCGAGACCCCACGCCCATCGAGTTTGGGCACCAGTTAGTCAAGCTTCTCCTTCTCCACACCAGTTTCTAGAAGCCATGGGGCAGGTGGTGGGCAGCACAATAATGCATGCCAGAGATGGAAGGGGGAATGGTTCCGGCTGGGGTCCGGAGGGCAGGTGAGTGGATCTGGAGCTAGGCAGGGAGTGGGACGGCCAGACTGGGAATCGCAGAGCGCCCGCGTCTCAGCCCTCATGCCCCGGGAGGGCCAAACTTCATTCCCCAACTTTAGCAAGGGGAGGGGGTGTTCGGAAAAAAAAAAAGGGGGGGAAAAAAAAGTTGCTGAACTTTTCCCCCAACTCTGTAGTGGAGGCGGGACCGGAGGGCGGTGCCTACACCCTGATTCGCCGCCGGCTCTTGTCTGGAGGCTCCGATTGGCGCGCGGGGTCCGGGGCCGGGAAGAGCGGGCGTGGGGGAGGGGAGCGGCCCTCCCAGCCCGCGGGATCGGCTCGCGCCGGGAGCGGGTTAATTTCAAATCGGGGGCTTGACTGCTCCTGGACGGTCACGCTCCCTCTGCCCGCCCGCCGGCCCGCCAGTCCCGGTCCCGGCGTTTCCCTCCGCGGCACCCACCTCGGCGCTGCTTGAGGACCGACTGACGGCCCGACACGCGGGCTCCCGGACCTGAGCGGGGAAGGGGCGCCGAGGAGTCCCCGCTCAGCCCCCGCCGGCTCCAACCGTGAGGTGAACTGACAGGTCAGCGGGACGCAGAGGGATGCGGCGCCCAGCCGGCCCAGCACCGGGAGAGGGCTCGGGAGGGCAGCGGCAGGGACGGCCGTTTCCCGCCTCTCGCTCCGCCGGGGGCCGTGGAGGGAGGAGCTGAGCTCCCGCGCAGAGGGGAGGGGGCGAGCGAGGGGGAGGGGCGGGGATACCGTGGTTCCGGGCGCGGGTTTGCCCGCGCTCAAGCCCCGCGCAGCTAAGGGGCGGTGCCGGCCACGGTCCGGCTTTCCGCGCCAAATTTTTAAATCGAAGGCGGAAGGTCCGGACCCGCCCCTGGCGCCGCCAACCAATCGCAGGCCCGCGTCCAGCTCTCTGATTGGTTAGGAATCGTTGCCTTGGGAACCGCGAAGATGCTGTCCGGGAACTGCAGGGCTGGTGGCGCGCGGACTGTGCCCGGGGGGGAGGGGTAGTTGGCCCGGCGAAGAGGGAAGTGCGCGGGGCGCGGAGCGGGTGGCGGCAGGGGGACTGTACCTGGTTGCTTTACTGAACAAATGCAGCCTCCTTGGTAAGATCCAAGATCGTGGCGTGAACTGGCCAACCGAATTGAGAGTACCCAGCGCTTTGCATCTTTAAGGATGTCTTTAAAAAAGGGAAAAGTCTTAATCATAAGGCGCTCTTTAAATACCCAGAGTACTTTTGGAGCTTAAGGACTGAATTTGGAAGTTTCCTATCAAGCTATTTCCCGAGACTTTACCGCTGACCCTGTGCACGTGTGTGTCAGGGGAAAAATTCAGGCATCTAGATGCAGACTTTTGTCGAGATGCTTGGGGTCGTGTCTGCTCCCCCGGAACCAGGGCTGGGACGCTGAGTCCCGAGCCCTGACCTGTGAACAGGTGGGTGCTTGTGCTTACTAAGGTCCATTTGGTGGGGTCCGGAGAATGGCGCGCCTTCTCTAAAGGTGGGAGAGGACTGTCACTGGAAGTTCTGTGGTTTCCTTTAAGTCTCATGACAGCAGATCGGTTTGCTGAAGGAATTTACTGGCGTTTGATGGAGTTCTCTGCCCAGGAGGACTATCTCTGGTCGGGAATAAAATGTAAATGTAATTTGTCATTTTTCGTTAGTCTTTGTTTAAGTGGCCTGTGGTGTCCATGAGGGAATATTCAACGGATCTCCTGGTTTTATTTTTCTTTAACTTTTTCTATTTCCTTTTCTTTTTAAGGAAAATAAACTTTTTAATAGAATTGATTGGACTACTTAAACCATCAGGGTGTTGGGAGAAACTCCAGATTTTTCATTTTTAAAGAAACTCTAAATGTATGAAAAATTTACAGAATGGAGAATGAAAAGGTACCTTTTTAATTTAGTATTCATCATCCCAGTTTTAAATGCAATATCATCCTGATTTAACCCCATAATTTTTCCATATCCAATATCTTATTAATGCCACATCCCTTTTTAGTTACCTTCTGTAAAAACCCAGAAGGAAGGGAAATTTAATTTTTAACGAGGTGAAGAGTTTGGCCAGAGGTAAAGTAATCCAAAGTTTTTAATGGTTTGATTTCAAACGGAAGTCTCAAAGAGATAAGCAGAGAGAAAAGGTAGTTTTAAGAATAATAAAATTTGTTAGCTGCATTATGATATTTCTCAGAATTCTTGAACAATTAGAATTCAGAGAGGGCATTTGACATGATTTGAGATCAGATTCCTTTTGAAGATAATTTTCTACCAAATCGGCAGCTTCTTAAACTTGGGGGCCACAACACTCAATTTGTGAGCTAGACATTTTGTAAAATAACAAAAGAATTTTCAGTAGCGGTGTCTTGACTGGTGTCCCACTACTGATAGGTTAAAAAAGGAAAAATGCAAAGTTCCTCGAAGGTTTAGATATTAGTCAAGTAAGAGAATTGCTATCTTTTCTGATAGTCTGAGGCAAAGGACAGCAGCCTTTAGAAAGATGCCATTCTTGGGTCCGCACCTCCCAGGTGCACATGCTTAGGAGGGTCCCCCATTGTATCCATCACACTGATTTCCATGTAAGAACGCCATAGTTGGATTGAGGATATTCAGGTTCAAGGCCTGCACAACCTCTCTCAGCCAGGGTCTCCTGTTCTGCAGAATAGGACTACAGGATTTGGTGAAAATTACAAATGGAAAAGCACTTGATAAATCCCAAGGAGTCATAGACATGTTAAACAGTCCCATTAATCTTTGTTCCTAAAGTCACTGAGGAATTAGTGAGTCTCTGTGTTCTTTCACTTATTGCCATTCCAAACATTTTCTCTAAAATAGCCATAGGTAGTAAGAATGTGTGAAGTCCCCAGCGGCTAAAAGTAGAAGAAGAAACATAGTCTCATTCGTCTTATTTGTGCTGCTATTAATTTACCTTTATGTCTCAGTGGCAGTCCTGCCTCTGCCAGGAACTAGCTTTGTGACTTTGGATAACTAATTTTCTTTCTCTGGGCCCCATTTTTCCTTCTATAAAGTGAGAGAGTTAGGGGCGCCTGGGTGGCTCAGTCAGTTAGGCATCTGCCTTCGGCTCGGGTCATGATCCAGGGGTCCTGGGATAGAGCCCTGTGTTGGACTCCCTGATCAGCGGGGAGCCTGCTTCTCCCTCTCCCTCTGCTCCTCCCTCCTGCTTGCGCTCTCTCCCTCTTTCTCTCTCAAATAAATAGTCTTAGAAAAAAAATAATAAAGTGAGAGGGGTAAATATTGAAAGAGAAGACTTTTCCTTTGCTCTTAGGCACTCTGGATTTTGCTCCCTACTAGGTTTTTGTTTTTGTTTTGTTTTTAAGATTTTATTTATTCATTTGAGACACAGAGATAGAGAGAGAGAGAGCATGAACAGGGGGAGGGGATCATGACCTGAGCCAAAGGCAGACACTCAACCATCTAAGCCACCCAGGCGCCCCTCCCTTCTAGGTTTTGCCTGTAGGTATGACCATAGGCTAGCCCTCACCCTTGTCTCCTTGGCTTTCTGACTCTTCCACATCAATGGTGTTTGATTGAGCATTCCATGCATGCAGCCATTGGGCCAGGCAGACACACAGAGAGGAATGGGACTTGGTTTCTGCCATATAGGCCTTATTGCAGTGTCATGCGTGCAAGTCACTCCTAGGAGTTTTGGATCACCTAAAATTATCAGTCCTATTAGGGGAAGCTGAGTGAAAGGTATATGAGAACTCTCCATACTATCTGCAACACTTCTCTACATCAAAAATTATATCAAAAAGGTTTTAAAATTAGGCCTTCAAGGTTTTTTTTTTTTAATTCTTGGAACATAAGAAGAAAAATTTAAGTCTGTGCTTTACTGCAAGATTAAAAATGGAAATTTAGCTAGTGAAAAGACAGTAAGTGTCAAGCTATCATTGGAAGAGTTACTAATTTAATCGACTCTCCAGCCTCATTAGGCATGTTTTCCTTAGCAATATTCTATTTATTGTACAATTTCTGGAATCGAAAGCTATCTGATAAATCCTGTTTAATAGTGGATTTAATTGTTTACTTGTTTTAAACCAGGAAAATCTCTTTTTTGAGCCACATAAAAGAGGACTCATGAAAACACCTCTGAAGGAATCCATTGCAGCAAATATAGTGTTGACTGAGATCCAGCCTGACTTTGGCCCTTTGACCACACCCACCAAGCCCAAGGAAATCTCCCAGGGAGAACCGTGGACACCAACAGCCAACCTGAAAATGCTCATCAGTGCTGTGAGCCCCGAGATCCGAAACAGAGATCAGAAAAGGGGGTTGTTTGACAGCAGGAATGGATTACCTGAGGCCAAAGATTGTTTACATGTAGGTTTGCAAAAGACTGGGTGGAAACTGGTGGGCGCGCGCACCTCTGTGTGTGTGTGTGTGTGTGTGTGTGTGCGTGCGTGTGTGTGTGTGTGTGTGTAGGGAGTGGTAGCTGTTACAAAAGTGCCAGCAATATAAAGTATTGCCAACTACAGACTGTTACTAGCCTGCTTCCGAGCACAGGAAAGGTTTGGACTCCACCAAATACAGCACTAGGAATTCTGAGCCTTTGACTTATTTTCAGTTCAAGCTTCCTTTTTAGGTCTGCCAAGCAGTTTTATACTGGTTCCCACCTTTTTCCCCCAAATTTTGCAGTTGTTGAAGCTAAGCATGTTAGCCCTCAAGTGCAGAGGGCCCTAATAAACCTGTCAAACTTTATTTCCGACTCAGACATTATTTACCTCTTCTTTTGTAGGAACACTTATCCGGAGACGAATATGAGAAATCCCAACCAAGTCGAAAAGAGAAAAGTTTAGGATTGCTGTGTCATAAGTTCTTAGCACGATATCCTAACTATCCCAACCCCGCTGTGAATAATGACATCTGTCTTGACGAAGTCGCCGAGGAACTGAGTAAGTATGCAGAGCGTTCACAGAGACAGTTAGTAATTAAAGTGATTCCGTGGACTTGCTCCCTCAGACCCACACTCATCTAGCCAGTGTGTGTAATGACACGGTAAATCTCTGAAGCCCTGTTAATTTAAGAATGAAGGCAGAGAGTTTCCAATTTCAGTGAGTCTTCAAACAAGGAAAAATGACAATGGAGATTTGCTTCTGATTGCATTTCAAAAGCTTGGAAGCTGTAAAGGAAGGCAACATTGTTTTAGGACTTGTTTCATAAATAGTTACAACTTTGAACTTCTGTCTCGGTTCTCTCCTTGAAGAGCTGGGCTGAGCAACTAGGTACCTCCACAGTTTGCAATGGGGATGCGCTTCTGTGAGCAGAAGCCGGGCTTTAGCGCTCCCTGCCACTCAATCGACATGTTTGTGTTTGGCAAAAGTTACTGTGTTCCTCCCGCCCCTTTACTCCTTTCTCCAGACCCTTGAATCTAGTGACAGCTACAAAGGGGTCTGTGGCAAATTTGGGATACCTTTGGAGTCATGAAAATGTTATAATCTGAAACTGAAGAGAGGATGCAGGATATTTTAACGTAGAGCTATCACTTCCTCAAAGAAAGTTTTACTCTTCAGATGCATGTTTATAAATATCAACTTGATTTCACACTTTAAGAATACGCCATTCAGATTCATCTACTCACATATCCTTAATTTTAGCTACGTAAGGTGTACCTTTAATTCAGCGGGTAGCTGTTGACACCAGTATGTGCCAGGCAATGTTGTAAAAGCTTGGGATGACATCGATGAATGACAAGAATAAAATCTTCCCTCCTGTGGAACCTACTTTCTAGTGGGGCCTAAGAGATAAGTATGCAAAGGACAGACAATAAGGGGAGATAATTATGGGTAGTATACAAAGCACATAGTAAGCAAGTAATAATAATGTATGTTAGAAGGTAATACATGCTGTGGGAAAAATAAAAGGTAGCACAGGGTAAAGGGAGCCAGGAGTGCTGGGGGTGTGCTTTGCGACATTAAGTGAGGTAGTCAGGTCAGACCTTGAGAAGGTGACATCTAAGCAAGAACCTGAGAGAATGGAGGTGGGGAGCAGTGAGGGCATCGGGAACAGGGATTCCGGGCAGAAGGAATAGCCCACTACAGAGGCCTTCAGACAAGGGCATATCTGGCAGGTTCCAGGAACAGCAAGAAATCTCAGTGCTTTGTGCCTGTCATATGATGGCTCTGCGTGCATGTTCATGCATGCGTGCATGTGTGCGTGTTTGCATGTGCGCGCATGCTTTGAAGAATAATATAAAAAAACAGGTTGTAATGTGTAGAATTTAGAGTATTGAAGACTTGTTTTTGCCACTTACTGGCTCTGTACCTTGGGGAGGCTACTTAGCCAGTGTGAGCTGCTGTTCCCTCATCCGTAAAGTATGAAATAATAATACCTGCCTCACCCGTTTACGACAGATATTTCCTCCAGCTGTATGGCCCCTAGTAGCCCTCAATGAATGTTACCTCTCTAATTCGTATTCTTGGTATACCCTATGAGAGCAGAAACATGTCTTCCTCATCTTCACATTCTTCATTGAGTGTAACTGAGTTCTATCATCCACACCCACTGATCAATAAATAGACCATGGAAGAAAAAGTTATTCCGTTCTATACACCTTACAAAATCTGATCCTGGTACGTACAATTGCTCATTCTTTGCAGACGTTGAGCGGCGACGCATTTACGATATTGTGAATGTCCTGGAGAGTTTACACATGGTGAGCCGCCTGGCCAAAAACAGGTACACTTGGCACGGACGACATAATCTCAACAAAACCCTTGGGACTCTGAAAAGCGTCGGGGAGGAGAACAAGTATGCCGAGCAGATCATGATGATCAAAAAGAAAGAATATGAACAAGAGTTTGACTTCAGTAAGACTTACAGTATAGAGGATCATATCATCAAATCAAACACGGGCCAGAACGGACACCCAGACATGTGTTTCGTCGAACTCCCTGGAGTGGAATTTCGGGCAGGTGAGTGATGGTCAGGAGAGCCGGGTGGCACAGCACTTCTCACTAGAGGCAAAGGTTCCTTCCAGAACACTGTTCTAACACTGCTGCTGCCTTTTAACATGTCAACTGTCTGATCAGGCTGTGGTATTTTTAGCCTTGTTACTTTAGAAGTCACTTGTCCCTTCATGAATTTTAATTCTCTAATCCTCATCCTTCTCCAAAGCTTCTGTAAACAGCCGCAAAGATAAGTCGTTAAGAGTGATGAGCCAGAAATTTGTGATGCTGTTTTTGGTGTCAACGCCTCAGATAGTCAGCCTAGAAATCGCTGCCAAGATTTTAATTGGGGAAGACCATGTGGAAGATCTGGATAGAAGCAAGTTTAAAAGTAAGTGTCATGACTGCCGTGGACTTTTGGACCTCTTCGTAAACCATAAAATCTTACTTATGAACTGATGGCCAAATACATTTGCTATACTGACATCTTCTCTAATTATGCTTCTGTACCTTCACCTCCCCCTAGAAGCCAGGATTACACTGTTTTTCGCTAACTTGTAGGATTCAAAGATATGTATGTAACTACTCTTGTTTGTCTGGTGCTCGGGCTTATAAACAGTTCCTTAAAAGTTACCTCCTTGGACACTGTAACATTGTCCCCACTTTGCACATATGGACTATGTGGTACCCGAAGTCTAAGTGAGCAGTAAATTGTAAAGTGGGTCCGGAACCCAGGTCTCTGCTCTCAGATGTAAGGGTATAAATAACTCTTCTAAAATCGTTCCTAGAAGTGACCTACCTGCAGCACCATTGGTTTGCCGTTTTGAAAGAATGGTTTCAGCCAGACCCACTCAAAGTAGGAAGGGGGCCTGGACTGGGTTCCTGATGCGGAGATCTGCCCGCGCCTCAGGGACCAGCTTTGCAGGAGCCTCTAGGAAGAGAAGCATGTGGAAAGAAGGGCTCAGCAGATGGGAGGGGGCTGCTGTGCGCCCACCTCTCCCAGGGCCACGTCCAGGCAGGGCACGAGGCTAGCCTGACCAGGGGACCCGCTGTGGGGAGTGCCCGGGAGCTCAGACTCCTTCCCCATCCCTGTAAAGCTGCGCTAGTCCCTCAAAAGTATATTCCAACATCCCCAGCTTGATAGTGACTCTATAAAGATAAAAGTAAGTCGAGGGTAAAGGCAATAATACCAGCAACTGGCTTGGGAGATGTGCAATTTCAGAAAACAGTCCCAGGACTACTGACAGGCTGCCTGATTTTTCTGACTCACCATGCAGTTTTCAGCTCTCCATTTCACTGGTTAGTCACAGCGTCAGAAACCATTCCAGGAACTGCAAATGGGTCATTTGCTGAATCCCCAGGGAATTCAGAACCCTCTGGCCTGGCTGTGAAGAAGTGGCCCAATTTACGATTTTGTACTATCAAGCTGGAAGTAGAGACAGACCTCTTGTAACAAAACTTTTTAAGATATGTAAGATTTGTAGAATTCACAAATCTCTGCTTTGCATATAACTTTAAGGACAGTATAAAAATTTACAAATTTTGATGGGGTAGAGAATCTTCCATGCTTATGAGCTAAGTAAATCTCATTGTTATAAACTATCACAGGCAGGAAAGCAGTACACTTTCTATCGGTGCTTTATTTGTTCATAAAACTCTTATGAATCCTCATTAGAAGATGCCCAGCAATGGGAACTTTTTATTAAAAAATCTGTAACGTAGGGCCTCCTGGGTGGCTCAGTCGTTGGGCGTCTGCCTTTGGCTCGGGTGGTGATCCCGAGGTCCTGGGATAGAGCCCCGCATCGGGCTCCCTGCTCAGCGAGAAGCCTGCTTCTCCTTCTCCCACTCCCCCTGCTTGTGTTCCCTCTCTCGCTGTGTCTCTCTCTGTCAAATAAATAAATAAAATCTTAAAAAAAAAAAAATCTGTAACGTAGTTCCCGATAGGGTGATCTCATGAAGTCTTTTTTCCTTTTTCAACCGTTGTCATTTCAAAATTCAGTACCCGCAGCAACTGAAGTCTTTTCAATATTTAAAACTATTTTTTGTTTGAATTAAAGCAATCTCACCAGAATAACTTAAAAGAGTCACATTTTCCTCTGTCTGAGGTTGATGGCTGGGATAGCTCTCTGAATATACATGAAGTCTTTTTTTTTTTTTTTTAAGATTTTTTTTATTCATTTGAGACACAGAGATAGAGAGCATGAACAGGGGGAGAGGCAGAGGCAGAGGGAGAAGCAGGCTCCCTGCTTAGCCAGGAGCCCGATGTGGGGCTCGATCCCAGGACCCTGGGATCATGACCCGAGCCGAAGGCAGACGCTTAACCATCTGAGCCATCCAGGCGCCCCTATACATGAAGTCTTTATGAAGCAAAGTCCTTTGATCTTTCATTATTCCACTAAGTGGTATATATACCTTTTATTTTCCAGCAAAAATTAGGAGGTTGTATGATATAGCTAATGTTCTGAGTAGCCTGAATCTTATCAAGAAAGTTCATGTTACAGAAGAAAGAGGCCGAAAACCAGCTTTTAAATGGACAGGCCCAGAAATCAGTCCAAGTCCCTGTGGTATGTATTTGCTTCCCTTCATTCCTTGCTTCGTTGTTGTGAATTAATGCGCATTGAGAGATATTCTCTCTTCCCCTCCCTGCCCACGCTCCCACATGGAAAGGATATCTATAAGTTGTTGGAAAGACAAAGATGACTGCCAATACGGAAAGTGTGGCAATGGGTTCCATCAGCAACCCACGGTCCAAAACACCTCCTACCCTGTACCCAAGAAGCAGAATCTGTGTGAAAGGCCCTAACAGAGCCTACACACACTGAGAATATGAAATGAATTCATTCCAGTATTAATATTCTAGTCTCCATCTCACCTCTGGTGTTCTGACATTTTATATTCCACCAAAGATCCCATGCCGAAATGTTTAAAGTGGCAAGAACACGGGCCATGGAGGCAGAGGGAAACTTAGCCACTTATTAGTTGTGTGGCCTTGAGCAAGTTTTATCTCCAAGGCTGTTTCCTCACCAGCAAAATGGGAAGAACAGTGGTGCCTTTGCAAGGTTATTGCGATTTTGAATATACATTGACTCTTGAACAACGCAGCATTTAGGAGTGCAGTCAAAAATCTGCATGTGACTTTTGACTCCCCCAAAACTTAACTACTAATAGCCTATTGTTGACCAGAAGACTTAACAATAACATAAAGTCACTTAGCAAATACTTTGTATGTTATATGTATCATATACTATATTCTTACAATGAAGTAAGGTAGAAAAAAGAAAATGTTACTAAGAAAATCATAAGGAAAAGAAAACACATTTACAGTACTACACTGTAAAAAATCCGTGTATATGTGGACTCGTTGCAGTTCAAGCGTCCACTGTAATCTCAAGAGAGAGGTCCCTTGGTGCAGGGATTCTGACTAGGCTCAGGGGCCAGACTGATGGGTTCATATCCCAGGCCCACTTTCTACTAGCTTAGAGACCGAGGTCAGTGGGTTAATGTCTCAGAGATGGGGATGCATTTCCAAAGAAGTACCTACCTGGTGGAGTTGTTGAGAATGTCTTACTCCGTTCAGGTTGCTATAACCGAATACCATAGAGTAGGTGGCTTATAAACAACAGAAGTTTATTTCTCACAGTTCTGGAGGCTGGAAAGTCCAAGGTCATGGCACCAACAGAATCATTGTCTTGCTAGAGCCTGCTTTCTACATGACCGTCATTTTGTCATAACCTCACATGGTAGAAGGGACTAGAGAGCACTGTGGGGCCTCTTTCATAAGAGCCCTAATCCTATTCAAGAGGGCTCCACCGTCATGACCTAAGCACCTCCCAAAGGCCCCATCTCCTAACACCATCACATCAGGGGGGTTGGGATTTCAACCTGTGAACTTGAAGGGGCCCAAATATTTAGTCCATCGCTGTGAGGGTTGCCATATTTCATTGGGTTAGGACTCCACCGATTAGAAGATGCCCAGTTTTGTGTCTGTATCTGTAAGAAAGAGAAACCACTAATGATTACACTCCAGCACATCACCGGTTGGTTGTAAGACGCAGTGGGTTTCAGAGATGTTAACGTGTGAAATCTTACCTCTGAATTCAGTTAAAATAAGATTAACAAGGTTTTGTACCAAAAGCCCTTCAGACAGTGTCTGTCCCAGGGTCGGTGCTCTATAACTGTTGATGCTTTCATTCCTAAAATCGATCTCGGACTACACTCAGGCTTCAGCTCCCATAAGAAAGTAGAGATTCTGGCCAGATTCTGACCCCCCGCCCTTCTCTCTTTCAGGCCTTGGCCCTGTTCTTCCTCTCCTCCCCTCCGATCTGGAAGAAAAGCGTCCTTCGAAAGACAACTGTGCCAAAAACCTCTTCTCCACGCGTGGGAAACCGAACTTCACTCGACACCCATCTCTTATCAAACTGGTAAAGAGTATAGAAAGCGACCGGAGGAAGATAAATTCTGCCCCCAGCAGCCCCATCAAGACCAACAAAGGTATGTTTTCAGTCACGTCGGGCTCTGCTCAGAATTCCTTTTCTATCTGATTCTTTAGCTTACTTGATCCCTATGGTACTCGTTAGAGAACTGTTTCAATACCCTTATACCCGGACCCACTCGAAGCCTAACCCATGTATGAATGAAAGGATAAAAAGTAACTGGTGGGCTTTATCGTTTCATTGCTGTGTGATTTGGGGGGTGAGGTGCATGTGTTCTGTTCCTTTGACTTCAGTCATGTTTCATCTGTGTGAGCATTTATTCTTTTGCTTTGACCAACACCCCCACCCCTTCTGTTTTACCAGCTGAGAGTTCTCAGAATTCGGCACCCTTCCCAAGTAAAATGGCTCAGCTCGCAGCTATTTGCAAAATGCAGTTAGAAGAGCAATCAAGGTAGGTTAGCAATACTTTTTGGTGGCAGGATGAATTATTTTTACATTGCATCATTAGGATTACTTATTTTATGTAAGAATATGCGCTAGCCTTGGAAACCAGCGAGATAATCTTTTCTATAACTCTTAGGCAGTCATTACAGACACTATCTGCTAGTTTCATAAACGCACGGCTTCAATTTGGGCCAGTCTAAAGTGGCAGAACATTTTAGAGAAAATGCGTTTCCACTGTGTCATGTTTTGAAATCTTGTCTCTTAGTGAACCCAGAAAGAAAGGGAAGGTACAGCTGGCGAGATCTGGGCAGTGCAAACCCATGGCCCCTCTGGACACCCCAGCAAATGCTGAGCTGGACCTGACGGCACCGTCCCTCATCCAGCCCCTGGGGGTGGTCCCCCTCCTCCCCAGCCCGCTGTCACCCGCAGTGCCAGTGATCCTACCTCAGGCCCCTTCGGGCCCATCGTATGCCATCTACCTGCAGCCTGCCCAAGCCCAGACCGTGACACCACCCCAAGGCCTGAGCCCCACAGTCTGCCCCACCCCCTCTTGTAAAGCTACAAGATCAAAAGACGCCGCAGATGCCACCACCGAGAAGGCCACCAGTGATGCCACCAAGTCCAGTGCCTGCGCCAGGCCTGGAAGCTTGCTGCCAGTGCCCGAGAGACCAGGTGCCAAGAACCGAGACAAGGAGCCTGCTGGAGAAAGAGGCTCAAA
Source organism: Phoca vitulina (assembly GCF_004348235.1). NCBI lineage: Eukaryota > Metazoa > Chordata > Mammalia > Carnivora > Phocidae > Phoca > Phoca vitulina. The sequence goes on along the minus strand of NW_022589719.1, from coordinate 612,867 downwards.
GAGGGCAAGCCTGCTCGAGGACAGCGGTTCCAAAAAGAAATTTAAAGAGGACCTAAAAGGACTTGAAAATGTCTCCGCAGTAAGTAGAGCCTTGAACTGTGTAAAGCTTTGGGAACTCTGCAGTTGATCAGAGGAGAATGCAGTAGCTCTGAAATTAACCAGAGCAAAGGGCAGTTTCTCAGAAGACAAGGAACTGTTCCTTAGCATCCCATAATCCAAACAAAGCCCCAGACAGCTAATCCCCTGACTGGGATGACGGCAGGGATATATTTAACCTTTGGAGGAAGGGATTATTTGCTCTCTTTTTAAAGCACCACAGGTGGTTGTCCTTAAGTCCATTTCTCTGTCACATACTGGAATGCAAACACCTGTCATGAAAGTCTTAAATAATTTACAAGCAGACGTAACCTCAAATGAATGGATGGATGTATAGGGTTCCTGTAACTCCTGCTTTCTGAGTCACTGCCTAATGTTTGTTTGAGGTCATGTACCTGGCATCTGTTGCCTGGATGAGAAATTGCTCCCTCTGTTTTTACTTTCCACCTAAAATTTAACCCCAAATTTCTGTTTTGTGTACTAGAAAAGTCAAGCTTATCTTGGCAGACTGTAGGTATATTTGGTGCATTGGCTTCTAGGGATTTTGATGTTCCAGATCATTTTTTTTCCTAGGTGGAGTTAAGTTTAGGAAGGAATTTATTAGATGCCTACCAGAAGTATTAGGCACTTTTATATACGTTATCTCATTTTTCTCCCTTGGGACAATTATATATGGAGGACATTATCACCAAATAAACCACCACTAAACGTGGAGGCAGATGTTAATCTCTCATTTTGTCCCAGCTCTTAACTCAAGCTATTTTATTTCTCTGCATCTTGTTTTTCCACCTCTATCAAGAATTTATTCCCCCAGTTTTTTCTGATCATCTCCTGGGTGTAAAGCACTGTACTCTGGATCAAATCAAACCCAGCACCTGCGTTTGGTCACTGTTGCTTTTGAGTTCTTGCCCCAGGGCCCCGTTACAGGTTTTGTGAGGTTAAGTGCATTTATTACATGAGGGGCTTGTGATCCTTTTAAGGCACCGTATAAGCTGAAGGGTATTATCTGTAACTGTTGTTATTAAAGAGGCTTTAGAGTTTGTCAAATCTTCCCTGAGGATGGCCTCATGGTAACCATTCGAAACATCTATTATCTTAGCATAGTATCATTTTGCATTTAATATACATGTTAAGGGGAAAATCACCAGGCTTTGGCTTGATTCAATTTTCTGGGAGGTCCATAATCTCTTCGGGCCCATGGATATGATTTAATAATGGTCTCCTGTTGCTCACTTAGTCATTCAGGATTAGGATTTTCAGTGGATAGATTTTCCACATCCCTCTGCTTCTTTTCTCGTCTCTATGACTTCATTTTGACCATTTCTTTTTAGCATGGACTGAGCTGAACAAAGAAAATGAGAGATTCATGTGTCAATTCATTCATCAAACATTACTGAGAATCGACACTTCCATGGGGGGAGAAAAGGCAGTGTACAAATAAACACAAATACCTCAGGTAGTGAAGAATAAGAAGCAGTAAAAACAAAACAGCCTGATGGAACAGGAAGGAAGGGGTAAGAGGGCTAATGTAGGACTGACTAGATGAGAAACGTGCAAGCTGAAACATACCAAATTCATTCATCCTGCTAATTAATAGTTCTAATATAAAAAGACAAAAAGGAATTGGCATTATAGGTTAAAAGATTTCGTAAAGAATGTAGTTTGTAGAAAATGGAAAAATAATTATTAGAGTACTATAGGTTTTGCTGAAGATTTGAAAGAATTAAACCAGCAACCAGAGTAACTTGTACTATGAGAGAGTATGATTAATGGTTAGCAAACAACAGCTCTTTGTAAAATGCCTAAATCCACCCATTAAAAGTTTCTGTTCCTGTAGCTTTCAAGGAACCCAACCAGTAAAGTTATGGAAACAGTACCAAACCTTTAAGAAACAAAATTAATAAATAAATAACCGTGTGGTAGAACAGCGTGAGCATTGCGGATTCTGAATTCACTGGTTCCCAAGGAAAAGATGGGACCTATTAACAGCTAGATCAAAGCGTAGACTATTGTTTGGACAATGGCGAGAAGAAAGATCTGGAGGAAGATAAAAGGAGGGCCCCCAGGTTACAAGAGCTGCTTTTAGCTTCTGCCAGGCCTGCTCGTGGTAAAGAGGAAATGGACTTTTCAGACAGTTCAGCCACCCAGGCAGGCTCTGTTTGGTGAAATGCAGAGACCAAGCAGGCTTGGCGGGGGATACACACCACACAACACTGGCCATTTCTGTCGCAAATATAACTTTATTGCCTAAAGCTTTTGCTCCATGACATTTGGGTCTGCGATATGAATTAATCAGTTCTCTTTTTTATCTATAGTTTTTGAACTCTGGTGCCCTGCCCTTTAGTTTGTATGTTATTAAGAGCATTTCCTCGGTATCACTGGAACCTAAAGTACTAAGGGAAAAAAAAAAAAAGCATAGTTGTATAATTACTTAGTTCTCACTGAGGGGTCAACAAACTTTTTTTGGAAAGGGCCAGATAGTAAATATTTTTGGCTTTGCAGGCCATATGGTCTCTGTGCTAACTATTCAACTCTGTCATTGTAAAAATACAAGAAAGCTGCTATAAATAGAACATAAATGAATGGGCATGGCTGTGTTCCAATACAATTTCATTCACACAACTAGCCCGGAGGTCACATTTTGGCCCGTGATTTTGGCAACCCCCTTCTCTAAATCACCATTTCTTAATATGTTTCCCTTGAATACCAATACTACCAAAAATTTAGCTGCCAAATCACCCAGGAAATGCTACATGCTGGGTGCCCCCTGGAGATTTACAACGCGTGCCATCATCAAAGCCCCTCAGGAATTCTCTAATAAAGACACCATTTTCCTTCGTTCAGTTCAGCATTCCTGAGACCTGTTCGACCGTGATTCAAGTAGGGCCAACTTGCATCCCATGGAACCAGGGTTCCTCAGAATACTCTAGGAAATGACCATCCTACATGATTCAAGAACAATCCTATGGGGCACCTGGGTGGCTCCGTCGGTTAAGCGTCTGCCTTCGGCTCGGGTCATGATCCCAGGGTCTTGGGATCGAGCCCCACATCGGGCTCTCTGCTCGGCGGGAAGCCTGCTTCTCCCTCTCCCGCTCCCCCTGCTTGTGTTCCCTCTTTGGCTCTCTCTCTCTCTCTCTGTCAAATAAATAAATAAAATCTTAAAAAAAAAAAAAAAAGAACAATCCTATAATAATTCGGCAGTGCCATTATGGTGCCCAACTGCATTAAACGTGATTCTGATGGCACCACATCATACCAAAAAGTCTGCTGGTGGGACTTAAGATGTCAGTGTGGGGGGGGGTGTGCTGGGCAAATTCTACCCTTAAGCAGGCTCACTGCTAGCTTTAGAACACTTCCTAAGACCACAGACAGCATTTAAGAAACCAGTGGCTTATGATAGTCAGGACAAATGTTGGACTAGGAGGGAGGGATATTGTCTTCCGCTAGCCATAGAGCTGGCCCACCTGTAGCCCATACTGTTGGATGCTTTGGTCTTATAAGACAAACCACCACTCGGGGCGCCTGGATGGCTCAGTCGTTGGACTTCTGTCTTCGGCTCAGGTCATGATCCCAGGATCCTGGGTTCGAGCCCCACATCCGGCTCCCTTCTTGGTGGGAAGCCTGCATCTCCCTCTCCCACTCCCCCTGCTTGTGTTCCCTCTCTCGCTAGCTCTCTCTCTGTCAAATAAATAAATAAAATCTTAACAAAAAAAAGACAAACCACCGCTAAGGGATATGAGTCCTGGCACAGGCACATGGGCATTGTCCTTCCATATTTGTGTGTAAAATAAATCCTTCCTCCTTGTTTTCTAGACCCTGTTCCCATCAGGATACCTAATCCCTCTCACCCAGTGCTCATCCCTGGGGACAGAGTCCATTCTGTCTAGTAAAGAAAACTCAAGTACGCTTTCCCCAAACCACAGGATCTACAGCTCCCCAATCACAGGTGAGTGTACGTAAAACACTATTCAGATGAGTGTCAGGCTCAAGTTCACGTAAGCCTTATAAGCTTCTCAGACAAATGCCTGTGCTTTTAAGATATCTTCCCCCCTTTTCTTTCCAGGTGTTATTCCAGTGACATCATCCGAACTCACTGCTGTTAATTTTCCCTCTTTCCATGTAACACCTTTGAAGCTAATGGTCTCACCAACTTCCGTGGCAGGCGTCCCTGTCGGGAACAGCCCGGCTCTCACTTCGAGCCACCCCGTTCCCGTCCAGAACCCAAGCTCAGCCATTGTAAACTTCACCCTGCAGCACTTGGGACTCCTCTCCCCCAGTGTGCAGGTGTCCGCCAGCCCGGGAGCTGTTCCCGTGTCTCCAAGAATAGAGGCTGTTAGTGTCGTACCAGACAATGCGGGCACTCAGCAAGGACGGGCCACCAGGTACGACTCTCCAGGCCCAGGACAGAACCAACCGAATGGACAATCAGTTGCTTTGACGGGGACACAACAGGTGAGAGCATTTCCATTTAATGGATTTTTTTTCCCCTTGGGTTATTAAGGCCCAGATATCAGTATCATGGAAGACTCACTTTTGCTTCTCTTCCCTGGAGAGGGAAAGGATGGGAGGAGGAGGAGACTGAAGGCCTCGCTGCCTTCCAAACCCAGGATGAGTACCCAAGGAGTCCACAGTCCTCCCGGCCCATTGCAGAATATGCCAGGCTCCTGCTGTGTGCCTTGCCCTCCCAGTTCCGCCCTCCGAGGCTAGCAGGCCATACCTATCTGTGTGGATTTGACGTCTTTTTCTTATTCCTCTCTTTCCAATCAGCCTGTTCCTGTGACACCCAAAGGGTCACAGTCAGTGGCCGAAAGTTTCTTCCGGACCCCAGGTGGACCAGTGAAGCCGACGGGCCCATCCCACGTGGATTTCGATGGTGCTAATAAAACCTCCGTAGGAACTCTCTTTGTCCCACAGCGAAAACTGGAAGTCTCAACGGAGGATGTCCATTAATTGACATACTGGGCTTCCTTTACTTTTCTAAAGAGTTGTTTAATAGAGAAGATGTGATCAGACTGATTTGGAGAATACATTCTCTGAAAATACTGTAAATATGTTGGGAGTTTACTTAATTTCAAAGCAGACACTTGTTTTCCTACACACACACATACACACACACACATACACGCACACACACACACACATATTTGTACTAAGCTAATTTCAGCCATCGGTCCTACCAGGTAAAAGCAAAATGTTGAACTAAGGTGTATTAACTTCTGGAGGAAAGTGTTCATCGTCTCACTGTGCCTATACTATTATGCAATGTAAGCGTATTAAAGTTGACTTCCTTTTGAGTGACTATGTGACATGCGCAATGCAGCATTCTCGTCACCTTTGCACAATGAAAACGCTGTGATGTATAATGTATTTTTAAATGAGAGGGCTATAGCTATATTTTTTGTAATTCCTTTAATCTGTTCTTGTTGCCGTGTGTCCTTTTGTAAAGTTTGCAACAATCCTCAATCAAGTCTATGGAAAAATTATTTATAAAGCGTATTTTTAATCATAAGTTGTTCAAATTAAAACTTTTCTAAAATGTATTTCACATTTTCATTTGGCCGGTTCGGGCACTGTTGGGAGAAAATGAAAGCCTCACTAGCTGGGGAGGCGGATCCTTGGTAAGGACGGTACCTCCTGAGTTCCCGTAGATGTGCCACATTTATAAAATGTTCCTACATTCCTTCCCACTTTTGATCCTCGCTGTGGCTCTACTTTTCAGCGGTTAAAATGGCTTTGGAGAGGCTGTTGCTGGGCCACGGACACCCAGCTGAGTCTCCTGCACTTTCCATCATGCCTGGGGAGATTAGAAATGAAAGAGAGGAGCAGGGGCACTTCCCCGCATCCAGCCTGTCTCCTGCCGTCTACAGAGGAGGGGCTGCAGTTCAGTCCTCCCACCACACTTTCCAAACAGCCAGCCTTCGGGGATGGGAAAGCAGCAGTAGGGATTCCAATTTACTCAAGGAACTACCACGGTAAACCCCCATGAGCCCCAAGAGAAGGAACGAGCTACAAGGGGTTAAGCATGCATCTCCTTGACTCCCTCGTTATGGGAACTGCACCTTCACAATTGACACAGGCCTTCACTGGTCAGGGTCTTAAAGGATCATCATGCTATTTCCTATATATTTACAATATGCTAGCTACTGCGCTATACATTTTAAAGGCATTATCTCCACAAGCTAAAACTGAGGTCACCGAGGCTGACAGGGATTAAAGCAGTAAGTCCAGAATCACACTGCTAGAATATAGAATGACTCAGGTGTCCTGGTCCTTATCTGTCACCCATCTGCTAACACACGCCCGCCTAGCTGCTGTAGCAGGAACCAAGCACACTCGGGGTAATCTAAGATCATCCCTTTCAAATATACATGTTTTGTTTGCACAACCAAGTATAGCTAAGAGCAGATTTTCATGCTGACCTAGAGACTCCCCTTCCTTCACCCTAGAGAACCAATATGAGCTATTTCTTCCAAAGTACCTCTGCCTTTGCTTTTATCCTACTTGGAGGTCATGTGAATGGCTCCTGATATAAGAAATGGCTCCTGCCTTTAAGGTGCTTATAGTTGAGGAGGACAGTATGTGTGCATGCATAAATGAAAGCATTTCCATGCAGTAAAGAGATGGTAACTTGCCAAATGGTAAATACCGGCAAAAGATACAGTTCAGTGGAGGCCACTAGACTGAACTACACAGACAACTGAGACCAACCCAGTCATGGTAGCTCTGAGGCGATGAAGCTCCTTGCATCCCCTCTTCCACCCCTAAAGCTGAGCTAGAGAGATCGGAGGCCAAGATTTGGCTCTGCCCCCTATCAATTCACATGAAGAAGTACCTTCCCAGCACTGAGGTTTGGGGAAATCAGATGCACAGAAAGAACAAGCTATGTTCGACTTCAAGACAGCTCTGGGGATCATCCCACTCAGTTCTTCCACTTGGACAGATTCATAAGGTTGCCCCCAAAATCCCCACTTCCTGGTGTTCATGCCCTTGTGTGATCCCCTCCCCTTGAGTGTGGATGGGACCTATATCTTCCTTCTAACTAATAGGCTACAGTAAAGGGATTGGTGTTTGTGTGATTATGTGTCCACGGTTATGTACTTACATCACATAAGATTGTAGTGTAACCTAGTTAGGGGAACCCAACACAGCAAGGGACTGTGGGCAGTGTTCTTGGAGCTGAGGGGAGCCTGCAGCTAAAACTAACAAGAAACCGAAATCCTCAGTCCTACCTAGAACCACAAGGAACTGAATTCTGCCGACAACCTGAGTGAGCTTGCACATGGATCTTTCCCCAGTCAGGCCTCAGATGAGCAACTCTAAATGACACCTTGATCACAGCCCTAAGAGACCTCAAGCAGAGAACCCAGCTAAGCTGCTCCTAAGCTCCTGACCCATAGGAACTGTGAGATGGTAAATCTGTGTTGTTTTAAGATGCCTTTTGTGCGGGGCGCCTGGGTGGCTCAGTCATTAAGCATCTGCCTTCGGCGCAGGTCATGATCCCAGGGTCCTGGGATTGAGCCCCACATCTGGCTCCCTGCTCACCAGGAAGCCTGCTTCTCCCTCCTCCACTTCCCCTGCTTGTGTTGCCTCTCTGGCTGTCTCATTCTCTGTCAAATAAATAAATAAAATCTTAAAAAAAAAAAAGATGCCTTTTGTGGTAACATGTTATACAGCAATAGATAACCAATACAACCACTATTACACAGGGATGAAGTCATCAGAAGTTGGACAACTAATAAACCACTTGTTCTCCTAATTGTCTTCTTCCAGTTTGTCTTATTACTGTTCATTGGTTTTATAGACATTCATAGAAGCAAACAGCACAGGGACATGGTAACCTGAAAGGCTTTCATGGGAGAAGCACTGTCTGTTCATCTTAAAGCAGGAATCAACTTTCAAGATGCCAAGTAACACCACAGTAGTGGTCAATTACCTGCCCAGCTTGCAATTTCTTTTCCTCACCTGCCTCCTGATTTCCTCTTAAGGAATTACTCAGTGGAGCCCATTGGCTCTAACTGGGGGCCCCGCCCATATCTAGCAAGAGTGAGCATGTCACCCAGCCTCAGCCAACCTCCCTGGGATTTGATGTTCCATTTCACCCTAGCAGGGACCTCTCTCCCCATGCCGTTCCAGTTGCAAGTCTATTGCTTGGGCTCCTGTGTCCCAGCTTCTGGAAAGGTCATGGTACCCGCTCCTGTTGGAGCCTGATTTTCAGCCATCCACTGATTCTGCGGGCCTTTGGTGTCCTTCCAATAAGTTTCCTTGGCTTAAAGTTGCCAATCATTTCCACACCTGGTAACTAAAGGGCTCTTACCAAATCACAGAGGGAACCCAAGAGCCAAGGCTTCCCAGTTCTCAGACCAGACAGTTCCCTGTTCGCTGGGCCTGGCGGAATGCAGCTGAATGCAGCCGAGGAGTGAATAGATAAGATGCTTATCTCACCCACAATTCGAGCAACTCACCTATGTTCAAGTGAATGCCAAGTGCCATTTAAAATACCTGAAAGGGAACAAGTTGAAAGAAGAGATGAAAGGAACCCAAGAAACTGATGGCTTTGAAACAACTTCCTCAGCCCTGTCCTTTTCAAGCGATTAGTGCTCCTGCAGATAAAGGATAAAGAGATTTTCAGAACTTAAGCAGATAAGCTGTCTGAGCAATCCTATTAATTATACAGAGCAGTGTGGGTTGACTGCAGATTCCCTACAATGTGTATCACCAACTGGTAGTTTTCAAATCTTGAGGGCCTAAAATAAGAGATAAGTTGGAAGGAAATATGTCATCATTTTAGGTTAAAAAAACTATCAGTATTTAAATCAATGTTTAAAGAAGTGATTTTACATCTCAGTGGCCTATTTGAGTACATTCAGGTCAATTATTTGCTCCATCAGATCAGTAACTAAATGAGGACCTGTCATAATGGCCAACAATTTGTAGGAAAATACAGGTAGGTCATATATTAGCAGTGTCCTCTGACAGTCAAAGTAATTAACTGCATTTCTGAAAGGCTACAAGAGAATCTTCCATATTCCATGAGTTAGGCTCAGAGTCTGATTTGCCCTGTATAAACCGAATTCTATTTAAAAAAGTATTTTTCCCAGTTTTTACCATTTGCCTAGCACTGTGTTATGCAAAACAATGCCTATTATCCTACTTTGGATAAGAAAAGATCCTCTGTGTGTGAATCGTCTATAAGTTTATCCTGAATGAAACTTCTAGTTACTATTGACTAAAATATTTTTAAAATGATAATATAGCTCCCTAGATTCCTAAGTAGAGTACTTGGAAATAAACTTTTTCTTCATGTTTCAGAAACTCATGAGCACTATTGTTTTGTTAAATTCAAAGTCAACAAACAATGTAGACCATCTATGATAGAGTAATATCCTTGGCGGCTGGCTATTTGACATGTAGGTAGATCTATATGCTCCTAAAATAAATGGCTCCAGGGTATTATGCCTTTCGAGCTCTATTGTTATGGTTCTCTGCCTCCAACTTTGATATTAGCTTTTCCTTGCCTCTTCCCTCTACCCTCACGATAAATCTCTTTTCTAACCCAGAGAAACTAGAAGATTCCAGGGGAACTGAAGTCACCACACTCGCTTTTATAAACCATTCCAAGTTGATAGATTTCTAACTACTTAAGGAATGCTCTATCTTTCTCCTGGGGGAAGAAGGCCATGAGCTTCTCCTCAGGTGTCCCGTCCACCTTGCCAATCCATTGTCTTTCTCACTGTCCACACAGATCCAAATTTGTTGATACTGAGAATCTGGGACCATGATGGAATGCCAGGAATGTTGAATATAAATTATATACCTATATTCATTATCAAAATCCAGCACTTAGACAATAAGGGCATTTCTGCATGAAGATATTCTTAAGAAATAGGACATGTCCCAGATGCACTAGGGGAAAGAGTGGGCCTCAAGAGTTAAAAGGAATCATTTTTATTGAGTCTCTACTATCATACCTACTTCAGAACAATATTGTCAGGTGGTTACTATTGGCCCCATTTTACGAATGAGGAAGCTAATTGCAGAAAGCAGGAAGAATGCATCCCAATCACAGCCTAAGGGTGCAGAGCCAGCATGGATGAGCAGATCTGCCTGGCAACAGCACTGCATTGATTCCAGAATACCACACTCCTGCGTGCCACCATACTAAAGCTGTCACACATTTCCAGACTGTGGTAAGACGGGCTGATTCCAGATTATTCACTGGCAAATGAGAACAGAGCTTCAGGAGCATTACTCCTGAGGCGTCTCTATTTTTCAGGCTTCCACCTGTAATGCAGAACTCTACTGAGTTCTGTAAGCCAGAAGAACATTTCACAAAAACCCTTTCATGTTATTATGCTTGCGCTTTTGAGTTGGCCAACAGAGGAATGCTTGGTTTCTCAGACTGAGTGGTTGGTGACTGCTGTGATTCTCCAGCTCACCCTTTCAAACGTTTACTTCCCCAGCTCCCCCTACGATTGCGCACAGTCTAGTTCCTATAAGACATCCCTTACATCATAACTCATCAGGGTTCTGCTTCCCTGATTAAACCCTGACTCTGCAGGTGGCACTTTGGGGAAGAAATGGGAAGGGGGTGTTCCAGAGGTGGCCAGGGGCTGTCTGCTTCCCAGTGCCCAGAGAATAGGATAAGCTAGCAAGTGGGCACTTTACAATCTGTGGGTCATTTTGGTTGCCAATATTTTCACAGCCACAAATCTAGGAGCTAAACCATTTTTAGGTCATAGTGTCCTTTACAAATGCATTGCATGGAACTCAGCCACTGCCCAGTACAGCTGACTGACTTAGCTCAGTGATGATGCCAGGACACTCTGCATCCAAGGATTCACCTGATTGAGCTCAGTCAGACAGAAAATGCATGGCCGAGGAGCCAAAGGCTGGCTTCTAGCCCCAGCTCTGACCCCCCACACAAGACACTTCACTTTTCAGGTCTGCTTTCTTCTTTCATAGATGTGAGCTCAAGGAAATAACTTCTGAGGTCCCTTAGAAATAAATTTTCATGAAAAGCAAATTTAAACTCACCAGTGATTCCTAGCACATAAGAAACTGCACTCAACTGAAAGAATTTTGTCAAATGTATGGGAAAGGATTAATCCTAGGGAGGAAAGGAGGCTCTTAATGAATCCACTAATCCTCAGACTTCAGTATATCCCATATTCCCCCTGGCTAGCACCAAATAGAGCAGACTTCGAATTTATTGCTGCTATTATTCCAAGAAGTTGTAATTTCCACAAAACTAATTTTACAGGTTGGGAGTCCATTTGGTCTGTTGGTTTTAATATCTGGACTTTGTCTATTAGTTCTATATATATATATATTTTTTGTCTGCTCTGTGACATTATTTGAGATGTCCTATGTCATCTGTAGCTTCAGTTAAAAACTTGAGGGAAGTGAACAGACTGGCAAATCACTTAACAAGCAGCTTCGTGAATGGAATATTCTGAATATAGAGCTTGGGTGTCTCAAGGTTGGAAAGAAACTTGGAGATCATCTCATCCAGGGGTTCCCAAACTTCCAGTGTGGACTCCCACTATGGGTCCCTAAAACGGTGCCAAGTTGGCTATATCAGAAACCCAGAAGCATCTTCTACAGATTCTTGGGCTCCTATCCTCAGAGATGAGTCTGGGGTAGGGCCCTAGAATCATTGAGTTTTTTGTAAGTTTCCTGGTTAATTCAAATTGGTTGCTAGGTTTGAGAATAACAATCTGGAAGAATCTTCATCCGGTATTTAAATTGTCACTACAGAACTTCTGGTACGAATCAAGACAGAGTAAGCCCATTACAACCTATCTCTCCCATTGATTATAAATAAAACCTCTGGACAGAATACAAAAGCAATTAGCTGAGGACTCTGAAAAGTAAACAGTAGCAAATAGATTGAGAGAGGAAGTCAAAACTTGAAGAACAACTGGTATGGCAGTGAACTTAACTTAGTTTTTCTTTCCTTCTTTATTTCTTGGCTTTAGTCAGAGGGTGGCCTGAGGCCTGAAACTGAGCCACAGTCTGACAGCAAAGAATCTTAAAGGCACCCCCTTTTCTAGCCAGAGGATCAGGAAAGGGGGCCCCTTAATCTGAAGATGGGGAGAATGCCTTTCATTTTTTGATTTTTTATTCTTCTTGTTCCCCTCCCAGTCCTAGTCCTAAAGCGGCACGGTCATGGCGACAGCAGCTCGGGCATGGGCACTTGAACCCTACCACAACCATCCCTCAGTGCACAGGGATTGGAGAAAGGAGTCTCAAGGGTCCCGAGAGTATGGGATTCCGATTACTTTCTTCTCTTTTTTTCTCTTCAGGTTGCCCCAAGCCACCCCAGATGCTCAGAACTGTGTCCAAGGGTATGAGCTAAAATTCTGAGAGAAATACTCACTTTCTAGCCAAAGGGCTAGGAAAAAGGACCCCTGGGAGCCAGAGAGTGTCAGGGAAATTCCAAGGATGAGAAACTTGGAGACGGAAATCCTTTAATTTTGTATACAAACTGCCATTAGTGTCTGATTCACCCCTAAGTGATGCATGCACAAAACAGACCCAAACAAGAATAAGGAAGGCTTTGAGAACCAAAAGATGATAGAAATCACTGCCCAAGTAACAGATTAAGACCTGAATGGGGTATACGTTGGGCAGACACACATAGCACAGCAGAAGCTTTGAAAGCTGAACTGACATTAGAACCACCACTCTCAGAAGGCAAGACACAACTTGAGCTATGAGCCAAACCAGGTACACTGCCTGCTAAAATAAACAAACAATTAATGTAAAAATTAATGTTCTCCAGAGGATTTTAATAGAACCCAGAGTCTCACAACATAATGTTCAAAATTCTAGGATACAATCCAAAATTACTTGACTTACAAAGAAACAAAAACAAAGAAAAGAAAAAATCTGCTCAGTTTTCAAAGTAAAAGATAATTGACAGATGCTGAACCCAAGATGATCTGGGTGTTAGAATTACAAAGATTTTAAAGTGACTATTATAACCATGCTCTATGAAGTAAAGGTAGACACTCTTGAAATGAAAAGAAATATAGATGTTCTGACCAGAAAAATAGAAACTATAAGTAAGAACAAAGTGGAAATTTTAGATCTTTTTTTTTTAAGATTTTATTTATTTATTTGACAGAGAGAGAGAGAGAAAGCACGAGAAGGAGGAGCAGCAGAGGGAGAGGAAGAAGCAGATTCCCCGCTGAGTAGGGAGCCCAACATGGGGCTTGATCCCAGGACCCCAGGATCACGACCTGGGCCTAAGGCAGATGCTTAACCAACTGAGCCACCCAGGCATCCCAGAAACTTTAGATCTTAAAAATACAGTTTCTGAAATAAAAAGAAATTCATTGGATGGGCTCAATAGCACAAACAAAAAATGAACATTCTCCAGAGATTTTAGTAATACCAAGAATCAATAGAGAGTCCAGAAATAGACCCATGCAAATACAGTCAATTGTTTTGTTTTTTTTTTTGACAAAGTGCAAAGGGACTTCAATGGAAAATGAATAGTCATTTCAGCAAATAGTGCTAACACAGTTGAATATCCATACCCACACAAAAGTAAACACCAACATACACCTCACACCTTACACAAAAATAAACTCAACATGGATAGTATGCCTGAATGTAAAAAGTAAACCTATCAAACATTTAAAAGAAAACATAGGAGAAAATCTTTGTTACTTTGAGTTAGGCAAAAAGTTCTTGGATACAACCCTGAAAGCATGATTCATGAAAGACAAAAATTTTTTTTACTTTTATTTATTTATATTTTTAAGTAATCTCTACACCCAACATGGGGCTCCAATTCACAAACCCAAGATCAAGAGTTGCATGCTCTACCAACTGAGTTAGCCAGGCACCCCAAAGACAAAATTATTAAATAGGACTCCATCAAAATGAAAAATGTGTACCCATAAAGAGGCTTTAAAAATATTTTTAAAATGAAACGACCAGCTGGCAAAAATATTTGCAAATTACACATCTAACAAAGCACTGGTAAGCTGGATATGTAAAGCATTCTCAAAAATCAACAATAAAAAACAATCCAGTTCTTTTTTTAGCTTAATTTTTTTAAATTTTTATTTATTTTTTTAAGTAATCTCTACACCCAACATGGGGGTTGAACTCATGACCCTGAGATCACGAGTTGCATGTTCCACTGACTGAGCCAGTAGGCACCCCAGAAAGATCTGATTTTTTTTTAAGTGAGCAAAAGATTTGAAAAGTCAGTTTACTATAGAAAATACATGGATGGCACACAAAAAGATTCTCAACATCATTTTTCATTGAAGAAATGCAATTTTAAACCACATTAAAATACCACTACTAGAATGGCTCAAATTTTAAAAACAAAAAATTGATCATGCCAAATGCTGATGAGGGTGCAGAGCAACTGGAACTCTCATTCATTGCTGATGGGAATGCAAAATGACCCACATGCTTTGGAAGACAAATTGATAGTTTCTTATAAAGTTAAACATGGACTTACCTTATGATTCACAAATTCCACTCTAAAGTATTTACTTCAAAAAATGAAGAGTTATGTTCATACAAAAACCTTTATATTAATGTTTGTAGCATATTTATTCCTATTCACTCAAAACTAGAAACAACCCAAGTATTCTTGGCATTTATCCTTTGTGGTGTTCTCTGAGCTTCCTAGATCTGTGGTTTGGTGTCTGACATTAATTTGGGGAAATTCTGTCATTATTCTTTCAAATATTTCTTCTGTTCCTTTCTCTCTTCTCCAGGTATTCTCATTATGCGTACATTACAGCTTTTGTAGTTGTCTTACAGTTCTTGGGTATTCTGTTCCACTTTTTTTCAGTTGTTTTTCTCTTTGCTTTTCAGTTTTGGAAATGTCTATTGACATATCCTCATGCTCACTGATTTTTTCCTCAGTGTGTCCAGTCTACTAATGAATCCACCAAAGGTATTCTTTATTTCTTTACGGTATATTTGATTTCTAGCATTTCTTCTTCATTCTTTCTTAGAATTTCCATCTCTCAAAGGG
The DNA here is from genome assembly GCF_004348235.1 of Phoca vitulina. Taxonomy (NCBI): domain Eukaryota; kingdom Metazoa; phylum Chordata; class Mammalia; order Carnivora; family Phocidae; genus Phoca; species Phoca vitulina. Next base: position 597,761 of record NW_022589719.1, on the reverse strand, counting down.
AACCCTCTTACACTGTTGGTGGGAATGCAAGCTGGTGCAGCCACTCTGGAAAACAGTATGGAGTTTCCTCAAAAAACTGAAAATAGAGCTACCCTATGACCCAGGAATTGCACTACTAGGGATTTATCACAAAGATACAAATGTAGTGATCCAAAGGGGCACCTGCACCCCAATGTTTACAGCAGCAATGTCCACATTAGCCAAACTCTGGAAAGAGCCCAGATGTCCATTGACAGATGAATGGATAAAGATGTGGCATATATATATATATCTGGGCTAGTAGTGCAATTCCTGGACTCTACTCTGAAACTAATAATACTCTATATGTTAATTAATTGAATTTAAATTTAAAAAATGAAAAAAAAAAGAATTTCCATCTCTCTGCTTACATTACCTATCTGTTCTTGCATATTGTTTACTTTTTCCATGAAAGCTCTTAGCATATTTACCATAGTTATTTTAAATTCCTGGACAGATAATTCCAACACTCTTGCCATATTTGACTCTTCAAACTCTCTTTTTTGTCTATTGATATGTCTTCTAATTTTTTGTGGAAATCTGGACATGATATACTGGGTAAAGGAAACCCAGTACTTGTTTACATGGATGTTTCTATTCCAGTAAATTGTGATTCTCTGTATCCACCTGACTGCCTCTCCAATTTTGTCATGTGATCTCGATTCTCTAATGGATCTAAGAAAAGTTGTTGATTTTCAGTTTGTTAAGCTTTTTACTTGCTGTTAGAATGAAGTGATGACTTCCAAACTCCTTACATAAAGTGCTAGAAACCAGAAGTCCCGCAAATATTCTTCAACTAGTGAATGGATGGACACTATGGTAGATCTATACAATGGAACATTATTCAGCAATAAAAAAGAACAAACCATGGATGAGTCAATAACATGGATGAATCTCAAGTACACTTGGTAAAGTGAAAGAAATTTGACTCAAAAAGCTGTACACTGTGTAATTCCATTTATATGACATACTCAAATGGGGCAAAACTATGGAGATAGAGAACAGATAGGTGGCTGCCAGTAGTTAAGGCTGGAGGTGGATTTGACTATAAAGGGGAAGTACAAAAGAACTGGGTGGGGGGATGGTGGAATTCTTCTGTATCTTCATTGTGGTAGTGGTTATGTGAGTCTATGCATTTTTCAGAATTCACGAAACTACATAATAAAAAGTATATAAATTTTAAAGAATTTTTAAAAATTGCCATTACAACATTCCATCTGAGTTGCTTCCTAACTCTATTTGAAGATTTCCTGTGATGGGGAATTTACTCTTTTCAGAGACCACTGATGCTATTATTACAGAGCCTCCCAATCACTGTGCTGCGAAAGGGTCACAGGAGGCTAAGATAGTAAAAATCTCAATCCTCAGGCATGCAGGAGTCATTGGGCTACTCTTATCCACAGTGGGCTGTAAAATTCTTCCATTTTCTATTATTGCCATAAAGTGGAAAAGGATGCACTATGTTATTAGATAACTCAGATTTTCTTATATGTTGAAACAATATCAGTCTATCTGCAAGGTGTCCCCTTATCGGTCCTAGTTTTTCCCTTTCTCGGGACAAACTTATTCCTTCCTTATATATATGACAATCTACCAGATATTTGAAGATTTGCTATCCATTTTCATATTCCCACCATCATCAACTCTTCTCTGAGTAAATGTGTCTGGTTCTTTGAGCTGTTCCTCAGATGGCATGTTTTTAACATTCTTTATTGTCCCCTGAAACATATCTTTATGTTCAATATTTCTTCTCAGTCTCCAGAATAGAAAATGATATTTAATTTTCAGCTTTATCATAGGATCTACAAAGAAAACACTTTTATTGAAAATGGTCCCATGATTTCTGCCTTCACATATCCAACACAGAATGTATAATGCAATCTTTCTTTGACTGAAAATATTACAGGGTCTCATGCTCATCAAGTTCTGTGGTCTAACTGAACCGCCTCTATACCATCTGAGAGTTCTTGGAGCACTTTCAAATTCCGGTGTTTGGGGACAACCCAATAGAAGGAATTCATAGACTTAAAATATCACCAAACAAATCAACAATAACTACAACACAACCACCAGCACCATATTTCAGCATCTATAAAAGGATCCACATCTATAAAAAGATCCACAGTTGTCACACCATATACTTGGCCCCTTCCAGCAATGTCATTCTGTGACTAGAGATCCTTATTGCCCTGACCACATTCTCTCAACTACTCATGAGGCCAAGTCCTCCCATCTTCCAGGAAATAAGAGACGTTTCTTAGGTCCCAGCAAATATGAGGAAATTGTTCCTCACTTACAAGGCATCTCACCCTCTACTTTCAGGGGACAGAGACATTGCTATAACAGCATGTAGAGTCAGTAAGAAATAAATTTTATCTCCTGTGGGTTTACAGAACATTAGTTGAAATCTTTTGGTCAGTGACCTCAGATGTGACAAAAACTGGTTTAAGAAATTGGGTTGAAGTCAGCCAACCCCAAGACATCCCCTCAATGGATATTTGAAACACATATTGCAAGTTATATCTCAAATTTGACCACAAACGATTTTTTTTAAATTCTATTTCTATTAATTCCTAAGTCAAGGAAATACAGGTAAAACAAAGTGTATTTCTATAGGCTAGAAGGAAATTTCTGGTTAAGTGGTATTTCTGCTAAAACAGTTTAAAAGTAGAATTTTGTTGGGCGCCTGGGTGGCTCAGTTGGTTAAGCGACTGCCTTCGGCTCAGGTCATGATCCTGGAGTCCTGGGATCGAGTCCCGCATCGGGCTCCCTGCTCAGCAGGGGGTCTGCTTCTCCCTCTGACCCTCTTCCCTCTCGTGCTGTCTCTCATTCTCTCTCTCAAATAAATAAATAAAATCTTTAAAAAAAAAAAAAAAGTAGAATTTTGTTTAAGTGTGTCTATGAAAAATGAGAATAACAGGGGCACCTGGGTGGCTCAATCGTTAAGCGTCTGCCTTCAGCTCAGGTCATGATCCCAGGGTCCTGGGATCGAGCCCCACATCGGGCTCCCTGCTCTGCGGGAAGCCTGCTTCTCCCTCTCTCACTCCCCCTGCTGTGTTCCGTCTCTCGCTGTGTCTCTCTCTGTCAAATAAATAAATAAAATCTTAAAAGAGAAAAAAAAGAAAAATGAGAATAACAGCTCTGTGAAAGACACTGACAAGAGACTAAGAAGACAAACCACAGACTGGGAGAAAATATTTGCAAAAGACATCTGATAAAGGACTGTTATCCAAAATATACAAAGAACTCATAAAACAATAGGAAAATGAATAATTCAATTAATATTGTTAGATGCTAAAAAGAAATGAATTATCAAGCTATGAAAAGGAATGGAGGAAACTTGACTGCATCTTACTAAGTGAAAGAAGCTAATCATGAAAGGCTACATACTTTATGATTCTAACTATATGACTTTCAGAAAAGGCAAAACTATGAAGACAATAAAGGGGTGCTTGGGTGTCTCAGTTAAGCATCTGACTCCTGGGATCGAGCCCTGTGTTGGGCTCTACCTGCTCAGCAGGAAGTCTGCTTGTCCCTCTGCCCCTCCCCCTGCTCATGTTCTCTCTCTCTCTCTCTCAAAGAAATAAATAAAATCTTAAAAAAAAACTATGAAGACAATAAAAAAAAGATCAGTGGTTTCCAGAGGTTAGGGGACAAAGGGGGATGAATAGACAGAGCACAGAGAATTTTTAGGGCATTGAACCTATTCTGCATGATAGTTTGATGGTGGATACAGGTCATTATATATTTGTCAAAGCTCAGAGAATGTAAAACACCAACAGTAAGCCCTAATGTAAACTATGGAATCTGGATGATAACGATGTGTCAGTGTAGGTTCGATTGTAACAAAGGTACTCCTTTGGTGCAGGATACTGATATTGGGGGTGGCTGTGCATGTTTAGGGGCAGGGGACATATGGGAATTCTCTGTACCTTCTGCTCAATTTTGCTGTAAACCTAAAATTGAGTTTTAAAAAATAAAGCTTATTTTAAAAAAGGGGTAGAACAGCATTTCAGAATATTGGAGGACTTTCAGGTTATACAAAAGGAAATTGTCACAGCATCTAGTAGGAGACAGGGACACAGCTGCACTCTCCATCCTGAAAACTTCCAATTCTCTTTGTACCTGTGACATATTAAAGAATGCTTTCCCTAAAAACCTGAGTTTAAAACTCAACAACCAAGTACCTTCTCCTTCCTCTGAAAACCATCTTCATGTATGACTTGACCACTTTATTCTCTCCTGCATCTTTATGAACCCAAGATTAGATCAACTCATCTTTCTGAGGTCTTTTAGCCTGATGCATGGTCTTTCAAATTTAAAGGGGCAGAACCCTGATGCTTTGGCAGTAAGGAGTTTTTTATTTGTTGTTTTTGCTTTTTTTTTTTTAACATTTATTTATTTGAGAGTGTGTGAGTGGGGGAAGGGGCAGAGGGAGAGGATCTTCAAGCAGACACCCTGATGAGCATGGAGCCTAACCCAGGGCTCGATCCCAGAACCCTGAGATCATGACCTGAGCTGAAATCAAGAGTTGGATGCTTGACTGACTGAGCCACCCAGGTGCCCATATTTTGAATTATTTCTAATATCCAAATTTTATGTAATGGGGCCACAGTCAAGTAAAAGTGTTTTTATGACAATATAGAATATCTCCTCTTTGCTAGGGGACCATCACACTCAAAGGGAAATAAAGACTTGGTTTTCCTAACTAGAAAATAAGAATCATCAAATTTTAGAATTAGAAGATAGCTTGAAAGTCATTTTGTTCAGCATGAGCATTGTACAGATAAATCAGAAAGGGGAACTGAGCTGTCAAAAGACACACGGCGGTCAATAGCAGGGCTGAGACTAGAAAGAAACCCGCATCTATCCATTCAAACCCGTTGCTATTTCCACTTTAGGCACAGCATGAACATTTTGGGGAAGGCAATAAAAAGCTTCCAACTATTCTAAAAATGCCTCCAATCCTTATTTTTAAATTTTAGATGGAGTGGACATAAGTGGAAATAAGTAATTTCTTCTTGCTGAATTTGTGCTTTCTCTTCTGCTGCTTATTCCAGATCTGATAGAAATTTAGCCCTTGTGAGATCTCTCAAAACCATTCAGTTATATAAATAAATTCCACCCAAAATTTTCAAATGTCTACTAGGTGGCAACACCAAGGACACAAAAATAAATAAGACACTCTCTGTTCCCTTAAGGAGTCCACCAGCTAATGAGCCAAAAGGACATGTGAACAACCAGCCAAAGTTCCTTGCAATGAGAAGCGTGAAGTGTTTGGGGGACCCGGCACGGAAAGTGGCACATGCCACCTGGAAAGGGCTGGGTGTGGAAGCCTGCACTGAAGAGACAGCATTTGGCCTGCTTATGAAAGGATAAGGAAGATTCCCCCCCAGAGGGGGAAGGTTAAGGAGGCGGAGGACATTCCAGGCAGAGGACAGAACATGAGCAAAGCAGAGAGGCATGAGAATGCTGGCTATTTTTGGAGAACAGTGATTAGATTGGAGAGGCTGGAAGATAGGAGAAAGGCAAGTGGGGTGGTGGGAGAAAAAGGTGGAAAGTTAATTGGGGCAAGATGAAGAAACTTGAATGCCATGTCAAAATTGTTTAACATGATCTCGTAGTAACGGGACGCTAACGGCAGTCTTCAGGCTAAAGGTGCCATCATCAGATGTGGTAACAGTGTGAAAGATGGAAAAGAGGTGCAGAAATCTACGTGGTTGGAGGCTCCTGAAACTAGGCAGATCATCTGAACCTGCGCAATAAGAGAAGCAGGGATAAAAAGAAGGGCTGGATTCAAAGGCATTGTTTAAATATCTGTTGTTGACAGGTGAACAGTCATAGACTCTACTCAACCCATGGAAATATCTCCTAAGAAGACAATCCCATTGATCCGCTTCTGAACCTCTGTGAGTTGATTCTCGCATTTGTCAATTTGCTGGCCCTGCGATTCCCACCTCAGGAGCTTGCACTGCTCTGGCTTTGTACTCGCTGAATAATAAATGTAGGAACACCATCTACCGAACCCGAGGGACCACTGATGTAAAGCCCTGCTAATCTCTCAGGGCAGGATGAGGCTGAGTTGGTCCTTGGGTTGTGGAGGTGCTCAGACCTGCGGTGATTCTCAGGCCTTCAGTGTCCTCTCTTCCAACTACTTAGAGCCAACCAGATTAGTTAAAATTGCCCTCGGAATATTGGCTCTAGAGTAGAGAACCTGGTTCAGGTCCTGACTTTGCCTTATACTATCTGTGTGACCTAACCTCTCAAGCTGGGGTCTTCATCTGGAAAGTGGGATAATAATATCCAAATCCTCCCACTGCTTGCAAGAGAGACAGAAACAGAGAGAGAGAGAGGGACAGAGAGAGAGAAGAAAGAAATCACCCCCAAGAGAATGGTAGTGCTTTTATGCTGAAAAGCACTATGTAGGGAACAGTTACTACTATAATCAGCAAGTAACAAATGGCTATAAAAACAAGAAGACCAATAAAAAAACCTGGATGATGCAAGTAAATCGAGTATTTGTTTCACTAAATCTTACTACATTTCAGTGAAAACGATAATATTTGTTTTTCTTTTTCCTCCCTTGGGAAAAAAAGAGCCCTTTTGATGAGCTCAAGTGTTGCTTTGCCCATTTCTTTGCCTTTCATGGATGGGACACATGGCCAGGAGCAGACTTTGAATGGTAGTTTAAAATTAATTCTCTCTTTGAAATAAGAGCCAATGACAAATGTCAGACCACTGGTGCATAGAAATAGTGAAAAGCCCTAGTTACTCCAAGAATGTGGCTGACATTGAATACATTATGGTCCAATTATGTTTCTTTTCAAGTAGTTTGGATGAAGCAGATGAAAGCGGAGACACCCAGGCCTGTAATTTCTTGCATATTCTCTCTTTGTGTGGCATGGTTCAGAGCAGGGGCTCCTGAAGTGGAAGGCAGGCCAGGGAACATGCGAAATAATACTGGAGTATGAGAAAAAGAATCAGAACTTTTATTACATTTATTATTATGTTTTTTAGTGTGTAGTTTGGAATATGTTTCATAAGCACATATTATTACAGTAATACAGTTGATAATTTATAAATAAATATACACATGTGCACACATACACATATTTACTTATAAGTGTGTGTGCGCACGTGTGTGTGTGTTGCTCAAACTTGTTTACTGAGGGACCGGGATCAAACAAATTTGGGAACCACTATTGTAGAAGGGTTTTGGAGTTAGATCTGGGTTTAAATTTCCCTGCCACCTCAGTGATCTGTATTTCCCATGACTTACCAGCCTTCAGTTATTCTAGAGGAAAGAAGAGTAGGAAGCAGTAGATTCTAGTCCTGACATTGCCATTGACTCATTGTTGACTCAACTGTGCAGCCTTGGAGGAGTCAATGAGCTTTCATGAGCTGCATTTACTCCATTCCTCACTCAGACAATAGGTATAATAATACCTTCTTTACAAAGTTATTGAGAGGATTAAATAGAATAATGTTTATTCTGATTTGGGGTATAAAAGTAGTGTTTTAAGGCATGTGTTTAATATTGCCCCCATTGTCCCACCTCACTCTCTTGCCTGGTCTTCTTCATGTCCTATGTTTCACAGTGGCTTACTTATTTATAGTTGTTCTGCGGGAACAATGGGGCAGGAACAGTGGGTTCTAGTCCTAATATTACCACACAGTTACTGCTGAGTTAACATTCAGCTAGTATTGAGTGAGTGCCCTGCTATGTGTCCAGCACATGCTTACTATTATCTATTCACACAGAATCCAAAAGAAATGTGCTTCATTTTTCAGATGAAGAAACTCTAGAGCACTGCTATCCAATAGAACTTCTACAGTGATGGAAACATGCTATATCTATGCTGTCAATGTGTAGGCACTAGCCACATATGGGTATTGAGCACTTGGAATATGGATACCGTGACTGAGGAACTCAACTGCTAATTTCATTTTAAATAATTTCAATTTAGGGGTGCCTGGATGGCTCAGTCAGTTAAACGTCTGCCTTTGGCTCAGGTCATGATGCCGGGGTCCTGGGATCAAGCCCCACATCCGGCTCCCTGCTCAGCAGGAGTCTGCTTCTCCCTCTCACTTTCCCCTTTCCCATCCCCCAACCCACCAACACTCATGCTCTCTCTCTCTCTCAAATGAATAAATTTTTTAAAATCTTTAAAAAAATAATTTCAATGTAAACAGCCACATGTGACTATGGGTTACTATATTGTACAGTACAACTCTAGAGATTGCCGAACTAGCATTCAAGCATAAGGTAAAATTAGGACTGTTATGGGACAAATCGTGTCTCCAAATTCCTATGTTGAAGTCCCAACCTCCAGTACCTCAGCATGTGACTATATTCGAAGGTAGAGTTTTTAAACATAAAATGCGATCATATGAGTGAGCCCTAGTCGAATATGATTGGTGTCCTTATAAGAAGAGGAGATTGGGACACAGACACACACATGCGGGGCGACCATGGGTACATCTGGAGAAGATGACCATCTACCACCCAAAGGGAGAGATCTCAGAAGAAAGCAACCCTGCTGACACCTTGATCTTGGACTTCAAGCCTCCAGAACTGTGAAAAAATAAATTTCTGTTGTTTAAGCCACCCAGTGGCCTGTTAAAGCCACCCAGTATTTGTTAAAGCAGTTCTAGCAATCTAATACAAAGGGCTTTTCAATTATGTGATAATTTACTTCATTTACAACAGATATCCTCAATGAATTCATCAAGAATGCATTCTAGCATACACATAATCACAGAATTAAAAATGGAAGATACAGAAAATATGCAAGAAACAGTAGTTGAATGAAGAAAGCAGTAATATTTATAATTACGTTTAAACAAGTACTGATGCATAATGAACAAAACTAATTACAACCTGGAAGTAAAATCCCAAATGATTTACACACAGAATGTGGTGGGCAGGTATGTAAGTACAAGGCCAACGTGAAGGGAGAGGGCGAGGTGGTGATAGTAAAGGTGTGCTGAGGTTCTTACAAGTTTCTCATCTCATGGGAAAAAAAAGAATAGAGCCAGAAAAGAAGAAACATTATAAAAATAAAACATAAAATGAGATGAAGTTGGATAAGTCCATATATATCCAAAATCCCAATAAAAGTAAATGGGCTAAAATCTCCTTTTAAAAGATGACTCAAATTAGGTAAAACTAAAAATATTGTCAGTTATTAACTCTGGGAAAGAGAGTAGGCTTGTGGGAGAGCACTTCTACATTTTACCTTAAATACATCCTTCTTGTTTAGTCTTTCACAATAAGCATGCATTCCTATGTTATTTATGTAATTTAAAAATATACATTAGACTCAACCCCAGATTTTCCAGCTCTGGAAATAATTTGACTATATATATTGCATTTCCCCTTGAACAAGTCAGATCCCTTCTTTGGACCTTAATATCTGTATTTATAAAATGAAAGTGGTGGGCCACACTTGTGACTTTTAAATTTTGCCCAAAGAAGTATTTTATTTGTATTTATTTATTTATTTTAGATTTTATTTTTAAGTAATCTCTACACCCAACGTGGGGCTCAATCTCACAACCCCAAGATCAAGAGTCTCATGCTCTACTCACTAAGCCAACTAGGCATCCCCCAGAAAGTATTTTGTTTTATTTTATTTATTTATTTTTTAAAGGTTTATTTATTCACTTTAGAGAGAGAGAGACAGAGCGAGCAGGGGAAAGGGCAGAGGGAGAGGGAAACAAGCAGACTACCCGCTAAACAGGGAGCCCGTCGTGGGGTTCAATCCCAGGACGCTAAGATCATGACCCGAGCCTAAATCAAGAGTCATTTGTTCAACTGACTGAGCCACCCAGGTGCCCCACCAAAGAAGTATTTTAGAAGCTACCTTAGGGGATTCAGGAAAAGGTTATGTGAATAGGATTCTAAGACCACCTACTTATTTCAAGCAATGAATTTCCTCTTTTATCTGCTTTATATATTGATGTTCCATTTAAGATTATCTATAGAAAAAAGTATTATTATTCTAAAAAAAAAAAAACCACAAATGTTTGCAAGCTGCTATCTTAGAAGACTTCTAAAGTCCCTTCTAACTTTAACATTCTAGAGTACTTGCCCTTTCCCCATTTCTGTGATGAATACTTTTGCATGTAAATGTAGATCAAGGACATTTCATATGAGGTTATGCTGTGTCCATATTTACGAAATTACCCCAACCTTCTTTACGGTGAAGTATTCAATCACTCAACCAACTGCTTTGTGGGCATGTAACTGAAGGGCTAATATGGCTGCTCTGAAGGGCTGGATTTCATACACCTCTTAGTTGGGTACTACCTACACCTAACCTCAACATCCAGGTCAATGCTGGTATAAAGTGCCTTTGGCCTGAGAGATGGATGACCTGAATTTCAATCTGGAACCTGCCAATCTGCCTGGAACCTGGCCTGAGCAAGTTAGGTGCCTCAGTTTCCTCAGTGACAACATAAAGAATTAGTCCATTAAATCTGAACTTCTTGTCACCTATCAAATTCTATAATTCATATGTGTCCTTGATGCTTGATCAAAGCCAAAAATATGTACATATCAGGCAAAGAGAAATTAGGCCTCCAAAGAAAACGTGGTTTCAGAGAAGCTTATCAAGATTTGTCATAAATATGACACGCTGCCATGTTAAATTCTTAAGTAGAAAAAGATGATGAACATAGCAATTCAAAACTTTTGATGGGGCACCTGGGTGGCTCAGTTGGTTAGGCGTCTGCCTTTCGGCTCGGGTCATGATCCCAGAGTCCTGGGATCAAGTCCCACATCGGGCTCCCTGCTCAGTGGGAGGCCTGCTTCTCCCTCTCCCACTCTCCCTGCTTGTGTTCCCTCTCTCGCTATCTCTCTCTCTGTCAAATAAATAAATAAAATCTTTAAAAAAAAAAAAAAACTTTTGAGAGAAAACTTCTCTTCGTAGGATAGCGGACCATGGAATGCCAGGACCCTGATGATTAGCTGACCTTTTTTCCTCCAAGCTTCTTTGAAGAGATTATCTAAGTATCATTTCAGACACCCATCACTCTTATTTTTAGCTCTGAGTTCTCTTCACGAGTGTCGTGACCTGTGTCTCGGAGTTCCAGAGGGCTCCCAGATATGGCTCATGATTCATTTGCAGGTACCTTGCATTGTTTTCCAGGAAGGTCAGGGGAGTAGGAGCCTGGAAAAATGATTTTCGATATAAAATCCTTCTTTGCTGTTCCGACCACTTGATCAGAAATTTACACTCCACAAATTGATCCCTTAGTGCCATAGGCAATTGGCAATTAAAACAGAACCCAAGCAATATTGTTCTCTAAGGGCCTCACAGCTGGCGTGGGGGGAACAAAACTCAGGGCTTTGGTCACAGGCTATTTTCAGCCTCTGATAGCAGTTGTGTTACTCATGTCTCATTCACCCTCTCCCCTCGGCCTCCCTCCCACCCTTCCCTCCACAGGCCAATGCTGGGGACGGCCTCCATGTATTTAAAGAGGACGAGAGCCCCCATAATCAGTTGAGCCGACAGAGACCACACAGGCAGGTATGTGGAGCAAAGCAGACATTTGGGCTGGGGGTGGGCTGGCTTGGTGGCTGGTTGGGACTTGGAAGGGTCCCCTAGAGTAAGGGTGTGTTTCACGTCCCATGGGCCAGCGTCCAGTCTGGTTCTGCGTGAGGAGGCTCAAGCTCTGCTCAATTCTGGTGTGGACTTAGCAGTTGTTAAAAAAAAAAAAAACTCCTAAAACGGGGATTAGCATTTGGGGGCTCAAGGGAACCTCCCAGGGAAATGAATAAGGGATAATGTTTGGCCTAAGACTATTTCCATGTTGGAATGTTTCCCAGTGTCTTAGTCAAAAGACACGATACCAGTTCTAGAACTATCACATAATGACTGGACGTGGAGCTCAGGAAAACTTCCGGCCCTCAGGTCTGCTCCGTGAGGCTCAGTATGGAAGCGGTGATATTTTTCTAAAGTTACAAAGTGGTTGTTATAGATACAATATAGCGGAAGCCATCTTTCCAATGCTCAAAATACAAGGCATTGTGCTATTCAAAAGGTGTGGGCGAATAACAGATTTCTACAGTTCACCATACCCTGCCTTGCACATGGGAAATACTCAATGAAATTTGCTGGTTTAAAATAGATTTTATATTTCAAGGATGCTCAGCAACAGGCTTGCTTCTAATAATTTAAAATTAATCAAAACCCATAAAAGGACCCCAAAAAGACACTGCTAGACTGAAAAATCCATTAAAAGGTCTATTTAATCGGAGGAGAATTCCCTGCGGAGGGGGAGGGGTGATTCCCAGTGTTTCCTCCAGGTTTCAGTTAAGCATTTGAATGACAGGCATGAGTGTGACGAAGAATGAGAAGTGGTTTTAAGCAGTGGTCTAAGTGAAGATGCTGCCCAAAGATCAGAGCCGCCACCTCTAATTTCTGTTCCCATCTCTGAGCTGGGCCAGCGACATCCCCAAGGAGGAGGAGTTGGGTGACAGGTCTGAGGAACTTTGCCTCTCTGCAGTACGATTCAGTGCAATTGAATGAGCTTGTGTTGACCATCTTCTGTGTTGGGGCTGGGCTGGGGTGGGTGGGGCGCGGAGAGGCAGCACTAAGGCAGGGAAGGGTGGGGAAACAGGGAGAGCCTGTGTCCTCGGTTTACTTTTGGGACCGAAATCTCAGTGCTGGGTACCTCCAACTCATCACAAACTATATAAAACTGCTGTATGACCCAGAAAATGTAAGGGATTCTTCTGACCTGGCTTTGGTTCCATTCTGAACAAGTTGGTCATTAAAATGAGCCCGACTATTGGCAGGGAGGGCAGTTTACCCCCAGGGCCTGGTGCTCCCTCTGGCCAGGCAGATAGGTGCTCGGCAGCCCAGGCACACAGGCCATCCATTAGAGATAGGGGAGGGAGGCCAGGGGGCAGGGGAAGGAGACAGACAGACAGAGATACAGAGACAGAGACAGAAAGAGAAGGAAAGTGTGAGCATGATCACTCAGCAGGCAAATAGCCGTAATCCTCCTGAAAGAGGTGGAGACAAAATCTTGGAAGAACACAGACTCAGAAATCCTGGGAATCTGAAGAAGGAAATAGAAGAAAATAGCCTCTGTCTTTGAGATGGTTCAAAACCCAGCTCTGGATATCACTTAACTTCTCTGAGTTTCCATTTTCTGCACAATCAAATTAAACTAAGGCCACCTATCCCAAAGGGATTTGTCAGCATCCAAGGAGATAAAGTATAGGAAGTACTTTGTAAAGCCACATAAAACCATACAAATATGTGGGGCCTTTGAGAAAAGGCCCAGGGCCAACCCCGGTGGGCCACAGGCAGATTTCCTGCTAAGCACAAGTGTAATGAAGAAAGTCCAGAGGTCAGAGTGGATAACAAGGTGCCCAGGAGTTAGAAGATGGTTAATTTGCTTTACAAGAGGAAGAACACAGACAGGGAATATAACACACAGGAAACACAACGCCCGCGGCCGGCAGACTGCCAGGTATAAGCCCGCTGCTCAGATGTCTGGGCGTACTGTAGCCAGGGCTGGGCTTCACGGCCAGAGACAAGTGTGACGGCTTCGAGTGTGAGAAGCTGCAGTTACTTGTCGCAGTGAAGAAAAGCAGGAGGGGAGGCAGCGATGGTCATGAGGACCACGGGGCACGGGAGCCTTTTCTGAGCCTCAGTGTGGACCTCATCGTGCGAAAGGATTGAGCACGATTTGTGGGCTGTTTACTGCCCTGTGCAGGCATGGAACAATATTCGCTTATTTGACTATCACAGAAAGTCCCGTGAGTGGTCATTCTTCTGAGGAAGAAATGAAAGGAAAGGAAAGTAATTACTCAGGGTCACGTGGCCAGAAAGTGGGAGAGCCAGGATCTAAACCAGGGCGCAACGTGCTCTTTAAAAACACGTGCTAAGGGCCAAAATAGAACAAAGTGAGTTTCTGAAAGTAAAATCCGGCCACACATCAGAGATAATTTCAGGAAGGGTGCAATGGAACCCGCGTGTCACAGCTGTGGGTTTGGTGGGCAGGTGTGTCTACCCGGAGTTTTAAGGGGACAAGTGCCAACACTCGGGCTTATTTCTGTGCTGGGAATAAGCAACCTTGGCTTCCCAGGCCTTGCGGAGGGGCCTCTGGATAGGGGGCTTCATTCATCTGTTCAGGAGCATAGGACGAAGCCACTGACCTTGAGTATCCCACACGGGGAAGCTGAAGGGCATGGTCTCCCCGGGGCCATGAGGACTCTGCTCGGGCTGGCTGCTTCCCTTCCACGTCCCCATCGCCAGCCAGGTCAGCTGCCAAGTGGAGGCTGCCAAGTGGAGGAAGCAGCTGTCCTGCGGCTCAGGCTTAGGACTTTGCCTGACTTGCCATCTCTGGCTCCAGGCACCCCGATCCCCACCCCCTGAGGGAGCTCTCTCCTTGGCCTGGCTGCATCTGCACCTCAGGGCAGCACGTTCCGAAGGCCAAGAAACAGAGCTGGTTCACAGTCTGAGCCACGAGGGCCACGGAGAAGAGGCCAGGAAAGATGTGCTTGTTTTAAGAAATTGGATTTAAAAGATGACGACAAAATAATAATCATCATCATAATAGTAATAAGGAAAGCAACAAAATTATTAGACACCTGCCATGTATTACACATTTGTATATTTAGTGCCTTAGCTATTACGATGATCTTATCTAACCTGGAAACAACCTTTGACGACAAGCCTTCTCATCTGTCTTTACATGCATGAGGACAGGACACTGGGCTCAGAGATTTTGAGCATTTTGCCCAAGGTCCAGCAGAGAGCATTTTTTTGAGCCCTGGCCTGGTTCTCTCCAAAGCCCGTGATGTTCCACTCTGCTCTATCGTCTCTTCTACCGGGATGAAGAGAGTAAAGAAGAGACAGTGTTTGAGAGGGGACTGTCACTGGGCAGCAAGGTGAGGCTCTAGCCACTGTTCAGATCCCTACATCTGTCTCAGGGCTTGAAGGATCCTTGAAGGGGCTTCACAACATTGCAGTCACATGGGCAACCATTCCCAGCTGAGCTAAAGTCAAGGTGAAAGGGAACTCTCCAGCCTCAACGGAGCGCTCTCCGTGTCTGAAGAGCAATGACTCTTAGGGAGGCTTTCATTTTACTGAATGAAAGTCAGGTTCCTGGATACTCCCACCCATGAGTACTCTCTGTCCCATGGAGAGACAATGGGGCCAATCAGAGCTCAGTGCCCATTAACTGGGAAGTTTGGTTAATGGAGGTGCTGACCCTAGCCCCTCTCCAGCGTACTGTAAGCAGAGACATGGGATATAGAACGAGCTTCACTCGGGTCTGGACTGCAGCTCTGCGGCTACTAGCTGTGTGATCTCAGACAAGTCACTCAAGTTCTCTGAGTCTCAGTTTTCTCATCTGCAAAATGGAGATGACTAATTTTGCTCTGTGGGGCTGTTGTATTAAAGATAGTACATACAAAGCAACCAACACATGGTAAACAATAAATAGTAGCTAATGTTAATATAAGAACACAGCTTTGGAGTCAGAGACCTAAATTCTAATCTAGCCATGTGACCATGGGCAACATAATTTCCCTAGGACTCCGTTTTCCCAAAAGTTACAAAAGGCAACTTTTGCAAGAGTGCCTACCTTGAAGATCTGTGAAGACAGAATGAGATAAACCACAGTGCCTGGCCCAAGGGACCCCACACACTTCAGCTTCAATAATAACATTATTAGATTGGTAATGACTATCCCTTACATTCCAGATACAAGCTCCTATGATACAAAATCTTGGCCTCAGCCAGTGTAGACAATTTAACTCGCTGTGCAGAATCAGGCATCTAAAAGGATGACCACATGAACCAACACTGAGCTGAAAATGGCATCATCACTAATAGTCTCTGCTCAAAGTCATGGCCTAAGGTTCCCTCCCACATTCTTTAATGGATCTCTACAAAGAAGAAACTGAGTCACTCAGTGCCCATTTTATCTCAGACCCCACCCACTTCTGCCCTAAGGGATCACCTTTCAGCTCCATCATTGATAAGCAACAGACAAACAGTGAGTGCTGCAGTAGGAAGACGGAGCCAAGATGCACGGCACGGTTATCTTTTAAAAGTTCAGACTGAGAATGTGACAGTTCAGAGTTATTGCAGATCTGATTAGCTCACATTTTAGAATACTCAATGGTTTACAAAGTGATTTGATGTACTTGAACTGTTTCAATCCTCCCAGCAATATAAAACAGATGAGACTCTTATGCCCCTTTTAGAGAAAGGTTCCTGAAGTTCAGAGAGTTTCGCTGGTTTCCCCAGATCACACAGCTTTGAGGAGGCGAGACGGAACTAGAACTTTGGCCTCCTGCATCTGATCCAGCACTTTTCCTAGTACCCACTATGGCACATGCCCAGTGTAACTGTTCTCACAGTATCATTCGTGAAGAAATTGACACAGGTAGTCTCTCACTGGGATCTGGGTATCCAAAAGTCTGGGACCCACCCTCTTCCTAGCTGACGTAGTGAAGCTTGCAATCTATCTCATCGTCAGGAACCCCAGGCTGTCCCCCGTTTCAATCCTGACCCTCGACTTCATCAGTGACAACGCAGCCATCTCCAGGACCGGCCCCAGGGAGCAATGCCAGGTGATGTGATGGAGATTGTGACCCAGGTGGCAGATGGGGCTGAGTAACGTGCAAGCCTATATTTGGCATCCTACCTTCCATGACCCTTGCCTGTGCCAGGCAACACCGATAAACAAATGACCCATCCCTTGGTATCTTGCCAGTATAAACTCACATTCTGGGCCTGGCTAGTGGAGTGTTGAGACACAGGAATTCCAAAGCAATGTGGGAGCCAGGACTTAAATGGGCTTTCAAATCACAGTGACTTAATTAGCAGATTGGTGCTATTTGAATAACCTGAAGTAAAGGCGGTAATGATGCCTTGTCTTTGACTAGCTCCTCGATACTACTTTCAATTCCATCATATTTCACCCAAGGTCGAGGTCACAAGGTCAAAATTAGAACCCATGTCTTCCAATTCAGGATGCTTTACAACACGCTCTGCCTTTTGGCCTTTGAGCAGCAGAAGAAATCAGAGATGTCTTCTGTGTTTAGCCTCCGTAGCTACATTTCCAACTTTAAAAATGGAACTCAGCACCTGTTTAATAAAATGCTTACGGATTTCTATTCTGGGTTTCAAGTCCTAATATATGTATGTCAGATATTTTATGATCACTTAAAAAATAACCTGTGCTAGGATCCATTACCTTGTGAAGAAGGTATTATCTGTAATCTTATCCTCACTTTGAAAAGTATCATGTGTAGGCAATTGCTGAATGCACATGCACACATCCTCCCAAGGGCCATCTCTGGCTACCATTAATTTGCAGGACATGCAATGAGATTTCCACCAAAGATTTGAGATAAGAAATTTGACCTAGGCTTGTTTTCATTGAAATTTTCCATCTCATTAATTTCACAAGTGTCACTGTCTCATTCCCGGATATACATTACATTTCTCTTCTATTTTATATTATGTTACAATCCAGGATCAAAGTGAACATGAACAAAATTATGTGATTCTACTCTTTTCCAAAGAATGTATCATCTTTAATCAGAGAAGGGTGAATCTTAGTAAAAGAAATTAGCTAAGAAAATACTCCCAAATGTTTACTTCTTTTGCCTTACCTGGTTTGTAAATAAGGGGGTTGTTCAATCTTGAAGATCTATTCCAACCATAGAGACCTAAAAATTTTTTTTTTTTTAAGATTTTATTTATTTATTTGCCAGAGAGAGAGAGAGAGGGAGAGTACAAGCAGGGGAAGTGGCAGGCAGAGGTAGAAGCAGGCTCCCCGCCAAGCAAGGAGCCCAATGCGGGACTTGATCCCAGGACCCTGAGATCATGACCTGAGCCAAAGGCAGACGCTTAACCATCTGAGCCACCCAGGCGCCCCGAGACTTAAAATTTTTAATGTAGTCAAAAATAAATAATTTGGGCTCTTTTAGGAGATATTAAGATATGCCTTTCTGTGTGCTCTTTTCTCTGCCTGAAATGTCCTTCCTCCTTTTCTCTATCTGGTAAACTCCTATTCACCATGCAAAACCTCATTTGGATGTGACAACTGTGATCCTCTAACAACTCACTGCTTTCATCCCCAGTCTAAACATGGGTAGCCATATTCTCCTTTGAGTTTGCATGGTACCCTCATAAGGTTCTTTTTTGGTACAGAGTATTCTGGTTCCTGCCTCTTCCTCTAGAATGTGGACTTCTCCTTCTAGGTGACACAAATTACTTATTTTTATAAGTTTTCTTCCCCTTGATCCATACCAAGTACCCAGTACAGAACTTGACACATGATCGGTAGGTAGTAAATGCATGGTAAATGAATGCATGTAGACTTGATACCAAGCCTTTTCATTTCAAAATCCATTATTCTTTCCTCTAGACTAAACAACCTGAACTACAGAAATAGATGCACTAAATGTTTCCTTTAAAAAAAAAGTTTAAAGTGTATTTTCTGAAATTTTACTGAATAAAAAGAAGAGCCAGCTTCTACAAGATGAAGCAGATAGGATGTTCCTGGCTAATCTCACACTGTTTTTGTAAGTGGGAAAGCTCCTTACAGGGACATTTAGGTAAGGATGTTCCCTTCGGTCCTGGTATCAGATTCAGTGGTCTGTTTGCTATTTACCTTCTGTTTCTTAGCAAAACCTATTTTTGTTATGAGGCTGGAAGGCACAGTCCAGACCAGTTGACATAGGAGGGCTTAGTGTTAATCGCCAACTATTATAAGAAGGTGACTGGCTTCCCAGAAGGGAAAGAGAAGGTCAGAAGCAGCCACTTGGAAGGGCCTGATAGTGCTCGGTGTCAATGACAAGATGACATACCAGCCTTCTTAGAAATCAAAGGATCTCAGAGGAAATTCAGACCCCTGGAGCTGGCAGGATTTCAGAAATGTCACTGAGTACGGATGCCTGATTTTAGTTATGCTCTGGGAAAACTGACAACTGGATTCATACTCATGCACAGACGCAGAAAGAGAGGGAAAGTTGTTTTTGGATGCCCCTACTTGTCTGGTATCTCTCACACAAATGTTATCTCGAGGAGACAATGAGGGTCTGGGGCTGTGACTATCAGCCGCTCCTGCAGCCGAAGGTCCTAGAAGGGTATGGGAGGACACGCAGCATCATCACCTGCCTCCTGTGATCACACCTGGCACGGTGAGCTCTGCCAAGTACCTTCCTGCACATCGTGTCATTTGGTCCTCTATATACACACGGGAAAGAATGACCCTCTTCATAGTATAGGTGGGGAGACAGACGTAAGGGAAGCCACGCAGTTCATCTCTGTCCACGGCCCGCGACGGTAGTCCCAAGAGCAGAAGGCAGGTGTCCAGACTACTGAGCTAGTGTAGCACCATTGTAGCTTATTGCTTGGGTCTGAGGGATAGGAGGAGTCTATTTATCATAGATTTTTATCAGCAAGATTAGCTAAGGCTTTGCTACCCAAAGGGTGGTCCCCTATGAGTAGCATCAGCACTGCCTGGAGACTGTTAGAAATGCAGAATTTCCTGCCTCACCCACATCTACCAAACCAGCATCTGCAGAGTAGCAAGATCTGATGTGATCTGAGAAGCACTGAGCTAGATAAGAAGATATGCCATTTTCATAGATCATCCCCACTTCCGATGGAATGTTTAAAACCTTAGATGCAAAAAAATATTTAATATTTGTATATAATTTCATATACACAAAATTAGCTCATCTATTCCTTCTAAGAACCCTGTGCGGTACATAAGGGCCAGTGCTACTGAAATTTAACAGAAGAGGAAACGGAGTCCTAAAGTAGTAAAGTGACTTGCTCAGAGCCATCTGAGTGTCCGAGCTTTTTCAGGGATGTACACACAGTAACTATTTGCTGAACGAATGGATGAATGCATGCATGAATGAATGAATGAATGAACCACCAAACACACTGGGGCTGGATCCTGGTCTTGAGACCACAGTACTACCAAGCACTTGCTCCCTCCTGAGGTTACCTACATTCAGGGTATTTGCTTTATATCCTGTTAGACTTGACCTTGGTCAGAGGGTCTTCAAGATGCCAAACTGGGGCGGAGGAGCAAAATGTGGAGCCTGCGAAAAGACAGTCTACCACGCAGAAGAAATCCAGTGCAATGGAAGGAGTTTCCACAAGACCTGCTTCCACTGCAGTGAGTTTGGTGAACACCACGAGGGCCCCGCAGCATCCAGAGGGCTTTGCGAAGTTCACATTTACCCACAGATACTGTATATTGGTGGTCCTCAGGCTCTGGTCCCGGGACCAACAGCAGCAGCATCACCTGGGAACTTAATAGAAATATCACTTTGGGGGCGCCTGGGTGGCTCCGCTGGTTAAGCGTCTGACTCTTGATGTCAGGGTCATGAGTTCAAGCCCCACATTGGGCTGGGGGCTTGGAGCCTACTTAAAAAAAAAAAAGAAGAAGAAAGAAAGAAATATCACTTTGGGGCCCCTCGTAAAAGGATGGTGTTCTCCTGAGCACCCTCTCGCCAATTGCTTGCCCAGCAAGAGGCCATTACCCTGCCACTCAAAGTCAGAACAAGCTGGCCTGCTGCTGCCACCATGGTGAAAACCTTGACCCAGTGGCAACATTTACAAAGTGTGACTTGGCAGAGAAAGGAAGCCATCGCTTATCTGGAGCCAGGATGGATCTGGCTCTATGTTGTTCCCACAGGCCAGTGTTACTGAAGCCAGCTGCGACTGGTCTTTCCAAAAGAAAGAACCTGTGTCAGGCGAGGGGCAATGTATGCCAATTCTGTAATAGTCCAAAAGGGAAGAGTTTGGGGCCTGGCCACCAGTAGCCTGACAAAGGGTATCTTTACCATCACCTGCTGGACACAAATGCACAAATGTCAAAACTGGGGGGGGAATACAAACCCTGGGGTCCACCTGGAAGTCTGGCTTTGCCTGACCCATGACTTTGGACAAATCATTTCTCATCTCTAAGCATGTGCAGCAAAGCCGGGAGTAGAACCTGTACCTTTAGACCCTCAGTCCAGTCCCTTCAACATGACTTCATTCTAGAGTTTTCAGTGGCTAGTCCAGGTCCAGGAGAACAGTCTTTTTTGGCCACTTACCTTCCTTGCTTTGCTCCTGTAGGTCTGGCTTAAGGGCTAGCTTTGCTGGACATTTGGCAGACCTCCTCCCCACATGGTCCCCCACACCACTGCCATGATTTAGCCCAGTGGCCGCAAGGCATCACACTGCCCCAAACTGTTTCACACAGAACTTCAAGGATTGGGCTCCATCTGTTAAAGCATGGAGGCACTTTGTCCTTAAGCTGCCAGAAATAATAATGTTTTATCTGCTGCAGGAGTTTCCATGATCTCTTACCTTCCGCAGCAAACAGAATTCTTATGGAAGAGCAGCTCTGAGTGACTGGGTGGGCGGATTTACTAAAGCTTTGGGTTTTGAGGTGGGGAGGGGCAGAGGGAGAGGGAGAGAGCGAATCTTAAGCAGGCTCCATGCCCAGCACGGCGGATCCTGATGCGGGGCTCAATCCCACAACCCTGAGATCATGACCGGAGCCGAAATCGAGTTGGACGCTTAACCGACTGAACCACCCAGGCACCTCAATGGGTAATTATTTTTAAGTCATCATACACATCCATCAGATTCAACATTATTACCCAGAAGTCATTGCTCAAGAGTCCCTTCTATAACCTTCTGGCTTTTGTCCAGAAACAGCTAGTGCTCTTTAAAACGAGTAGGCGCAAGGAGTAATGGAAAGACCACTGGAATTAGAGTACAAATGACTAGGGCTTGAGCCTGGGCTCTGCCATGTAATAACTGCGTGATCTTGGGCAAGTGATTTCACCATCGTGAGCCTCAATTTCCCCATCTATAAAATGGAGATGACAGTATCCACCACACAGGTTGTCACAAGATGAAAACGGGGGTTCTCGATCAGGCCTCTATTCTCCTCTGATCAACTTTAATATCTGAGTGAGAACAGGATGTGTAGGGAAGCTTTCCATGGTCAGGGGTGTCTTGTTTTCCTCAGGTAGCAGGAAGACCCCCTGTTCAATGGAGCCATGGTAGAAGGGATGTGAGTATTTACTGGTACATCCCTTTTAATCCTTTGATATTTTCCTTAGAACTCATGGGTGGGATGAGGATACGAGCAGTACACATTTTTGTGGTAGTGGACAGAAGGATCCCGGAGAGGAGCATGCTCTTCTATTTTATCACCCCAGAACTTGCCTGTTCACAGGCCAACCTGCAGTTGTCATAAATAGGCTTCAGAAAAGCAGAGCCTACCTTAGCTTGTCCCTGGCCAGTTCTCCAAACTTCTAGACAAATCTTAATCCTCCTTACCAGTGCAGTCCAAAGAAATATAATGCAAGCTACAAATATACATTTAACGTTTCTAGTAGGCATATTTTTAGAAAGGTATAAAGAAGTGACATTAATTTTTAAACATTTTATTTAACCCAATATATCCAAAAATTATAATTTCCACATGTAATCAAGATACACATTATTCGTGGGATATTTTGTATTCCTTTTTGTTTGTACTTAGTGATGGAAATCGGTGTGTATCTTGCACTGACCACACATCACGTACATGGCGGTGAATGGCTACAGGGGTGCCTGGGTACGGATGCTGGTCAGGACCCGGGACGTGGCTATAGGAAGGGCCCAGGCATGATGGGGCATACACAGTCCTGGAGGGATGGACTGGAGCAGGGGGTCAGAGGACCGGAGGCCAGTCATGGCTCTGCAACTTACTGCTGTAGAATCACGGACGAGTCACTGACCATTATTCACACGTGCATGCATGCATTCATCTACTCACTCATTCATTCATTCAACAAACGTTTACAGAGGACTAACTCTGGGCCAGGCCCCATGCTATGTACTGAGGTTATTAAAATACAAGTGTTGCCCTCAAGGAACTCACAGTCTAGAATATCAATGAATATTGGAGATGTTTTTCTGGAGACTTGTAGTGATAGTAATAAGGGTGGAGATAGGTAATATACAGACTTTTTAACACATACAATGTTGACATAATTGTTTAATGAATTTCCATTCACTTCCCCATCCACACAACCACCAACCCCTCATCCACAACCTTCTCTTCACCCACTCTCATATTCAATTACTTTATGTTTTTAAATAAAATACCATTTGAGGAAGGCATATTACCCTGCAACAACTTCATTCATGCTGGATTGCTTATAAAGGTCACTTGAACTGGTTAAAAACAAAAAAGGAGGCAAATAAATCAAATGCACATGTGTTATTCATTCTTGGGGCTACCACCTCACTATTATAAGCAGTGAGTACCACAATAAACAACCTTTAAGAATCACTGTTACAAAGCAGTGCAGCAAGTTATTAAGTTATAGAAATCCTACATATATTTTTTTAAGATTTTATTTATTTATTTAGAGGGAGAGAGCACGAGTGGGGGTAGGGACAGAGGCAGAGGGAGAGAGAGAATCTCAAGCAGACTCCATGGCAAGCGCCAAGCCCAATGTGGGGCTTGATCCCACGACCCTGAGATCATGACCTGAGCCGAAATCAAGAGTCAGACGCTTAACTGACAGAGCCATCCAGGCGCCCAGCTACATGTTCTTTAAAGCTGCTCAAATGTTATGCTAATAGGAACTTCTGGTTGAGATATAAATTCCGGGTGACAGCCTCCTGCTCAGGTACAAACAGGGCTGCCCCTCAAAGATGCAGACAGAAGTGGGGAGCTGGAGAGCTGAGTCCGCTGCCTCAAAAAGACACTGGTGATAGGGAGATGCTGATGGTGAAGACGCAGAGGAAGAATTTGGATACAATCGTTTCCTGAATTTGTGTGAGGTTAGAAAAAGGAAACTCTCCAAATCAACATATTATTGATCTATATTATTAAATTAAATATTATAAGTAGATTTTTAATACTTTCATGTACATCCTTAAAAGTTTATTTTATTTTTTTAATTCAATTAGCCAATATATAGTACATCATTAGTTTTAGATGTCAAAAGTTTATTTTTTCAAATTGGCAAAAAAAAAAACCTTTTCTATATATCTTCTTTTTGGAAAATGGAGGCTTGTCTTATATACTTTATATTATGGGGGATACTTTATATTGGGTAACCAGTGACCAGGGGGCTTAAGCCAATATAAGCCTAAGGGTCTATGAGATAGGTCTACCCCTCCACCACCTCCCGCTTCTAGAACTGGATCAAAAGTAACCTCAGTGGTAACTGACTCCTTGCATATCAGAGTGCTCTTCAAAGTAGGTAGAGAAACTGCTTGCCACTGATTCTGATATGATTAAGGAAAAATAAACTCATCCCCAGCCTCAGCGCCTTATCCTCTACCCACACCTGCACACACAGACACACACTTCCCTGGTGTCATCTGGGCTGAGACACTCAGGGATTCAGGTTGTTTGGATTCAGGGACAATATTCTCAGCTGGTCCAAGACCACACAGTTGGTTCCGATCCTGGCCTCCCCCTCTTTCTAGCTGGGCTCCGCTGAGCACTTTCTGTCCCTTTTCTGCTTCCCAGCTTCCTCACCTGTGAAATCAGGGGTGCCGTGGAGCCCACAGCTCAGAATGCTCTGGTCAGGAATCAAAGTTGTGCTCCTGGCCGGGGGCCCCTCTTGCTGGGTCTCTTGGCCCTGAGCATGGCATCAGGGCTTCAAGGAAGTGGGGGAGGAACTGTGGCCCCAGCCCCCTGACCCTCCCTTCTCCGGCAGTGGCCTGCAGGAAGGCTCTCGACAGCACCACGGTGGCAGCTCACGAGTCGGAGATCTACTGTAAGATCTGCTACGGGCGCAGGTATGGCCCCAAGGGGATCGGGTACGGACAAGGCGCCGGCTGCCTCAGCACGGACACAGGAGAACATCTGGGCCTCCAGTTCCAACAGTGAGTTACTGCCCCGCTTCTCCCAGCCCGGTAGAGCCCCAGCTATCAGGACAGTTCATTCTGTTCCTATAGCAACGTTTTCTGCAAGTGGGAGAATGGACTCTATTGTTGACTTGCCAACAATAGGAATACTCAGTCTGACCAAGTTTTAACAATGTGTCATCTCTCCCAAGACTCTCTTCAAATTATCTGCCTTTCTAAAGGGCAATTACTTTTATACCATGGCTCTTGGTTTGCATGTCAAGAGAAAACCCAGAAAGTGCAGATTTTCCATTGTTTGACCTTTGCTAAAACTGCATGGAGTCTCTTTTCTTCCCCTTTGAGCGTTTCTGTGTAAATCACATAAATATGGCAGGGAAGCAATGGCCATTCGCTGTGGGCTTGTCACTAAAAGATTTCTTCCCTCGGGTTGTAAGATGACTAATGTCCACATCACAGGAAGGGTGGGTCTGCAGGGAGGGCAGTGGGCCTCAGGAGTAAACAATCAATTATGACTGTCCTCTGGGACCCCTAGCTGCCTGCTGACAACACAGTGCTGACGTCCCCCCAGCATGATGAAGGGAAGCTGGGCTACCACCCCGTACAACCTCCATCTACCAAGTGGTCTACTGTCTTGATGATCTTGCTGACTTCCCGCCTGGAACTGAGTACAGACTGACAGCCACTTGCCCACAGTGTTGTCTGGCCAGCTGGTTTCCAGGCTCAGCTCCACAGTGGGACTAGGCAGAAAGGCCCACACGAGCCAGTGGCCCATGGAGGGTCCCCCCCAGAGGGCAGCAGTTAGACCATCTAAACTGTCATCTGGCCCCTTCCAAAGAGAGTAGCCCATGGTACAGCCTGGGAAAATGATGCAGCGATGTATGATTAGTCATTTGAATTTTTCTCATTACTCGATCCCAACTGGACACTGTTTAGTGAAGAAAGATACCGACCGCATTCTGGGCCATGCATTGCCCGAAGCCCACTCTTCTCTGTTATGGCTTCCTTGTGACGTTACACCAAGAGGAATAAGAGTCCACAGACCTGGGTTTGGTCCCAGCTCCACCAGTCATGAGCTGCCTGACCTTGGGCAGGTACCCCTGGAACCCTTGCTTTCCCCCAGCTAGCCCTGCCTATCTTAGAGGTTATGATGAGATGCAAGTGGTAAATGTACAAGGAAACACCAACAGAGATGGAAACTATGGGGGGCGGGGGCGGTTCCTGTGCTTCTATCTTAGATGTTGCTCGACATGGGGACAGGTGACCTTTTGAGGCAGGATGACAACCTGAACTGTGACAAGGACGCATCAGCGTATTGGACTGTGGTTTGTTCACTATCAATTGTCGAGATCCCATCTTGCTCTAAAGTATCTTCACGACTCACTCAGTAAAGCAGACCAGTAGGCTTCGAGATGGTACAGAAAAATCTAAACACTAGCAACAATACTAACATGACAACAACACAAGCTAATGCACATGGAACACTAGCTAAAGGCTTAACGACAGAAAGATTTAAGCCAATGAGAGCTAGGTTTGCTAGCCCTTACTCCATACCAGGAGACACTCAGACTTCTGAGGGCTTTCCTCACGTCCCCTCATCAAACCATCTCAACAACCCTGTGAGGAAGGCAGCTCCTTTTTCCAGATGAGGAGTCTGAAGCACAGAGAAGTTAAGTAACTCACTCACGGTCACACAGCTAAGTCCTCTTTGCCAACAAGGTCTATAGGTTTCATTCATTCGTCTGTTCCCACCAGGTCCCCAAAGCCTGCACGCTCAGCCACCACCAGCAACCCTTCCAAGTTCACCGGAAAATTTGGAGAGTCAGAGAAGTGCCCCCGATGTGGGAAGTCAGTCTACGCTGCTGAGAAGGTGATGGGAGGGGGCAAGGTAAGGACTGCCAGGTGAGCCAAATGGGACTTGCTCATCTGCACAGGATCAGTTGGGAGGAGTGAGAAAGGAGAGTAGGAACTGTGCGCAGGTGGGAGCCGGGCCCTTTATTCTCCTTTGCTCCCAGGAGCCACATTAGGAGCCACCCATCCTCACCCACTTTCCTGGGCTGTGGCTGCCACTCAGCAGAGCCCTTGGAAACTAAAACTGGTGCAATTCGATGCAACAAGCCTCAGTCCACTAGGCGGAAGGCACCCAGCCAGAAGCTCGGAGATACAAAGGTGCACAAGCCCCTTGTCCTTCAGTGTCCAAAATCCTTCCAGAAAGGTGTCAGACCTGTGAGCTCGTCACCACTGCATAACTCAATCAGCACCAATGGGTAGAGCAGACCCCTCACGGCAGCGAGAAGCATCCTTGCTCCCAAGCGTCTTGGCAGTCGGGGGAGTCATCCGATGTCTGAGACAGGACCGCACACTTGGTTCTACACCTCTGGTTTCAGGGTATTCACCAGAGGGTTCGGGCCCAACAAAGGAAAAGGAAAACCCGTTTATACTAAAGTGGAGTGGGGTGGGTGGAAATAAGGGCCCTGGAGAGTGTCTGACTTCAAATATGAGGGCAGTCTCCACCCTCCAACTGACTACTTGAAGATGTATGAGAACCCCTAGGCCATGCCTGGTGGACAGCGGGTGTGCAGAAGCAGGCCATCTTGTGACGATCCAAGCCAGGCAGCTCTCTTCCATGACATACACAGAGTTCAAGCAAAGCCGAATTACCTGGCTAATCGCCTTCTTTCTTCACTTCTTTTCTTCTTTAACTTTATATTATACAGTGTAAATGAATGTATTCAGTGCCCCAAGTCCGAGTTCCTTTCTCTCTACTTTATTCCTTGATCTTCTAGAAGGGGGAAGCCCTTTTCTATTTAGTCTGTTCTGAAGGAATACATATGGTGATCACTTTGATAAATTTATTTGTAGGGGTTCTAAGAATTGCTGGCCGAATCCATAGCATCTCATTTTCTTTGAACCCCTGGAAAAATTATTCTGGGGTCAACTAGATACATGAGTGGTTAAGACAGTGGCACTCCTTTATATGCTGCTGGTGAGATTTAACACGGACACAGAATATGCTGCCCCCCACACTTACATAGCTCTCCCGCTCTCCTGCACCCCTCAGCCTTGGCACAAGACCTGTTTTCGCTGCGCCATCTGTGGGAAGAGTCTAGAGTCCACGAACGTCACTGACAAAGATGGGGAACTTTACTGCAAAGGTGAGTGGTTTGGGGACTCTCTTGAGAGGTTTTCCCAAGAAGGATCCTTAGAGGGTAAGTTGTGGTTGCCAGGCGGCATGGCTGCTCAGCCTGAGCAGAGTTTGGGCTCTTAGGATGGGGAGCAAAACCACCAAAGGGAAAGAATTCTCCCCGCCCCCGGCCCAGCTCTGGTCCTCCATTAGAGCATGTGGGAGGGACCGGATGCTTGCAGATGCTCAGTGGTTCAAGGCAGCTGGGTGCCTAGGGGCAGAGACGAGGAGTCCTGGAAGAGGCCACAGGACTCGATAAACAGCATCACATGCCCTTCAGAAAACCCAAATGCCCTCTGTCTACCCAAGTGGTAGTTACGGGCGACTGCGGGAAGATGAACTCTCTTTAGTTCATTAGATTAAATAATAGTTCATTAGTTTAGAGAGTCTGACCTCTCTTTAATTAATCAAGACATATCTAGATCCTTCCCTCCCTCCCTCCCTCCCTCCCGCTCTTGCTCTCTCCCTCCTTCCTTCCTGACGTTTCTGTTTCTAATGTTGCATATCACTTAGTGATCGCAGGGACAGCACTGAGAAACAGGTTTTCCTTCTGGTTCTCACAGCTCTAGCCCCAGATGCCTCCACGGTCCCTTTGTCTTGTGGAGAGGTAGGAAAGGTTAGCTCTCTTCTGATGCTACAAAAAGGAAGGGATGCATTCGGGCCAAGGCAATGTGACCTCAACCTCAGAGCCTCTCCGGGGCCTATTGTTTCTCAGTGGGGCCCGCCCACCCTTGCAAGTAATGATGGTATCCCTAGGTCTCCAACTGTGTGTGTTGGAATGGAGTGAGAGGAGCGATGAGAGAGGGGCAGAGGCAGGCCATTCCTAATCAAGACTGCAGGATGCCAAAGCTTTGCCCACAGGGAGACAGAATGCGAAGGAATGCACTATCCCACGGGAGATGCCTTTTCCTGACAGCGGAGGACACAGAGGGTCCTCAGCATTCACAGGCCAAAAACCCTAAAATGTTGCTGCAGCCAGCAGAGAGATCGACCCGTAGACAAATAATCGCATTGCCAAGGGAAGAAAGCTCCGGTAGTAATACAATGCAGTAGCATACAAAGAGGCAAGTGAGCAGCTTGGGGTGTGAGGGAAGGCTTCTTAGAAGACAAGCCTCCTCTGGTCTTAAGGGTGAATGTGGACTTTGGTGGGGGACAGCCGAGGAACGGGGAGCAGTGCGTGCAACGGCACCCCCGCCAGGGCACCGTGGTTCATCCCAGGGACCGCGGGTGGTTCTGTGTGCCTGGGGTGGCGGGAAGGAGGCGGTGGCAAGAGGGGACGAGGCTGGGCACGCAAGCAGGGGCCATTTTATCTTGGCTCAAATGACAGAACGCCTGTGAACACTTAGTCCTAAGTGCCCGTAAGTATGAACAATTTTTATCAGCAGATCAAAAGTCAATGTAGTTCAATATACTTCAAAGTTAACTTATGAACACAGGTATGACAAGGATGCCTCTCACAGGTGAAAGGACTGTCCAGACCCCAGGAAGCGCAACTGAGGTCTAACCAACCCATTCTCTCTCCCTTTCACCCCCCTCTCGTTCACAGTTTGCTACGCCAAAAATTTTGGCCCTACAGGTATTGGGTTTGGAGGCCTAACACAACAAGTGGAGAAGAAAGAGTGAAAGGTGTGCTGAACTTCACCGGCCTCGAGCATTTGCCATGTTCTCCTACAGGACGGATAGCCTTGCCCGATCATCCTCTCGTGGAGGGTCGGCCAGTATTTCTCTTCAGAACTGATCACAGTCTTGACCCAAAGTTAGAAAACACTTTTGGAAGAAAAGTATTAAAAGTTTAAGCTGTAACAAATGTTTTATTATTTCTGATACCTGGGGTGGGAGAGGCAATAAATAAATGTTTTAGTGGCACTTTGTGTGTCTCTGGATCTTTTCTTTAGAATAGAGGGAGAGGGAGATTTGAAAAAAAAAAAAAAAATACAGAGGGGTTTGCGAAAAACTCACTGCAAAGGATGTCATGAATCCTGGTGTCACCTGGGGAAGGCGTGAGGAGGAGGAACAAGAGGCCAAGGAGAGTGGGCTTCCAGGATCTTTCCGCTGAGCGGCTTTCTCGCTGCTAACAGAGAAGGAAACGGGGTTCCAGAGGAAGCAGACAACAGGAGAGCAAATTCTGGAAGGAACATCAAAACTAAAAAACTGCTGAAGAGTCAGTCCTTTTGTCCTACGATGGGCTTTGCAATCTTCACACATTTCATAAAAACCCGGACATGGCAACAAAACACGGAGTTTGCTTCTATGTTATAAACAACGGGAGGATGATTTTCTTTTATTCTGGGACAATTCCCTAGGGTTTAGCAATTTTCTGAAAACCTCTCCTACGTCAAATTACCAGCCTCAACTGTGTTTTGCAGCCAATTAAAAATGTCTCTGTGCCTCCTCAGCAAGTTCTTGGCAGCCCAGGCGTGCGCATTTTCTTGGGGCTCTGCTTTTAACAACGACCGCATCTCTCCCGCCCCCATGCAATTCTGAATTATGGGAGGAAACGAAAGCAAGTGAGTATCTAGACTAAACCACGGGTTCCTCTATGCTCCAAGTCTCAAGAAGGCTTTCTTTAAAATGATCACTTATTTGGGGTTGCTGTCATAGACAAAGCCCCGCACTGACTCTATTACGTATTTATCTACTAGTTTTTTGATGCTCAAAATGCAATTACATTTTGTCATTTTCTCTATTGGATTGGCATTAATAGAATGGCTCAGAGAAAAACAAAGAGCTGGCAGAGGTTGTGTCCCATTCCACTTTCAAAGAGGTAATGTAGACATATGCTTTCTCTGTCCAGAGACCCCTGCTGGGTAATTCAGCCACAGAGTTCCACCAAATGACCTGAGGGTGGAAATACTGTACACTTTACACTCTCTGGGGAAGGCAGCACAGGGCAATTGTTTTTAATTTGTAAGCTTTTGGCCAGAGTCGTCTGGGATCCCATCAATGTGACTCGAACAATTAATAACACCAGTGAGAAACTGAAATAAATCAATCAAGTCCCCTGTAGCCTGCACGGATTTTAAAAGCAATACAGTCCCTTGGCCTTCACTAGGAAGTCCCCTACCCTAGAGACTTCCAGGCTTGCAGCGGGGTAAGATACGCACGTGAAACGATCACCGGGCAGTGCAACTTTCTCCTCCTTCACCTCATCTCACAGTTACCAGCCCCACCACCCATCCACCCGGGAGACTGAGCTCAAAACTCGAGCCATCCTTAGCTTTGCCCTACCACCCCCCCCACCCTTGCCTCACTCCTCAAGCCTCCTTGATTCTGACTCCAAAATGTCTCTAGAATACATCCCTTCCATTCCTACCCTTTGGTATACATAGTCAGCGAGGGCTTCCACAATGAAGCACCATGGGCAGGTTTGGCTCAAACAACGGAAATCACATCTGCACACTTCCAGCGGCTACAAGTCCGAGATTAAGGTGTCAGCAGAGTTGGTTTCTTCTGAGGACCTCTCCCCTTATCTTATAGATGGCCACCTTCTCCCTGTATCATCACATGGCCTTCTCTCTGTGCATGTCTGTGTCCTAATTTCCTCTTCTTATAAGGACACAAGCCTTTTTGCATTAGGGACCTTGAAAGGCTTCATTTTAATTTAATTACCTCTGTTACGACCCTATCTTCAAATAAAATCTCATTCTGAGGTTCCGGGGGTTTGGACTTCAACACATAGATGTGGGGCCAGGGGGAGGGACAGAATTTGGCCCATAACAGTGTATCATATAAGGACTTTCACAAGTTGACTTTGGACTCACCCTTCAACTTAGCTTTAGACCATCTCTTCCAGATGAGCTCCAGCTACACTCAGATTTGAAACTTTCCAAATAGG
Source organism: Phoca vitulina (assembly GCF_004348235.1). Lineage (NCBI taxonomy): Eukaryota > Metazoa > Chordata > Mammalia > Carnivora > Phocidae > Phoca > Phoca vitulina. The sequence goes on along the minus strand of NW_022589719.1, from coordinate 565,852 downwards.
CCAAGCATCCTCACCCCATCATGCTTTTGCTAATGCTGATCTTTTTGCCTGAAACGCCTAGAAGACGGAGCCCCACCCCCCGCCCCCATCTTCACCACCCCACCCAGCTTCTCAGCCTGGCGAACTCCTATCATCAAGTCACGGGTCAAATGCCATCTCCTCTGCAACATCTTTCCTGAACTTCCTGAGCAGAATTAATCCACCTCTGGATACACAGCCAGTATATAAGTGACGCAGCACTGCTCTCTCTACATTGCGATTTTGAATTCCCCTCCGCTTCCTTGTTAAAATGTGACATGTATGTATTCATGGTGCTCTAGAACAGTAGGCACTGTGTAAACATTTGTTGAGCGAGTGAACTGGGAGTGTAGGCTGGACTACAAGCAAATTCTGCTAGAATGTAAAAGAAGAGATTATTATGTGCAGAGTGAAGGAGTTTGGAAATGAAAAAAAAAACAAAAACAAAGCAAAACGAAGAAAGAACCTTATTGTTGTTTAGCGGTCTTTGTGTTTCCCCTCAACTTCCTGGGCAATGTTCTACATTTTCCAGGCTCATCTACCATCGACTGGGACATGGGACATGAGACACGGGACTTGAGGCCCCCAAGACCTCCAGGACAGTCTCCATTCTCTTCCCACATCTGTGGATGCAGAAGGGCCAGGAGGCCCTGAGGCTCTAGAAAATGGTGGGAGCACTAGCTGGGAGGGAGCTTGGGTCCCTGCAGGTTAGAGTGTCTGCAAACAGCTATGCGGGCTGTTAACAAGAGGGGGAAAGAGGGCTTCTGTTAAGGCAGTGAGATGTGGGGGGTGGTTATTACTGCATGAACTCCCTGCACTGAAATACTCGCAGCTGTAATACCAAATGTGCTATACCCAGAATATTCCACTTCTCGCTGCTCAGTGTACAGCCTGTCTGCTAAGCCACAGGGAGCATCCTCAGGATGCTAATAATTGTGGAAGGGATTCAAATGCAATCTCCGATAGGACTACACAGATATATGGGGAAAGGAATGAAGTTCTGGCATCGCAGGGTAAGAGTCCCACTCCCCTGGCCCCGACAAACCAAACAAGCCCAAACCTGGCCACTTCGCCCCTAAGCTCCCACCCTTCTCCCTGCTCCTCTCAAAGCCAAGCCATAGGACTCTGTTCCATCTGGTCCTTACTGCTTGCGCATCAGGCTTCCAAGTGCCCTCCCTGCTGCCCACCCCACTCCCCGCTGCCACGGCTCCACTGAGCCCACCACTACCCTCCTAGCCACAACGCCCATCTTTCTTCAGTTGTCCTCTCCTCAGCTCCTGATGAGTGACTCCTTCCTTTTTGAATTCTTGAATTCTATGCCACTGTACTCTCACCTCCCCGCTGGTCCCTCCTCCTCATCTCCAGTTCCCTAAATCCATATTCTGTAAGGTCGTGTTCCTGCTCCCCGCCCCCACCCCCTCATATTTTCTTCGTTTGCATGAGTTGTCATCTTTGGTCTCTTTCTAGAATTGATGTTCCCATTCCAGGTGGGCAACTCCCCATTTCATTTGCATCTCATTTTTCTACCTCTTTCCTGTGACAACCTCATCCATCTGTGTTCATGACTCCCATCCATGCCCCGGTCTCTTTACAGCTGCCTTCCAGACTTTTCCACTGCACAGCCTGCGATACCTCAAATTCAGTAGCCCCCAACCACCAAACTCATCACCTAGTCTCTCCATGGCTTTCTTTACTTCTCAGAAGAGCACTGCCACCCTCTCATTTACTGGGTTCCAAGTCATCTTGAACTCTCCCTTCCCTTCCCCCCACATTCAATCAGTAATCTGCGCCTTCATCACTTCTTGCCTAGAATATTATTAAAAGCTTATCTCTAACATTCTACATCTGTCAGGGTCCAGTCAGAAAAACAGAGACCACACTAGGCTTTTTGTTTTGTTTTGTGTTTTTTAACAGAGAGAAAATAATGGAATTGACGAAGCAGGTGCTAATCTTTTTCAAAAAGTAAAGAGAAGCACACTGATTTAGCGCAGAGATGGGACCTGCGGGAAGCAGCCTCGACAAACAAAGAGAAGAGATAGGAGCGCCCTAATTCAGATTCCTCCAGGCCAGGTTTCCCAGGGCTAGGAGCCAGACCTCCCAGCAGACAGCCCTATCTGGGTCCTGCTGGGGCTTCTAAGGGACAACAATGGAGGTGGTTTGGGGAACGCAGGAGAAAAGCTAGACAGATTCCAACTGTCACCATCAGGGTGAAGGGCCACCGTAGGAACAACACTGAGAGGACTAGCTGGTAAGAAGAGCGGAAGGAAGTTTCTTCTCCCCTCCTCCTCCTCTACTGGCCAAACTTAATGGAAAATCAGCTGACAAGGAAAACTGTAGTTTTGAGAATCGTAGTCCCCAAACACAGAACACAGAGTATGGAAGGGTGAATATGGCACATTTCCTTACCTCTAGTCAATTTTCCGAAGATTCCTGAATTAATAGCATTTATCGAGCATTTATTATGTGCCAAGTAGAATTCTAAGCACTTTCTAGGTTATTAACACATTTAATCCTCAGCACAATGTCTGGAGATATCTACTATTATTATCCACATGATACAAATGAGGAAACTAGAGCATTATAGAGGTAAGTCATTTGTTCAGGGGTAAAAGGCACTTATAATTGGCAGATCCAGGACTCAAACCCAGGATGCCTAGCTATAAAACACCGACTCTCAAACTTTTTTTTTCTTAAAACTCTCCCACGAACATGTGCCTGAGGAACAGCCACAATGGAATGGTGGGGTAAGAGTCCTTACGTAAATGATTCCCAAACTGTATCATGTAAATGTAAGAATCATTTGGGGAACCTGATAAAAACTGAGATTCCAAGACTCACTCCTCAGACCTCTGGAAGGTCTGAGAAGAGGAATCTGAATTTTATTTTTTTAAAGATTTTATTTATTTGTCAGACAAGCAGAGGGAGCAGCAGGCAGAGGAAGAAGCAGGCTCCCTGCTGAGCAGGGAGCCAGACACGGGGCTTGATCCCAGGACCCCGGATCATGACCTGAGCCCATGATCCGAAGGCAGCCGCTTAACCGCATCAGCCACCCAGGCATCCTAGGAATTTGAATTTTAAATAAGTGATCCCCAGACACCACCCCCATCATTATCCCAGGCCTGTTATTCTCATGTAAATGGTCTATGGACCCCAATTTGAGAGTAATTACTTGGCAGGGGTTGGTGAGAGCAGACAAGAGGATATAAGAGGACTTTTTACTGACAAGTGAGTAAAGAAATAGCTCATTATTGCTCACTTAAATACAGCTCCTTAGCTTAACATTCAAGGCTCCTGGAGATCTAGTCCCAATCAACAAGTCCAATTTACTGACCAAGCTCCCCACTTTAAACACCCTATAAACCCAGCCTATCATGGTTCTTAACTACACTTCAGACTCTCCTATTGTCTTCACTTGTAGAGTTCTCTCCATGACAATGCCTTTCACTTCCAACTCCCTATTTCCAAACTAAGTATCACTGAAAGACCCTTTCTAATGCCTTATTGTCCATAAACACTTGATCACATCCATTGAGGCTCTCTCCAACCTCTAAACTCTAACAATATTTTATTTGTACCCTTCTTACGGCTTTTAATATTTTCTACATTATACTATAGGCTCATTTATCTTAGCTTTCCCTCTAGACTGCAAGCTCTGTGATTACTGTGCCCAATTAAATGTTTTATGGCCTGAAAGACCTATCATGGTGTTCAATAAATACCTATGGAATAATTTAAATTAATGAAATGTGCTTTCCCTATTACATGTCAATTAGAAGTGCTGGAATATAGTTGTTTGGAAGGTGTGAGGCGGGGTATTTGAATTTTAAACAAGTAAGCCCCTGCCCCATCCCTATAATTCTGATTAAATGGTGTATGGACCATAATTTGAGAATACATACTTGGTAGTCTGAAGAGAGAGAAAGGGAAAGAATATAGCTTGAGAAAGTCCTTCTGTCCCCCAGTAGAGAATCAGTCTTCAAACAATTATGATCACATCACATCCTGCTTAAAAACCATTCATTCATTCAATGAATTTAAATGTTTACTGAACACATACAGTGTGTCAGACGGTATTCAAGATGACCGGCACTCCTAGAGTTGCAACCCCATTTAGTGTCTAAGTGACCTTGGAGAAGACAGGAACTTCTTTAGGCTTTAAGTTTCCTTATTTGTAAAGGCTCTATAGAGGAAAGAATGGACCCCTGGAAAACTGAAAGGTCAATGTGGTTCCAGTACAAAGCGTGGTCCAGAGTGAGACTGGTATACAAAATACGGTTATATTATTCAAGACCTTGGAGGTCATGATGAGAACTTTAGCCTTTACCCCAAGAGCAACGGAACCGTAAGTAATGGTTTTCAGCAGGAAGGGGCCGTGCCCAGGGGCATTTATATACAATACCAAGAGTTAAAGTTGAATTCGTTTTCCCTCCAGACTAAGGGAAATTAGCAATTACAATCACATCAGTCCAATGTTTTGAGGATACAAGTAAAAACAGTAATTAATCTTTAAGATTTCCTCTGTTCAATTTTCTAAGTAAGATGGAAAACTAAATTAAATCTTGCTTACTGGTGTTAACAGAGAGCTCAACTCATTCCTGGAATCACGAATCAGTTTCTTTATGTCCTATATACACCTTTTCTCAATTTAAGATTCTAAAAGTGTTAAGTGTCAGAAATGAAATCTCAACTACAAAAAAAAAAATTTATTAAGTGTGAAAGCAAAACAGATACATCTATTTAAATATTTTTTACATATTTATAGATAAAACAAACACAAATAATTTATCAAAAATTACAAGTTTAAAGAATAGGTACTATTTTGAAACAACCAATAAAGTATTTGAAAATACCACATTTTATCCATAATTAGTGAATATTATCTCCAAAAAAATGTAACTTGTATTTTCTTGTGAAAAATATAAGTTTCTTTAGATGTCTGCCAAGATTGTTCAGGAACAGTCCATCCTGCTAAATCTAAAAGTGTAATGCCTTTATTGAGAACTTGTTTTTACCAAATAGCTTTAAAAACCACCTGCATTTTCCTTTGGGCTTAGGTGAACTCTGAATCTTCACTTCACTTGCAGACCACAGGGCATCAACATAAACGCTAGCAGGTCAGAGGGAGAGTCTGGGGTTGCTTTTCTTCATACGGAGCGAAGAACCTTCTCCTTCGCTGGGTGGAAGACCATGGTGTATTGTGACGTCCAATCCACGGCACAAGGCTTCACCAAGCCGAAGCAGCCACACTGAAAGAAATCTGCGAGGTTCTGTGTGAGCCCAAGGCTGCCAAGGAAGGAAGAGAACACATCTTACTACATTTCCTGTTTGAACATTCATTCAGACCAGGAACATTCACTGAGAATTTATACAAAGTCCTTTGAAGATCCTGTAGCAGGAATCCAGAGGTGAATCAGACAGGTCCCCAGCTTAGAGGACATTAAAACTGAAGCCCAGTTCCATTTCTGGACCTGAATCCCTATTTCGAGATTCCCTGGCTTCTGCCCAGCAACTTAATTTCCTTCTGAGTCCCCCACTCACTGGAATGGTGACTGCCATCAATAAGTGTCCTTCTTTCCATTCCCATTGCCCTGATTCGTATTTTGATGATCTCAAAGGCCAGAAAGGCCAGAAACATTATAGTCAACAAAGTGGGTTTTTTCCTAAACTTCCTAAGTAAAACATGGCCCTGTCTCAATGCCTTCCAATGACTGACTGATTGATCGATTGATTGGTTTTTTATAGTCCAGGGGTCTTTTGTCTTTTTTTAGACCTATCATACCATGAATTCAGAGGGAATGGGTTCTAGCAGCTCAGGCTCCTTTCCATTGGTTCTCACAAAGTGCAGCACTTCTCTGGGTGGAACAGGCTGGCCCTTCAGTTGAACCCAAGTACCTTTCTCCTTGGCTTCCTTCTTTTTCTGATCATTTTCCTTCACATGCTTCAGGAAGCTATCTCAGCTCTTTGAGTGCTTAATAAGCTCAATACGTACATTAGTTCTCTTGGCAAGAATCTTGCCCTTGTGTGTTTACGACAACAGCACGCTGGGTGACACTGTAGACTCTTGCAGTTCTGCCGTGGTAACACTTGTGGGGCGTTGTTTTCTGAACGGTGCCCATTCCCTTGATGTCTACGATATCACCTTTCTTGTAGATTCGCATGTATGTGGCCAAAGGAACAACTCCATGTTTTCTAAAAAGTCTAGAGAACACACAGTGGGTGCCTCTCCTCTTTCCTTGGTGCTAGTCATTCTGGCGAATTACTGGAAGATGGCGGTTCCATGAAAAAGGAAGGAGCTCCTTCCAATTAATCTTACCAATTGGACACTGTCTGGTCCTCCAAAAACCTTATTAAAACCAACCCCCATAGGCATTAAAACATATCTGTGCATGAGGAGGACTATGCCATTGCTGCCGTGGGGAGAGTTGTCAGGAAAGTACCATCAACACTCCTCCAGAGCTAGTTAGTGAATACAAGTAACTTAGGGTAAGACAAACAAGACAAATCTTCAATTTGGGCAGGTTTGTGGAAGCGAGATGCAAAGGAGTTCTAAGGCTTTCCTGTTAGTTCCTCCAGGGTATGTTGCCCCTACTCAGTAATTCCCAAACATGCCCCAGTTCTTTCATCTCAGGCCCTTCTTTCAGGCTCTTTAGGGCTTGAAATCCCCTTCTGTCCTTCTCTGTCAGGCCCCAACCCACAGCTCTCAAGGCTCAGCTGAAAATTCCACCTCGGTCACAAAGGCTTTCATCCTTATTCCTCTGGTTAAACTACTGGGAAAGGGTTTTATCCTTGCCAGTCTGAACCAATCATCACAAGCTTAGCACCACCGGCCAAGCTCCATCACCTTAGCCATCTCTTCCCAATTAAGTCAATTCCTCTCCTCTCTAAACACAGATCATAGTCCTATCCGAGGCTCTGATTTCCTTGTCTAACAGCCTAACAGTTTCATCTTGTACCACGAGTGTGCTTTAAAATAGACTACTCATGAGATATGCAAGTGAGCGTTAAATCCCCTGAGGGCTCACGGTGACCTCTGCAGCACTCCCAGCCTCCAAGACCCCGATATGTAGGACAGGGAGATAAGCTTCAAAGCCCAATCATTCATATCGTAAGATGACAGCCTTCCTTACAAACACTCCCATTTTCAACTGAGGACAGGTTTTATACAACCAATGCCCTGGAGCAACCACACCCCAAACCCAAAGCACTAGCTTCTCCCTGACACAGATGGGCACATTAAACACGGGGCTAAAAGAATTACAAGTGATAGAAAGGCAGGTGGAAAATCTTGGCAAAGCTCACAATCTAATGCTTTCTGCAGAGAGCCTTGTGGCTGGAATTCTTGGTTATCTCACACTGACTTCATGCCAGCAACATGCAATCTTGTGACCATGTGGCTTGACTAGAGAGCTTCCCCATCTTGGCAAAACTTCAAAGTCACTTAACTATTTGTGCTGAGTCCAGCAGACTAAGTCCCAAATTCTTACCACCTTGGGGCTCATGACCTTACCACTCACCTCCTGTCACTGAGGCTTCCAAGAAAGAAGAGGTTCAACTCCACCAGACAGCAAGTTAGAGGAGAGCAGCACAGCCTGGGTGCTGGCAGTAGGCTGGGAAACCAATGGCTAGACTAGCCTCCTCCACAGGACACAGTGGCCAAAATAGATCTGACTTACTTGTATGGGGTCCTCCTGAGGGACAATGTCTGCTTCATATGCCTGCTCTGCTTCAGCAGGCTGGTTCTCTCGTGGGAGGTCAGGCCCAGAAAAGCAATCTGCAAAAGAAGGTTGGAAGGTATATGAAAAATACTATTATACTGAGGTTCTGTCACTCGCAGTGCATCACAAGACAGTGCTAAACATTCAGTACTCCCCCGAAGACAGTATAACCTAGGCTTCTGTCTAACCAAGGATCATGGTAAGGATAACGACTCAACAGCTCTAAATGAGACTAAGTAAATCTGGTAGCTGATCATTTCTTTAAAAGTTTATTTATTTTTCAGGGCGCCTGGGTGGCTCAGATGGTTAAGCGTCTGCCTTCAGCTCAGGTCATGGTCCCAGGGTCCTGGGATCGAGTCCCGCATCGGGCTCCTTGCTCAGCAGGAAGCCTGCTTCTCCCTCTCCCTCTGCCTCTCCCTCTGCTTGTTCTCTCTCCGTCTCTCTCGCAAATGAATAAATAAAAAAATTTAAAAATAAATAAATAAATAAAAGTTTATTTATTTTTCAGTAATCTCTACACCTAACGTGGGGCTCGAACTCATGACCCCGAGATTAAGAGTCCCACGCTCTTCCGACTGAGCCAGCCAGGTGCCCCTAAGCATTTATTTTTTTAAGTGTCTGTTTTTATTAACCTTCAACAAAGCACAGTCATGAAATAATTGCTTTAGTAATTCAAGTCATGGCTTAGAAGCCTGTTTAGATTCTCAACACATGTAGCATGTAAGTTTTAGATGAATAAAACTATATAAGGTCATTTTTACTGCAATTATCTCACCTTGTATATGCTTCTTACATACATGGCCCTTTGGAAAGGGCCAATTGAAAAAGTTAATCTGGAGTGAAGGACATTTAAATCCATAATTTGGGGAAGGGTAAGAGTTAAGGTAACTTAAAAACCTCCAAATCTTTAAAACCCTACTATTCACTGAGTTACTCCATTTAATCCTCAAAACAACTCAAACATCAAGGTCCTTATCCATAAAACAGAGATTATCACACCATCCTCCCTCATCAGACTGTTGAAGGATTTGACATAATATATTTAAAATACCCAGTGCAGAGGCTTCCAGAGGTGCAGTAACTGGTCCAAGGTCACACAACAGCTTAGAAAGCGGCAGAACTGAGACGGACGCCTCAGTCAGCGTGAGACTAAAGTTCATGGTCCTTACCACAGTCTGTGCTCCGTCTGACTTGCTCCAGTCAAACCCATGGCTCACTAGAGCACTCAGCAAATGAAAGGCTTCAAACAACTGAATTGTTTTATTAAGAAAACAACTTTACCCTGAATTCCTGTATTAGAAAACTATCCAAACCTTTGAACCCATTTTCTTGCCTTAGAAAGTATAAGAAACATTAAGCTTTCTTTTAAAAAGTTGGTATTATAGTCTCATACGTATCTGTACTTGCCCTAAGAGTCCAGAAAAGAAGGAAGAGAATTAGAATGGAGGTCTCAAATCTTCGGTTCTACTTCTAATTCCACCTCTCACCAGCCACATGGCCAAAACAAGGCACTCGACCTCTCATAGGCTTAGTTTTCTCGTCTGTAAAATGGAGACACTGCCTTGGCCCAGTCTATGCCTTAACCGTTTGTCAGCAAATAGATAGGAAAGTGCTTTGGATTATGTAAAGCATATATAAATATTAGGTATTATAAGATATTAACAATCAGTGATGCTACTATTCATTCTTCGTGCCTGAGTCTGTAGATACCAGAGGGGCAGGAGATGAAGATGAACATTCAGAGGCCTCGGTTCAGTGTTACCAGCTTCATTCCTTTCCTTAGCGTTTTTTCCTTTGTCTGTCTTTATTTCTTTATTATTATTATTATTATTATTATTGTAGAATTGGTTACTTCCCTGTAAAAGTGGAATGCATTTTGCCTTCGATGAGTAATGCTCTAATTATCTGAGGTCTTACAGTAATTGGCTCAGACTGATCACGGCTGTCCATTCCACGAGGGCAGGCCATAGCAACAGCAAGAATTAGGTTACGCTCATAGAGGAAGGCAGGCAGCAGGAAAAGGACAGAGCTTCATAGGAAGCTGAATGTGGCTACTGCCCTGGAGCGTGAACTCTCTAATGGCCGTGACCTTCTCTGGAAGTGTAATTACCACGTCCACTGGTTGGTGATGGATCTTGCATTTCTTCCCCCCTTCTATCCACTTAAGCACTGCATAATAAACGGGATATAAACAGGGTCGGAAAAAATGAGGGAAGATAATCATCTCACAAATGTCTTTAAAAGCATCTCACAATGCTTTTTATATTTTATATCATGTTTTCACACACCTTATGACTTAACTGTATGATGAAAAAAGCCTTTGAATAGGCTGTCAGAAGACCTAAGTTTCTAGTTCTGATTTCGCTACTCACTGAGTGATCCTGAGCAATTCAATTCACCTCTCTGCAACTCTATCCGTAAAATAAAAAGGTCAGATTAGATCATTCCTAGGCACAAGATAACAACTTATTATTCCAACCTTTACACGATGCTGTGAGCATAGCATTATCAACTCCATATTACAGACAAGGAAACTGAAATTCAAGAGTCAACTGACATGCCTATACCCAGAGAGTAATCGACAGGTGGAACTAAGACCCGAAAGCCTTCTGATTTAAAAGTCAAGTCTTTCTACCTTGTTACATGCTACTGGAAATTTTACTCAAAGGCATTATAAGAAGAGAAATAAATACCTGAAAGAGTTGATTTAATAATAAAAATGTGGACCAAGAGAAATGGAAAGCTGCTAGCATGAAGATATATAAAACCCAAGGGGAACAGGCCACAATCTGATTGAGGTAGGTCCATAGTCCATCTTCTCTGAATGTTGTGGCACAATGATTTGACCAATCTGTGAATTCACAAAAAAAGGAACTCATTATTTAAAAAGGCAACAAACTAGTGATCATTCTTCAAGAAGATAAAATCATTGCTCTTCTATTCAGGCAGAAGAGAAAGTAAGACATGGTAACACAGACTAGAACCCAACTTTAAGAATTTATCTTCCAAATGCCAGCTTAACAAAGATGAAAAAAATGGTACTTCAGGCTCGTGAAGGCTATGATAGCATTGCATTGGTGGTTGGCAGTAAAGGAATAAAAGCAAAAAAGGTCCGTAAGACCACCACTAAAACCATCCTATTCAGCATAAAATAAACTCGCCCAAGGTTAACCGTTCAAGGACTTGATAATGGAGAATAGCTGTATTTAATAAATATCTGCTTAGAAAACCCTTTATCTTATCCAGGATACACAGCAAGAGATGAGCCTGTTATAGCACTGAATAAACTCTTATTAAGGGTTCAGATCAATAGGCCACTGCTGTAGGCACAAGAAATCCTGTAAGCACCCAGATACCATTGGAACATGACCTAACAGCACATGTGGTTATTGGGTGTATTTCTGCAATGGCACCATGATTTATCCTGTAGAGAGAGAAAGTTCAGGTAAGGGAATCATGAGAGACACCCTAGGAAAAGAGAGGACTTCACTATGGCCTTCGTGACCCCCTAAGCCATGCAGCTAAGAGTAGTAGTAAGGAGAATGCAGGTAGGTAGAGCAGGAACAAGGGAACAGATCTTCAAGGTTTTGTGAAGCCAATGACTTTTGTAGTACCATGACCGTTTATAAAGGGCAAATTATTTTTGAAGTAAGAACTCTGTAAATTTGCACCTTGAGGTTTCATTAATGCCTCTGACAATTTGACAAGTAGCTTCAGACATCTTCCCAAAGCAGCACTTAAGAACTCCTAGGACAGAAAGAACATGAGTCCCTGACTACTATCACCTGTTTGTCCGTTTTAGTCTTAAAAATCTATTTTTCCCCCCTTTTTAAGTCTCCTTTGGTTCCTAACCATTTGTCATGACTATATGTCAGAAGCATTCTAAGGACAATCATCACAGAGTAGTAATCAAGGCAACAAGTTAAGGCAAATTACGCTCTCTTTAGAGCTTCTTGTTAGGACAGCAGAAAAAGATGCATCCCATGCACCTGACATGACAAAAAAAAGAATATAATTCCCAACAGAAGGTAGAAGAAACAGCTGCTGCATGGGAAAGAATATCTACTTTCTTCCAGCTTATAGATTTCTACTGCTCTCTTCTGGGAACTTTTTTGATAATACAGCATGACCTCAAACTGAAATTTTCATAGGACTGATTTCAGACTTAGTGTCAAAGATATGGCAACAAATGGCCACATACATTATCTTATGCAATATAAAACTTTCGTATGTGCTAATAATACATTCCTGTCATTGGCTAATGACAGGGGACTCCTACTGTTCCAAGCCGATCGTTTTCCTCTTTAGATAGCTCTGACAGTTATAATGTTCTAACAACGATCTAAAATCTTTCTCCCTGTAACCTGTAGGAGGCTGACACTTTCTAAGTGTCCACCCTGCAAGCAGACCTCACAGAAGATGAAACAGATGGAGGCTACACAGAGCCAGAAGTAGCTGTCACTGACTCACAAGTGAGGCGTGCGCCCGTCAGGGCTCCAGCAACAGGAATGTCCCTGGGAAACCACGAGGGTGGGATGACAGTGAGACCTCCTTAGAAAAATGAAGCACTAGTTCACTTTTTCCATCTGTGAGGTAATGATAAATGACACAATGTCCTCATTTAGTGTAAAGAAATACTGTCGGAATACAAATGGGATAAAAGTAACCAAATGCGTTCAGTTAGTCTACAGGGTTGCAAGTGAATATAAAGTGGGACCATTCCTAAGAAACAAAATATAAAAATTGGATCAGAGCCAGAGAATAAAGACAAAGAAGAGGGAAGAACCAATGCATGTAATAAGAAAGCAACTTGGAAAGAATGGAAGCGATGGAAAATTACTTCTGTCCTTATCAATACAGTCTTATGCTGGACATGGACACCAAACAAAGGTGACTATTTTTAGTGAAGAGAGAAGCGGGAGAGACAAGAGTGGTGTAAAATCTGGCTCCTCTCCCTTAGTATCAAGTCCAAGGGACAAGTTGGTCCATGGGCCAGCTTAAAAAGGTTTTCCAGGAATATGTTTTATTGTTAGGCCTTAAAAGGGCAGTTCTTTCAATAGAACTGTCAAGAAATCTTTTATTTCTTACACCACAGGACATAATTTAAGAGGTTTTTGAATTCCAATGCTCAGGATTACTGATGGCCTTTGACAAGAAAGGAGATCAGGGATCTCAACCTTCTGACTATTAGATCCATTTGAGATAGTGACGGTCACATTGAGCTTACAAAAGCATTCCCTACTGATCATAGACACCCAAGGTGTCAGACAAGAAAGGGGCTGACAAGGTAACTGAAGCCCTCTCCATGCCTATGGCAGGGCAAAAAAGAAACCAGTTCACATAGATATTAAGCATCTTTAAAAATGAAACCCCAAACAAACCAAAACTTGTAATACTGGATGTTTCTGGGGAGGGGAACTGGGAGGCTTAAGGACAGAGTAGGAGGATTTATTTTTCAAAAACTAAACAAAATTTAAACTAAAGAAAGCTGGGGGCCAGGGAAGGCAGGGAGGGGGGTTACTTAGGATGCTAAGGGAAAAAGAAAATAAAGTAGAAAAAAACGTTCCTAACATCTTCCTGAATCATTCCACATTTTAGCTCAGGATATAAACTAGTATGCTACTGGCAAAATCTAAGACCTGAGCATGTATATAACAGGAGGGTGGGTGGAAACAGATTCGTAGTGAGGCCAGATTCTCCCAAAGCCTTCAAAATAAGCAAGAAATAAACAGTTAAGGCCAAAATAAACTACAAGCGCTATACGTTTTCCCAGTTAGGTTTGCGAAGCATAGCCATGCAATTGTTAAGAGCTAACCCAAATCCTTCTTGCTTCAATGTAAACCCTGTTCTTCTTGGTCAATCACCTTGGAACAGCTGGATGTCACTCCCTACGTGAGCCCCCTACATGCCTGTTCACACTGCTACTGAGAAGTTATTTTCCCTTCTCAGGGATTCAGAATAAATGGTCTAAGGTTTTCTTCCAAGACATTAACTTCCAAACTTTCAAAGACTATTAGTTGTCCCATTAGTCCTGTGACAACATTTATCAAATAGCATGGGCGTTCAGGCTTTTGTTCCTTCTCTCCTGTGATCACTTCCTCCCACCCTTAACCTCTCCACTGCCAACCTGTTCTTTTTCCTATTTTTTTTACTTCTCACTTCCCTAGTTTTGTTCCTGAGCAGCTAATTTTTCCTCACTTCACTAGGTGATAAATCTACACTCTGCCTTAAATGAATTTGTATTATTGACCACTTCTCAAATTCATCAAGGTCACTTTAGGTGAGGTACAATCTCTTGCCAAGTGCTAACAACTAATCTCTTTGAGCATTTCTTGCAGCTTCCCAATGCTGAGTCTTAGAGGCAGCCGTTTCATTTTAATTAGGTGTATGGTTTATCGTCACCCAGGCAGAATGTGATACACAAGAATTTACCAAGAAAAGTGTATGTGGGTATGGGTTCATGAGCTTACTGTAAGAAAAATTTATACTTACAGATAAAAGATTCATATATAATCCAATCACAAACGATGGAAAGGAAAAATAAGAAGAATATGTAATAGCGATGGTTGCCAAAACCTACATCAAAAAGAAAAAAACATATTTAATACTTTCTTACGATGATTTTCCAGATCAAGACCTTATTAACCACTATCCTGTCAAAAGCCTTCACCAAAGTAAAAAATAAATAAGCTTATGCTTTGCCTTTAAATACCACTACACCAAAACCAAACAGCTCTGGTATATCATGGTCAATTGTCCATGTTAGCTGAACTAATATTTATTTGTTGCTTACCTAAAAGACATAGTTTTTGGACAGAACAAGATTTACTAGACACATGCAGCTCTAGGATGGCCTATAACTGCGCTGGAGGAAGGTGAGAAGGCAGGACTTTGGGCAAACCATACCCTATCTCTTCCTTCCATGCAGCGAGTTTAAGAAGTACAATTTTGGAACATCAAGGATCCACTTGATCAGGGGAATAGAGAAAATGAATCTGAAGAGCAGCAAATAGATATGGACTCATTACTGTTGCTTTTTCAGCCTGCTATAATGCTAACCATCCCATCTTTACAGTGGGATGGAGTCCATGAAGCTTGGGGCCCTACGAATTACCTCTTCACCTATTCTCTAGGAATAGCAGAGAATATCAAAATGCACCAAAGAAACCCGACTGTGAAGCAGCCTTTTGTTCAAGATTTTAAAAGCATTTCCTCTGCTGAAGACAAATGACCATAGTTCCTCTGCAGTTCCTCATAATATACCCCTGGTTTTTACAGTGACCGCTCAGAGGAAACTCAGGGCTACAGACCAGGACAAGGAATACTCCCCATCATCTCTGGTTCTGGCTCCTACCTGAGCTTTGAAGGAGGCAAGTGGAGAAGTAAATGAGAGAGACAAGTCACAAAACATGGTAAGAACCTGGTAATTTGGTATAGAAGACTGGTATTACTAAAATAACCTCAAGCAAATAATTTACCTTTTATATTTTTTCACCTCTAAAATGGAGATAGTAATACCGAACTCAAAGGTGTGCCCTGATGATCAAATAGGATACTATAGTCAAAAATGCTTTATAAACTCTAAAATACTATACAAATCACATTATTATCAACACTGACAGTTTTCCAAAAGTGTTAAACCGTGAAAAGGATTCTCAGATAAGGAAGAGCTATAAAATGGACCCCTTAGATGCCCTTCCATTTTTTCTAGGACTCACACACATAGCTAAATATATGCTTAACTTCATAGTGTTAACTAAAAAAATTCAATCTCTCACCTATGCACCGTCCAGTCCACAGACAATGCTGATCATATCGAGCGACACAGGAGTTACACACGTGGCAGTGCAGTGACCTTAACGGCTTCCTTATCTAATGGGCAATAAGACAGGTCTGAGCAAAAATCAGTGTCTTAAAGTGGTAACAAATCACAAGCAAAATCTTACTCCTAAGTCATAAAGACATGGGCACAAATAATCCTAAATAGATCATCAGTTCACACAGAGGCTCTGGAATGCCTTATTAATATCTACTTCCAAATATCTATTTTGATTAGGCCATCACTAAAAGGGATTTGACTTCCAGAGCCCAGTCACACTGACCAAGGGGAAGTGAGGCAGTAGCAGGCGGCAGAACTGAGCACTGGATTAAGAAAAAGGAAAAAGGAAACCCAAGTTACATTTCTGGCTCTGCCAATAATTTGAGGGAAGTTACTTCCTCCCTCTAGGCCTTGATTCCTCAAATGCAAAATGAGAGGTTTCACTAAGTGGTTTCTAGGGTCATCGTGAGCCTCTGACTTGAAGTTAGTTCTAATACATGCTTCACGGCGGGAAAAAGCAATCAAAACACACTACGGATCATTCAGAGAGATTTAACCATGGGCAACTTCAAGAAACTATAAACATCATTCCCTCATACGCTCAAGGCAGAAAACTATTCTGACAGTAATACAAAATTAGAACCTGGTAAAAACGAAGGTGTACAAATATACCATGAAGATTTAACAAAGGCTTACATGAGAAATGTTACCAAGAATTTGCTTTCTTACTACGGGAAAAAAAAGACTCACAAGACAGGATGTACAAAATGTTCTGAAGTCCAGACAGCCAGTCTCTGCAAGGGTGATGATATTCTGAAAGGCATGAAATTTGACCTTATGATTACGTTTTACTAGGGAATGTATAATGCATGGTTATATACCATTCTCACAGCTCTCTCTCCAAACTCAGGTAGCCAGAGAAGCAATGTGGAATACTTGCCACCAAATCATCCTGTACCCGAAAATAACGTTGACTTTTCAAGGCTGCATTTTCAACCACAGCCAATAAATTAGAATGCACAAAAATTACACCTCCTCTTCTCTCCTTTGAATGGCTAGCATCTCCCAGTTATAATCTGCTAGAGAAAAATACATACACACATATACACTCATAAAAAAAAAAACAACAAAACCCATCAGTAGACACCAGAACTGATAGTTATAAGCACCACGGGCTTGTCTTTCAGGAACACTGGCTAGAAGTAACACAGACATCCATACTCTCCCTGACTTCTCAACATTCACAAGCGAAGGAAGCCATGCATGGCAACTGACAGCTTCTCATCTGAGTAAGAGGAGGGCATCTCTTGTCAATAAGGACTCCTCCCTTGCCCCTGCCTGCTTACTCTCCATGTATTAAATTGGGGGAACTTTAGCTAAATGATCATTACCTCAGTGTTACTATAAAGAAATCGAGATCATGTTTGCTAACAGAAATTACATTTGAAAAAGTCTTGGTGGGTATGACCTTAAGAGAAAATAAAAATATTTTTAAAAATTTTTACATAAATAAACGAAAGCATGACAGTGGAGAAATCTCAACTTTGTTGATGTATGTTGCATCTATTACGTGCCAGACATGAGAGATCCAGCCATGACAAACACCAACATTGCTATGACCTCCTTATTTAAAAAAAAAAAAAAAAAGTAACATTATAAAGAAAGCTCACCGTTTTCCTTTCTTCTTCAGAAGCTTTGGTGAAGCCTGGATCTGTTGCCCAAGTCTTGTAGAAAAAGTAGAGGAAGCCTATTATGCTGAGAAGGAAAGCAAAATAGAAAGGGGTGCCTGCTAGATGTGAGAGCCACGTTAAGGAACGTATCAACTTCCACTAAGAACGGTATAATTATGACCTAAGCAAATTTCATCATTGGTGCCTGAGAATCTCTCTGCATTCTATCCTCACTTTCTGTTATGTATACACATCCCTGCCACCAAACCTGGCCCCATCCTATGTTCTAATCCTACAGGATTTGCTCATAGTTGCTAATAATTAATCCCTCCCGATTAGTTAAAACTCATGAAATATTGATAGGAATAGTTGCAATATATGAGGAACATCCTGACGACTGAAAAACATTCCAGATCCAAATAAATTAACCTCTCATGATGTAACTACGGCTCTCCTGTAAGCATCGAAAAGAATATTTATTGATCATTTTAAAAAAATCATTCAAAGAAACAAACCACTTGATTCAGAGATTCCAACTGAAAATACTTCTTTATATATTAGATAAGTGCTTGCAAAAATTTCCTAATGGAAACTTTAATAACAAATCCTTGTCATGTATTAGGCTGTATTAATTTAGAAATACACAAAAAAATTGCTCTCTTTGCAAAGTAATTACAAATCAAATACTATTTTGGGAAAGGAACATATTACAGACATAAGATAAAAAGTATTTCAAGGATAAACATTACCCATTTTGAAATATAAATTCTTTGTATGAAAAGTAAAATTTTGCTCTAGGGAAAGACAAATGAAGGTACACTAACTAATAAGCCAATACACCAGTAGTAAACCAATTCTCCTTGCCCAATTTAAATCAATATCAACACAGTAACTGTATCTGCCTTCCAAGGTATTATCAAGCTTTTTTTTTTTTAAGATTTTATTTATTTAAGGGGAGAGAGAGAAAGTGAGTGAGCACGAGGGGGGTGGGGGGGGTGGAGGGTAGAGGGAGAGGGAGAAACAGACTCCCGGGTCAGCAGGGAGCCTGACGCGGAGCTTGATCCCAGGACCCTGAGACCATGACCTGAGCTGAAGGCAGATGCTTAACCAACTGAGCCCCCCAGGCACCCCTCAAGCTGTCTTGTGCCAAACTCTGGAGTGGAAAAGATGGCCATAAATAGCCTCTAAACCCTTGCTATTTAAAGTGTGGTCCATGGACCCACAGCAATGGCTTTACCTGGGAGCTTGTTAGAAAGGCAGAACTTCAGACCTCACCCCAGATCTGTAACCAGACTCTGGATTTTAACAAGATCCTCAGGGGATCCACATGCACATTACAGTTCAAGAAGCACTGCTCCAACCCACAAAAACCACCAGCAGCAACCAGAACATCTGGTTCAGGTAGGCAGGAGCAAACCTTGCTGGTTAAATTTATCAGTTTGTCTGCAGAAGGGCCTGGCTTTAAGAAAGAGATAGGATCGGGGTGCCTGGGTGGCTCAGTCGTTAAGCGTCTGCCTTAGGCTCAGGTCATGATCCCAGGGTCCTGGGATCGAGCCCCACATCGGGCTCCCTGCTCTGCAGGAAGCCTACTTCTCCCTCTTCCACTCCCCCTGCTTGTGTTCCCTCTCTCACTGTCTCTCTCTGTCAAATCTTTAAAAAAAAAAAAAAAAGAAAGAGGATCTAGAAGAGTTGTGTGAAATGGAATTCCAACAAATAAAGCTTACTTAGAATGAATTAAGAACACTGTAATAGAGTACGTAAGTCAAGACCTTTAAAGTAACACATCCTGCTTTCTTCCCATAGAATCTTTTTTTTTTCTTTTTTTTTTTTTTTTTTTTTTAAAAGATTTTATTTATTTATTTGAGAGAGAGAGAATGAGAGACAGAGAGCATGAGAGGGAGGAGGGTCAGAGGGAGAAGCAGACTCCCTGCCGAGCAGGGAGCCCGATGCGGGACTCGATCCCGGGACTCCAGGATCATGACCTGAGCCGAAGGCAGTTGCTTAACCAACTGAGCCACCCAGGCGCCCTTCCCATAGAATCTTGATCAACACACATGACACATCCTCAAAAATACATTCAGCTGAATCATATGATTCAGCATACTGAGCTGACCCAACTCTGAGCTCCTGTTCTAAATAACTTTCAAAACAAATCCCAGGAGAACTCACTGGAGCCTCTCTCTCTTCAAGTAAAATGAATGCATTCTATCTCCTCACATAAAAGCCAAATGTTCCTTGCTTCCATGCCCTTGCTTTGTGTGGTTCATTAACCTCAAATGCTCCCCACTGCCCCCATTTACTTCCAGAAGCACACTTTGAAGATGTCCAAGCCCTAACTGCCTTCAAGACCTAACATATTCTACTTGCCCTTGAAGGTCTTTCTTGATTGCCTACAGAGAAGAATTCTTTCCCTTCCCTGAAACTAAAGATGCCTGTTCTGTGGTACTTAGACCTTATACACACCTCAGCCTCCCCAGTTAGCTTGTGACTCTTTGCAGTTAAAAAGTCTCTCAATATGGAACTGAAATTTGACTTTCTGTAACTTGGGACTGTTTTTCATTCCATAGATCCTGTAGCTCTACACTAAAGATCTACACTACAGCTGCCCTTAGATCTACCCTACAGAAGCTATTCCTCATTTTTCAATACATTTTTATTCAATGTCCATTCCATACAACGCACTGGCTTCCGAATGATAAACTTCGGAACACAGGACACGGGAGGGCAGTGCTCACCCCTCCAGGATAGGCAGCAACCTTGTTCCTTATGCCACACAGCCTCCTGGTCATGTTCTGCTTATGCTCCTGTTTGTCTAGGTCTCTCTCACAAGAACAGAATTCAAAACAGAGCAAACACACTTCAGGGTTGTCCTGACCAGTGCCGGGGACAGTGCAACTGCTGTTGTCCTTTGCAGGGACACTCACATCCTTGTACTACTACTGAGAATACAGCGGCTTCCATGGCAGCTAGGTCACTCCCTACACGAGGCTTTTAGTCAAAGCTCTTACTCTTACACCTGAACCGAGGCTGGGTCACTCCCTCCGCAACAAGCCAGAAGCACAGACGTAATGCTCTGTGTGTCACCATTTCTGAGTCTCAATCTTACCTCCAAACGCATCAGTAAGGTCCTATCTTTTCCATTTGATCCTGCCTCATAAAAGCCAAATACATTAATGCTGAACATATAAAAGGCACCAAAAGGAAGTGATCTTCTGAGGAACCAACCTAGAGTTTCCCTTAAAATTAACTTCAGCGTGCAGCCTTCCACACAGATTTGATTCATAAGAGTAATTAATAATGAAACAGGTATTATTTAGAAAATGCCTATTATGCAATGGGGCCAGCATTTTACAGACATCATAGCATAATAATCCTTGCAGCCATCCCATTAACTTGGTACTCTTATCCCTCAGGGATTTTTTTAATAGCAAAACTGAGACTCAGAGAAATTAAATAATGTGCCCAATGGTATGTGACGAGTCAGAAAAAGGACCAAACTCAAACTCATTCTGTCTGATTCCAAAGATGGTACTCTTTCCGCAGCGCCCCAGACACTCTTCCCATAATGGGCTGTGGGAGGGGAAAGCTCCCACACGATCCAGACTTGGCAACCTGAGATAAGATCAGTCTATATACTCAGGATGGGTCTTTACAGGGTAGCGCCTCAATTCATACCCAGAGCAGTTCAAGCAGCATTTAACATTCAGCTCTCAAAACACTGATCTGACGGCAGAAGTATGCCACCTACTGACTGGCATGCACTCACCAGCAGCAGGTTCATATGGGTGCGTGGATCAAAGGGCTTTCTGCTGTTCGTGCAAGGAAAATATCCCATCCTGTCAACTCTGACATCGTAAGAATCTGTCTAGCTTTGGAAATCAATTCTTCTGACTAATGGCATCTTCACAAATGGTGAGCTGCTTGTAATGAAACTCACCTGAATACTAAGTTCTGTAGTTGAGGCTCTCAAACTACAGTGGAGTTACATTCTTGTTGATAGTACTTCTGCAAAGTTGAAATAATTCAATATAAACAGTATCTCACTTTTTGTGCAAAAAGCGAAATAATGTGAATTGCTCAAATCTTAAAAATTCATCAAGAAACACAATTTTAAAACTGTGTTTACTCCACTGCCACATGGGCTGGTAAACAAAAATACCAGCCATCCCTTAGGATCATGTCAATTATCCCAGAATTTACCAGCCTTGGGATTTTTCCAAGTGATTTTGGGTATATATTGTGCTGTTGTTTTATACACTCATGATTACTTACAAAGTATTTTTATATCACACAGTATCATCCAAGCCTTCATTAAGCAGTGGTCATAAGGCTAGTGCTTAAAAAGCTGCCCCCAAATCAGTAATCATGAGACAAAGGCTGTATGTAATAACATCTTTGATAAAAGTCAAATGAACTCCATGGTATGCTGCACCATTCATTTACATTAAAGGAATGTGAAAAATATTAGAGATAATGCTCAGAAACAAAAAGCATCACTGAAGTATAAACATGCTATGATGAAAGGAAATGTATGCACTCTGAGAACTCATCTGCCTCTCTCACTTTACATTGATTCCCTTGAAAAAAGTATTCCTGAATTGAGTATATGCATCTCTCCCACAAACACCATTCTTTCTTTTCAAAAATACCATTACCAGAAAGAGACATAACACAAGTTAAAGGAGCATGTTTATGGGTACATTTCTATCCACCACATTCCTTCTTCCCCTACCCTATAAAGAAAGCAAGGTTATAATGGTTTCCTAGAGTCTCTGCAAGGGGAGAGAGAAACCTGGAAAGAGGTGGGAAGATAAAAATCAGACAAAATGCCTCCCTCTTAATGGGAGATATAAATAGCTGTAAACCAAGAAGTATGCCCTATCCCCACTTCTATGTGACTAGGCTTGGTCGACCCTAAGAGCACAATACACCCTTAAGCTGGTCTTGGCCTGAGCCTGGCTCCTCAAGTGATAAACCTATTTCTTAGAGGAGTTTTTTTTTGTTTGAAACCATGGGCTGCCATCCGTTAGTTGGCCATGAAAGAATTAAGTGGGCTGTGACCAGCATTTTTAAAAAGGGAAATAGAATAGGATAAAATAACAAAATTTCAGAGTAAAAGCACACATCAGGAGTGTCAATTTTCTGTTTCACATACGTTTTGGGTGGCAATGTAAAAGTGTTTTTACTGTGGAGTGAGAATCACCGCTGTAGAGAGCAACACTTCGGTGACTGCTGAGGAGGACATGTTTCCCCGAATACCCCTCCCATACAGGCCATCTTGGTACCCAGAAGATTTAGTAACTGCCGACCAAGTTAAAAGAACCATTTGACCTTGAAGAGAGTATCTCAAGGCAGTACAACAAATGTTTATGGGTCCGAGTAAAATAATTCATCCTACTGTTTCTTTCCTGGGAGTAATAAATACTAGACCCCTACCGCTTCCATGGTGTGCTCTGAGATTATTTCCGGAACTGAGAAGATTTTCAACACTAAACATCGTCAACCAGAATAATTAAAATGAATACAAATAGGAGTTGCATTCCCTGGATCTCTTCTATTCTAATTCCTAAATTTCTAACACTGGCATTACCACTGTTTAAAGGCAAAATGAGATACGTGTTTAAATTTCAGCTTGAAGGATATGAGGAAAGAATAAGATGAACCAAGTCACAAATATCCAAAAAATGGAACTTAGCAGGAAGACCGCTGGTAAGTATACGAGGCTCTTATACCCGACCAAGAACCTGAAAGAAAAAAGGATAAACATACGATATTAGTGAAAACAAGTACGGTCCATATTAATTTTAGTTCTAAGTTCCCTTAAATAATAACAGTAATAATAACAATCCCCTTAAGTAATGGCAGCAGCAACAGCTTCCAGTACCAAGCGCTTCCGGTGTGCCACTTCCCACGTGGTAACCGAGAGTTCGTCGCCACCTTGCCCCATTTTCCAAGAGAAAAAGTAAAGCGGAGATGCACGTTCCAGTTCTTATAACTAACTTCTACATTATTTTATTCCCCATAACTTTTTATCTGCAATGAATCTTTAGTTCTATTGAGACGTATCACATGTGTATTTCTCTTTTTGGCATATCATGTTTTCAAATATTCCAAAATGCAAAAATTGTAAATACTTAGAAGATTCACCTCACATTTAACACGCTTCCTTCCAGAGGATAGCAGCATATTTTTAAAAACAAAACAGATGCACACAACCTTAAGCAGTTTCATCCCAAAACCAGCTTGAGAAGCAGACAGGTGACATAAAATGATCTATAAAGGCTAAAAGTGGCACCTGTCGTCAGAACGCTAACCCCCTCACTTGGGTAACAAGCAACGTGGAAGGCTACATATCACTTACTCAAATGTTACTATTGGAGTTTCAAAAGAAAAAAATCTGTCTTTCATGTTAAATACTCAATATAGTAAATCCATGCATGAACAGAGTTTACCTGGATCTGTTTTAAAATTTATACCGGGAAAAAACAATGTTGATGACGGGTAGAAAAAGGATTTTTTAAAAGCTATCAAGATCATAAGCGTAGTTAAGATAAAATATTTCAGAAAAACTAAAGATCCTAAACTTCAGGCACATAAAATGCTGCCAGAGTAGGCCAAATGGAGCCCATGTAACCTCCACAGCATTACCTGTCTGAGATTTTGCAGCACAAATGTGTTTGACCTAATTAAGTAGTGCAGCGAACTACCTATTTGTAAGCGTCTGCTACCACGACCTGTCTACTTCTAACTGGCATCACATAGCAGTCTGGATCAATAAGCAACTGCCCCTGGAGCCTAAATAATAGAAGTCTGCAGCTGCCTAGCTCCATGAAACTCGGTCTCTACAGAAGGGTATGAGAGAAATAAAAGCAGTATGGATAAAGTTGCCATATGCATTTGTCTCCCATTTGAACTGTGTCCATATGCCAAGCCTAGCATATGAAGCCCTCGACTCACTGTCAGCAAAAACAAAAGTTTCATAGAATTTTCGTATAATGTTGGTTTCTAGTAGAAAACAAAACCTCTAATGTTCCTATCCTGGGTGAGGAGATACTGCCAGCCCTTTGAAAAAGCAAAAGCAAAAACCCCGAAGTGATGACTGAGACTCCTGGGGATCTGGCTTAAAATTTCCTTTGGCAACTGAGTCAATCTAAGTAGTGGAAAATGAATAAATATCTCTACGTTACAAGTTTTCTGAATAGCAGACAATTTTAGGCATTTTGTTATTTTTCAGAAAAATAAGTTTTTACTTTACATTTATATTCTAATTAATTTCCAGCCGACTGTCCTGCTCTTGAGTGACCAAGAATAAGATTCTTCTAATACTTTGTTTTTTCTCATGACTTAAGCAGCTCATGCTTATTCCAGAAAATGCTGGCAAGCAAAAAAGGGCATAGGAATACTGAACACCACACCCTGAAGAGAGCAATACTGTATTTCCTTTTAGATCCTTTTCTATGGGTCATCATCATTACATTTTTCTTTCATTCAGTAAATGAAAATATTGAACAGGAGAAACAAGTTTCCTGCTTATAGGGGCCTTAACACTCCAGGAAATGGTGATTAAGTGCTATGAAGGAAATCAAACAGGGTGATGCAGAGGGTTAGTTGGAGACGGCCTAAAGAGGTGACACTGGACCTGAGGCCTGAATGGTTATGTCTCCTGCTATACAACAACAATACGGTATTGAAACACTTCAGACAAAGACGGAAGCAAGAGCCAAGGCTCGGGGGCGGGGGGGGGGGGGGGGGGTGGCAGCATGACCTCAATGTGTTCTAGAAATAGAAAGAAGGTAGAAGAGCAGGGAAGGGAAGAGAGGAAAGAGATGAAATCAGAGGGGAGATCGAATCACACAATACCTCACGGGCAAGGAGTTTGGATTTTATTTTGAAGACACAGAAAAGGAACCGG
The DNA here is from genome assembly GCF_004348235.1 of Phoca vitulina. Classification (NCBI taxonomy): domain Eukaryota; kingdom Metazoa; phylum Chordata; class Mammalia; order Carnivora; family Phocidae; genus Phoca; species Phoca vitulina. Next base: position 540,718 of record NW_022589719.1, on the reverse strand, counting down.
AGGGCTTTAAGCAGGGAGAAAAGACAGAAACTGATTTATTTGCCTTTTTAAAAGACCGTGCTGATTGCTAAGTGGAGAGGAACTATAAAGGGATAATAGCTGAAGTAAGGAGACCAGTTAGGAACCTTGGTCTAGGGTGCCAGCATGGAGACGGAGAGAGCAGACTGACTGGACAAAGAGCAGGAAGGACTTGGTGATGAGCTGGATGTGGGAAGGAAGAATCGAAGATGAAAGTAATCCAAGGATGGCACTCATCATTTACACAGGGAACTGGATGCCATTTTATTGAAAAATGGAAGTGAGAAGAGATTGGGGTGTGGCATGATTATTGAGTAATGTGTGTCAGCCATGGTTCCAACCATTGTAAATGCATTAACCATGAAGCAGGCATTGTCACAATTATCCACATTTTACAGATGAACAAAGTGAGGCACAGAGAGGTAAAGCAACTTAACGTCAGACTGCCGTGTGGTAAAGCCTGACATGAACCCAGGCAACCTGACTCTTAACCATGACTACATATAATCATGTATAATATTTTCCTAAAAATAGAACCATGTGCAGCTACTATTTTATAATTTCCTACAATTTAATTAGGTTGTTTCAACTATAAAGCATTAAGAGCAAAAATCACAAGCTTAAAATAAGTTTAGATTAAGGAAAAAACATTTCTGAATAATGGGCAAAAATGCTTCAAGATGCAAAACAGTTACAAAAATCTTCTCATTATTTACCAAAATCAACAATTCAAAAAGTGAGCTAGGATCTTTATTGTCCATCAATTGCCAGTTCAATCAAATTACTGGGTTGACCAATTTGCTTTTAGCTAAAACATATGCTACCAAAGCCCTTCCCTCCCACCACCCCTGAAGAAGTCTCTATGTAGTAAGTAACATTCATAGCTCAATAAAAACCTATGATTCTAGCTAATCGACAATAGAAATAAGTAATCAAATGGAAATGCAATAACCAGCCTTGCAAAAACTAATATACACACCTTGGAAACAAAGATGTCAGAAAAAACAATGTTAACAGAAGACATCCTTTTAAAAGCCAAGAATCTGAATTGAAGTCCAGTATGTATCCAACAGCCCACATGGTAATCACAGAAAGCATCAGCAGCAGGAAGAGCTATTAAGAGATTGAGAATTTTAGAACTTTATGGATTTTACATCCTAAGTTTCTAACAATGATTAGTACAACAAAAGAACTACTTCCTAAATATGTAACAATACAACAGCAGGATACAGAGTTTTTTCTCTGAAATTTGCTGATTGATAAATTTGAAGTCTGAGAAACCACAAATCTTGGAAACAATCTTCTAAAAGCCTTAGACTTTATAAAATATTGCTTAAACATGTTTTCTTTTGCTTTCTTCCCCTCCAAGAAATGGTGGTCTTTTAGAAAAGTGCTAATGAGAGCTAACATTTTTAAAAATAATTTCTTTCAAACAGTAACTACAGGTCAGAAAGCATAAAGCAAAACAAAGGAACCACACAAAAATCAATACACCCAAATCTCAGTGAGGAGAGTACAGGAGTTCCAGCCTGAACACCAGATGGTGCTAGCCCCTAATAAAGAAGGTCAGAGGGAACAAATTTGCAGAAAAGATGATAGTTTAGGGCATGTGGAATTTCAGATGCCTATGGGCATCTAGGAGATACCCAAGAGGTAGTCAGAAAAAGCAGGTCTACCACCCAGGAGAACATTTTGTACTCATCAGTATACAGGCTGGAAAGCCATGAATGAACAACATCCCAAAGACTGTGTACAGGTGGAAAGGGGCAGAATCTTGGCCAACACAAACATTTAAGGGGGAAAAAGCTAAGTCATCAAAAGTCACCAAGAAAGAGTGACCGGTGTGACCAGAAAAGCAGGATGAGAACCAAGAGAAAGGTCCCCATGAAGCCAGAGAAGAGAGTTTCAAGAAAGGAGTAGTTCTCAGTTGTCAAATGTCACACGGAGGCCAAAGACTAAATTAAATCCTCAGGATGCTAATCATTCAGGTTTATTCTGGCAAAGTTAACAATGAAGTATCTAAGAACCAACGGTGTGACTGACTGCACTGAAGCCGGGCTCCACACCGCTGCAATGCAGTCCCTTAACTGCAATATACATGACCTTGGAAGCCAGCAGGGCTTTTGTAACAGCAAAGGGAGAAAACTTATTCTGCCCTATTTTCTTTGATTTTTACTTCTTTAAGTATTCTGAGGATGAATACTTTCAAATGCTATCAAATCTTTAAAATCCCAAATCTAATTTGCATGGTAATATAAAATTAGCAAGTTTAGATTTTTTAAAAAGTAGTAAACTTAGAATCTACAAGCAACATAATCTCAGAACAAAACTATGAATTAAATATGGATCTCAAATTTTAACCCCAGACATTAACACTCCTAGATGAGCCACAGTATTTATTTACTCAATAACTATTCCAGTGCGTACCGTATACTGGGCACTGTTCTAGGCACTTGGGACACATCATGATTTAAGATCTTTCTCTCATGGAGCTTAAATTCTAGCAGAAGATGACAGATAAATGTACTAAGTGATTTAATAGTACATAAATACCTGGATCACATAGAGCCTTATAAGTCACGGTAAGGACTTTGGCTTTTATTCTGGGACAAAGGGGGAGATATCACAGGATTCTGAGCAGAGGAATGACAGGACCTGCCCTACATTTCAAAAGATTCATCTAGCTGCTCTGTTAGAATGGACTAGAGGTGAGTGGGGGCAAGGAGATGTCAGACACCCGCAGTAATCTGCATGAAAGATAACGGTGGCTGGACCAAAATGCCACTGGTGGGACAGTGACAAGGGGTCAGACTCCCGGATATAGACTGAGGCACAATTAGCCAATATGGTTTTCTAATGGACTGGATACATGGTGTGACAGAGAAAAGGCAAAAATGGCTGGGAAGCCCGAGTTGCCACCTACTGAGAAGGGAAAGGCTGTGGATGGAACAGCTGGGGAGGAGTGGGGCAAAGATCAGGAGTTCAGTTTTGGATATGTTATGCTGGAGATGCCTATCAGACACGGAAGCGGGTAAGTAGGCAACTGGATATAGGAGTCTGGAAATATCTGAACTAGAGATAACTTTGGAAGCTGTCAACCTGTACATGGCATTTACAGCCATGGAAGTGCACTGGGGGGCCTGGGGGGCTCAGCTGGTTAAGCATCTGCCTTCGGCTCAGGTCATGATCCTGCGGTCCTGGGATCGAGCCCCACATTGGGCTCCCTGCCCAGCGGGGAGTCTGCTTCTCCCTCTCTTTCTGCCCCTCCCCCTACTTGTGCTCTTTCTCTCCCTCTCTCAAATAAATAAATAAAACCTTTTGAAAAAAAGCCATGGAAGTATATGAAATCACCAAGGGAATCACCAAGGGAATGAATGGATTAAAAAAGAGGTCCAAGAACAAAATCCTGGGGCACCCTACCAATAGGGGGTAGGAGAGAAGCAGAGGAGCTGGCAAAGGATACTGAGGAGTGACAGTTACTTCTTCCTCTCTCCCTCCATACATCTGAATGCCAAAATAGGTGCGGTATTTGTGATGACCTCTGCGTAGAAATCTGGTGTCTGTGAATTCAGAATCGTTCTGAGGATATAATTACTGATCATTATTAGACAAGATGATGCCATCTGTCATACTTGAAAACATTAAAAATAGTAGAATTTGAATTATGTTCACTAATATGACTTAGATTTTTTGGGCCATTCATGAGAACAAGCTGAACTTCCTAACTTTCTCTATCAATTCACTTTCACGTTTAGGAGAACATCACTCAGAACTGCCAAGTTAAACAGAGTAAACTTGGGGTACATCTCTTGAAATTCCAGATGTTTTCATTTTGTGAAGAGCCATCACATGCTTGAAGTCTGCAACACTTATTTTTAAAGTCTAACTCGTCCGTGTTGAATGTTACTATTTTCCTCTTGAAAAAAATTTCAATAAAAAGTTCTTTAAGAAAATCTTCCACAAACTTCCTCGCAACAAGGTATTTTTCCTTTTGCTTGTTTAAGAATCTAAACCGTCTGTTTTCAATTCATTCATTAAATAAATGTGGAAGTATGCTGTGACATTCACAAGATAACATGTAGCTTTAGAGCCATCTAGCTGAGGACCAATAGCAAACTGCTAACGAAAGTGCCAAATTTCCAACTCTGGGCTAACGGGATGTGTGCAAAAGATGCGATTAGCAAATGTAATGTAGCACTAAGCCAATTTCCTGGTTTCGCCCTGGTTTCCTCCCTGATTTGCCTTAAGAAACAAACACAAATGAATAAAACAGTTCTTATGGCCCACAGAACAGGACCCATATGAACATACCTCACATTTCTGCAGCCACCTCCAAAGTCTGAACTTCTTGTTGGCTCTCATTTTGGCTTCTGTTTTTAGCATGTGAATAATGAGGCGATTTTTGTTTTGTAGAGCTGTATCAAGAGGTGTTTCACCCTTAAAAAGAGAGAGACAGAAAATTCAATTATATTTTCCACAGAGTATGGGTGCTAAACATTTTATAAGAAATCAGCAGAATCACAGACTCAAATATATTCATTCTGAAAGTAGCCAGCTACAGTTGATGATTATTTATCTTGTGGTTAATTGAAAATGCATGTATAGCTTACGTTTATGTTGATGTACTAATTTTCTAACTGAAGACATAATAAACTAAGGGAGATAAATACCTGGTCATACCTTAACATTTCGGATATCCAGGCTAGAACCAGCTTCCAAAAGTTTATCGACTGCATTAACATTTCCTGCTGCAACCGCCCAGTGGAGTGGAGTGTTTTGGTGTATTTTATCAACCACATTGAGAGAAGGATTAAACTTTAAAAGAAATCCAGTTGGTTCTGGCCTGTCTCAAAACAATAAAATACCCAGGAGTATTAAGAGAGATGAATGATTTCACGGGTAAATGCAAAATAACAAATTTTTTAAGCTAAGGTATAAATTGACCAATCAGTTAAGTATTCTGAAAACCAAGAAACTTCTTTCTGCAGAGTTCTATTCCAGGGGCTAATAGGAGAGATGCACCCCCCAAAAACACATCTACAAGTGACAGTCTGCTACGCAGATAATATAATTTCAACGTCAATACAGTGGAATAACTGCTTTTGTTTTTCAAACTTTTACTTTCATGTTGTTGTTCTATTGGTTAACATTTGTTCTTAAATTGTGAATTTAACTTTGGCCAATGTTATGTCATTTACCTAATTAAAAACTAAATGTACAACATTATATTTGAGGGGATAGGCCAAAAGCTAACTTTCCATGTTCCCGTAAACCAATTATTGCAGGCAGAATTCAATATTTTTACTTTACCATCAATATCTTCCCTTCCTTCGTGACTGCTCAAGAGAGTCTTTTAATAAAGCAATATTCTACTTACTTATTCTATCAACATCTTTAAACACTATTATCTGACTTTAGAGTTATCAGCAAAAAAGATGAAATGCTTTTTAACAAAATTCAACCCCCAGCCCCAGCACTCCATGAACAAAATGAAATGGCATCACAACTAACTCAGTTCCTAGGAGAGAGGTCCTAAGTAAAAGCAGAATCAGAAATTAAGTACAACACTGGAAACAAATTCATAAAGGTAAAACTGGCGAGTATTTGGACAGAAAGAATACCAGAAGTTGGGACTATATGGTGGTCATTAATCACATGTGTTTATACAATACATAGAAAAACTTAAGTATGTAAATACTTAATATAAACATAGCAATAGACTATATTCATAGATCAGTTACAATTAATATTTTCAGAGCGGTCAACAATGTCAGAGAACCTCAAAATGTACTGTTTTCTGAAAAGATTTTATCATCTAGATTTCAAATTATGAGAACATTTAAACTTGTAGCCCTTTTTTAAAAAATGCAAACTCAAAAATATAAGTCACATTAATAAGTATATGCTATGGAATCTCTACTTGTTCTGTAAGGAAATTTTTTCTTATTAGTAGTTTTCAAACTTTTCCCCAAAGCTACCAGGAAAAAGAGAATTTATTTCAGTGGTACCTGTCTAACCACAACCACATTAAAAGTTCCTATCAGTCACAAGGTGGAAAATCTTTCTTCTTCACAAGGTAGTATCATCTCAACATAGACTAAGATACTTAAAATTATATACACAGAAATTAGAACCAAGAATCAAAATGAGGCAATTCAGTTAAATGTACTTACCCAAGTACTTTGTGAGCTGATAACATGAGAGGTGTCTGCCCATTTAAATCTGTCATATTCACACTCTGTTCAAAAAGAAGAGTCAATCAGACTTACTGTAAACGCAGTCAAAATTCTCTCTTTTCTTAATGGAAGTAGCTCTCTAATACATTCAACATTACCACTGTGTTTACAAGAAGGGTTCAAATATCATTTGAACAAAAGAAGGTTCTGCTTCACATCCATAGGGTAAAAATCCATTGATTTCTACAAAATATTCTTAAAGGGAAAATCTGAATATATGGTTTAAAGTGTATAATGTGAGGGGCGCCCGGGTGGCTCAGTCGGTTGGGCGGCTGCCTTCGGCTCGGGTCATGATCCTGGAGGCCCGGGATCGAGTCCCGCATCGGGCTCCCCGCTCGGCGGGGGGGTCTGCTTCTCCCTCTGACCCTCCCCCCTCTCATGTGCTCGCTCTCTCTCATTCTCTCTCACTCTCTCAAGTAAATAAATAAAATCTTAAAAAAATAAAAAATAAAAAATAAAGTGTATAATGTGAATGGAAGAGAGCTAAGGGAAGGGGGAGAATGCTGATAATGGCCATCAAATATAAGAGACTGCAGAGACCTTAGGAATCATCGAGGTTACACCTTAACTGACACAGTAGTAATTCAAACTACCATGTCTTATACAATGGTACCCAGTCTTTATGTAAACACACAAGGAATAGTGAAATGTCCATCTTTTCTGAAGCAACTCACCGTATTTTTGGACTTCTGTTTCAAAGAGTAAAACGTGAAAAATTCTTTTCTATTTTTTAGAATATAGGGGGAAAAAAGGAAACCCTATCTCCACGAGGATATGCTCCTTTTAATAAATGGGCCCAGGTTTGAGGCACACAATAATGGTTCCATCCAAGTCAAAGAAAGAGTTTCAGTTACCTAAGAGTCTTTTGGGCCCTGGAGGAATACAACTTGGGAAAGAGCCCAAAGAGAAGCAGACAGGGCTCCTCCTCATACGTCTTCCCAAAATGAGACCCAAGAGGTTATAATTATTCTACTTCAGCTGGCTAAGTCTGAGAGAAAGTGCTTATTTAAAAAGAACACAATCATCCCAAGAGCATTTGTGCAAACATGTTTCCGCACCTGTTACAGGCGAGTCTGCTGATATATAAACTACTTTGCTACCAGAAAGCACACCCCAGACAAGTACAGCTGACAGTGAAACTCCCACCGCCAATACCCTATAATTTAACCTGTGCCATAAATGGATGCCTCTTAAGGCAAGTCATTTTTCATGGAATTACTTTAGAGAACAATAAGAAGCACACATTCAAATTGGTCTCCCATTTGGACTCAAATAATGAAAGCAAATGATGGGTTAATTTAGTGATCTGACTACCATTTCTACATTCAACCAGAAGAAAAATACAGGCTTTTGAAGTCATGTTTTGAAAAACTCTGCAAATTACTGGGATCATAACGAAAACTATTGCAGGCTTACACGTTTCAAAAATACCTATTATATGTTACTGTGCTAAATGACCTGTCCTTTTTGCTCCAATGAAGCTAGAAAAACAGCATTCAATAGCTAGCTTTACTGAGGCTAATATTTGAGTATCTGGATATCTATAACTTCTACTTTAAAAATGAGGACAGACTATTACTAACCATCCTCCCAATCTCTTCAGGTTCACAATAGCTAGAGTATGAGATAGGTTTCAAAACATACCTGTCCTTTGGAGATGAGATAGGCTATAATGGGCATGTGTTGAAATAATACTGCCAGGTGGATGCTGCTGAAGCCCTCCCCATCAATGAGAGTGGGGTCTGCTCCATACTGTAGTAATAATATGACCATAGGCAAATGTCCTTGTCTGTAAATAGAGGATAAAAATTATACTGTTTTCTGTAGCATGCAGAAAAAGAAAACTTCAGGGAGAAACTGATATCCCTAAGACATGAAAGATTTGGTTCAATATAAAGAGTATTTCCTAACAGACTTGTAAAACACTGGAGATTCTCTAAACATATTTCATTTTAATGCTCCAAACTTAGAGCTATCTGGAAAGTCTTTCTTGAGTGCTGGTAATACACTTAATAACCTCCCAATCTACTATAAACCTTATGTTGCTACCACATATAAGTAATAATTTTACATGACTAATGCCCAAAATGAAAACTTTAAAACCACTTAGACTTCACTGTTGCTATTTTATTAAAAATGTTTCTTAAAGATTTTATTTATTTATTTGACAGAGAGAGACACAGAGAGGGAACACAAGCTGGGGGGGGGGGTGTAGAAGAGGGAGAAGCAGGCTTCCCTGGAGCAGGGAGCCCTGCAAGGCCTCGATCCCAGAACCCTGGGATCATGACCTGAGCTGAAGACAGACACTTGACTGAGCCACCCAGGTGCCCCTCACTGTTGCTATTTTAAAAACAAGAAATAATCATGAGCCAGATACACTGAAGTATAACATTCACAGACTACAGGTATACATGAAGTATTATTTATTCTTAGGAACTACATACTTTTACACTTGAATATGGCTCATTTTCCACGTAAAGCATTGTACCTTGCTAGCTTAAAAGGGATGAGGTAACCTAAATTCTTCAAAATTCTTGGCTATGGAAAAAAGACTCCACTCCTTTTCTTAAATGAACAATTATTCATTTTAGTTTGGGGTTCATGCCAACCCCACCAACCAGAGACTGGAATTAAAATGACAGATGAAGAAATTGTTAAGTATCAAGACAAGCATGTTAACTTGAGCTTCAAATGGCCAATATATACCACAGAAAAGAACTGACTGAGATGGGTATTAAGGAGGGCACTTGTTATAATGAGTACTGGGTGTTATATGTTTAAGTGATGAATCACTGAATGCTACTCCTGAAACCAATATTGCACTGTATGTTAACTAACTAGAATTTAAATAAAAATTTGAAAAAAAAGAACTGAGTTTACAGTTCTCTGAACTATCGCTTTATCCATGTGATCAGATAAAAAGATACTTACTTTGATTATAAGAAAGTATAATACACATATTTGAGTTTTAGCATCATAATGGAACCCTAAATTAAACACTAAAAAACACTGTCTCTGGAAACTCTTTAGAACTATAATTTTTTTTTTTTAAATGAAGGTGGGGGGTAAAAAGGGAAAGAAAGCCTTTCAAATGGTCTATAACAACAGTTTCTAATATGGTAGTTACTAGCCACATGTGGCTATTTAAATTCAAATTAGTTAAAATTAAATAAAATTAAATAAAAATTCATTTCCTTAGCTGCATTAGCCATATTTCACATGTGGCTAGTGGCCACCACAAAACGGAACACTTCCATTATCACAGAAAATTCTGTAAGAAAGTGCTGGTCTACAAGATTCAGAAAATGAACTTAAGTCACTTTGATTCTGAATAGCAATTTCAGTGTTCAAAGAAATCTTTACCTGATGGCCCAGTGAAGAGGAGTCGAATTTAAATCTCCACCCAACTGATCTACTACAGCACCTTTTGAAATATAAAACCTATTAAAAAGACATAAATGGAAATAAGATTTAAAACTTAAAATTCATGCTGAGAAAGAAAACATTAATTTTTTTTAGTAAGAAATACATGAAAACAGAAATTATGATAACCCTCCCTATAAGCACTCAGACCTACAGAAGTCTGAGATTCACACAACAGCATCAAACAGATCCCTGGTGGAAATATTCTCAGCATATCAATAATTACTCCTGCTGTCAGAAGCATTCCATTATAACTGACATACCAAACGCACAATAACTACTCTCCATGTACTCTAATTACTCAGCACTCTCAAAACGGTTTATATTCAAAACATTTAGGATCATACAGACATTCTACTTAACTTGCAAGACGAAAGGTAGAATTATGTCACTTTTAACAGTTTAGAATTAGAATTACTAGGCGGGACTGAATTCTAAAAGTAAGTAGTAAAAAACTCATTCAAAATCCTTTCAGAAAAGTTAGACACTGAGTATTTGGCTTTCTATTTCGGGGTCACAGGTGTGATACAGTGTATCAAGTAAACCTATAAGGTAAAGAGACTTATTTTCTTCTGTGGTTTATAGGAATTAATCTCATTATTTTAAAGTTATACTTCATATATCATATTATCCAAATAATCTAGTTTATTTCCACAAAAAAGGAGTTTGCCAGGGAATATAAAGTGTGTTTATTTTAGTATATTTTAAACGTTAGTACATTTTTATTTTCTTAAACTCCAAGGTTTTTGCTGAGAATATTTCACCAGGGATCTGTTTGATGCTATTGTGTGAATCTCAGACTTCTGTAGGTCTGAGTGCTTTTACAGAGGGTTATTATAATTTCTGTTTTCATGTATTTATTCTAAGAAAAATAGACGATCACTAAGGTTCTTTTCAACACTACGAACTGATGTGTATGGCATGAAGTTTCAGGTATTCATTCACAATAAAAGATGACAGATGGTACAACATTCGTACTTGAAGAAAAAGACAAATGAAGAGAGGTCTAGAATAACAAATACATACTTAATTAACACACATATATCCCATCTTACTTTACAAGATCCAGCCTGTTGTTAATAGCAGCCCAATGAAGAAGCGACACATTTTCTTTGTCTGGTTGCCTGACATCATATCCTGCTTCTACCAACTCTTTACAACGTTCAAAAATCCCGTATCTCAAATAAGAAAAAAAAAAAAGCATAATTGATACCATTAAAATAATTTCAAATACCAAAATTTCTTCCTTTTATCACATCTTTATCCAATCTGTCTTTCAGTTGACACAGAAATACAGTAATTAACAAAGATGTACACAGAGAGCATATTGTTAAGCCTTGTAAACAACAAAAGTAAACCTTATTTTCTAACTGATCAGACCAACCCACTTGGAGTTGAACTTGATTTTCTTAACTAAACTTCAACATTCACATTTCCCCTCCCTTCAATAAATTTCATTTTATCCTCTACTATATGCCAGAAATGCATAGTGCTGATCCCTGACTACAATCCTATCCCTTAATAAGGGAGAGAGACAGCAAAGTAGGAATGGGATAAATTCAACAATACAATGTAGACATGGTATAGTTACAGTAAAGAAAGGAAAGATTAGCCCTTCCTGAAGGAGATGAAGCATGATATATGTGAGCTGTCTCACAGGCTGAAGGAAGGGTATCTGAGGCCGAGGAAATAGTATGGACAAAAATCAGAGATGTGAAACTGCATGATGTTCAGAGAAATATAAGCAAGTTAGCATGGCAGAAGCATTAAGCATAAAGAAAGGGAATGGCAAGAGACAAGGCTAGAAGAGGTAGGCAAAGACTGCGTGGGCCTTCTAGGCCATGCTATGAGTTTAGACTTCTTAGCTCAAAGGGAAGCCACTGAAGGTTTTAAAGAGGAAAGCACACACACTTTGAGTTTTAAGAAAGATCGCATTAGTGGTGGAATGGGAGTTAATTAGAAGAGGGTGACTCTTGTATAGATATACAGGTGAGAGGCAATGAGAACCTAAACTAAGAGATGGAAAAGGGAGGGATGGACTTGAGGAATACTGAAGAGGGTTATTTAACGGACTATCAGAATGAGAAATGTCTCTTTTTAATGCTATAGTAATTTTTAAAATCATTCATTAGCTTTATTTCTTTCTAACAGTAACTATTAAGTCCCCAACAGACCATTTAGCACTTTCTTTGAGACTTATTTCCATTTAGAGGGACCCAAATGTTTCAACAGGCCCTCAAGGGTCAAAATCACATTTTAGATTAAATAATTTCTGCCTTACCAAAATGTGTGTGCTTATCAGTCTGTCTTTATGGCACTTTTTAAGATAGAGATACCTGTTTGACAATGCTAAGTGAAAATAGTAATAAGAGATACATACATAATGATACATATATTCATATTCTCCAAGTTTTAAATGTCAACTTTAACATTTTACTGAAAAAGAAATACTCCCTTTATGTGAGAAATATAAGAGTACACATTAATGAGATTTTAGTAATTTAGAGAATGTACTTATCCTAGTTCTCTTTTGCCCTTTCCAAATACTACCTAATGATATTCCCACAACCACTTAAGAAGGTCCAAGATCTGAGGGAAATTTTAGGAAAGATATAAAATGTGAGTTTTTACTGAGATTCCCTGTGAATATAGCCTAATTTCTTACATTTATCATAACAGAGCTTTACTGGCAGCAGATAAACATTTAAACGCTTCTATGCTAATTAAAGCAAATATTTACCTTAAGAACACTCTTACCTTCATATAAACACAAGAATATAAATAATATCAAATAATATTCACCTAAAGTAGCAGTTGCAAGGGCCTCTAGAGTTCATATACATTAGTAATTAGAATACTCAAATAATCGTCGATTATTTTTTAACATAAATAACATTAGTCTCTGTTAAGGCTTAACAGGCTAATTAATCACCAAACATCTTTGCTTTTGACAGAATTGTATCAAGTTAGTGTGATAACATTAGTTCCTTATAAGTTGATTAGAAGCTCTGATGGGCAGATTTGTATTTGATTACTAAGAAAATGTAGTAGTCAATTAATGTAGTCTGAGAGACAAAATATTTCAAAATACGTTCAATGGCAAGAGGTGGGGTGGATGTTAATGTAACAGTGAGATCCATGAGGGTGAAAATGTTAGGATTGATTTAATGCACATACCCACATATGGAGATCTTAAGGGGAAACTTTCAAAACATACTTTCATTTTCAGTGCAAGCAAATAACCCGCTGTATGTTTCAAGTGGTCAGAAAACCTATTTTACTTTACTTTCTTCCAGTGCACCCAGTACAATAGGTACATAGAAAGTACTCAATAAATAATTGTTTAAAATATCCATAAATGTGTGAGCTGATATTTTTCCATTCTGTTGACCTATTTAGGTTGTAGTACGTTTTTAAAAACTCAGATTTGTGTTTCAAACTCATAGTTTTAGTATCATTTATAATCATTGATTCACTCAACAAAGATTTATTCAGCACCTGATACATGACAAGAACTATGCAAAAGCAATGGGACGACAAGGATAAAAACGACATGCTTCTGCTAAGAAGCTGCTCATGATTTAATGGGAGAGACTGGTAATCAACAGCTAATAAGGTGCACTGCATTAAGTGCTCTGATGTTGGTAGGACAAACATGCTAGCGCTAAAAGTATGAAGTGAGGAAGGTATACACTGGGGTGCCATGAAATGCACAAATGTTATTATAATTCAACAGAACACAGGATAAAATGAAACACTGGGGAGACTTACTGAGTAGCTTTTACAATGTCACAGTTACTAGAGTCCTCTATAAGAGGAAGAGCTTCTCTCGCTTTGGCAAGTTCTTTGCTTTCAGATGCACAGATTCCATGTCGACCAAATCCTGGAGGGTGGGGGCCATGGCTGTGATTCCTGCACTGAAGAATAAGAGTAATTTGACAAAGCATAGTAGGAGAATTAATGTCACATTCAATTACATAAGGAAGCATTTGCTACTGTCAACTGTATCTATGTCATTAAATTAGAATTTCTTTCAGTCTTACAGGTATATCCTAGGGAAGATTTTCATCTTAATTCTATTCACTAAGATGAGATGCTTATTATGAGAAAATTCCAAATTATATATTTTGTCATAAAACAAAGGTCACCTGCAAAGGCACAAATGGACCTTACTACCTGTAGTAGGTGGAGGGTAATGGATACTGACACAGTGGGAAGGTCACCAGGCCTCTGCTTTGGAAAGTTGTGGCAGACACACCCTAAGGATACCCCCTAACCTCCCAATAAATCAAGTTCTTGAATATGTATAACTCCCAGGAAAGGAGGAGGAAATGCTTTTAAATATTTGACTGGGGCGCCTGGGTGTCTCAGTCAGTTAAGCATCTAACTCTTGATTTGGGCTCAGGTCATGATCTCAGGGTTGTAAGATCAAGCCCCACGTTGGGCTCCTTGCTGAGCGTGGAGCCTACTTAAGATTCTTTTTTTTTTTTTTTAAGATTTTATTTATTTATTTGATAGAGAGAGACACAGCGAGAGAGGGAACACAAGCAGGGGGAGTGGGAGAGGGAGAGGCAGGCTTCCCGCAAGCAGGGAGCCGGATACAGGGCTTGATCCCAGGACCCTGGGATCATGACCTGAGCAGAAGGCAGACACTTAACGACTGAGCCACCCAGGCGCCCCTACTTAAGATTCTCTTATTCTCTCTTTCCCTCCCCCTCTGCCCCTCCCACCCCCGGCTCATGCGTACAAGCTTCCTCTCTAATGTATGTATTATATATCAAATATATATATATATATTTGGACCAAACAATAGCCCAAATCTTCCAAATTTGGTGAAAATTATAAACCCACAGCTCCTAGAAACTCAACAAACCCAAGCAGGATAAACCTCAAAACTGTACACGACGGCATATTATAATCAAATCACTAAAAGCCAAAGCCAAAGAGATAATTTTAAGAGCAGCCTAAGGAAAAAGAAACATTATGTTCAAAAGAACAAAGATAAGAATGAATTCAGACTTCTTATCAGTAAGTGCAAGCCAGAACACAAAACACAGCTTTAAAGAGCTGAGAGAATTGCAAACCTGAAACACCAGCAAAACTATTCTTCAAAAATGGGGGTGAAATACACACTTTTTCAGACAAATAAAAGATGAGAAAATTGCCAGCAAACTTATACTAAAAGAAATGATAAAAGAAGTTCTTCAGGCTTAAATGAAAATAATACCAGATGGCAATCTAAAACAATACAACAGAACAGAGTACCTTTAAATATGTACAATTATGTGGGTAAACATAACAGACTTTTTCTCATTTTTTAATTTCTTGATGAAAGTAGAGAAATGGAAGTATACTTGTAAGTGTACTTGTAAAAGATGTTATAATAGTTATAAGATACTATAATAGTATTTGCAGGTAGGCAGTGATAAAGTGTATAATGTTAACCCAAGGGCAACCTCTAAAAAGGCATAAGTAATAGGCTAAGAGTAGAGACAAAATAAAATGCTAAAGACACCCAATTAATATTTTTTAAAAAGGCAAGAAAAGGGGCGCCTGGGTGGCTCAGTCAGTTAAGCACCTGACTTCGGCTCAGGTCATGATCCCAGGGTCCTGGGACAGAGCCCCACATTGGGCTCCCTCCTCAGCGGGGAGTCTGCTTCTCCCTCTCCTCCCCACCCCCGTTTGTGCTCTCTCTAAAATAAATAAATAAAATCTTTTAAAAAAAAAGAACAAAAATATGGGGCGCCTGGGTGGCTCAGTCAGTTAAGCGTCTGCCTTCGGCTCAGGTCATGATCCCGGGGTCCTGGGACCGAGCCCCGCATCGGGATCCCTGCTCAGCGGGAAGCCTGCTTCTCCCTCTCCCACTCCCCCTGCTTGTGTTCCCTCTCTGGCTGTCTCTGTCAAATAAATAAATAAATAAATCTTAAAAAAATAAAAGAAAATAAAAAAGACAAGAAGGAAAAAAGGAACAAAGAACAGAGAAGAAAAAGAAAAAGAAAAACATACAAGATGATAATATTTTCACCTAATCACCATATTGATAATCATGTTAAGTGCAAATGATCTAAAAAAAAAAAAATACATAGATTGTCAGAGTGGATTTTAAAAAACAAAACAAAAATACTACAACTATAGGTTGTCTATAAGAAACCTGCTTTAAATATAAAAGCATACATGGGGCTCCTGGGTGGCTCAGTCGTTCAGCGTCTGCCTTCGGCTCAGGTCATGGTCCCAGGGTCCTGGGATCGAGTCCTGCATCGGGCTCCCTGCTCAGCGGGAAGCCTGCCTCTCCCTCTCCCACTCCCCCTGCTTATGTTCCTGCTCTCCCTAACTCTCTGTCAAATAAATAAATAAAATCTTAATAAAAAAAAAAAAGAAAAGAATCTAGAGAAAGAGGGGCACCTGGGTGGCTCAGTTAGTTAAGTGTCAGACTCTTGATTTGGGCTCAGGTCATGATCTCAGGGTCATGATATCGAGCCCCACGCCAGGCTCCATGCTCAGTGCAGAGTCTGCTGGAGATGCTCTCCCTCTCTCCCTCCCCCTCTATGCCCCCCACCCACCATTTGTGCGTGTGCTCACTCTCTCTCTCTGAAAATAAGTCTTCAAAAAAAAAAAAGAATCTAGAGAAAGAAAATTAAAATCAACGTAGACAGGGGGCACCTGGGTGGCTCAGTTGGTTAAGCGACTGCCTTCCACTCAGGTTGTGATGCTGGATGAGTCCTGCATCGGGCTCCCTGCTCAGCAGGAGTCGGCTTCTCCCTCTGACCCTCCCCCTCTCATGCTCTCTCTCTCAAATAAAAAATAAAATCTTTTTAAAAAATCAACATAGAATGAAGAAAGCAGTAAATATAGAAGAAATTCATGAAATATAAGAAAAACAATGTAGAAAATCACTGAAAATAAAAATTTGTTCTTTGTAAAGAATAAATCAATAAAATTGATAAACCTCTAGTCAAACTGATCAAGAAAGAAGATGTCAATGACAAACAGCAAGCTTAAAAAGGGGCTATCACTACAAGAGCCTATGAAAATTAAAAGGGTAATAAGGCAATACTGTGAATATCTTTATGTCAATAAATTCAACCTAGATGGAATAAATGCACAAATACTTCAAAAGTCACAAGTTATCAAAACGGGCTTAAAAAGACATGAGTAGCACTCTAGCTATTAAAGAAACTGAATTAATAATTTTAAAAGTTTCCATTAAAAAAACAAAACAAAATAACCCCAACCCCATATAACCTTTAACTGCTGAACTCTATCAAAATACTTAAAGGCTACCAACTCCTTCAGAAATTACAGGAAATGCTTCTCAGCTCATTTTAGGAAGCAGCATTATCCTGATACTAAAATCAACAGACATTACAAGTAAAAAAACAAAACAAAAAAATAACTACAGATTCAATATCCTTCATAAACATAGATACAAATATCCTTAAACAAAATATTAGCAAAGTGTACTAAGTAATATGTAAAAAGAATAATATATATTACGACCAAGCTTAATCACTTTAAAACAAATCAAGTCACTCCCCATATTAACAGAATAAAGGGGAAAAAAGCATATACTCATTTCAGTAGAATAAAGCAGTTGCCAAAATGCAATACCCATGCATAATAAAAACTCTTGGATGAAGATTCTTGGCACACCAGGGAAAGAATGAAACTTCTTCAACCTGATAAAGAGGTACACTGTAAGAAATCTACAGCTACCACACACTTCGTGTCAAAAGAATGCATGCTTTAAAGACTGAAAACAAGGCAAGGATGCTCACTATCACCACTTTTTAAAGTAGGTTCTCTCTCTGCCCAACGTGGAGCTCAAACTCACACCCCTGAGATCAAGAGTCCCATGCACCAAGGACCAAGCCAGCCAGGCGCCCAACTTCTAATCAACATTGCACTGAAGTCCTAGACAGAATAGAGTAAGGAACAGAAGCAAAATGCATATGGATTAGAAAAGAAGCAAGTCCATCTTTATTTGTAGACAACATGATCACATATAGGAGATCTAAGGAATCTTTGATAAAATTTACAATAGCATCAAAAATATAAAATACTGGGGCACCTGGGTGTCTCAGTCTGTTAAGCATCCGAATCTTGATTTCGGCTCAGGTCAGGATCTCAGGGTCTTGAGATGGAGCCCTGCGTAAGGCTGGGCTCTGCACTCAGCGGGGAGTCTGCTTGGGATTCTCTCAGATCTCCCTCTCCCTCTGCCCCTCCCCCCACTCGTGCACATGCATGCACGCACGCATGCGCGCTCTCTCCCTCAAATAAATAAAATCCTTAAAAAATAATAATAAAATACCATACCCACCATTTTTAGTTCAAGGGGGGAAGTTCACATCAAATATCTAGCAAACCATTCCTAGAAATCGAAATTGGCTAATTAATCATTCCCTCTTGTTCTTTACCATTAAGTTGTTACCCAGCCTTCACCCACCTTATTCATCAGACCTGTCTCTCTGAACAACTTTTCACTGTTTACAGACAAAACAAAAACAAAACACCATCCTCAAAGGATACACATTAGAAATAGAAAAGTTGAAGATATTTAAAAGAATGTGCCTAAGTCAATTCCCCAGGAGTTCCAAAAAAGGTTTAAGAAATGATAGTTTTACTGAAATAAGTCTATAGCCCCTCAATGGGTTTACTGAAGGGGCAATGCTTTTTTCTTCTTTTAAGTTAACTTACAATAAAATTGACTTTTTGGTATGTAGTTCTATGAATTTTAACACACTGCATATAGAATTGTATAACCACCACCAAAATCAAGATACAGGACAGTTCCAACACCTCAAGAAACTCTGCTGGGATACTGCTTTGTGGTCAACACCCTCCCCATACCTCAACTCCTGGCAATCACTGATACGTTCTTCATCACTAGTTTCATCTTTCCCAGAGTGTCATATAATGGAATTATACAGCATATAATCTTCTAAGACTGGTTTCTTTCACTTAACATAAGCTTTTTGGAACTCATTCAAGTGGTTCTGGGTTATTCATAGTTATTTCCCTGCTGCATAGTATTCCATAATATGAATGTATCACAGTTTATCCATTCAAACAACCCAGGCAAGTTGTTTCCAGCTTTTGGCAATTTTAAGTAGAGCTGCTATAAATATTCATGTACAAAGCTTTTGTATGAACATATGTTTTTGCTTCTCTAAGAGTGAGACTGCTTGGCCATCTGGTAGGTATATGTTGAATTTATAAGAAATCACCAAACTATTTTCCAGAGTGGCTGTACCACTCTGCATTGCCACTAGCAACGTATGAGAGTTCCAACTGCTCTCCATGCTCACTGGCATCTGGTATGGTCAGTGTAATAGGTAGCGGTATCTCATCACGGTCCTAATTTGCATATCCCTAATAGCTGAAGTTGAGTATCTTCTCATGTGCTTATTTGCCATCTGTATATCTTCTTTGGTGAATTGTCTTTTACCCATTTTTTAATTGGGCTGTTTGTTTTCTTACTGTTAAGTTTTGAGAGTTCTTAACATTATACATTCCAGACACAAGTCCTTTGTGTCTAGATTTGCAAATATTTTCTCCCAGGCTGTAGCTTATCTTCCCATTTCTTAAAAGTCCCAAATTTCCAATTTTGATGAAGTCCAATTTAGCAATTTTTTTCTTTTATGGATCATGCTTTGGGTGTCACTTCTAAGAACAGCTGTCTTGGCACCACAACTCCTCTGTTCAAAGAGGAAGTTCTCCTCCCACAGAGTTTCAGGTGCCTGTGCTGCCAGGAGACCTCATTCTTGTCCCTTGAACTTGAACTAGAGGGCTTCTCCTGGAGCGCTCTGTCTGCACTGATGCTCACCTCCATGGTTCAAGTTCAGGCATGGCGGGGAACAGGGAAGGGGACCCAGTGGGAAAAAACAAAACAAAAAAACGTAAATTAGCTCCTGGTTCAGTGGTTTCTTGAATTCTGGTCTTTCCCCCCAATCTCCCTGCTACAATTTACTTTTCAGAATCCTTAAATAGCTGCTACTTATATTCTGCCCAGTGCCTTCAGTGGGATAGGCAGGGTGGAGGGTGCTTACTCCATCTTACTCAGAACCAGAACCACAAACGCTCTTTTGAATAGGTTAAGTTCTGCTTTATCTGGTGAATTCAACCTCCCCCCTACTTGACAATCTTTACACACAAGCATACTCACACACAGCTAAAAATAAACATATAGGTAGTTAGATTAAAACATAAATAAGAACATTACTTTAGGATTCTTTTCATCATATCACAGCAATTATAATTACACCCAACTGGAAAGACTAGCTGCTGAGGAAGAGTTGAACTATACTCAGAATTACTATAATTTAAGGTCTTTCCCCCCACCTCTTGTGACAATTCAACTTTTTTTTTTAATTCTTAAATTTCTACCTTGAGGATCAAGGACAACCTATTTTTTAATAAAGGTCTGGGTAGTCCTGAACTTAAATCAGTTAGAGTATCAGTAAATAGCAGATGGAGTTAAAATTGACAGAGTGATCAATCTACTTTTTACATCAACATTAATTTTTTTAATTATGATTCACATCCATTTTAAAGATCTAGCAATATAAAAGTGAACAAAGGGTAAGCAAATCCGGACTATTTTCCTTCCAATCTTGCAGCAATAGAGGTACTATTATTAGGAGTTTGGTGTATCCTACACCTCACTGTATAAATAGTTGACCCTTGAACAACATGGGTTTGAATTACATGGGCCCACATACACACAGATGTTTGTTGATAAATACAGGGTAGTACTGAAATGTATTTTCTCTTATGATTTTCTTAACATTTTCTTTTCTCTAGCTTACTTTATTGTAAGAATACAGAATATAATACACATAACATACAAAATATGCGCTAATCAACTCTTCATGTTATCAGTAAGGCTTCTGGTCAAAAGCAGGTATTAGTTGAGTTTTTAGGGAGCAGAAGCTACACACGGATTTTTTTAACTGTGTGGGGGGTCAGCGCCCCTATACCTGGTGCTGTTCCAGAGATGCAGGCTGATTTCAGCCTTCACTTCTATAAAGAATGCTACAATGAATCCCTGTCCATTCTACAGCATTGATTCCCCAAAGGAGGACTGCTAGGTCAGAAAATATATGCATTTAAACGTCAATAGATACTGAGCAACTACTTTCCCCATTTCACACATCAAACAGCAAGGATGTAAATGTTCTTTTTTCCCTACAAACCCTTCCATAACTGAACATTCTCAATCATGTTACAGTCTTGCCAATCCAATGGCTAAAAAATGGCATCTTGTTTTTCATCTGCATGCCCCTTGTTGCTAATGAATCTGAGTGTGTTTGTTATGTTTACTGGCTCTCATGTTTTTCTTTTGTGGACTCCTTTTTCATAGTCTACTGTTTTCCTAGTTGGCTGGTATATCTTTTCCCATTTGTTATGTTAAGAAGATTAACCCTTTGTTTTTAAACAGATTTTTCATCACAGAAAATTGACGCATTCCACAGATACCAATTTATTGCTTCTCATAATGCCTTAAAGCATTAAGGACATCAGCTTCATTTTTCATGTAGAAAGTTGAAGATTACATCTTTCAATGTAAAGAATATCCACAATTAGGAGCATTTGTTTTTTCAGCAATTATTGTGTATTTATGGTGTACAAAGTGTTATGCTAGAAGCACGAAAGCCATGGGTGTCTATCCTCCAGGAGTCTGAGTCTAATAGAATCTAATAGAGACAAACAGAGTAAAATGATAATGGAAGGCAACATGTGATTAAGGGGCAAAAATGGGTGGCAAAGACTAAAGAACAGGAGGTACCTTCTGTTCACGTCATCATTTTTTGCCAAAATCCAAATCAGAGTAAAACCTAAAAAATTATATACAAACTCAAAGCCTGTTTTCGAAGTCAGTGGTCTCCAAAGCCAGGCAAGGCCACTCAAGGGCATATATGCAGTGACCCATTGGGTAATGGGAGAACATGTTAAAGCTTCTATTATAATGACTTTTATTTAAAAAAAAAAAAGGAGGGGGAACATCACAAAAATTTACAAATCCGGTTCTTTAAGCTTTACTTATTTTAGCACTGCCAGCCTCTCTTGATTTGTCAAGCAAGTCACTCCTTACAGTCTGTTTACAAGGTGACCTGGGGGCAGAGTAAAAGTTCTACCACCCAGAGGGCTTGACAGGGGGACCTTCAGCATACTGCAGTATACATGAGGGTAAGTTAATTTTCAAGTGAAATTATCTAACTTTAACTAAGTTACCCCTCCCAAAATAAGTGGCTTAAACTGATTCCTACAAAGAAGCCAAGAAGTAGGACAATAATAATAGCATAAGTCCAAGCAAACAAGAAAATGGCAAAGCTGACACTTCTATGCATAGTATCCTCAGTATCACCTGAAGTAAAAACAAAAACAATTTAATGTGATCTAACAAAAAACCAGCCTCCCTCCAAAAAAAATCAAAATTATCAAAAAGGGTAATTTGAAACAGGTTTCTATTTATTATCTTTAATTCAAAATCTTACCACGAGTATATATTGAGCTATCAATCAATGAATAGAATTTAGAAACATACTGCCAAATCTCACAATAACATGCCCTGTGATGATACAAATTCGGCAAGTGGCTCCTATCCCCAGCCCCCATGTACCTCAAATGGATGGAAGCTGAACTTTTTTAAGTCCCAGCCAACCACATGACACAAAATCATCTCATCAGTGTGTAAGTTAGAGTGATCAATTGCCCACAAGTGATGACAAACTGCAGTCAGTACCTGGGAGATTTCGACTGTGCGTCTGGAGCCAAGATCCCGGCCAGCTTCTAGCGCAGGCTTCATTGATCATCCATTAATCTCACAATACATGATGCTTTACAAAAATGAAAATTTGGGATCCCATTCACATTATGGTAGGGTTTTACTCTAGGGGTGCAAGCTCAAAACTGTTTTACTGATTAGAACGCATGATCAAAACAGCTTAGAGACCACAGCTCTACGTTCTCTCCTTTGCTCTAGGTATCACACCCTCCCAAAATTTTACAAGAGCTACAGGTGAGAAAAGGAATGACGTGCTTTGGGAGGTCAACTTTGGAGACAGTCACATAAAGATGTTTAAGAAAACAACCATATGTTCCCATCGCCAAGACTGAAGCAAAGTTTATGTCAAGATACTAAAAAATGCTTCTTAGAAATTACTCTCCAGTTACCAAAAAAACCATTTATTTTTTATTTATTTATTTTTTTAGTATTCTCTAGTTGTTTCATTTTTACCATGTTGAAATGCAAACCCCTTGAGAACAAGGCCAAAGTCTCAGATTTCATGCTGCCCGAATGATGGCGGCTCACCATCTACCCTATTTTTGCTTCAGTTTTTACATTTGTAAAATGGAAGGAGCAGGTTAATATAGCTATAAAGTTCCTTCCACGTTAATGCTGTATGGGTCTAAGAAGAGCTGTTACAACAGTCATTACTGAAATGTGCACTGACAAAGACTTCCAAGCATTGCGTACCCAAATACAACCATTCTCTTTCACTTTCAATACTGTGTTCAATAAATTACATGAGATACTAAACACTTTATTATAAAATAGCTTTGTGTTAGATGATTTTACCCAACTATAGGCTCATTTAAAGTGTTCTGAACATGTTTAAGGTGGGCTAGGCTAAGCTATGATGTTCAGTAGGTTAGGTGTATTAAATGTATTCTCAACTTATGACGGGTTTATTGGATATAACCCCTCTGTAACTCGATGAAGATCTGTATGAGGTAATTAGGGAATAAGACACAATTCCTGCTGCAATTCATTCATTCATTCATTCATTCATTCATGAGATATTTACTGAATGCCCTCTATGTGCCAGGCACTGCTCTAGACACGGGATATGGCAGTGAACACAACAGGCAAGATTAAAAAAAAAGTAAAAGGGATACCAAGAAAGAAACATGTAGCTAGCTGAATACCCTCCTTCACAGGGGAGAACAAGATATTATGAAAATTATGTAAGAGAGATATGGATACATCTGTGGTGATTTTTATAATAGAGTCCCTAAATTCTTTGATACTTCTCCATTAAGCGGAGAGGGTCTGTGTCCCTTCCTCTCAAATCTGAGCTCTGTGACTGCCTCACTAATAAAATACCGCAAAGTGATGTTCCACCAGTTTGCAGGCCCAGGACTGAGAAACTGGCAGCTTCCTCTTTCTGTTTCTTGAGATGCTCACTCTTGGAACCTAGCCACTATGCTGTGCAGAGGCCCGGGGCCACATGTAGGTGTCCCTGCTAAAAGTCAACATCAACTGCCAGATAAGTGAGTGAGGACATCATCAGATGATACCAACCCCAACTATTAAGTATCCCAGGGTATGAGTCTTTCTAGCAAAGGCTCCAGACACAGTGGAGCAGAAACAAACCATCCCTGCTATGCCCTGTCCAAATTCCTGACACACAGTCCATGAACATGACAATGGCTGTGTTATACCGCTATGTTTTGGGGTGGTTTTTACACAGCAATAGAAAACCAGAACACTTAAAAAAAGAAAGAAAGATGGGCGCCTGGGTGGCTCAGTTGGTTAAGCGACTGCCTTCAGCTCAGGTTATGATCCTGGAGTCCTGGGATCGAGTCCCATATCGGGCTCCCTGCTCAGTGGGGGGTCTGCTTCTCCCTCTGACTCTCTTCCCTCTCGTGCTCTCTGTCTCTCATTCTCTCTCTCAAATAAATAAATAAAATCTTTAAAAAAAAAAAAAAAAAAAGAAAGAAAGAAAAGACAACTAGAACAATTTTAAGAGATAAGGGATCATATAATATTTTTCACACAGAGATATCGTGAATCATACTATTTTTTCTAAATAGTAAATAAGTACTGTTAAAGTTACAGTGGGCATTAATTAAAGAGAAACTCAAGATCTAAAAAATCATATTCAAACTCTTATGAGGGTCACTATCGTGCCAGGATAGATAACCATTAAAATTTCTCATGACATTAACAGAAGTGCCAGAGTTCCGTTTCCAAGTTCATTCACTGGACAATTGTTCACAGAGTACCCACCAGTGCTAGGCACTGTTCTAGATGCTAGGCACACAGCAGTCAACACAACTGATAAAAAAAAAAATCACCGCCCTCATAAAACTTATATTCAGTGGAAGGTAAGAGACAACAAACAAAACCTTTAAAGAAGTATGTTAAATGGTATTAACTGCTGAGGAGAAATATAAAAGAAGAAAAGAGACTAGGGAATGTTGCTGGTAGTGATACTGAGGAGGAGAGGTTGCCGCACTGAGGTGACATTTGCGTCAAAACCTTAAAGCGGTGGGGGAATAAGCCATGCGGGTATTTGAGGAAAGAGTACTCCAGACAGAGTAAAGAGTAAGTACAAAGGTCTTAAGGCCTGTGTGGCTGGGGTTGATTAAGCAAGCAAGAGAGTAGTAAAAAAAAAAATGAGGTCACAGAGGAAACAAGGGGCCAGATGACATAAGCAAATTCCAGCAAAACCCAACAACACTGAAATTGGAATCAGAAGAACCAAATTCAACCAGAGCAGGAATGTTTTTATCTGTTATATTCACTGATTTATCTCCAGCACCTGTAACAGTGCCTAACACCTAGCAGAATGAATGAAGTCTTGGCTCGACCACTTAGCAGCTAGCTATTTGACTTTTAACAAATGACTAGAACAACAATCTCTCCCCACCTCATAGGGTCACAGTGATCAAGAATGGGGAAATATTTTGCCAACTGAAGAGCACCATATAGAGGTGAACTCTTTATTACTGAAAAACAATTATTATTATTATTATATTATTAACAACAACAATTATTATGAACAATGACTACTCTACCTTGCCCCATTAATTTCAACCTGTGAATCATTCTCTTCCTCCATCTGTCATGAAATTGGGGCAGGGATATCTTCCCTTCAGCACGAGGGAGTGGACTTGAAGTACTTGAAGGCTTTTGTAAATGAGTGGCAGCAATCAAGATATGATAGTTACTCCTATCAACTTTTCCTTGAGATACTCAGAGAAAAAGAAGGAGACATAGTTTCCATGTGAAGATTCTACACCCTTTTGTAAAATCCAGTCAGCTGGCAATTTTTTTTTCTGTCGAAGTGCTAGAATACCTAATATGATAAGAACAACTTAAATTCTCCACGTTTTATTCTTTCTCTTAAACCTACATCAGACTGTTGAAAGAAGGACAGGAATGGGGGAGCATGAGAAACACTCTAAGGAATGGAAAGACTTTTTTTTTTAGAAGCTAACTCACCCAGTCATCTCAAACTGCTTGGATCCCATTAAGGACAGAAAATCTACCTAACTGACTCCAACTGGAGACAGCTTCAGTTTTCCCATTAGTAAAAAGGAGATCATATCATCTCAAGGACGCTTCAATTCCATAATAAAATAATGCATATAAAAGCATCTGGCATAAGCTAAGCACTCACTACATGTTGGCAGAATCTGGATATTCTTCATTTATTCAACAAATATTAAGTGAACAGCCACAATATGCCTGTCAGCACTCTAGGAACTGGAAAAGGGCCATAAGCAAAAAAGACAAAAATCTTTTTCTCTCGGAACGTCCTCCTGTTATCTCCTGTAACGTCCCCCACTGGCCCGTTCTGTTCTCTGGAACTACATCTGGCTTCTGGTAGTATCTCCTCCACAGAATAGCGTCTTTTGGGGTTCTGCAGAGAGCTATCACGTACCTCTTTCCACCCACCTTTTCCCCAGCCTAAACTAACAGCCTCAGTTCTTTGGAGTACGCAAGATGTGGGAACAAGAACCAGAATAGGGCTGGGTGGGGCGAAGGGAGATGTCCAGGCAACTCCACCGAAAAAAGAAATCAAGAGAACTGCATGGATTCCAGGCCAAGGTCAAGACAGGCTGGTCCAACTCAGGTGTGTCACCTGACACCTCTCCCAGGAGCGGCCACACTCCCTTCCCAGGCCCTCAGCCGTCTCTACTGGGCACCGAGGTACCGGCCCCAGGGGGCGCCCTGGGCCACCGTGGAGGATGGAGGGCCCGTAAGGCACTCACCCGTACGTCCTCGCCCTTTCTTTCCGGTCGTCTCGGAGAGAATTCCCAGCATCATTCTCGGAGTCTCCATGCTTCCTCCTCCCCAGCCCAGGCCCCTCCGCCCCCGGAGGCCCCTCTCGGGAGCCGCCTCACACCTACGCCCTCCTCCTCCCCACGGCCGCCGCCGCTCTCCCCGCCCCAAAACGGCCAGCACCCGGCCGCACTCACCTGCGAGCCCAGCCCCGGCCCCTCCATCTCGCCACTGGCGGCCACGACACTGCAAAGTGGCCGCGACAACCCGCTGGCCAGCTCGCCTCGAACCGCCTTTACTCCCACTTCCTGCTTGCGGCCCCGCCTCCGCCGCGGCCCCCGTCGCGCCCAGTGCCGCCAATCGCCCTCGGGAGAGCCAATCCCGGCGCTCCCAGGCTGGGGGCGGGACTTTCCGCTGAAGCTTCTGGGGACCCGCGAGTCGGAGGCCCCGCCCCTGGCCCGCCCCCGCCGTGTGCTTCCAGCCCCAGGCCAAGACCGCGCAGTGCTCGCCGGGGTGGGCGTCCACCGGCCCTTCACGCCTCAACGTGCCCCCCACACAGGTCCAGGATCAGGCTGTTATTCCAAAGTCACCCCACCACCTACAGAGAGCAAATGCAGACTTGGCTACTCGATAGCGAGTTAACCTTGTGAAAGTCTCTTATTTTACTTCATTTCCTGATCTGTGAAATGGGGAAAAACAAGGGTACTTACTTCACAGATTGTCAGGAGAATTAAATGAGGGAAAACGTGCAAAGCTCCTCAGTCAGCGTTTGACATATAGTAAGGAGTCAATAAATGTTAACTATTAAAACATTCGCCACTCCCCACTTTTGTGATCTTGAGTGAGCCACTGCCATCATCTGGACCTCTGTTTTCTTCATACAAAACAGAAAATAAGTGAGTTTTACTGCTCAGGCTAGGGAAAGATTGGGCAAGAGCCCCCCACTTGCATTCTCCACGCCCTTTTGTGGACTGAAGGAACTGGCATCTAAACTGTTCAGGTTCCTGCCCTTGAGTAGCTCCAGTGGGACAATGGGGCTCTCCTACCTCAGACCCCAGAAAACACTGGCGTTTTCTAGCCCAGCACTTAACACCACCTTTGTAATTATTCCTTAATGTATCTGTTGCCAAACGGAACCAGATTAACACCTTTAAAAGCTAAACTGGAAAGGAATGGAAAACATTATGACTCCCTTATTCTATAAAAATAGTTTTAATCATAAAATAAGTGTCTAGAAATCCAACAAAGTGCTGGGTTTTCCCATAATAAATACCATAATACAATATAATTGTAAAAATTTTTTAAACTCTATTATTATTATTATTATTATCATTATCATTATTATCATAGCACCCTGCCTGTTGGGCACAGCAGCCCTGAGTTGCCCCAGAAGCCCAACCTCTTCGAGGCCATAAGCAAAAAGGACAAAAACCTTGCTCTCTTGGAACATCCTCCTGTTATCTCCTGTAACGTGCCCCAATGAACCATTCTGTTCTCTGGAACTACGTCTGTCTTCTGGTAATATCTCCTGCACAGAGTAGTGTCCCTTGGGATTTTGCAGAGAGCTATCACGTATCTCTCTTTCACCTACCTTTCCCCAGCCTAAACTAGAGCCTTAATTCTTTGAAGGAGTAAGAAGGATGTGGTAACAAGAGCTAAAACACGGTTGGTTAGGGCAAAAGTGGGTGCCCAGGCATCCATCTCTGAACTCTCAGTGCCCAGCATAGCACTGGGACATGGACAGTGGTAAGTATAATTTTGTTGAGAGGATGGACAGATGGATAGGTGTGTCATCAACTTCTATGATACACGGAAGGACAAATAGAAGTGTAAGCAACTTCCTGGGAGAGCCAGAGCCGTGAGCATTTAATTTGGAAGGGCCAGGATGAGACATTAGGCAAGGCTTCATAGAGAAGAAAGCAGACCTGGCGTCTCATCCTGACTCTGCCATCACGTACTGTGGGTATCAGTTCCCTTAGGGCCTGCTGTACCAAAGTACCACACACTGGGGGGCTTAAGCCACAGAAGTTTACTTTCTCACAGTTCCAGAAGCCAGAAGTCCAAGATCACGGTGTTATACTACCAGGCTGTTTCTTCTGAGGCCTCTCTCCTCGGCTGGTAGATAAGCATCTTCTTCCTGTGTCTTTACAAGGTGCCCCCTCTGTATGTATCTGTGTTCTAATCCCCTCTTCTTATAAGGACACTAGTCAGATAGATTAAGGCCCACCCATATGACTGCATTTTAATTTACTTGCCTCTTTAAAGACCTTACTTGCAAATACTGTCACATTCTGAGCTACTGGGTGTTAAAACTTCAACACATGAATAGGGGGGAGGACAACTGTGTGACCCTGGGCAAATCACTTTCTCTCTCTGTGACACTTTGCTCATTTGTAAAATGGGGCTGAGACTGGCTACAGGAAGCACTAACCTCAATGGTCCCTCTCAGTTTTGATCAGGTAATTTCTCCTGAACCTAAGCTCTACCTCTCCAATCCCCATAGCACTTTTTGGATCTCTTTTAGAGAACATTACTGCCCTCATTCTGCAACTATATATTGAGTTCCTACTAGGTACCAAGCACCATTCAATATTCAGCAAGACAAAGAAAAAAAATTAGTCCCGGGTTTCCTGGGGCTTAGTGTTTAGTAGCAAGAGACAGACTTTAATCAAATGGGCTCACAGATACTGACCTCTTAGATCAGCCTTGCAGTTCTTAGGTGGATGCTCTTCCCTCTGTTTGGCCAAGGACTCCTGGCACACAGCCATCTTTATGCCCTTCACCATGCTCTGCTCAAGGTCTGGTACACGGTAGAGCCTAAAAAGAAGTACTGTCCAAACAAATGAGCAAATGAATGAATACAGTGAAAGTCATGGTTTACAAAAGGAAATCAAAGGGGTTCAGTTCCATAAATCACGATAAGTGCTGATTTCACAATGTTTGACAACTCTTGGCTTTGAAGAAAAATTTCACATTAGGGTTTGCTAATCCCAACTGTCACACGATGGGTGGCAACTGACTTCATTCGGAATGAACTTTTGACTCTGGTCTCATTTCTTCCATGGCCTTATGAAGGACAGGAGTGTTTTTTGGAACAGGGGCTTGGGTTTGTAATTATTTCAAAGGCACTGTCATGATCCTTTGGAATGTCACAAAGTTCCACACATCTGTCAGCACAGAGCTTTTCACAGACACCTGTTAGAAAACCCCAGTGCTCACTGATGTCAAGCCAGCAGGGCTGGGTGGGGATGAGTGCTCCCTGGGAACATTCGGGCAACAAATGTTTATTGAGCTCCTACTTTGTGCCAGGTACAGGCTAAAACACCTGAGTACAGTGGCAAACAGCAGAGTCTCTGCTCTCCCGAAGGTCAAGTCTTTGGGGAGAGGGCAAACACTGATAGAGATAGATAAATAGATTTTTTTTTTAAAGAGAAAAAGTAAAAACAAGGATAAGTGCTAACAAGGAATTACAACACAGGGACCCACATTAGCCTGGGGAGATTAAGAGTCCTTTTCATAAATTCATAAAACTAGGTCAAAAGGACTTTCTCAACTTCCTCTGTTTATAGATGGGGAAACTGAGGCTTGGGGAGGGAAATGACTTCTCCAGGACCATCCTACAAGTTAATAGAGAAGATAAGATTAAGGCAACTCTTCTGGCCCTACTCCAAGGCTATCTCACCAATCCTCAAAGTGCCTCACTTTCTAACTATAACCAGCCTCACAGATTCTCAGGGCTGGAAGTTGCAGGATGGGGCAGGGATTTCTTAGAAGTCTTGCATGGTCTCTTGTCTTCAATGCATGAAGAGCTTCACAGTGAAAAAGTGAAAGTGACTTTTTCCCTTTATTTTATATATAAATCTATATAAATTGTCAAGATCTGGTAATGAGATACTCTAAGTCAATATGGTCTGGGTTAGGAGACCATGGTGTACACCTTACATTTTACTTGCCAGATCAACCAGATGTGCGTATGTGTGTGTGTATGAGAGAGAGAGAGAGAGAAGGTAAAGCAGGAAGTATTCCTACAATTTTTTTGTTGGTTGCTATTTTGAGTCTTAGTCACCTACTTACAGTCACATATTTAAATATATATTCCTATGGAAATTTTTCTGGATGTTTCCAAACTGTGACAGCAACACTCAGGATTGGGTAATAAATCCACCTTGACTTTAATACAGGTGTGGCAAGACTCGCCTCTCTACCTTCTCTATCCATCTATCATAGCTCCGTATTTATTGCTTTATATACCCACTCCCCCCTTAGTCTCTGTGCTCCTAGATGACACTTAAACATCACTTCCTCAGGGAGGCTGGACTCCTACATCAGGTTAGGACTCCCTGTTAAATGCTCCCATAGCACCTATAGTTCTCCTAACAGCACCCATGGAACATTATTGAATTCATGTTTTGAACATCTATCTTCTCTGCACACCATGAGCAGTTCTGTGAGCAGAGAACCTGGCCCTGATTCAGACATAGCCGCGTTCCCAATGCATAGCACGGTACCTGGCCCGTGGGAACTCGGCTCAATACTGTGGTATTTTACATTATCATTTGTATTTACATCCCCCGCACCTAGCACATGTCCCAACCCAAGCTAAGTGTTCAGAAAATGTTGACTTGAGTCGAAGAATCCCATCTATGGCTTTATACAGTTTGCAAAACACTTCTGCTTTTACATAGATTGAGCCTCATAACACCCCTGTGAAGTGAGCAGAGTGGGGATTAACACTCCACTTTACAGACTGTGATTCGGGAAGCTTTGGCAATTGCCCCAGGGTGTCAGGCTAGAGACTGTGGAAGAGCCCAGGCCCAGAGCTTTGGGTGACAGGCGCAGGGCTATCTCCCGTGTGACAAGGCTGTGACCTTGGCAGTACGGTCACTGAGGAGAAATAAGTTCGGGGCCTAGGAACTATCTACAGGTTCAGGAACTTTCAAAACTTCATACGGGTATTTTTTCAAAAGTAGTTTCAAACTTCCCACCTACCTGGAGGAATCAAGGTGGGACATGAGTTTTGGAGGCTCATTTTTTGTGTGCTCTTAGCAAGAGACCTTACCACTTTGAGCCTACATGCTCTCATCTATAAAATGGGAATAGTAAGAGAACCTACTTCATAGAGTAGTTGTCTGAATTAAATGAAAGAATGTGTGTAACGTACATACAATAAGTGCTCTGTAAATGTTGATCATTACTAGATACTCAGACACCTGAGAAAAGCTGAGATCTTAGGGTAAACTCAGCCTTAACACTGATTATGATCCAACTCTGAAATATTCGTGACTTCATAGCAAATATAATGACCACAGTTCCACTGGTCAGAATTTATTCCTTGTTTCAACAAGAACATTAGTTTGTGACATTTTGAAGGAGTAATTATTCTTCTCTTTCCATCACCACCCTGCCCTACACACTAAACTATTTACGGTGATGAGAAGAGCTGCATTCCCACCAGCTCTGCCTTCCCTAGAAGACAAGAAACTGGTTAAATTTGCTATTAGCTGCTGCCCCGCGGGCGCAATTCTAGCGACAGTGGTGTCCATGGTAACCGGCCAAGCTGGCTTGTGGTGCAAGTTGTTCAAGAATATAGAAGGGACGAGGGAAGGCCTAATTGGTTAACTGTCATCTCAGTTTCTAAATGAAAGAATTCCACCCTGTGCTTTGGAGAGATGGTGAATCCAGGCAAAATCTGAATTTCCCAAGCTGAAGGCACTGAAGTCATTCCCAAAGCCACGGAGTTCCCGATGAATCTGACCTCTGGAGTATGGTTTATCAGCAAGCGCAGTAGGTGAGATGGCAGGAGAGGCAGAACATGGTATAAAATGATTACATGAAATTCTGCCATCCCCTTGAACCCTCTTTGGCTCCCTATTGCCTGTGGTAAAGTCCCTTGTGGAACTGGAGTGGAACAATGAGGCGCCCTCAAGAACCAAGGTCGCCATGGTCACTAGTTTCTCTCTCTTGTCTCTGTGCCTCTGGACATCTGTCCTGCTCTCACCATAGAGTGGGGCCCTCTGCGTACTCTGTACTCACAAGCTGCTTTCCCACAACCTCTGCTTATACGTGACATTGACTCCAGCCCTGACTCTACAAGATCGTACAGGCCCGGCACCTGCTACCTGCTCGTCACTGACCAGGAAGAGCTCTCAAGGCTGGAATATACCCAAGGTGGGGAGAGGGGACGGATCAGAAAGGAGAATCAAGACAGGTCACTTGAATAAAGGACACCAGAGGCCAGGCCTCCAGCTGTGATTAGAGCTGGGTCACAGACCCACAGCAATCCTGAAGCAAGAGCCCAGCCTTTGCCTAGCCCAGGTTCCTCCTCCATCACCCATGCCCCAGAGCAGCCTGTGAAGAAGCTGTGTGGCGCAGGGCAAGGAACCAGGCCAGCAGTCAGGAGGGCCAGCTTTCAAGTGACCGGTTATTGGTTGCGTAGCCTCTGGTGAGACATGGAACGTCTATAGCTTTCCTCACCTGCAAATGGAACTTGGCCACAGCACACCTGAGCAGCACTTAGAAGTATGTTCTGTGGAAATATCTGCAGAGCTTGTCATATGCCACAGACAAGAAAGAAGGGAGTCCTGAGCTCCAAGACCAAGTTAGTTTGATTCCAGTCTCAAACATGGGAGTGTGGACACTTACAGGTGATTCTCCTTGTGGTGAAGGACAAGCCGAACTCCTGCCTCAGGAAGGGAGAAACAGTACCACATCATTACTTTGGTGCAGAGCCGGGGTAATGGACCCAGGGGCAGAGGGACACAGAAGGAAGCATGCTGTGATGCCTCCCAGACGAGGCACAGACTAGAGACCTCCCACTCTCGTCAGTCCCCTCCCCACCGTCTTCAGCCCCATTGGGTCCTTTTCTCAGGCAATTCATGTAGAGTCTGAGGCAGAGTATTAAAATCAGTAAAGTTTTTGCAAACAAGCAGTCTAGTCTTAACTGGATAAGCATGGAGTAAGTTTTAAATGATAAAATGAAACTAAAAAGTCTGGAGAAGTCTCAGGCAGACTAAAATGCTTAAAGTTGCATGAAAATTTGCAAAACATCCCGATGGTGTGTCTATATTATCAATACGTGGTTTTGTGGTTTGTTTGTTTTTTAAACAACCAGTGTGTCATTTTGAGTTACTTGGTTTTTTTTTCATCAATTTACCATCTGGAGCTAACCCAGATTCTTGGGGGAGCCTTGTGAGAATTGTAACTTCAGGAAATGGGTTGAGCAGAAAGCAAGGAGTGGTTTCATGGTCGTAGGACTTTTAAAAACCCTCCACCCAATCTGCTCCCTGAGTCAGGATTTTCTCACTCTTCCACATCTCTCAAAACCTGCCCCATCACTATCTCCTTGAATACCCATGTTACCTTCTACCATTTAGGTTATATTGAGCAGACCTTTATCTCACTCTAACTTACATAGTTGGCACCGTTTCTGGCTCTTGGGGGCCACAAAAATTCCAATGAATTCTCTCTTCTACTTCATAGCCCATTAGATATTTGGATGATTAATGACACCCCTGTGTGTGCTGTCCTGCTGGTTACACATCCCCAGTTCTTCCAACCATTCCTCCATTGGTGTAAAGACAGCGTAGGGGAAATGCTGCTGTTGCGGGAGCCAGACTGAGGTAGCTTTATATCTTATTACAAGGTAGCTACATACCTGGGCCAAGTCACACAATCTTTCTGGGACACTAGTGCTATTTTGTAAGGTTGTAAAGAAGAATAAAGGAGAGAATGTGGGCAAAACATCTAGTATGGCCTCTGCCTCATGGTGGGTGCTTTGTACGTGCCATGGGTGTGATGGGACCAGGGAAAACTTGCTTGTAATCACTCCTCCTTTAGGAGGATTTTACAACAAAAAGGAATGGAGCTGAGATATTCAGAAGTAGAAAGAAAACAAAGGCTGATGTGACCTGGGCCAAAGGAGCTGAGCAGATGAGGCTTTGAGTCAAAAAGGAAAGAACAGACCAGTCACGAGAGGCCAAAGAAGATTCCGAAGATTCGTTCATTCATGAAGATGAAAATGCTTACTTCGTAGTGGCTGGCATCATCAGAAACAGATTATATCGCATATGTGAATGTGTTTTGTAGAGTAAATACTCCCTTGTACTCCTAGAACACTGGTGCTTCACCTCATCGTATGATAATCATTTGTCAATTTGTCTATTTCCCCCTGAAGATTGTAAAGTTATCATGGCGGGGAAATGTTGGAGTTCTTTTCTGCCCAGCTCCCTCTTTCATTGGGGAAGCCCTTCTCCCTCAGTCCAAGTGGTTCAGATGGGACAGTCCATGTCAGTGCCCTACCTGCTGTGAGCTATGGGGCTGAGTCTGTGAGCCAGGCCTGACCAATCAGGGTGCTCCAGTCCTTTGTCCAGAGAGATTGGTCCAAGGCACGGAGGCCCCAACCAGGGCCAACCAGGGTCCTTCCATGTAATTTGATCTTTGGATGCTGGAAAAGATGGTTCTTTCTTTAGAATTATGAACTCTAAGAGCATTAGCATGGCAATACAATTTATTCATCCAAATTGTATTGAGGACCAAATTATCAGAGTTGAGAGGATCCAGTCATGAGACATATACCTCTCTGGATATTTTAAACAGAGGGAATTTAATATAGGAAAGTGGCTATATAGTGTTGGAAGGGCTGAGGAAGCATAAAAAAAAAAAAAAAAAGGTGGGGGGGGACTTTGAGTTAACCCAGATCTTAGTGCCGCAGGAAGAAGCTGCTGTCCCTAAGAATGGGAGGACAGCAGGGTAGAGGTGGTGTTATCAGAGTCCAGAACCTGGGAGGAGGGGGGGCTGACCTGGTGCTCTGAGCCATAGAGGTTTCCCAAAGGGGGCCAGAACTGAGACCATGATGGGGCTACACTGCTGGCTGGTGCGAGGACCATGTTGGAGAGCTACTTGGGCTCTGAGGAAGAAGCTTCACAGGCAGGAGCTTGAAGTGCCAAGAACACCCTGTTGCCCTCTGTGCCTGCTGGGGAGACGCTAACCCAAGTCCAAAGCTGGAAAAGAGCCTCCCTGGTCTCCTCCTTTCTGCTAATCTCCCACCATTGCCTGATTGATGGAGTCTATCTGAAAGCCTCTTGGCGAGAAAGTCCAGAAAATGCAGTTATAGGGTCCAAGCCTCCCTGGAATACACAGCAGAACAAAGCAGAGTAGAAATGGAGGCTGAGAGCAACCAGGCAAAACACCTGCCAAGGTGCTCTGTGCTAGGTCTTGTTCTAGGGACTGGGGTTATAGCAGTAAGCAAGACAGAAAACACCCCACTCTCCAGGAACTTACTTCTGGTGGGGGGAGGGTAGACAATACAAAAGCAAGCCGAAGACAAACAAGGGAGTGCAGCAGGACACAAAGCATCAGTGGGTCTTAGTGCAGGTTCCTTAGAAGCTGAGTTTGAGATGAAGATTAATATAAAAGTGATGTATTAAGGGTGTGCTCTCAGGAATACCTTTTAAGGTGAGGGGATGTGATGCTTAATTTTATGTGTCCCCTTGGCTAGACTATGGTGACCAGTTGTTTGGTCCAACACTAGTCTAGATGTTTCTATAAAGGTATATGTTTAGATGTGATTAACACTTATGACAGTTGACTTTAGGTAAAGCAGATGATCCTGTATAGTGTGTGGGTGGGCCTCATCCAATCAGTGGAAGGCCTCAAGAGCAAAGACTGAGTTTTCCTGAAGAAGAAGGAATTCTGCCTCCAGACTGAAACATAGAAATTCTGATCCTTAGACACAAGACTGCAACCTCAACTCTTACCTGAATCTCCATCCTGCTGACTTGCACTATGGATTTCAGAGTACCAGCCCAAACAATCACAAGCTAATTCCTTAAAATCTCTCTTTCTCTCTCTCTCTCTCGGTTTTGTTTCTCTGAAGAACTCTGATTATTATGGCAAAGGAGAGGAGGAGAAGCAGAGCAAGGATGTGGTCTCAGCCCAATGCCATGGGGAGCTCTGGAGTGTTAATTGCACCACAGAATTTGCCCTGCCTCGAGGCAAAGGAGTTGGGCTTTGTACACCTGCAGCAGTCAGTTCCCAGGTAACCCTTCAGAGAAGGTTGTGTGTGCAAGTTATACACATACTTCAACTCTTGGGAATTTCTTTTCTCTATTTGTTAAGGTCATGGTATTTTAATTCCAGAGGGTAACAGGGACTCCTGGGAAGAATAGTATACTATTCCTCCATTGTCCATTGACAAACTAAAAGGGATTTCTCTAATTAGAAAACTACCTTTGAGTTTTGTGGGACATAGGGCTTGGCTTAAGGACTTAGAAGGTCTGGTTTCATGTTCCAGCTTGGCTAACTCACTGTGTGATCTTAAAAAGAAAAAAAAAAAAAGGTGGGGCACTTGGGTGGCTCAGTTGGTTGTCTGCCTTCTGCTCAGGCTGTGATCTCAGGGTCCTGGGAAGGGTCCTGGGATTGAGCCCTGCATTGGGCTCCCTGCTCAGCAGGGAGTCTGCTTCTCCCTCTCCCTCTGCCCCTTCCCCCCTTGTGTTCTCTCTCTCTCTCTCTCAAATAAATAAATAAAATCTTAAAAAAAAAAAAAAGGTGCTTGCCTTCTTTGAACTTTACCTCCTATATATACCAGAGAGCTAGCCAAGACAATAAAAATCTCTACTCAACCTTGTTTCCCTACTCACACCCTCCATTTCTCTACCCTTTGCCACTACCAGGTAAATAACACTTCTAGAAGCTTCCCTGATCTCTCCAGGAGGGCAGCTCAAGTGGGGTTCCTTTAGGGTTTCTGTATATAAAGACAGCACTGACTTGAGGTTACGTTAGGCAGGAGAAGATTTGGTTCCACTAAAGGGCTACTGAAGTCCTGTTCATTCCCAGCTGTTCTGGTATCCCCACACTATTTGAACCTTGTTTCCCAAGGGTAACTGGGGCAGGTCCTTAATGAACCAGATCAGCGCACTCGAAACAGTATTTTTTCTTACTCAATCACATATAAAGTGGCCAGTTTCTTCATCGTACCCAATAAATGCTTGTTCTAGATTCACCCAATTCCATAGGTGTATGAGGAAGGCTGGAGCTGAGGTCCACCTTGGCTTTCACAAGGCAAGCAGAGTGTGTGCCCTGGGAGACAGTATGGTCACTAGGGAGGGGCTTAAGCCTAGGAGGATGGTTTCTACCACACATTAACTCACTGCAGACCACTGAACCTGGGTTCTCTAAGCCTCAGGCTCCTCATCTGTGAAATGGGGTGGTGGGGGGCTCGATTAAATACGTTCAGCCCAGGAGAGCACCCAGAACTCCTGCCCAGCCCCCAGGATGTCCAGCCTGGTGAAAATCTTCCCTGAAGCTCTTTTGAAAATGATTTTCCTGATGGCTCTTCCGTGTCTTCTGGTGGCAGGTGTTTTCTCCTGAGTGCAGTGTGTGTAGAATATTAAAAAAAAAAAAAAAGGTGGCACGGTGGGTGACTCACATTTTAATATTTGCATCACGATAATCTATGACAGCCATCTTCTGAATCTTCAGATATTAACATTCCAAACCTCTCCCAAGTCATATTTTATAACCTCCCCAACTCACATCCATCCATGAATGAGATTTCATTATTAAGAATTTCATTTCTCACAGTGGATTTTTTTTTTTTTAATTTAGGCTCCATGGGCAAGGCGCCAAGATGACATGATTTATCGCTTCCAGTTTGCTGGCCTTGGATACTGAGTCTGCCTGTGTACTAATTTTATGGCAGGCTGAACTTCGGCTTCTTTACCAGCTTCTTCACAAAGGAGGAAAAACTGCAGCCCCTAATACCTTCCAAACAAACAAACCAAAAACACCCCCAGAAGATAGATGCATACCTTTCCCTTGGAACAAAGGCTCACATTTGTTCAGGATGCTATTCTCCCCTCCATGGGCTCTCTCAGATGGATTGAAAAAACATCAGACAAATAACTGTTCTGGTAGGAAATGGAGCAGACTGATTACTTCTTAATTAGTATACATGTAGAGTAAACATCCTTGTGCAAGAAACATCTAAGCATGGTCCTAATGGGCATTAGATTCTGCCTTGAACATATTTACTCATAATGGAGGTCTTTTTTCCCGGCAATGAAATATATATGGAAATACATGTTATTTATTAGATAATACATGTGCACGTGTGTTTTCCAGAGCTCAGAAAGACTTCGAAGAGAGGGAAAATTCATACTCACTGAGTATATTAGTCTCCTGGTGCTGCTATAACAAATCAACACAAACTTGGTGGCTTAAAACAACAGAAATGTATTCTCCCAACAGTTCTAGAGGCCAGAGATTTGAAATCAATGTCACTGGGCCCAAATCAAGTTTTGTCAGGGTTGCATGCCCTCCAGAGCCTCTAGGGAAAAGTCCATTCCTTGTTGCCTCCAACTGCTGGTGGCTGTCAGTGTTCCTTGGCTTGCGGACACATCTCTAAATCTCTCTAAGCTCTATCTTCACATCACCCTCTCCTTGGTGTGTGAAATCTGTCTCTGCCTCCCTCTTATAAGTACACACATGATTGCATTTAGGACCCACTTGGATAATGCAGAATAATCCCCCCACCTCAAAATCCTTAACTTAATCACATCTAAAAAAGACCACTCCCCCATTTCTGTTTTGCCATATAAGGTAACATTCACAGGTTCTAGGGATTAGGACATGGATACCTTTTGGAGGGCCATTTCAGCCTACCAACTGAGCATTTACTCTGTACCATTTCCTACCTGTGTCTGGATACCTGCATCTCCTTCCACAAGCCCTCTCTGAGGAACATACAACAGGGAAAGAACTTGGGGCTGGGAATCAGGAAACCTGAGTTTGTTTCTTTGGTTTGTTTTGGGGGTTGTTTTTTTGTTTTGTTTTTGTTTTTTAGAGAGGGAGAGAGAGAGGGCGCAAGGGCATGCTCGCACACACCGGGGTTAGAAAAGGGGCAGAGGGAGAGGGAGAGAGAGAATCTTAAGCAGGCTCCATGCCCAATCAATCTCACAGCCTTGAGATCATGACCTGAGCTGAAATCAAGATTCGGACACTTAACCAACTGAACCACCCAGGTACCCCAGGAAATCTGAGTCCTTTAACTCACCAGCACAGGTGCCATCACCTTCCTTTTCGGGGCCCAGGACAGACATTGCTAATTGATCACAGCACTAGTTTTTGCCAAACTCCTGGACTTGACCTCATAACCCTCAATATAATGTTGCAGAAAGTCAAAGTGAATTGAAACCTATTTGCCACTCCTATCTTAAACCCTCGGTTTCCTCATGAGTAAAACGGGAATACTCTCTACACATCTACTTTCTAAGGACAGTGTAAGGATCAAATGACATAATGAATGGAAAAGCACTTATAAATGCTTAAAATAGGTGACCAAAGAAGATATGTCCCCAACAGGAACTCATGGGGAGACTGTCAAGGACAGCCTTGCCTAGAAAAGTAGAGGGCTTTCAGTGCAAGGAGATTATGAAGGTCAGGTTCAGGGGTAGTGAGGATAGATGATCATTCTTTTTCATCCAATAAAACAACATAAGCAAACACAGCCTATGCATTCAGTAAGGATAGCTTTAAAATAACATCACCAAGCACATAAATCTTACAGTAGTGTTTGCTTGGCTCAAAATAGCCGTCTGGTATGTGTCAGCCTGCAATCAGGACTATACACTTGCTAGGCATCCAGCACCACCAACTCTGTTCAAATTATATCAACACTTCAGGGACTATTAAAAATGCACCCCTCCAGGGAGTCTTCCCTGATATGGCAGAAGGGGCCCTCTCCCAACTCTATATGGATTTTTGTCACTTTGCGTATGCATTTCAAGGTTCCCTTAGATGGAGAAAGAGACAACTCATTCTTGTCTGCATAGATGTTTCATAGGCTCTTGCCAAAAAGCTTTTAAGTGAAGACCCTAAATCCCCAACCAAGATGTCAAAGTGTCTCTTCTTCTTTTCCACTTTTGGAGTCAGAAAACTACCTCTAAGCATTTTGGTGACCGCTTTGGGTCAGCCAGGTCCAGCTGGCCTGTTTTCCCTGGGATCTGGTTCTAGGCTTCATTCTGCTACAGACCAGCTGTGTGATCTTGACAAGCTCTGAGCCTCAGCTTGCTCTTCTATAAAATGAGAAGGGTGTTGAACCCCTGCCTCTCAGGCTTGTTCGCCATGTCTAAGAACCCAGGCTTTGTTGCAGACAGACTAGTTCAAATCCCAGCTCATTTTCATTCTAGCCGTGTGACCTTGGGAAAGTTGCTAAACCTCAATGAGCCAGTTTTTTAAAATATAAAATGGGAATGCCTACTTTCTAGGACCATCAGTGAGGATATTTCTGTGTATTGCTTAGTACAGTACTTGACATCTAATAAGTGCTCAATGCATGTTAGCAAGACTAGTTATCTTAACAAAACTGCTTTAGTTGGAAGAAATGGTGTTGTCAAACTAGAGGTACAGTTAGGCAGAACAGAAGCATCTGGGCCTAGACAGGGAGCTCAGGAGCAGGCAGGTCTAGGAAGGGGGATCTTCAGTCTGAAGTTCAAGATCAGTCATCATAATGGTAACAATCAACACACATGATGGAATTGTCCTAGGCATTGGCAACTCTCTTCCCATTCTCCTTACCCTCCACTCAAGACTCCAGGTGTTTCTGGACCCAGCCTGATAGGAATTGAGAATATGGGCAGCATGGTTATCAAATACAAGATGAAGACCCTAACTGTGAGAGTAAGCAAGGACTTGTTCTTAGGAGCTAAACAGGACCCCGGTTATACTCATGAAAGTCCAAGGTCAGCTGCTTCCCAGCACTGAGGCAGCAATCCCCTGGTGAAAGTCAGGCCACAACATGTCAACCTGGATGTTTCCCAGAGAGAACTATTCTAACAGAAGGTGATGCCATTTTACAGATGAAGAAACTGAGACTCAGAGAGGTTAAATGATTTGCTTAAAGGTCACACAACCTTTAAGTGGCAGAGCCATCTATCATCTCCAGGTCTTTTGGGGTCTCATCCTTGGCTCTCTCTGCTATGTGATGCTATCCTGAGATTCCAGGAAAAGAAAGGGGTAGACCCACTCCAATTTCTCCCCTCCCCAAGCATTTCCTGTCTCTACTGGATTGACTGCGTTGGTATCACTGGTCAGTAGTATCTCTGTGGGGGAGCCTCACCTCACCCTGCACCCCTTTTTCTCCTGAGAGTCCTTACTGCTCACCTGGAAGCCAAGTGAGGAAGGGAGCAGTCTGGGGGCCAATAGGAAAATTGGGGGTAACATTGCTGGAGGTGTATAAATTGGTACATGTTTTCTGGAGAGTTGGTAGCAAAATGTACCAAAAACCTTAATAATCTGGATATGATTTGATGCAGCAATTCCACTATTAGAAATTTATCCTGAGGAAATAATACAACAAATATATAAAAATACAAACAAGTGCAAAAAAAAGAAAAACAAAACAAAGTCTAAAAAGTCTTAGGGATAATGCGAGGTAGTATATCCATACAGTGAAATACCATGCAATCATTCAAAGGGATGATGTTGGACTATATTCATTGTTATGTAAGTAAACAACAGG
This sequence comes from Phoca vitulina, assembly GCF_004348235.1. NCBI lineage: Eukaryota > Metazoa > Chordata > Mammalia > Carnivora > Phocidae > Phoca > Phoca vitulina. The sequence goes on along the minus strand of NW_022589719.1, from coordinate 498,510 downwards.
ATAAACCAAAAACAGGCCATATGTGTAGTATGATCTCATCTTTTGTAAATAAATTATATTCATTTGTGTATACACTGTGATCTCTCCCGATTGGTATCCAACCACTTAGCTGACTCCCCAGTTGAGTTAACCCTCCCCTTCCACCTGAAAACCCCCAGGAATGATGCTCAGATTCATGGAAGGTTCTGGATGGAAGGCTGTGCCTTTTTATCCCCCACTTCTGCTCCCACCAGACAGCTCACATGGTCAGCAGGTATCAGTTTAAAGGTTCTCTAGCCTCTTTATTCCAATGTCCTTGTTAGTATAATTTCATAGTTAAATATTATATAAATTGAAAAAAATGAGTGAAAACAGAAAAAAAACTCCTTTAAAAAAACTAAATTGCTTTGAAGAATTCAACAGCTATCATAATGATGTAGTTACAATGGATTGGCGAGGGGGAGTGTGTTGGAAAAATTCAAGATTCTGCTCTCAGAATGCTTCCTTCTTTTTCTTCTTTTTCTCAGAATGCTTCTTCAAAGAAGCCAAACAGGAATTTGGAGACAAACTATTATGGTGTCTATAAAAAAAAAAAAAAAAAAAGACAAAGATGAACTCCTTTCAGCAGAGTGATAGCAACATAAAAAGCTATATTAAAACATTGATACATTTTAAGTTAAAAATAAAAGCTTTAAAGTATGTATAGATTTTATGGTTATTATCATTCATTATTTCAATTAACTTTTTTGTTTAACCCACTAAGGACTGTCCCAATAATATCCTATAAAAAGGCTTCTGCTACATAGGTCTAGAAAAAGGAAGGATATGCTGTATCTGGAAGATTATAGTGAGATTATGGTTATTTTTACTCTCTGTGCCTTTCTACGCTTTAAAAAAATAAAAGTGTCTCTTGTTTTAAAATCAGAAAATACCATAAAGCCATCACTATTTGGAGAAAGGAAAACAGAAAAAGAAACTTCAGGATGAGGGAACAATGTGCTGATGCTTGCAGCGTGCCCTGGGGAGACCCCGTCTGTTTTCTGATGACTGGAGCTGGTAGGATTATTTTCTTATAAATCATAATAGTGATCATGAGTTTAACTCCTTGGTTTCACCCTATCCTGAGGTCAGGTTGACATCAGCACTCAGACATCTCAAAACACTTAATTGCCATGAGAAGGGGGCATAGGGACTCAGGCAAAACAGGTCTGGGGAGGAGAGATGGACATCCTCAGATGACACAAGCCGGGCGCGGGGGCGGGGGGGACATGAATAAGCCAGATCAGAATCAGGATGCAAAACGGAGGGCAACAGTTCTGAGCACCTTGGGGTTACTGTCATTCACAGAGGTTACACCAAGTTGCTTAAGGTCACCAGCCAGCAGATGCAGCCTTGCACAAAGATGGGCGCAATTTCCTTTCATATAAAAAAACCCAACAGCACAATCTTTATTTTTTTATAAATATAATATTTTTTCCATAGAATCTTTTAAATAATTCTTCATTCTTTTTTTTTTTTTAAAGATTTTATTTATTTATTTGACAGAGACAGACACAGTGAGAGAGGGAACACAAGCAATGGGAGTGAGAGAGGGAGAAGCAGGCTTCCTGCGGAGCATGGAGCCCGATGTGGGGCTCGATCCCAGGACCCTGGGATCATGACCTGAGCTGAAGGCAGACGCTTAACGACTGAGCCACCCAGGCGCCCCAATAATTCTTCATTCTTGACTTACAGAAATATTTGTTGGAAATAAACTTTTTCTTTAAGATTTTATTTATTTATTTGAGAGAGAGAGCACAAGAGGGAGAGGGAGAAAAACTTCTGGCTATCATAATATTAAAAAGGAAACCACAGGCCCCAAAATGCCATTATTTAGGCCAAGTCACCAAACCGGGGCTTAAGACCTAAACTAATCGCACTTTTAAGCTTCCCCAGAAATGTATTCTTAACCGGTCAGTCAGGAATTTTCTGGCCAGCACCAACACGGTAATCTGTCATGTGTGCCCTCTCTATCCCCAAAAGGAAGATGAGATAATCCCACCTATGAAGACCCTTTGGTCCCCAGATGAAGGTGACCTCACCTGAAATACTCTTTTTCTGTTTATGACGTCCTTGTCCTGCTTTAGAAAACCTTTTCCTTTTTGTAGCCCTTTGGAGCTCCCCTCTACTCGCTGGATGGGGTGCCTCCCAGTTCCTTGGCAATCGCCCTTGGCAATAGGATTCTTATCTGTGCAAGGACATTCTGGGGGGATGGAATTTAGCAGCAGCACAAAGAGAAAAGATTCAGGGCTCTTCTTGGAATGGATGATCAAGGCAGGGGTCACATCCAAAAGCACATAGAAGTCATCACTGCATGAAGTCTAGCTGTGCCTGGCACAGGGACATGCAGAGTAGAGGTGAGGCTGGATTTCACCCGCCCTTCCAGTCCGCTGTTAGGAGTAGGGGCAGCATCTCTCAGTTTGGGATTCGAGCCCCAATTGCAATCCCATTCCAGGCACTATTTGGTAAGTTAACTTCACTCTAATGCTGAGCAATGGGCTTTGGGGTCAGCCAGACCTGGATTCATATCCTGGCTCTACCTCATATGAGTTCTTTAACACAGAGTTTCTAAACCAATTCAAAATAGAGGACGTGTTGGAGGGCACTATTGTGCTAAAATTCAGTCAATATGTCTGTCGTTTTATGTAATTGACCCGTGCCTGCCAAGTGACACACAGAGCAAGGGCTGAGTTAAATGCATGATGGGCACCCCCCTTCTCTCATATTCACACACACACAATCAGTGTAACCTATAAGACTCAGAGAGAAGCATCACTTTTTAAATCTTTCTCAATCAACTCAACTCTTGCTCAGCTCCCACCTGCCTGGTTGGCAGAGCCAGGAGATATAATCTTGGTCATTTGTGCTTGGGCATGCATTTTGACCTGGCACAGTCCTGGAACTCTGAGGAGGCACCTAGATTCTCACATGGCCACGCGGACGCTGATGACCAACCCAGTGTGTGTGTGGTCCGTTTCCGGGAGGCAGCTCCAGTGGTGGCGCCCATGCCGTCCCAGGCTCACTTGGCCACTGGGCCTTCATGGGGCTCCAAGAGCATAGTGCTTTATGATTAGTACTCAGGCAGCCCCGTAGCCCTCCTCCCCTGTCAGGATTCCTGCTACCTCCAGGGAGGTGGGAAGAGGGGGTGCAAGGGCTTCTCTCAGCCCTCTGTTATCCCAGTGCTGTCGTCCCAGCTCCCCCAGGCTGGGCCACACTCCTCTTTTGCTCCTTCAAAGCCTCTAGCCCCTCTCTTAGGAGCCCATCTACCTTCCCCTGACATCTCGGAGCTGAAAGAAAAAATGTCAGCTCCCCACAACCATCCAGGTCAGAGGAGCCCAGAACTGAGAACGAAATACCCGAAGCAACTTCCTGGGAGGAGAAAAGGAAATGTACTTTTCCTTTCTTTTTCAAACTTCCTTTCTTTCTTACTGTTGAGTTTAGAAAGATCTTTACTCTGAAAACGAATCTTTTGTCAGATAAGTAATTTGCAGATATTTTCTCCCAGTTGATACTTAGCATCTCATCTCTCAACTAAGTCTTTCACAGAGCAAAAGTTTTTCATTTTAATCAAGTCTAGTTAGTTTAGTCTTTTCTTTTATGGATTGTGCTTTGGTACCACATTTCAGAGCTCTTCTCCTATTAACTCATGAAGGTTTGGCTCCTACGTTCTCTTCTCAGAGTGTTATGTTGTTACATTTTACATTTAGATCTATGATCCATTCTGAGTTTATTTTGTATAAGGTGTGTGGTGTAGGCCAAGGTTCATGTTATTGGCTATTGATGTTCTATTTGTTTCTACCAAGTGAGATAACAGTGCCAGGTTCTACAGGAGTCACGAAAGTAAGCTGATACCCAGGGAGGTGGGATGTCTGAACACAATCCCTTGCAGGAAATTAATCATGCTCCCATGTGTGGCTAGAATGAGCCTGATGCTATGGAAGCCAAACACTTCACCAGTGAGTCCGGAAACTATGTTGTGCAACGAAATACCGTTCATACTAGATCCCTAAGGAGAGTCCTGCTGCCCCTTGCATCACAGCCTAGAGCATATTTCTGTTCGAAGCAGGAAGTAAACATTCCTGTTTGCAAACTCCTGTTGCACCTGATAGCATATTATGTGTAAAGACAGGAAAGGGAGTGTCTTATAGAAACATAGTCCCAGAAGTGGAAAGGGCCCAAAGTAGGAAATCCCTTCTATAGCCTCTTGGAAAGACAATCTTCCATTCAACAAATATACATGGAGCAGCTACAATGTGTGAGGAACTAGGCAATAAAGATGCTGAGTGAACAAAACGGATATGGTCCCTGCTCTCTGGTGGGGGCGGGGAGCGGTGGGGAGTGTAGGTAATTATATATACATACACAATACCTTATGCCAAAAGCTAGTGAAAGGATGCAGAAGTAATCTGTGGCAGGGACATCTAACCTAGACTTGGGGAGCCCTATGATGCTTCCTGGCAGAAGCGACAATGAACTTGCGACCTAATAAATGAATAAATAGCAGGTAGAATGGAATTGGCGTGTGGGGGGGTGGTCGTAAGAAAGAAGAGTCTTCCAGGTGAGGTGGAGAAGCACATGCAAAAGTGCAGAGGTGGGAGTGGGTGTGGTGGGGTGTGGATCCAAAGCATCCAGTATTGCTGGTGTGTAAGGTGCAAGGAGAAACCGAGAGGGATGAAGCTGCCCATGTCAGACCATGAAGGGCATTGAAAGTCACAGTAAGGGATCCAGCCATTTCGTGAGGATACCAGGAATCCACTGGAAGGAGTGTAACAGGCATGTAGCGGATGCACATCTATAATTCAGAAGTCTCACTCTGGCAACATGGAGGCAGGCGGCTGGCTGGGGCATTGGTTAGGAGACCGTTGCAGGAGACGATGAGACCAGAATGGGGGCAGTGAAGAATGTTCGATGCATTTACATCAGAGAAGGATCCGAGGCCTAAGGACCAAAGATGAAGTTTTAAAGATCGCTTTGAGAAACGAGGGGAAAGAGTTGTACGGAGAAATGGAAGTTAAGTGGCCAAGTTGAGGACCAGTTAAGGAGGAACCTTTGTGTGGACACTCCTAGCCAGGAAGGCCAACTTATTATCCCCTCCCCCCCTTGAGACCTTCCACGCTGAACAGTCCTGTTGGAACAGAACTCTGCTTCCCTGTCACTTCCCTGTCCTTGTGCAACTTCAGCCCTGAGGTGCCACACAGAATGAGTCCATCTCCGCTGGTCCATGTCAGCCCTTTGACCATTTTAAAGATGTGGGTCACATTCTCTCAAGCTTTCTTTTCTCCCACTCATGTCTAGTTCCTACAACTATTTCCCATTTGGCAAGGGTTCTCACCCCTCCTCTTCCTGGTAATCCTTCTACCTCCCACCTTTTATTTTCATGTGGTGGCCAAACTCTGGATAGAGTCTGGTCAGCCAGAGTAAGCATTGCCTTCTGGAGCCTGGACATTCTAGCCCTGGCATCCCCACACACTTCTGCCCTTGTTGGGAAAGTTGCCTCTCCCTTGGACATTTGAGCCAATAACCCCCAGTAGGATCTGTGGTCATCATGGGCACTGGGCTCAGGCCCAGGCCCAGAGCCTCAGCTGGGGAAGTTGGTTTAATGAGGCCCTCACTGTCTCACCTCCAAGAGCAGACAAACTGGGTCTGGGAGCACATGACCCAGCCTCAGCTGGTAATGGATTTCCTGCCTTTTCTCCTCTCTCGAGAATCAAGGCACCAGCAACAATTCACTGACTACTTTTGGGTGTGTGGTTTGGTGAGGAAGACAGACATGGGATAACAACTCTGACTTCAGGATCCACGTAGCTTTGTTGGGAGAGAGGATATAGAATGGGCAGTCAGAGAAGACCTTTTAGGGAGGAGATGGGGCCACAGGTAGGCCTTGGAAGACAGGAGAAAAATCAGCTGATGATAAAAATAAGGCAGTGTACTAGGATGGAAAGGAGAAATGCAGAGGTCAAAGTGTCTAAGGTGCAGAGGTCAAAGTGTCTAAGGTGGACCTGGGGAAAAAAAGATACTGTGGTCTGAGAAGAGACTCTATATATGTGAACATTGAGAGAAAATGCTGCAAAAGTAAGTTGGAACCATATTGGGCTGCCAGCTAGAGAGGTTGGGCTCTCCTCCAGGCAGGGAGTTGCCAAGGACTCTTGAACCAGAGAAGATGATTGAAATGGCTGGTGGTTTGGTTTCTGATCTGGCGAAGCTGGATAGATGAATCCACACTCTGCTGTGACCCAGGAGGACAGAGCTTCATGATGTCTAGGGAGGATAAAACCCTTCCAGGAAGTGGTCCAGGGAATGCAGAGAAGCACCTAGCTGACCTAGTTTTAGCTTGCCTTCAGGTAATCTTTTCAGTAGCCCTTCCTAGAGGGATAAGGACAGAGAGAACAGCTAAATATTCATATGAGTGAGACCCATATGTGGGACCCCTTTGCTCACAAATTATTAAGAATTTCAAGGTGGGGGCACCTAGGTGGCTCAGACGGTTAAGCGTCTGCCTTTGGCTCAGGTCATGATCCCAGGGTCCCGGGATCGAGCCCCATGTCAGGCTCCTGGCTCAGCGGGGAGCCTGCTTCTTCCTCTGCCTCTCTCCCTGCTCATGCTCTCTCTCTCTCTCTGTATCTCTGTGTCTCAAATGAATAAATAAAAATCTTTAAAAAAAAAAAAAAGTTCAAGGTGGTGGGGTGCCTGGGTGGCTCAGTCGTTAAGCGTCTGCCTTTGGCATAGGTCATGATCCCAGGGTCCTGGGATCGAGCCCCACATCGGGCTCCTTGCTCCGCAAGAAGCCTGCTTCTCCCTCTCCCACTCCCCCTGCTTGTGTTCCTTCTCTTGCTGTGTCTCTCTCTATCAAATAAATAAAATCTTTAAAAAAAAAATAATTTCAAGATGGCAACATTAAACCAAACATGAGGCCCTTCTAAGCATGGAGTCCTGTGCAACTTTACAGGCTGGATGCCCATGATGTCATTTCTATCTGAAGATAAAGATGAGGGCAGGTTCCTACCCAAATGCATGCAGTGGGTTTGCAAGGGGTTCCCATATTCAGAAGGCCCACAGCCAGTCATTTCCCTCTCTTTCCTGGTCAGGTGATAGTCCAGCATTCTAGCTCAGGCAGTCAACTTATAGCTGTTAGCTTCATAAAAAGAACAATAGACAGGGGACGGGAAATCTGAGTTCCAATCCTGGTTTTGCTTTAAAACTGATGTGAGTCACTTTTGGACCTTAGTTTTGTGACTTATATTAAGTGTTCAGTAAGTATTGTTTTTATTTCCATAAATAAATCCCAATTGTAGAATCTCTACCATAGAGCTTCTTGCTGGAGTATTTGAAGGAAGATGCAGGTTCCAATGATGGGTCTTGGGTTGCAGAAAAATCTCAGTGAAATGCATTTGTATCTCAGAGCAAACTCCAAATACCTTTCTGTATCTTAATACCTTCCTACCTCTCTAGAAAAGTCACCTTTGGCCATTCTCTGATAAGGATATAATTTAAAAGACTTCAGGTCTACTCTTAGCTATTCTGCCAACTCTCTGTAGAACCACAGACAACTGATTTCTTCTCCCTATGTCTCAGTTTCCCCTTCTCTAAAATGTGAGAATTGACAAGGTGATCTCCAAGATCCTTTTCTGCTCTCAGTGCTCCATTTCCTTGAATCTGTGAAGTAACTGGTCCAGCATTTGTCATCACCTGGTGTTGAGATGAATTTATCTGTCCCCATCAATAGAAAGTAGGCTCACGAGGTCAAGTATGATTGCAATCTATCTCTGAATCTCCATTTCCTGGCACAGCACCTTGCACTCAATATGTGTTGAATGGACAGAGCTATCAATGGATGGACAAGGTTGCCTGGAGAGAAACTTAAAACAAATGAGCCAAGCAAGTGAAAACAGAGATATAATCAGAAGAATCAGAAGAATGTGCAAAGGAAAGAAAGAAAATTAGAGCAATATTGTATCAAAGGAGACCGAATACTGGCTGACCAACATCTCAAATAATACAAAGGAAATTTTTAAATTTTAGGTTTTAAAAAAAAAGACACCGGGGCACCTGGGTGGCTCAGATGGTTAAGCGTCCGCCTTCGGCTCAGGTCATGATCCCAGGGTCCTGGGATCGAGTCCCCCATCAGGCTCCCTGCTCCTTGGGAGCCTGCTTCTCCCTCTGCCTCTCTGTCTCTCATGAATAAATAAATAAAATCTTTAAAAATAAATAAATAAATAATAAAATTAAATTAAATTAAAAATTTAAAAAAAGACACCAAGGACAACTGGGTGGCACAGTTGGTTAGGTATCTGACTCTTGGTTTTGTCTTAGGTCGTGATCTTAGGTAGTGAGATCAAGCCCCATGTCAAACACCATGCTCTGCATGGAGTCTGGTTGGGATTCTCTCTCCCTCTCCCTCTGCCCCTCCTGCGCATGCGCGCGCTCTCTCTCATATAAATAAATAAATCTTTTTTAAAAAAAGACACCAGATTTCATAATTAGGACGTCATTCGTGAGGCTGCTAAAAGTTAAGAAGTGGGTGGATCATGAAGTGTGGACAGCAATCATAAAGGAGTCAAGAAATTTGGTGGAAGAACAGAGAAAGATAAGAAGGTCTCTAGGCATGTGGCAACATCGAAAGAAGAATCATTGCTTGTTTATTGGTTTCTTTTTTTTTTTTAGATTTTATTTATTCATTTGAGACACAGAGATACAGAGAGAGAGAGAGAGCATGAGCAGGGGGAGAGGCAGAGGGAGAGGGAGAAGCAGACACCCCGCCGAGCCAGGAGCCTGATGTGGGGCTCGATCCCAGGACCCCAGGATCATGACCCAAGCTGAAGGCAGACACTTAACCATCAGAGCCACCCAGGCACCCCGGTTTCTTTGATTTAAGAGAAGGACACCCAAAATATTTGTTAACCAAGAGGAAGGAGTGAAGGAGAAAGAGACTAAAGATTTTAGAAAGGGGTAAAGGAGGCCATTGATGCATTGATGTCCTGGAGAGGTCAGAAGAGGGGACTGAGAGCACAACTTCCTCTCCAAATCTGCCACCTACAAAGGTGCATGACAGGTGGATCACTAGGGGCTATAGAGGGAGTCCAAACATCAGAAGGGGCTTGGGCAACTCAACTTTTAAGATCCCTTCCCACCAATTCTGTAATCATCATGTCCATCCATCCTTATTGTGCCATGTGGTCCACAGGTAGATGATAGGAGACAGTGTGAAAAAATCTTTGAAATGAAGTCCAGTGCCTGCAGTATTTCTTGACTTACCAATGCCAGTAACTGGTCGAAGAGCAACTTAGCCCTTTGAGACAAATTCTACCTGCTTTGGAATGTGCCCTAAGGAAGGGGAGTGGCATAGTAGAAAAAGAACCAGATTGGGAGTCAGGAGTTTGGATCTAGTCTCTCCTTGTAATTCTTTATGTGCCCTTGTCCTTTGGGCACATCCCTTCTTCTCTGAGTAGCAGTTTTTCTTGGAAAACAGGAGTTCAATATAGGAAATTGATGTATTTCTATGTGTTCTGACTCTTGAGTGTTACAGAGTCATCCTGAAAGAGTTGGCACTTGTCTCCATGGTTCTTGAGCAGCTCTGTGTTTAACGTGGACTCTGTGGCACAAGGAACAAAAATGAGGCTGGAGCAAGTAAGTCCTCTGGCAATTCACAATGACACCATGACAGAGCTCGAAGTATTGCCATCAGCTCCAACAGGAAAACCCACATGCTTGTCAATGACATTCTGGACTTTCTTGTTTGGGCTGTGGCACCAGCATGACTGAATCATGTTTAGAAGGGTCATGTCTGGCTGTGTGCTAATGACACTGATGAAACTCAGCATTGCCTAGGGGGACTGAGTTCTTGACTGAATTCAAGTTCTGAGTTCAAAACTTGGTTTGCACTTTGTTGACCAATCTCTACTAGGATTAAAGGGAAGTGGACGTATCTTTGTCATCAAATACATCATGATAATTAGCCATTTGTTAATTCATTTAAAAATGCATGTGCAGCCGCATTATTCATTAAATGTATGTGTATTGGATGGATGGATGGATGGATGAATGATAGATGGATGATAGATGAATGGATGGATGAGTAGATGAATGGATGAGTGGATGGATGGATGGATGGGTGGGTGGATGATGGATGATGGATGGGTGATAGGTTGATAGATGATGGATGAGAATACCCAGGATCTGGTTTACAATATCACTCACCAGATGGGCATATAAACCAGGATTTTTCAGTGACAAATGACAGAAACCTTAATCTAAATGGCTTAAGAGGAAATTTTAAAAAGAAAGAAATATGTTGACTTACATATCAGAGAAATTATCAAGAGTACCAAAGTCCCATTTATCTTGCAGCTCTGGTTTCTTCTGTTCTAGCTTCATCTTTAGATGGTCTTCTCCCACCTGGTAGCCAGTTTCACAATCAGCAGCTCCGTAACCCCAAAGGAAAGAGTGCCTTTCCCCCAGGAGTTCTATAAGAAGTCCTCAAGAGGGTCCTCACTGGCCCACATTGGGTCATGTGGTCATCCCTGAGCAAATTCTGTGGCCAGGGGGGTGCAGCACTCTGATTGGCTGGGTCTGGGTCTAGAGGTGATGGCAGCTCCAATGAAATACGTAGACTGAGAGTGAAACAAGGTGGCACTCCCAGAAGAGAAGGGAGTGGACACCAGGCAGGCAAAACCCAGCAAGATGTCCTCTCACTGGGTAACTATGCTCCCGATTGTCCTCACCACACAGACTTCATGTGATGGGAAAGCCCTTTGACAGAGGCGAGTGGCTATTCTTTTCACTCGCGTCATTTATTAGTGACCACTGTTGCTCCTCCTCCTTCTTGAAGCCTTCCCCCGCATCTTGGCCTCCAGGTTCCTCCCTTTTCTGATCTAGGCCATTTAACCTTTCATGCCATCCAATTTGACAACTCATCATCAAGTGTATCTGATACACTTTGTTCTTTGTAAAAAGCACCTACAACTTCATCAGGCCCAGCAAGAAATATGGCAATGAATAAGACTCCCTCTCTTCGTGGGAAACTCCCAATCTACTCAGTGATAAATCTCCCTGCATTGTTCTCTAATAGCTTTGTGTGCAAATCTCATCTCCAAAACAAAACTGCTGGCTCCTTATGGGCAAGGCTAGGCCTCCTCCTTCTCTCAGGTCACTCACATCCCTCCAGGCTGTATCATCCTGAGAGTACCTGTCATAGGCCCTTGGAACTCCCATCAGTGAATGATCTGAAGCTTTCCTGTAAGTCCCAACCTTCTTGCTAAAGGATCCCCATGCTCCCAGCAGCCAGTTCAGTCCTCCTCTTTGCTACCTCACACCACGTGCCTTGCTTCCCACACCATGTCACCCTGGGGTCTTTGGTCACCACATCACTGGCACCCTCACCCTCAGCTTAACAGTATCTTCCATCTTTGGCTTCTAAAGTAATTGGAGCAGCATGGCCCTGGCTGTCCTTTGGATCTAGCTATCTGCAAGCTGAGGAGGGAAAGGATCCTTCTCTAGCCTCTATCAGACTACCCTGGAAGGCTAGAAACAGGGTAGCAGCTTCATGATCAGCCCTATTAGTCAACAAATATGTACTAAGCATCCACTACTCTGTGCCCAGAACATGTGCAAAGGAAATTAGTGAATAGGCAGGCAGGGTTCTGTCCTCCAGGAGATCACAGACCTAACCCTAGGAGAGTGAAGCTTCTTATAATCCATAGTGATCTCTTCTATCTATTCATTGGAATGGGCATGAAAGGAACTTGGTACAAGTACCCCAGGTGGCTTGGTTATAGTGCAGGGGAGTGGGGAGGGAAGGAGAAGAGTGGCCTTCATGACAAGCTACTCAAAATGGTCCTTCTATGTCATTTGTCAATCAGGTCCCTGGACTTAACATATGGACCCAGACTCATTCTCCCCCCACCAACTGCCAGTGGGGGTGTGGGGACAGCAGCTGCCCACAGGCTGGGGCATCTTAGCTTTGGCTTCAGCCATTCGTTTAAGGCAACCAACCAGGGCTCTCCTGGGAGGTTCCTGTACCCTTTGCTTGTACCAGTGTGCCCAAACCTGCAATGGGTACACTCTGAAACCTTGCTTCACTTATATTTTTCCATCACTGAGCACAGGCCTGTGTGCTGGGGTCCAGCTCAAAGGATAGCTGATGAAAAAGTCTAAAGTGAAATGAAGCAAATCAAACTGAACCAAACTGAATGGCCCTCTCTAAGGCACTCACAAGACAGAAGTTGATCTTTTAAAAAGGAGGAACGTTTCCTGATCCATCTGCTCTTCACTGAATAGCCCTTGAATTCCTTCTTGAAGTTGAGGATTTCTCTGACACATGTCTCTTCTCTCCTTTGAACTCAGAGGTGAAATTGCTCCCGGGATCTCAGTCCCCTTCTCTCTGCCCCCACCTCTTCTTTCTGACATTAAAATCAGTCGCTGCCTTTCATATCCACATGGGAGGGGGTGGGGCTCCACTAATGAATGTTTGAGAAACCCTTTAAGATCTTGGATGAAAGGCACCTTATAAAATGCAATTAAAAATAATAGGGGTAATTACTAGCTGGGTTAGTCCCTGTAGGTTAATTAGAGAGTTTTCCTCTGGCAGATTCTGAATCTGTGCAGAAATACATGGGTTCAAAAGGCGAAACTGATTTGAGATTTCAGGGGCCACTGTTATGCTACCTCCATTCCAAGATGGCAACTTTGTTGAAATCCAAGGACCATTGCAGCAGGCCAGAGCTGGAAAAGATCTTTCAGATGATCTAACTCTCTTGGTTTGCTGATAAAGTCAGTGAGGCCCAGAGAGGTGATGTGACTGGCTCAAAATTGCACAGCAAGCGTAACAACCACAGCTCTGGAGGTCCAGTCCCTGGACACCCTCATTGGGGTGGGGGTGGGGACTCCTGTCACCACCCCTAATCAGTAATGTACTCTATCCAACCTATGCATACTGGTGACCTTCTATTGCAGAGTAGAACATTGGAATAAGAGTCAGACAGAGCGGAGTTCAAATCCTAGCTCTGACACATATGACAGACAGTGCCTAGCAAGTGCGCCTCAGTTTCCTCGTGTGTAAAATGGGAATAATAATACCTGCCTCAGAGGGTTGCCGTGAGGAAACAATGAGCAATGCACACCGAAGCCCCTGCTATGGAGCACGTGTTCACTCAATGCTGCTTAAATGAGCGCTGCAAGAATGAGTCTTGACCTACCGTTCTCGCTTTACATGCCTACGTTCAGTCTAAATTTAATGAGCCCCTATTACGTGCAGAACACTGTGCAAGGCTCTCCAGTACTTTATTTCACTGAATCATCACCACATCCCCACGAGGTTAGCTGTGTGAAATTGAGGTTCAGGGAGGTTAGCTAAGTCGTCCAAGGCCACACAACTGAAGAGGAGGCAGGACTTGAACCCATGCTCTCTGCCAGTATGAACACTGCCTTCCTTTGTGAAAAGCACGAACATTGTTATAACCACAACGGAGCCCCCAAAGGATTTTCTGCCGTGATACTGGAGAGAAATAATTGAGGACGTCCGGGAACAGGTAGAGCCAAAATGATCCATTGAAGCATTTTTGTTTTCAAGGTTATGAAAATTAAACTCTTCTCCTTATCTACTATTTATTTATTTTGAGCATCTGCATTGATGCAAGAAGTCAAATGATCTCCCTCAAGAAAAACAGTAGCTGGAACTGAATTTTAGAATCAAGAAATCTAGATTCAGCTCTTGGATCCACTCCTTAGAAACCACATGCCTTTGGTCAAGTTTCTTAACTTCTCCATTTTCGGCGTCTCATGGTCCTGGTCTGTAAAACGGGGCTGACGCTTCTGACTTTACCCCTCACATGGAATCTTCAGAGGCTCAAGGGGCAAGAACACAGATGTGCTATGTCAGTTGCAACCTCCTTTACAAATGTAAATCGTTACTGTTACTATTCACAGTTTAGAAGGTTTTCACAGTGATAGAGGAGGTAGCCGGAAGCCCCAGGCCGGTGGACTTCAGGAAAACTGACTCAGCACTTTTCTCCAAAGGACAGTTCAGAGCATTCATCACTCTAAGCTCAGATTATTTGGTTGGAAGAGAGCTTTTTAGGGGACCAGTACTTTGAGATTCAATTATAAATCATAATAGGTTCCATTTATTTGAGATTTCAGTTTTTTCCCAGCCGAGTCCCATTTGTAATGGGACTCATAACATGTTATGTCACATTTTCTACTTCTGTGTGTGAAGAAGAAACTTGGCCCCTATGAAAGGCTGCTGGGTAAGGCCAGCAAAGGAGGAAAGAAGCTGACCTTGAGTCGTTCTCCCCATGATTTCCTCATCAATCAAACCTTTTCCAAATACCTTCTAGAAACTAGAATAACCAGGACTATATTCTTCTGAACTATTCTTTCAGAATGGATAGCTCGGAGTCATCCTCTCCAGGGATTTCCAGAATTGACCAAGAGAATGATAGTGCCTCTGACCACCAGAACTAAAGGGAGCTCAGGTCCCCTTCTGCCAGTGTTTGGGCCTTCTGGAGAGACAGTCATCTAACACCTCCAGTGACGGGGCACACACTCCCTCCTTTGGTCAGACACTTGCTAAAAGTTGCTCCCTATCTCTGGCCACCATCTGCCTCCATGTAATTCTCACTATGCAAGGGTCTGTCCTCTGGAGCCACAGGGAGAGATATGCCCCTCTCCAACACCACTGGTAATGTGTCAGCCCTGAGACACCTTCCCAAGACTAGATGTCCCATGTTAGAGGGATGGGGTGGTACAGAAAAAAGTGCATGGCTCTAAGCATCAGAAAGAAAGGCTTGAATTCAAATCCCAGTTCAACAACTCATTAGATGCATGACTTTGGGAAATTTACTTCACCTCTATTGTCTTATCTTTAAAAAACAAATAATTATCAATACCTCTCTGGATTGTTATAAGGATTTGAACTAACATATAGAAAGTGTTCACGCATAGTAGGCATTCAACAAGTAGTAGTCTTTATATGGCAAGATTCATTCATATTTAAAACACTTATTGAGGGGCACCTGGGTGGCTCAGATGGTTAAGCGTCTGCCTTTGGCTCAGGTCATGATCCCAGGGTCCTGGGATCGAGCCCCACATCGGGCTCCTGGCTCAACGGGGAGCCTGCTTCTCCCTCTCCCTCTGCCTCTCTCCCTGCTCATGCTCTCTCTCTCTCTCTGTATCTCTGTGTCTCAAATGAATAAATAAAATCTTTAAAAAAAATAAAACACTTATTGAGGGCTTACTTTGTCCCAGGCACTTTGCTGGGTACTGTCCAAAAGGGAGCAGAAAGAAAATGGGCTTTGGTATCAAAGCCCTGGGTTCTAATCCAAGCTCTACCGTTTACCAATCCCATGACCTTAGACAATGGACTGACTGAGCCTCATCATCTCATCCCTGCACAGGTATTCCTGAGCCTTACCTATCTCATCTCTGCAAAGGGATGCTGTGGGGATTAAATGAGATGATGCACATCAAGCACTGAGCCCAGCACCTGGTTCAGTATGAGGGCTCAATAAGTGGCCACCATATTGAAAGAGTCAAAGATACTGAATATGTGATGGAGGTAACGCAAGGCTCAGCTCAAGCATGGCAATGGATATCTTATTACATGGAATTTAAAGTAATCATCTAATTTTATGGTTCCTAACAATGAACTCTGGACTGCTTCCTCTTTCTACTAATTTTCCCAGGGGGATAGATCTTTGAATATACAGGACACCCATGGGAATCTTCTATATAAGGATGGAAACGGTACCAATCAGCCATGTCTCTGACTCTTTCTTATTAAGATTTTATTTTTTTAATTTTATTTATTTGACAGAGAGATAGAGAGAGAGCACAAGTAGGCAGAGCGGCAGGCAGAGGGAGAGGGAGAAGCGGGCTCTCTGCTGAGCAGGGAGCCCCATGCGGGGCTTGATCCCAGAACCCTGGGATCACGACCTGAGCTGAAGGCAGATGCTTAACCGACTGAGCCTCCCAGGTGCCCCCATGTCTCTGACTCTTAAGAAGTTTCATTACATTAAGGTATGAGTGGCTGGTAGCTGAAGGTTTCCAGAGAGAAGGCTCCCAACCTGCAGTGAAAAGTATAGTGACAAATTCTAGCCGTCTTTGAGATTAGAAGGTGTCAGGGCTGGGGTTCAGGGCCAGCTATGGCTTCTGTTCAGAGCAGACAAACTAAGGCAGAAGATCCTTCGTGTAGACGGGGACAACATAAGGGAAGGGAGTAGGTGGGAGAAGAAAACTCAGTAAGCACCAGGGCTCGCTGAGCCTGCAAGCGAGGACAGCACTGGGACCTCTGAGGCCATCCCCTGGGGGGGTCATGCGTAGCTTGGGATCTTCCCAGGGCTTAGTCTGCCACTTCAGGGTCTCTGTGGGGCTGAGAAAGGCAGCTGACAGAGATGTCACTACTAATCCTAGTCTTTCTCTCCATTTGAGCCACCGGACCCAGGGAGAAACAGGTGGAGGAGAAAGGAACAGGTTTGGTTTTGTTGCTATTCAAGAACATCCATGCAAAGTGCCCATCCTAGCAATGTTCAGCATGGTGACTATAGTGAATAATTCTGTATTGCATACTTGAAAGTTGCTAAGACAGTAGATCTTAAAATCCCTCATCACACACACACATAAAATGTGTAACTATGTATGGTGATGGATGTTAATTAGCCTTATTGTGGTGATCATTTTAGAACATATACTAACATTGAATCATTAGGTTGTACACCTAAAACTGTTATAATGTTACGTCCGTTATATCCCAATAAAAAATGTTTCTAAAAACGTGCCTATCCTACTTCTCTTTTAGCAATATGATAAAGGAAAGCCATGGTTCTCAACCTCTGTAAGTCACCTGGGGTCTTGCAAACATGCAGATTCTGATTCTGTGGATCTGGATGGAGGCCCAAATTCTGCGTGTCTGAAAAGTTCCCAGGTGATGCCGAGGCTGCTCTCAAACTCTCTGCCTAGAAAACATACCAAATGGTAGGGGGAATAATCTTTTTAAAAAATGCATTTCAGCCAATGATAGAGACTTCAAGGAAGGGGAACCTGGGGCCAGGAGTGAAACCAGACCCTAGTCTAAGTGGATACGTGTGAAAAGAAATGGTCACATCTTCTAGGAAATTCTACACAGTCCTGTGGTCTAGACCTGTTTTGCATAGAACTTTGCTAGGAAGGGGGGGGTGACACTTGGCACTAGTTCTTGTACCCGTGCAGGGTGGGGAGTCAAATTGGAGACGCCTCCACATAAAGCCAGGACTCAGGAAGTCCTATACCATGAGAAAAAGGGTGATCGATATAAATAAAAACAAAAACAGAGAAGTGTCTATGTCAGCCCCGATTTGGAGTAGTTGGGGGAAAAAAGTCCCTGAGATTTTAGAGCTACTGGATGACCCTTGTGTGATGTGAGAGTCTGAAATGACACTGGTAGCATGGTCTTAAAACCCCCAAATGATCATTTAAATCTAAAGTGGACCCTGGTCTTCTATCGGGATGTCCCGATGCCCCACCGAAGCAATGACAAAATCCTCCCTGCAGCAATGCACCTCAAACCAGGCCATATGGGATTGTCATAAGATTTTTAAAAATAGGGGTTCATGGGGTGCCTGGGTGGCTCAGTCGTTAAGCGTCTGCCTTAGGCTCAGGTCATGATCCCGGGGCCCTGGGATCAAGCCCCACATCGGGCTCCCTGCTCAGCGGGAAGCCTGCTTCTCCCATTCTCACTCCCCCTGCTTGTATTCCCTCTCTACTGTGTCTCTCTCTGTCAAATAAATAAATAAAATCTTTAAAAAAAAAAAATAGGGGTTCACAATCAACAGCTCAATGCATACAAGGAAACAGACTGCAGCAGAAATAGCAAACCTTAGAATCAGGCCCTCAAAGACTTCAGATACTGGGATATAGAATATAAAACAATTATAGTTAATACGTTTAAAGAAATAAAAGAATAAAAAGTGAGTAAAGAGCAAGAGATCACAGTAGTCCCCCCTTTATCCATGGTTTTGGTTTCCACTGTTATAGTCATCCATGGTAAGTGCGGTGGGGAAATAGACAATCCTCTCAACAAGGTCAGGTCAACACAGTCAGTAGCCACTTAACGCCACGTCATGGTGCTTACACCGTCGTTCACATCCTTCATCTCATCACATGGGCATGTTATCATCCCACAACATCATAAGAAGAGGGGTGAGTACAGTACAATAAGATATTTTGAGAGAGAGAGAGAGACCACAGTCACATAATTCTTATTACTGTATAGTGTTGTGATTGTTCTATTTTACTATTATCGTTATGGATCTCTTACCATGCCCAACTTATAAATTGAACTTTATCATAGGTATGCATGTATATATATAGGAAAAAACATAGTGTATATAGGGTTCAGTACTATCCACCGTTTCAGGCATTTGCTGGAGGTCTTGGAACGTGTTCCCCATGGATAAGGGAGGGGACTGCTATATAAGAATGAACAGGTAGATGAGAGACGATGGACTCTGAAAAACTGAGGGTTCTAGAGGGGAGGGGGGTGGGGGGATGGGTTAGCCTAGTGATGGGTGTTAAAGAGGGCACGTTCTGCATGGAGCACTGGGTGTTATGCACAAACAATGAATCATGGAACACTACATCTAAAACTAATGATGTTATGTATGGTGATTAACATAACAATAAAAAATTTTAAAAAAACATAAAAAAATTTAAAAAAAGGAATGAACAGGTAGATTTGAAAAAATAATCAAAGTGCCTACTCATGATAAATCAGTATCCCTAGCTTCCTATATTAAAGCCAACACACTTTCTATTAGAAAAACACTTGGAACTTTGTCTGTCCCCTCCCTGGCCACTAAGTCACCTGTCCATACCTGCCCAGTGTCGCAGCAAGGAACGTTATCCAAAATATTTTTCCAGAATCATCCCTCTGCCTGACCCATCTTCTTGTGCTACTTCTCCTAGCTCTGGGGTGCTCTGGCTTGCTTCTCCAGTTCCTGGCTTCGGGCCCTCCTCCTTATTTAGGTGACATATCCAGACTCTCAACGGCACTTGAGTCCCTGTTTCACGATGGCATCCTCAGTCTAAGTGTGAGGGGGCCTCGGACATGACCGTGTTAGCAGCGGTTATGATCATGCCCCATTTCACCACCACAACCCACACACCGGTTTAGAGCACTGGCATCCTCATAGACAGAGGAGACAGGCTCAGACTTACTGTCATTCAGCTTGAAAGCTACCGAACCAGAATTCCAAACAGGGCTCAGTCCCATGCCTCCACTGTGGCCCAGGGCTTGTTAGTCCACAGCTATGCCCAATTAGAGCAATGATCAATAACCAACCAGCACTTTCTGTTCCTTCATTATAGTTAACCCTTA
Source organism: Phoca vitulina (assembly GCF_004348235.1). NCBI lineage: Eukaryota > Metazoa > Chordata > Mammalia > Carnivora > Phocidae > Phoca > Phoca vitulina. Next base: position 479,147 of record NW_022589719.1, on the reverse strand, counting down.
CCAGCCTTCCTCAAACTGAATTGACATCCTCTTAGTCTTACCCAGTTGATTGGGAAACCTCTGGGTCATTGCCAAATGCAGACTTATGCTCAAGGAACTGTTAATTTATGGTCCATATGTCTGAAAATAATCCATCTCTGGTTATAGTCAGTAGAGACGTAAGTATAGGTTCTCTCCAACAAAAGTCCGCCTAGGCACAGCAGAGGGGGGAGACAGGGTCCCCATGCATCTCCCCTCCTCCTGTCTCAAGGTAATATCTTCAGGCCTCACAGAGAAACATTTTTAACTCTCAAGAACATAAAAAAAAACCCACAAAACATGGGTGCCTGGGTGGCTCAGTGAGTTAAGCGTCTGCCTTTGGCTCAGGTCATGATCCCAGAGCCCTGGGATCGAGCCCCACGTCTGGCTCCCTGCTCAGCCGGGAGCCTGCTTCTCCCTCTGCCCCCTGCTCATGCTCTCTCTTGCTATCTCTCTCTCTCAAATAAATTTTTTAAAAAATCTTAAAAAAAAAAAGCATCAGACTCTTGATTTTGGCTCAGCTCATGATCTCAGTGTCCTGAGATCTAGCCCCATGTCAGGCTCCATGCTGGGTTTGAAGCCTACTTAAGATTCTCTCTCTTCTGGGACCCCTGGGTGGCTCAGTCGGTTGAGCGACTGACTCTTGGTTTCAGCTCAGGTTGTGATCTCGGAGTCATGAGGTCAAGCCCCGAGCGAGCTCCATGCTGGGTGTGGAGCCTGCTTGAGATTCTCTCCCTGCCCCTTCCCCTGCTTGTGCTCTCCCTCTAAATAAATAAGTAAATAATTAAAAATCTTTAAAAAAAGGATTCTCTCTCTCTGCCCCTCCCCCCCAAAAAACCCCCCAAAACATGACTGCACGTGGTGGGCCCAATAAGGAGGACAAGTCAGCAGCGGCCTGGCTCACAGGGCATCTGGGCATCCTTGGAAAGGTTTCTAGGTGTGCTGGGAATCTTTCATGCTCCACTTCACATATCCTAGGCTCACCTTTTAAACTTAGCCATTGCTCTGGCAACGAGCTATACCACAGAATACCTCTTGCTTTCTGGGAGCTACTACTCGGTGACCCTTAACCTCTCTGTGTCCCAGTTTCATCATCTGGAAAAGGGGCATGATAATGGCACTTACTTCATATGGTTGTAGTGAGGATTATATGAGTTAATACATGCAAAGTATGTATAACAGTGCCTGGCACAAAAATAAGAATTATAAAAAAGATAGACATGACTATTATTCTAAGTATCATAATTATTTCAGTTTTATTCAGTTTTATTCTTACTCTGTCTAGGGTTGGGTGCCAGAAGAGGGAGACTGGGCTTCTTAGCTCTGAGTCTGCCAAGCTGCCACGGATGGGCGTTGACTTGAGCCCTCAGGCCTCAGGGGTGGGAGGAGTGGGGCAGGAAGGACAAGAATTCCATTTACTGAGGGTGCAGAGTCTCAGAGAATTCTTACAACGCCTCAGGGAGAAGGTACTCATACTACCTTCTTTTTAGATATGAGGAAACCAAGGTTTAGAGAGGTTGGAGGACTTGCTTGACACATGGCCAAGAGCGGCTGATCAGGCCTGACCCACGGAGCGTGGGCCTGGTACCTGGGGCCACCATGTGAGGCTGCAGAGGTGGTAAAGGGAAGGGCATGTTTCTGTTGTTACCTGATTGATACTGTCCAGGAAGAAGAGGGAGCTAGCCGAGAGGTGCCTCCCAGCCCCCTGTACCTGCCCACAGACGCCCCAGGGGATCACCTGTCGGGGCTGTGAGAGGAAGGCGGGCCCTTGAGCTCTGCTTCCCTAAAGTACAACCAGGTGGCTGGGCTCCAGGTGAGGTGGGTGGGGAGTAGGGGTGTTGGAAATAGCACTGGGCCAGGAGTCAGGACCTGCATTTCAGGCCTGGCTCCCTGGGCAAATTCTAGTACCCAATCCAGGGCCTGCCGGGCAATGGGTGCTCCATGATTATTGCTGAACAAATGAATGAATGAAGCAGTGAATGAATAACATGGTCCCCACTGTCAGAGAGTTTCCAACCTGGAGGACACAATCATAAGTCTCCACAGAGAGCAGCAGGTGCTATGTCAGGTCTGTAGGCCAGAGCACAGGGGTCGTGCAGTCAGCCCAGGAAAGTGCCCCTGTGACCTGGGACAAGGATAAGGGGGATTCCAGGAGGCAGAGAAGGGGGAAGAGCACGGAGCCTGAGGCTTGCTGCATGCGCAGAGGTTTAGAGGCAGGGCCGGCTTAGTATCTGAAAGATCCTTATATTCTGCAACATATTCTGTTCTAACGTCTTCCCTCCATTCTCCCAAAGCAGAACTCCAAACTGTAATTTATCTATAAATTGGCCCAGCTCCCCAGCACGGGATTTCTAAAGTCTGGCCTCATACAAGGAGCTGGTTTAAAACAGAGATCTGTCAGCTCCCGGGCCCCAGGGTTCGTCTCTACCCAGCAACTGTAACAAGGCCTGGGACCAACCCAGCCCTCAGGGAGGTCTGGGCCCGGACCTCTGTCCTCCTCCTTGGCTGCCCACCCCCCACCACGGTGTTTACACATCCCCTCCCCACTCCCTGGTGGCAATGCCCCACCACCTCTCCCCACCCCGCCCTGGCCAAACACAGGCAGAGGAAGCTGGAGAAAACTAGACGGGCAGGCCTCACGAGGTGACAGTCAGGCCTTAAGGAACCCAGGAAGAAGAGGGTGACATGGAGGTCACTGGGGTTCCCCGAAGCCAGAAAGACATGGAGAGAAGCTGCTCTCTGCTGGAAGCTGAAGAGCAGGGAGTCTGGCCCTTTTTGCTCCCCGACAAAAGTTCCTGTGAGAGTGAAGAGAGTGATGGCAGCCATCATGATCCTTTGCATCTTTACAGGGCTTTATAGTTTACAGCCCCTGCTTACACAAGGTATCTCCTCTAACAGAGATGCAGCAACAGGAGGGGAAACCGGGTTCACCCACAGTCACACAACGGCAGGTGGAAGGGCCACATCCAGGCCACAGCTCCACCCCAGAGACTCGCAGGCCGATGTGCGCCGAGGAGCTTCAGACCCTGCTGGCCTGGGGCACTTGGATGTCAGGACCACGCTTCAGAGGCCTTGTGGGATTCCAGGGAAGGAATGGGCTAATAAAGGTGATGACCATGATGAGCACGTTCCTCAGTCATAGAGCTTTTACCCCACGCTAAACACCCACTTGTGTCTTTGAGTACCTCACGACACCTCTATAAGCAGACATCACCATTTCACTGAGGTAACCGAGGGTTAGTGAGATTAAGCCATTTAGCTGTTAGTAAGGTTCAGTTAATTAGTAATCCTGTTAGAACCAGGATTTGAGACCAGGAAGGACCATCCCAGAGTTTGATTTCACAGACACTGCCCTACACTGCCACCCATGAATAACCATCCGGAAACAACATGGCTCCCCTTCACTCTCCCACTTTAAGTGGGACCTCGTCCCAAATTTCACTGACTGGGCCCCCTGCTGGCCAGCCAAGGGTTACATGATCCCCACAACAATCATTGACTACCACCTAGTGGTGTCACGTGGAATGTCACATTTCTATCCCTTCACCCGATTTTTATGATGTTCACTCCTTATCCCCAGGGCCTGCAACAGCGCCTCGCACAAAGAAGACATTCAATAAATATTTGTTGAATGAACTTAAGTGATTCTTAGAGGAAAAAGAAATATAAGCTAGGAAAAATAGAGCATTGGTCGCCCCAGCTTTTTTATTCCTAGAAGCATCCCAGGCCCGTATTTTATGTTCCCTGACAGCAGATCTGAAGGAACAAAGAAGCAGATGGAGAAGCTGGCTCTCCTCAGTCACATGAAGGTGGCGGCAGGCTTCCCTGACCATAGAGCTGCTAGAAGCCCTACAACTCCTATCTCCATGATCCCCTGACTTTCCGAGGAATTAGATCTTGTCTAAGCAAGAGCAGTTTGACCTAACAAGGCAAAGGAATGGAAAGAAAAGAATTCAGTAAGTCTTTACTTTCCTTCTCCTCTACTTCCAGTAGAAAGTCAGCTCCGAGCTGCCTTGAAGCAGGAGGTCCTTCCCGGAGCTCCTGACTCTAAAATGAACTCCTGGTCCTCTGGCTAGGGAAAGCCCTGTAGACGAGGCTGCCTGATGTGGTGTTATCAAGAGCCTGAGAAGCCGTGTGATTTCCTCTGCAAGGACTATGAACAACCATAACCGGATGAGAAAAGCACAGCGCTCTCACAAGGGAGTCTCCCACTTCCGGTCCTCCCCTGCTCTCCCCAGATTGATTTCTCTTTCCTGTTCTGAAGTCTTGTGACTGTTCTTCCCTCCATCCAGCCAGTTCAGGTTAATCTTGATCCATTTCCTCCTGCAGCCCCTGGCTGGGCCACCATAAGTCAACCATAATTCTGATGACACAGCCATTGTCTTCCAGCCCGGGCTGTGAGGACACAAGAGATCGGTGGAGCGCACTCTCCAGTGACTCCTGTAACCCAGCGACTTTTCTGTCCCCACTCCTAGCTCCAGTTTATTCTGCTTCCACGTTCCTGGACTCCCCTGTGATTCTCTAGGTCACAGTGGCCTGCTCCCCCATTCCTTCAAAATACCGCTCCCTGACTTGCATGGTCATTGAGAACTGAATCTAAGTCAACTCCAGATGAGTTCCATTTCCCACAAGGACTGGGCTTCTTAAATACTGTGTTAAGTTTTAAAGCAGAATACCCTGCCAAATATTCTTCATTCTCCATTTTGTTTTGTTCTGCTATGCCCAGGTGTTTCTCACAGGCCTTAAAATTCTCTGCCTAGGAGGAATTCCCCATCCTCACTTTTCCAAGTCATTTATTCAATCGCTAAGTCACTCATGCTTGTGGATACAAGTGCATATACTTAAATTTTTTTTTTTTTTCTGAGCATTGGGTCAGGCACTGTCCCAGGCACTGGGACTCAAAGACATGGTCCTTATTCTCAAAGCACTCACAGTGCAATAGGAGAGAAATATGTCCTCAGATGCTTAAAGTACTATGTGATCAATGTTTTCATATCGACATATTTGTGGCTATGTGAGCAAAAGATAGGTCCAAATTAAATTCGTTTTAGCAAAAATAGATATTATTGGTTTAAACAACTGAGATTCAGCAAGAAACCCCGGCTCCAGGCATAGTGGGTTTCAGAGTTCAGATGATACCATCAGGATGCACCCCTCCACCCTGGGCTTGGTTTCATTGCATGTGCTTGGCTTTCGGCTGCTGGTGATACCCACATGGAGTAGAATAAGAACAGGTTCAGATACAGGGATGAGCCACACTCTCCCAAAATATAACTGCAAATTCACATAGTAAAATTAGCTACACATATACTTTCACATACACTCTTCCACACAACAAAACTATTCTTTATAAGGACTTTCTAAATGACATTGCCCTGCATGCTCAACTCTAATGCAAAGAGTTCGAAACACAAAATTTGGGGCCGGGGAGGGCACCTAGACTGATAAGTATATCACAGGGATGGAAAGGGGAGCCTCTGGGAACCATTAAGGACCTGATAGATGAGAGTCTTTGGGATCAAGCTTGGCCTTGGGAGAGAACCCTATTTGAGATCTCCATTTTCTTTGGTAGAGAACAGATCCAAGGGGGGTGGGGGAGGGCACAGGTGGGGAGAGAGGCCTCCACAGGCACCAGGGACTTCTTAGTTTTAGACTCATCACTGCTGGAAAGCATCTCATTTTACAGAGAAGGAACTGAGACCAAACAGATTCCATAATTAATAATTATTAAATTGGAAATATACTATACATTACAAAGCAGCATATTGGATATTTTGTGTGCATAGACCAAAGTATTTGTGCAGTTGTTTCCATTGTAGAAGTATGACTAGAGATTTATATTTTCATTTATATTCTCTATATTCTCCTCTCGGCAGCCTGAGGGACTTTTCTGAAGCACAGAGCTGATAAAGTTACTTCCTTTGATGGAACCCCTTTTGCTCTCAGAAGGAGATTCATATTTCCTATTATGGCTTCTAGAAATAGAATTCTGGGACAACCCAAATGTCAGAAATCGAAGAGAAGTGTCCCCATGAAAAGCTGGGACTTCCAAAGACTAAACCTTTCGTGTATTTCTCATTAGTGAGAAATAAACTACCAAGAAATTGCTTGATCAAGCTTGGCTCTGAGTGAAGAAACATTCTCTCTCTTGAGAATTTGTAGCCACAAGTCAGTATCATGTTGTGGTCCTAACACTTCAAATGATAGATGAGATTTCTGGGGACATCCTATAAAATGAAAGCCATGCTGGGAAGGTCCCCCAGTCAAGTAGCAAAAGAAAACAAAAGACCTCTCTGGAGGAGCTTGGCTATAATTCAGCCCTCAAAGGATTCCCACAGATAAAGTCCCAAGGAAAGTGAGCAGCTCAGGATGCCTGGGTGGCTCAGTCCGTTAAGCATCTGCCTTCGGCTCAGGTCATGAACCCAGGGTCCTGGGATCAAGCCCCGCATCAGGCTCCCTGCTCAGCGGGGAGCCTGCTTCTCCCTCTGCCTGCCGCTCCCCCTGCTTGTGCTCTCTCTCTCTGACAAATAAATAAATCTTAAAAAAAAAAAACTACTAGAAATTAATACTGTAAAAAGTGAATTTAAAATTCAGTGAATGGATTAAACAGAAGATTAGACACAGTGCAAAAGAGACTAGTAACCTAGAAGGTGCATGTGTAGAAGTTACCCAGAAAGCTGCCCAGCATACAAAGAGATGAAAATAAGAAGAACTTAAGTGATACGGAAACACAGAAAAAAATACTTTAACGTATATTGAATTAGACTCCCAGAAAGAGATAGTAATAAAAATCACGGTAAGAATTAGCAAGTATGGAAGACTTACTATGAGTTCCTATTCTAAGCTGTTACATAATTAATCCATTAATCTTCACAACAAACCTATAGTTTTGGGTCACTGAATAAGTGAGTGAATAAATTTTTCTGATTGTTTTAAATGCTTCACAGTTAAGTTTTTAAAGGGAATGGCAAGGAACTCAATTTGGCCGCAGCATGGGCACATGAGAAGAAGCCATAGGAGCTTAGGCCAAAAATATTAGCTGTCTCCAGCTGATCTGAAAAATGAGCTAGCTAACAGATATCGTGATGTAGAGGGAGAATGTTGACAATGTGTGCAGCGTGCTAACACATTCCTTATCTTTTATAAGGGAACTTGATATTCCCTGCTGTTGTTTTTGACAAATCAAAAGCAGAAATATAGTTTTATTATACAAAGCCATAATATTAGCATCTAAAAGAATTAAGAATGGAAACTGGATATACTGGTTGCTATTGGGAAATGAGAGTAGGAGAGACTTCACGTTTCACTTTATACACTCCACTGTCATTTGAAATAGAACTAATGTGCATACATTGCTTCCGTGATTAAATTTAAAAAGATCAAGTGAGCCAGGTCATGCAAGGCCTTGAATGCCAAGCAAACAATTCTTTAGTTATGGAAGCTCATGCGGCTTGGTGGATGGTTTACTGCCCAGGCTCACCAAGGGCAGCAAAAGGCTCCAGGACAGCCATTCCTCACAGGGAGGGGGACCGGCTGGGGTAGGACGGGGAGAGGCCGAGATAGGTGATTGGAGTCAGGGCAAATGAGAAACATCTCGTGAAGTTTCTTGCCTGACACATCTCCGTTATCTCATTTGCCGGTGTCCTTTGCGCAGGAAATCACAGGGGCTGTCCAGCATCTTGATAAGCCTCAGGCGGTCACCACATTTCACGCCTGCTGCCTCAGACCCCTTGCCATCCAGAGAGTAGAGAAGCACTCTCCGCTGTTTCTCAATCTCAGGAAAACTCTTCCTTTTCTATTCTCTACCCCCAGCAAGAAGAATGGTGCTCTGGTAAGAATTTGATCAAGAACTATCTTCTTTCTAAGACAGTTTTGTTTTCTTCCTCTATGTCTGCATGCTTGTGAATTCATCTTAAGGGAGGGCGTGCGGAAGCCAGGGACACCTCCCCGCAAATCAGGACACATGAAGCTTCCTCATGGAGGCTTTGGGTGCTGGTAACTTGGACTGTGGGAGAGCCACACGGGGTCCACCAGGCTCTTTTGGCTTCTTTCCTATCTCCTTATACTCTCTCTTTCTCTCCAAACATTCAAATCTGCAACTACGGAGAGATGTATTTTGCTAATTTTAATTCAGGGAGCAAGATGGCATCCTGGCAAGACATTCCAAAGCTAAATTGTTTTAATAACATCAGGTTTCACAGATTTGCTTGCTATTCAAAGGTGGTTTTTTCCCCTTTGTATCCTTGTATCCGACATTGTTCAAGCAGAAAATATAGGGCACAAACTAATGGGGTAATTGAGGAGAGTAATGAAAGGACCGGTTACACAGGTATGGGCAGAGCTAAGGGAAATCTATAAAGGATTCTGCTGAAGACCCCAGAGACAAGGCCTGAAGGGGAAAAGGAAGGAGTTACCAGAACTCAGGAGGACCGTGGCTGTAGGAAAGGGCCATCAGACAGGGGAGGAGTCCTTAGACAGAGTAACACGTCCACTGCTAACTCACAGCCTGGCAGAGAGAGACAGCCAGAAAGTCACAAATGCCCAATCATCCTCCTCCCAGCCCCAGGTTCCGTGTCTCCCTTTCACCGAAAGCAACCAGGAGCCAGAGAGAGGGGAATGAGAGGATGGTGAGGATGCAGAGAAGGGTAGAGAAGTTGGAAATGAGATTTCATGGCAAATGGAGAAAATCCATCTCTTCTTTTTTTTTTAAAGATGTTATTTATTTATTTGAGAAAGAGAGAGAGAGAACGAGTGGGGGGAAGGATGGAGGGAGAAGCAGACTCCCTGCTGAGCAGGGAGCCCAACGCAGGGCTCGATCCCAGGACCCTGAGATCGTGGCCTGAGCCGAAGGCAGACGCTTAACTGACTGAGCCACCCAGGCGCCCCAAAATCCATCTCTTCTTATGGTCTCCTCACAGTTGGTATTTCCTGGGACTTTCTCTCTGTGTGTGATTGGATCAATTTCTCATGGTACTCCTCAGGATGTTCATTTGACTATCTGCACCTCTCTATCTGCTGTCATTTCTTCAGAATTATCTCCTTGAGAATGGGGGCGCCTGAGTGGTTCAGTCAGTTAAGGGTCTGCCTTCAGCTCAGGTCATGATCCCAGAGTCCTGGCATGGAGCCCCGCATACCCCCTGCTCAGTGGAGTCTGCCTCTACCTCTGCCCCTCCCCCCTGCTTGTGCGCTCTCTCTCTCTCTCTTTCTCAAATAAATAAATAAAATCTTAAAAAAAAATAAATGCTTTGAGAAAGGAACATAGTTTTATGAGGGGTTTTTTGTTTGTTTTTTTAAGGTGGGGTACACACATATTTATAAATATTTTAAGTTTATGATTTTGACTGCTCTAGGAAGAAATCCATTGTAAGAGTGACTTACACTGTGTCCCCCACAACAGAGTGGGGTACTGGGGACACACTAATGGCCAGGAGGAAAGTATTTCCTGTCCTTATAAAGCCGACATGCTGGGCCATTTCTGGCCAAGAAGCTTGGCCATCCTCATACCTGTCATTGCAAGAGGTCACATTCTCTTCATGATCCTATACCATGATCTCCTTTCTGATGGATAGACCTCCTTCAGTCACTGAGATTGTCCATAGGTCATGCCTGGGTCTTCCAACTTCCTGGCCCCTAAGAGGAAATCTCAGTCCCAGGCAGAAGGCATGCCAAGCTCAGAGTCCTGTTCTCACCACACATAACCTGTCCAGATTTGTCTCCTCCTGCCTGCTGCAGACCTGACATGCTTAGAAGAAGTGTTTGAACCGTAGAATATTCCCATGGCAGTAGAAGGTCCATGTTGCAGTAGAGAGAGTCCAGGCTTTAGAGACCAGAGAGAACTGGTCTGAATCCAGGTTCCAGAACTCTAAAGCAGTGTGGCGTTCAGCAAGTATCTTTTTTTTTTTTAAGATTTTATTTATTTATTTGAGAGAGAGAGACAGAGACAGAGCACAAGCAGAGGGAGCTGCAGGCAAAGGGAGAAGCAGGCTTCCCTGCTGAGCAAAGAGTCCGATGGGGGATTCGATCCCAGGACCCTGGGATCATGACCTGAGCTGAAGGCAGACGCTTAACCGACTGAGCCACCCAGGCGTCCCCAGCAAGTATCTTAATCTCTGCAAGCCTCCTTTTCCCTCCTCTGTAACATGGAGACCATAATCCCCACGTAGCAGAGTGGCCCTGAGAGTCAGTGAGCATACAGCAGGTGCTCAAGTCATGTGTGTGTTCCCAGGAATACCAGTGGAGGGTTTCTGAGCATCGATCCCACTGCCCCAGCCTGGGAGAGCACACTCACACCAGTGAATGGAAGTGACCAGGCCTTTCTGCCAACTTTCCCCGTGGAGATCCTGATCCTGGCCTTGCTGAGCCTCACCTTTGCCCTCGGTGGGCTGGTAGGAAACCTGATCGTGCTCTGGATCCTGGGCTTCCGCATGCGGAGGAACACCTTCTCCGTCTACATCCTCAACCTGGCAGGAGCCGACTTCCTCTTCCTCTCCTTCCAGGTTGTCTATTCTCTGAAGGCACTCGTCAACTTCTATTCCGTGCCCCTTTCCATCCCCAGGTTTTTCATCATCCTGTGGACCTTTGCCTACATCGCAAGCCTGAGCATTCTCAGTGCCATTAGCACAGAGCACTGCCTGTCAGTCCTGTGTCCCATCTGGTACCGCTGCCACCGCCCAAGACACACGTCAACTGGGATGTGTGCCCTGCTCTGGGCCCTGTCCCTGCTGCTGAGCATCCTGGAGGGGAAGTACTGTGGCTTCCTGTTACGAGATTTTGAGGATGGTTGGTGTCGGGCATTTGATTTCACTGCTGCCACCTGTCTGATTTTCTTATTTGTGCTTCTCTCTGGGTCCAGCCTGGCTCTGCTGACCCGATTGCTGTGCGGCCCCCCTCGGCTGCAGGTGACCAGGCTGTACGCAACCGTGGTGCTCCCAGTGCTGGTCTTCCTCCTCTGCGGCCTGACCTTCGGCGTTCACTGGTTCCTCTGACGCTGGATTCGGACGAGTTCTGATACAGTCCTCGGGCATCTTAATCTGGCTCCAATTGTCCTGTCCTGTGTCAACAGCTTTGTCAACCCCATCATTTACTTCTTCGTTGGCTCCTATAGACAGCGGTGGCCCAGCGACACAAGAGCCTCAAGATGGTCCTCCAGAGGGCTCTGCAGGACATGTCAGGAGGGGTGAGAGTGAAGCCAGCCTTCCTCAGGGAACCCTGGAGATGGCAGGAAGCAGTCTGGTGTCCTGAGTCAGACAAATGTGGCTTTGAGACCCAACTTTCTCCCCATCAGTTTGGGAGGTTTTCTTGACTTCTCTCAGCCTCTGAGCGCCCTGATCTTAAAACCTTTAGGTTTTAAGATAAGGCTTAAAGTTGAGATAATGCTCCTCCTCGTGAGGACTGAGACAGCGCCTGTCAGGAGAACACTGAAGGGCAGTGTCTCAAGGACGGCCTCACCCAGGGCCTTCATACCATCCCGAGCTTTGCCAACTCTCAGGTCCCCTTCTGAAGAATCCCACCTTCAGCGGAGGCTGAACACAGAGCAGGAAATGTCGAAATTCTCTTTGGTCACTGCACTCAGGAGGGACTAGAAGAACATTCCTTCACAAGTTTCTGTGGTCACCCTCCTGCCATCTGTCTCCATAAAATTAAAAGAATTAAAGTGCAGTCTAGCCCCAAAGAGCAATCTTCTTTGATTTTGGAAGGCTCTAGAATATCTCCCTAGCTTAATGAATGTATATTGAATAAATGACAATGTATGAATAAATGATGAATTTTTACACCAAGGCTGTGCTAAACGTCCATTTACCAGATTTGAGTCACCATCTGTTTCTTTCTTTCACCATTGTCAGTTTGTGCAAGCACAAAGTTGAGTTTTATAACTGGACAAATCGACGTCAAAGCAGGCTTAAGGTTTGAGGTAGGTCGTCTTGCTGTGACTTCCTGTCCCCCGCCCTCCAGTGGAACCCCAAGTACTTCCCTTCTCATTCCCGCCCCTGTGCCTTTGCTCTGGCTCTCCCTCTCTGAGCTGCCTGATCCTTCATGGCACATTTCCTTTTTTTTTTTTTTTTTTTTGAGATTTTATTTATGTATTTGAGAGACAGAGCAGAGCAAGAAAAAGAGCATGAGCTGGGGGGAGGGGCAGAGGGAGAAGCAGATTCCCCGTTGAGCAGGGAGCCCGATGTGGGGTATGTGGGGTTTGATCCCAGGACCCTGGGATCCTGACCTGAGCCAAAGGCAGACGCTTAACCAACTGAACCACCCAGGCGCCCCCTTTATGGCACATTTCCAATGGGTCTTACTAGACTCTGTGTTCTCTGAGTACAGGATCTTCGTCAGATTTACCTTTTATTCCACAGAGCCCACAACATTCATTTTATTAATCTGCTTACAGAAAAATATTTCTAAAGTGACATGTTCTGTAAAAATAGTATGTTAAGTTTAAATGTTGCATCGTCTAATAATTTTTTAGTTCTTTAATTGAGGTACAATTGGGAGAGAGTGATGGCACAGATCATAACGTACGCTGCAGCGAGTTATAGCAATGATACACCCAGGTGACTCAAACCCCAAGCAAAGCACAACACATTTTCATCACCTCCGAAAGTTCCTTCATGTCCCTCCCGGACATTCCTCCTGCCCTAGAGACAATTATCATTCCTACTTCTATCACCAAAGATGAGTTTCTCCTGACCTTTGAGTTCATATATTTAGGATGATTCAATGTACTCTTCTGTTCCTACCTTGTATCACTCAGCATAATATTTTTAGGATTTACCCAGGCCATGGCATTGCATATGTCAGCAACTTGTCCTTTTGATAAAGCTGAGTACTATTTTATTGTACAGGTATACCTGTACATTTATTTATTTATTTTCACATTGACAGGTATCTGTGTAGTGTTCCATTCCTGGTTATTGTGAATAAAGCTACCGTGAACATTCTTATTCAAGTCTTTTTCTGGATGTGTGTTTTTATGCCTCTCGGATAAATAACCTGAAGTGATATTGCTGGGTCACAGAAAGATGTATGCTCAACTCTGAGAAATTTCCAAGCTCTTTTCTAAAGAGGTTGTGTTATTGCGCATCCCCACCAGCAGTGTCTGGAAGTGCCAGTTGCCCCAAATCCTTCTTAACAAACATTGCCCATCTCTCGAATTTTAGTCATTCTAATGAGTATAAAGTGGCATCTCATTGTGTTTTAATTTGCATTTCCAAAATGACTTATGAAATTGGCATCTTTCCATGTGCTTATTGGCTACGTGTATTTTTTTGAAGTGTCTAAGTTTTGCCCATTTTTATTAAGTGTTTCCCTTTTTGGTTATTTATTTGTAGGAGTTTCTATTTATGCTGAATGAGTCTTTCCTTAGTTATGTGTATTATAAATATTCATCCAGTTGGTGGTTTGCCTATTCATTTTTAATGAATTTTGTATTTTAGAGCACTTTTAGATTTATGGAAAAATTTCACAGAAAGTACAGAGAGTTCCCACATACTCCCTCTCCCCATCCCCGCTCCCCCCCCCCACAGTTTCTCCTATTACTAACACCTTCTTTTTTTTTACTTTTTTTTTTTTAAAGATTTTATTCATTTATTTGCGAGAGAGAGAATGAGAGACAGAGAGCACGAGAGGGAGGAGGGTCAGAGGGAGAAGCAGACTCCCCGCTGAGCAGGGAGCCCGATGCGGGACTCGATCCTGGGACTCCAGGATCATGACCTGAGCCAAAGGCAGTCGCTTAACCGAGTGAGCCACCCAGGCGCCCACTAACACCTTCTATTAATGTGCCGCACTTATTAAAATTGATGTACCAATACAGATACATTATTATAAATTGAAGTCCATAGTTTACTTAGGGTTCCTTGTATAACTCAATGGATTTGACAAATGCAGAATATCATGCATCCACCATGACAGTATCACATAGAGTGGTTTCTCTGGCCCCAGAAATTGAATATCTAGGTATAAGGGTCTTAAAAAATTATTATTATTTATCCTGGTTCAGGTTCTCTGAGCTACCTGAATCTGTGGTTTGGTGCCTGCAAATAACTTGAAAAGCTCTTGGCCATTATTACTTCAAATAGATCTTCTGTTCCTTTCCTTCTTCTCTTTTTAATATCCCCATTCTATGTATTCTATCCCTTTTGTAATCATCCCACAGCTCTTGAACACTCTGTTCCATTTTTTCAGTCTTTCTTTCACTTTGCTTTTCAGTTTGGGAAGTTTCTAGTAACTTATCTTGAGGCTCACTGATCCTTTGAAATGCGGTTGGCTAGTCTACTGATGAATCCATCAAGGGTATTCTTCACCTATGTTACAATGTTTTTCTTTTTAGCATTTCCTTTTTCTTAGAATCTCTATCTCTCTACTGATAGTGTTCATCTGCCCTTGCACATTGCCCACTTTTTCCATTAGATTCCTTAGCATATTAATCACAGTTATTATAAATTCCCAGTCTTATAATTCCAAATTCTCAGCCATATCCTAAATTCTTTACATCTTATATGAGGAGTCAGTTGATCCTGTTGTTAATACTGATAAGTTAAAAAAACAGAAATATTGGTTTACTGATCAAATCTATAACTAATAAAAGAATTTAGAAAAACTGAAAAAACCAGTCATTTCTTCTGAAGAATAGGATTCAGGAAGACTTCTACTACTTATTTGGTACACTTCTATGTCAACTGGAAAGAAAGTATAAGCCCACGTGTGTTACTAACTATGACAATGAAAAAGCATGAAACAGGCCATGGAGGGCCTTGAATGACACGTAAGGAGAGTAGGCTTTATTCTTAGTTATAAAGCCTCCTAGTACAAGCTCACATTGCTTGACATTGCTGCCAAGGTACACAGTTGGAAGCAAATGGCTACAAAACAACACTCCTTTGCAGGCACGGACACTGGATGGGGTGGCGGGGTGGGGGAGGAATAGGCAGAGGTGAAGCGAAAGGAGTCGAGTAGATCAAGTGTCGAGAAATATCTCATGAGGAGTCATGACTCAGAACACCACACTCTCACTTGCCAGAAGATCCCTGTACAGGAAATCACGGGGGCTGTCCTGCATCTCGATCAGCCTTACTCCAGCACCCTGCTTCACCCCTGCTCCTGGGCAGAGAGGTGTCCTATAGCAGCAGTCAATCACAGGAGGCTATCTCTTCAGCACAGGTCAGCTTGTCGCCTCCTGCAAAAAGAATGGAGGGACGGCACCTTGATCAAGTGTTTATTTCCAAAGCCACTGTTGGGTTTTTCCTCCTAGTGCACATCCATGGAACTTGATCTGGGGGTGCAATATTCAGGGGCTCCTGCAGGAAAAGATAGGAGGCATGAAGCACCTTGCGGCCACGTTGGGTGCTGGCAACCTTCACTGTGGAAATCTGAATTGGGAAACCCACCTGTTCCCCCCATTAAACCCTTGTCCCACTTGCCCCTCCATCCCAACTATTCAAACCATGCTGTCATGGTGAGAAATCTGTTGCTTTCCTTAATTTAGGGAGCAAGATTGGGAACATGCACACATCCCAAAGCTAAAATGCTGTGAATAACCCAGTCATCTGTTTGACTTGCTTTTTGAAATTTACTTTCCTTTCAGTATCTCTCAGGATGCCAGCAGAAAACAGATGGCCTAAAATGGGATAATTCAGAAGAGTTTAATTAAGGTACAATCTACCAATATGGGCAGATTTAGAGAAAATTACATGGGATGGTGACCACTACCCCCTAAGGAAAGTAATAGCAGGAGCCTAAGATCACTAGGCTTGAAAGACGAGGGGAAGAAGTTAACAGAACTCAGGAGGGCTGTGGCTGTAGGAAAGGGCCACCAGACAGGAGCAGAGTCCTTAGGCAGAGTAACACGTCCACTGCTAACTCACAGCCTGGCAGAGAGAGACAGCCAGAAAGTCACAAACCCCCAGTCGCCCTCCTCCCGCCCTCCAGCTCCTGTCCGTGTCTCCCCTTCCGCTGAAAGCAACCAGGAGCCAGAGAGAGAGGGAGCCCATCAATGAGGATAATGAGGATGCGGAGGAGGGTAGAGAAGTTGGAAATGAGATTTGATGGCAAATGGAGGGAATCCATCTCTTCTTATGGTCTCCTTACAGTGGCATTTCCTGGGACTTTCTCTCCCTATGTGATTGGATCAATTTTTCATTGTATTTCCTCAGAGTTTGGTTGTCTGCACCTCTCTGTCTAATGTCACTTCTTGGGAATAATCTCTCATTATTAACATAGATGCCTTGAGAATGGAATGTAATGGGTTTTTTTAAGAAGATGGGGGTACACATGTATTGATAAGTGTTTTAAATTTATGATTTTTGTTGCTTTAGGAAGATATCCATTATAATCGTGACTTAAACAAGAGAGAAGTTACCAGGACCAAACTTGTGACTCCACGGCATCAGACACAGGGTGCTTCCCACTTGATGCTCCCCATCCCTAGGGGTGACTTCATCCTACACGGCTCTCCATGGCTCCTGGACACTTCTGCTTTCCATCCAGAAGTGAAGAGAAGGAAAGACACAACTCAGGAATTGGTGACATCGCTTCTGCTCACTTCCCATTGCCCAATGCCAAGTTACATGGTGCCATCCAGCATTAAGGTGGGCTGGGATTAGGATCCCTTATCTGGTCTAAAAATCACAGAATTATTATGTGAGAGAGGAGGGAAATGGATATTTGGATCAACTAGCCATTTCTATACCCCTGAATCTCCCTCACATTCTGAGCTCACATGAGGATTTTTTGAGGGGAACTTCTCATATAATGAATGATGTGGCAGAGAACAATGGGAAAGCCTCAGGCAGGACTCCAGGAGATCAAGGCTGGTATTGGACCTGCTATTCACAATGAGATCTCAGGAAAATCCCTTTGACTCTTTAAGCCTCAACTTTTTCCTGTGTTAAATGAGGATACTATAAAAGATGGTCTCTAAGGGACTTGTGCTAAATGCTGGGAACATGATGGTGAACAACATCAACCCAAAAAACCCCAGCAGATCTAGGCATTACAAGCTTTGAGTTTAATAAGGGAGACCAAGAAAAGAAAAAGATGACCACTTACAAATTAGAGCTTCAAACTGTGTTCAGGTCCATGAGTGAAAATGCCATGGTGCCCTGAGGGAGGACAGCAGATGTTGTGGATTTCCTCCATCTCCTCATGCCACCCAGGACTGCAGGAACTATGAGTGATGGATAAATCAGCCCCTGATGCTAACTCTGGGGCCCAGTGGGGTCTAGCTGCTTCCATGCTGATACTTCTGCCCTGTGTGAGCCCCTGGCCAGTCTGGACTGATGGGGCCTTTGAGAGGCAAAAAGGGGCTGCTGGGTGTCGTGGTTGGTTCTCAGCTGTCCTCTACCCACCCTTCTTTCTTCCATATTGGATAGCTGTTTACACAATTTGCTTATTCTAGTTTAATAAAACACACAAGTGGTTGCCATTGTAGATTTGTCCCTGAGAGTTACTTGCTTCCTCTCCACACCACCTTCCATGTGCAGTGGACACAGCACCCTGGTGGTGGGGCTGCAGGGCTTGGGAAGGGTGAGGACTCTGACACAGACCTCTGCCTGGGTTTGTTACCAAAATCCAAGTTCAGCAGCTCACCGCTTGAAAGCCAATACTCAGAGACATGTGTTGGTTGAAAAAGAAAGGTTGCTTTAGTCAGGAGTCCAGCAACCTGGAGAGACTGAGAACTGATGTCCAAAGACCATCTCTGAGATTCTGGGTTAAGGATCAAGTGGGTTTGTTTTGTTTTTTTAAGAGAGAGAGAAAGCACATATAAGTGGGGTGGGGAGGAGAGGAAGGGCAGAGAGAGAAGGAGAGAGGGAATCCCAAGCAGACTGGGATGCCCAGCATAGAGCCCAGCGCAGAGCCCTATGCAGGGCCAATCCCATGATCCAAAGACCTCGACCTGAGCTGAAATTAAGAGTCTGACGCTCAACTGACTGAGCCACCCAGGTGCCCCTCAAGTGGGGTTTTTAAGGGGAAATTCAGGGTAGGAGCAGACATGCATATTGATGAAAAGGGCGGGAAAACTTGTAAGTATTCATGAGAAAAGGTGGAGCATGCGCATTGAGGAAACATAATGTAACATACATCCCACGTTGTTTGGGGTGGAGACAGCATCAGAAAGAGGCAAAATTCAGCCCCTGACCTCAGGAGGTTATCCCAGGACAAGGGGAAGGGGCTATGGGCAAGCTCTGAGAGCCGGTATAAACTAGATGTAGTTTTGGGCTCCTTGTCTCAGGTAAGGAATGCAGGGCCTTGCTTGTTCTAGGCTGAAACGTATTAGTTGACCTTGAGTCTAAGCTTCTGCCTAGACAGCTAGTGGGTTTGTTAGTGAGGTCAGAAAAGATACAATAGCTGATAAGGGGGAAACAGTTCTCTGAAAAACAAGCTTTACATTTTCTGCTGGTTTCAGCCCCATTAACCCTATGAGGCAGAGTTTCAATCCTCCCTTGAGTTATGATCATTCCTCAATCTTGAGGAATTGGAATGGTGACTAGTCTGGCTACTACCTTATCTCTTTGGGTGAGGTGGATTTTGGGTAAAGAGCAGTTTTTGCAAATCTTAGCTGTAACGTGCCTACATGCAGGGCTAAGCAGAAGTTTCTAAACTATAGGTCACCACAGCAAGGGAAATAGAAGCAATATGGAGTCAGACATGCTAAGTTTCTCCCTGCTAAAGATTCAAATCCAGGCCCTACCACTTTTGAGCATGATACCTGGAGCATATCACTCAACCTCCTTGTGCTTCTGTTTCTTCATATGCAAGATGGGAATAATAATAATACTTGCTTCACATGGCTATTTAGAGGATTAAAGATCATAACAAGTAAGCACTCAATCAGCTGCTACAGTTCACCTACGAGTGAGTTGGTCCTTGTTTTTCATCTGGAATCTGCAAGAGCATCTCTCTTTTCAGCCAAAGCCCTTCATAAAGTGGAAATAAGTACTTTTTAAAAAGCCCCCTTACCTCCCCAAATTCTCTTATATGAATGTTTTAATCCGCAAAGAAAACTCTACTCAGAATCACATGTGAGGAAAATAGATGGGTTTTATACTAAATATCTCATAGGAAAATCACTTAATAATCCCCCTTCTGTATTTCTATGCCCCAGCTACCTCTATTCAGACCCAGTGCTGCCTCTCTCTTTCCCTAGCCTAGCTTCTTATTCCTCTGAAATGCAGAGAAATTCAGTTAAGCTCTGAATCCTCCCCCTAAACTATGTGCTTCCATCTTTGGGTGCTCACTAAAGCCATGTGCTGGCCCTGCCTGGGTTGGAGACCTCACAGTGGCCATCATTAGTTATTTGTGCAGGCATTAGGAGTTCTTTCAAACACACACCAGAACTTTCCACAGAAGGAATAATGAGAAATGAACTTTTCTTCATTTCCTTATGTGTGTGTCTCTGGGTAACTAATTTCATTAATAATTTTTTATGTTACATTAAATCTAAATTTTCCACTGCCCTTAGGCTCCTCATTCATTCATTCATTCATTCACTCTTCATTTGATGATTAAAAATTTCTTGATTACCCATTGTGTCACCCCCATAGAGTTAGGCTTCGGGGACACAGCAAAGGACAAGAGTAAATCCCTCTCTGTGTCATAAAGCTGACACATTGAGTTATTTCTGGCCCAACAGCCTAAGGTGTCCTCACAGTGTCATAGCAAGAAGTCACATTCCCTTCATGACCTAAAGCATGATCTCCTCTCTCATTGGTGGGTGGACCTCTCTCAGTCACTGAGATTATCCATTGTTCATGCCTAAGACTTCTGACTTCCTGCCCCTGAGCCGAAGCCACTGTCCCAGAGCAGAAGTAATGCTGTTGTCCTGTTGTCATCCCACACAGCCTATCCAGACATATCTCCCCCTGCCTCCAGGGAACATGTCCTGGCCTAGAACAGTCAGTGGGGATATTTGGATCACAGAACATTCCCATGTCAGTAGAAGGTCTGTGTTGCAGTAGAGAGAGCCCAGGCTTTAAAGTTGGAGAGAACTGGGTTTGAATTCAGGTTCCAGGACTTCAAAGCTGTGTGGCCTTCAGTAAGTATCATAATCTCTGCAAACCTCCCTTTCCCTCTTCTGTAACATGGGGACAGTAATTTCCATGTCGCAGGGTGGCCCTGAGAAGCAGTGAGCATACAGCAGGTGCTCAAGTCTTGTTTGTGTTCCCAGGGACGCCTGTGGAAGATGCCCCTGGGAGTACATTCAGGTCATCAATGAAGAGTCTCAGAAACGACTTTGAGAGTCAACGTCGCCCTGTAAGCCTTGGTAATCATTCACTCTTCTCTCAACCTTGTGCTCCCAAAATGTCTCAGTGATTCCCCAAAGTCTTCAAATTGATGGTTTTTAGTCTGGCTCTTCCAGTTTTTCTCAGAGAAAGCATTAATCTTCTGAATCTTCCTTATCAAATGCTCTTTCTTTCTTTCATCCTTTTTTTTCTTTCTTTCTTTCTTTTTTTTTTTTGCAAATTTTCACTGCAATGGAAGGGATCACTGTCCAAAAATCATAAAAACCTTTGTTCATAATTGTTCTCTGATAGTATAGGAAAAGATGATGCCTTATTTTCCCCTCAGACTATGTTCCCCTAAGACTCATGTTTGGTCCCATGACTGGGGGCATTCTGCAGGTAGAAAGCTTGAATAAGTGAATTCTGTTACTTTTAATCTCACTGGGTTCTCTGAGTTTGGGGAAAATGATGTCCTTTGACATCATAAGACTAGTCCAGGTAATTCAATTTAGTGTATGAAAAGTCTTCTGGTGGCATCTGTCCATGGCATGGTGACAGCTGGCCTTAGGTTCTAATAAAGAAAACCATGGTTTTTGCCCTTGACAATTGGTAAATGACTATTCAGCTCTGGCCTCAACCAGTGTAGAATCAAGAAATATGTCCCGCCAGTTCTAATTTGGCCATGGCAACCTATATTGATTTCAAAATAGAAATTATCTTGGAAACCATTTATTATTAGCTTACAGATATTAGGTTTGGGAACACTCTGTAAGCCTCAAGATTTTGTACCAGTTGTTCTGGCTGTGACTTTTAGTCAGTTTCATGGCCAGTCCCCATAAGGAGCAGGATTGGAAACATCTGATCCTTCTATAGTGATGCCAGTCGGATTGATAAAAACTTAGATTCGGTACAGAATTCTGGACTATTCTCACTCCTCACAGAACTCAGCAGACAGGGATGGCGTGACAACGCAACAGGCTGTCTGCTCCTCACAGACTGTAAGACTGCCTTCAGATTTACCTTCAGAGAGAGGAGCTAAGCAATGAGCACTGAGTACTCAGGAGACAACACAAGGTAGCTATGAAAATGATGCCAACCACAGTTTTCTATTTTTCCAACCAACGTATCAACCATTGCTGTAACGCACTTCAGTACTTAGAACTCTGGTTCCCTGACTCCATATCCAATGCTCTTCTCTGTCCAGCACTCCACTGATGCTGCATCCCACGGACACTTCTTGATTTCCAAATGTTGCAGTAGGGCCCGGCCATAGTTTTGGCTCAGCTAGAGTGCAGGATGGTGGGAGGAGGCAGGAAGAGATGGCTGTAGGCTCTGCACCAGACAGGTGCCACTGTGATGCCCCTGACTTCGACTGAGGGTTCCTGTGACAGTCAGCCCTGGGAGTCTTGTGATAGCCGCAGTTGTACAGCTTTGGCTGAATACACCCATCATGAGGAGGTCTGTAGAGAAGTTTCATCTAGTGTGTGAATCAAAGACTGTCGGGCTTCACCCAGGCAACTGGTTCTCTTGATGTCAGTGGTGTTTCTCTTCATGTTGGCTGCAACATGAAGTTCCCGGATGCTTAAGCTTAGCCACTGCAGCCCACACTGAACTTGCTTGGCCCTGACATCCCTCTATTACAGCACTTACAACATTGTGCCATAACGACTCATTTGTATGTCTCCTCCTCCACCACCACACTGGGAAGTCTTTAAGAACAGATAGCATGTCTTTGAATCCCTCCCTAGTGCGTGGGATCTGTCCTGCCGTGATGAAGATGCTCAGCAATTATTCTTCTCAAGCAACCCCTACCTGAAGATCATGGTGTTGCCCAGCTTCTTCCAGAAAAGACTGGCTCTGTCACCAGGCGCTGCTGTAGCACGTGCAAACATCTCCCACTCAAGGGAACAGAAAGTGTCCTCTGGAGTCAGTCAGTCTGAAGAAGCCTCTTCCCTTTCATTGCAGGTCTGCTTGCTGCCTCTAGGGGGGAAAGAATGGGGGAAAGAAAGCGTCTGTTCATGAGCCCCTTCTCCCCAAAGCTAATGATGATTGTCCTTGTAGCTTCACCTTGGGGTGGGTCATGCAGGACATCCAGGAGTTTCCTTCAGGGAGAGAGAAAAGATTTGAAAGTCCCTCATGGCACCTTTGGGAGCTGACATCCACAACTGCTTATTTGTGCATGAATTCAACAAACAGTATTTAAACCTATTTTATCAAGCACTTTGCTATTTCTGTGTAGAGTAGACACCTTTTAAATAAGCCTCTGGTTAATAGACTCTGTCTTCTTAACCAACCCTTTTCATTCCACCCCGAACACATACTGATTGATGTCCAGTAAACGCTGAGCCCTCAGGGCCATTCGCAAATTCTCTAGGACACACCTGGACACGAGAGCACTGATTTCTCTGTTTCATGAGAAACAGCTGGGTCTGTTTCCAATCCTACTTATGCTGGTTGGACTTGTTCGTGTAATTACCTAACTTAACAAAATACAATGTAACGGGAATGAAAGGAGAATTACAATGTCAATGAAAATTAATTATGAATGTTTAAAAGGGCCATAAAAGCTAGTCTCAAAATTATTGTTACTGAATTAACCTGACAAACTATACTAGATTGAGAAAAATCTAGCAATATTGAAAAATTTCCTCACGCGGAATGCTATGCATATGTTATGCTCTCCACTTTAATAAATCCACCTGCAAATCACAGACAATGCTTAATGGATGTGCTTTCTGCAAGAAAGAGTAGAACTCTATTTGCTAATCCACATTCAAAGGGAAGTCCTTCTTTCTCTTTCATTTTTGGTGAATGAACTCTAGGTAAAAATAAAATATTTATTCGAATACACCCTTTTTTATAATTGCCATTTAACAGATCTTTGCAATTAACCTATCCACTTGCAGGCTTGAATATATCGTTAAGTGGGCTTTTCATAGCAAAGTCTCTAAGTCATTCTTCTGTTGATTCTATAAATAATAACTGAACATCTTCTATGTTCTAGCCCCTGTGCCAGGCACTGGAGATCCAAAGGCAACACACTCATCTTCAAGGAACTCACAGTCTGTGGAAGGAAGAAGCCTACTGCAGGACAGCCTGCTGCACAACGTGGGGGACACCGTTCAGTCCGTGACAAGATCCTTATTAAATATTTGCTGAATAAATCCATTGAAGAATTTTTCTGAATATCTGAAATAGTTTCTAATTCAAATGACATTTAAAAAAAAGCCAAGTGGCTTAATCTGACTGTAGCGTGAGGCACATGAAAAGAAGTCGTAGGAGATAAGACCTAAATTCTTTAATATCTACACCAAATAAAAATAAATAAATAAATAATTTCATGGAGTGGTGGAAGAAGTATATGCTATGGGTGCTGAACTCTTTACATTTTATAAGAGAAGTCATCTGAGGGGCGCCTGGGTGGCTCAGTCGGTTAAGTGACTGCTTTCAGCTCAGGTCATGATCTCAGGGTCCTGGGATTGATCCCCGCATTGGGCTCCCTGCTCAGGGGGAAGCCTGCTTCTCCCTCTCTCTCTGTTCCTCCCCTCCCCCCTCCATGCTCTCTCCTTCACTCACTCTTTCTCTCAAATAAATTTAAAAAAAAATCTTTGTAAACATTTTTTTGAAAAGAGAGAAGTCACTTGATCCACTTGTTGATGCTGATAAACTAAAAATAGAAATATAAGCTTACTATTCTGAGCTAATAATAGTAAAAAAAATAGGAATGGAAATTGTAATGACTGGTGGCCTCTGGAGAATGGGATTCAGGGATACTGTCACTTTGTACACATTTCTCTACCATTTGGAAAGAAGTTATACACATGAATGCATTACTACTATGATAAAGAAAACAAACCCCACAAAAGAAATGGGGTCAGGCCACGGTGAACTTTCAATCACCCTATGATATACTTTATTCTTTAGTTATAAAGCCTCACAAGGCAAGCACACGTTGCCTGATGTTCCTCTCAGTTTATTAGACTTGGCCTGAATACTCCAAGCCCTGCAGACACCAGCATTCCTTCCAATTTGCTGCTCCTGTCTCCCCTAGAGGCCTTATGGTCCTACATGGCTACCGGCGGCATCAGCATTCAGCCCCATTCAGCCCCAGGGTGGGGACTGGGGGTAGGGGGAAGCCCCGCCCCTTCTGTTAGAGCCCTAACCCAGGAGTCAGTTACACAGTGCCATCAGCAACAAGGGGGCTGGGAGATGGGGTCCTTTCTCTGTTCTGAAACTCTCAGAATTCTTACCTGACCAAGGAGGAAAAGGGATACTGGGAGCAGTCTCTGCACCCCTTGATCATCTCTAACATTCTGCGATTGTGTTGCATCTATTCATTTATTCGGAAATAATTGACATTCTTAGAATAAAGAGCCTTTAAATTCATACACATGGTATTACTTGCTATTTACTTAGGTCTTCCTTAATTTTTCTCAGCAACTTTTTGTAGTTTCCACTACATAAGTCTTGCACACCTTTTGTCAAATTAGTATTTTATGTTTTCTAATGCTGCTGCACATGATATTTTTTACTTCATTTTCTGGTTGCTCTTGCTAGAATATAAAAATACAATTAAGAGCAAGATGGCTGGATAGGAGGCTTCTGACTCGCCCTCCTCCCACGGAGGATCAATTCCCTCTGAGAGAAATCCAGAAAGGAGTTGACTGACTCCTACACATCAGGCAACTGAGAAAATGTGAAGAATTTATTTTTGCTTATGAGAAAGAAGGAAAGAAACAGAGAAGAAAGAGGAAGAGGGGAATTAGCAAGATGGCAGATGGCTGGCTGGATACCAGGTAAGACAAAGGGCCGGTGAGAAATCTCTCGTGAGGGAAAACAGAAATGTGTAATATCTATACATAGATTATTTGTTTACTTGACATATGACCTCTTCTCATGACCCTCAAATCTTCAGTGAAGTCTACATCACACTTACGAATAATGTGGGTAGGTTGGTGAGGGGAGGGGGAGTTCTATGTGTGGATGTGTGTAAATCAAGTTAGATGAACTTTCTTCCGGAATGATACATCAGAGAAAAAAGAGGTCAGGCATAAAACAGATCCTGGAGACAGAGGTGATGGAAGAATGCAAGGCCCTCGATGACATCTAGGTTATCCATGACGATATGAATTAAACATGGGGCATAAAATAAAAGAAAGACGCTCAGGGTTGGGGACAAAGTGATGTCAGGAATGAGACTGAGTGTGACGCCTAATGATGCCTAATCTCACTCACGCAAACCCCTTAGGGCCCCGGGTTTTCCGGCAGGCTTGAAGACCAAAGTCTTGTCAGTCCCACATTCATGATATATATAAATAGGCCAACTTCCCAGGAGAACCGCTCTTGTACTTTGTCTCAAGGTCAGAATGGACTCTGCCCCCAGAACTCTCTCATAACTCAACATTCTCAAGTACACCCTGACAGAAGACACAAACGAGGGGCGCCTGGGTGGCTCAGTCGGTAAGCGACTGCCTTCAGCTCAGGTCATGATCCCAGGGTCCTGGGATCGAGCCCCACATCGAGCCCCACATCAGGCTCCCTGCTCCGCGGGAAGCCTGCTTCTCCCTCTCCCACTCCCCCTGCTTGTGTTCCCTCTCTCGCTGTCTCTCTCTCTCTGTCAAATAAATAAATAAAATCTTAAAAAAAAAAAAAAAGAAGACACAAACAAGACTCCTCACAAGACTGCCTTCACCTCAGACACCAGCTGCAAGTTTGGAGGACCTCTGGCCAACCTCACTTCTAAGCAGCTGGCTATTAATTGAGTGGTTTGCACTATCCCCTCAGGTTCAATAATTCTCTAGAATGACTCCCAAAACTCAGAAAAGCACTGCACTTATGATTACAGTTTTATTATAGCAAAAGAATACAAATCAGAACCAGGCAAAAAAAAGAGGCATATAGGGCAAGGTCTGGGCCACGAAGCTTCCATCATCCTCAGGAATGTGTCCCCCTCCTGGCACAGCAGTACGCAGCAAGATGCAGAGGATCGCCACCTAGGGAAGCTTAGTTCCAGCGTCAGAATCCAGAGTTTTTATTGGAGGTCTATTATGCAGACATGATTCATTGACTCACTGACCATGTGGTCTTGATGGACCCGACCCCCCCCAGGACTCAGAGCCCCAACCCTCTAACCACATGGTTGGTCTTTCTAGCAAGGTTAGCCCCCATTCTGAGTCATCTAGTTAGTATTAATTGTCTAGGGCCTACCATGAGTCAACCCATTACCATAAACTATCAGGTGTGGTCTGGAAGGCCCACCATGAATAACAAATACAGTCTTATCATTCAGGAGATTCCAAGGGTTTAGATGCTACTTCCCAAGAACCAGGGACAAAAGGCAGCCAATTTCTTTATTACACAGCCTCTCATTGGTTGCTTCTAACAACAGCCCTCAAACTAGAAATGGTAGCACCAGGGACGCCTGGGTGGCTCAGTCAGTTAAGTGTCTGCCTTCGGCTCAGGTCATGATCCCAGAGTCCTGGGACCGAGTCCCACATCAGGCTCCCTGCTCCGCTCTTAATTGAGAACTGTAGCTTGCTGTTTATTGTAGAACAAATGAAGCCCTCT
This sequence comes from Phoca vitulina, assembly GCF_004348235.1. Classification (NCBI taxonomy): domain Eukaryota; kingdom Metazoa; phylum Chordata; class Mammalia; order Carnivora; family Phocidae; genus Phoca; species Phoca vitulina. Next base: position 452,349 of record NW_022589719.1, on the reverse strand, counting down.
CTCTCAAAAATTTGGGGAGGGGCCTTCTCCCAGCCCCAGGATAGTATCTGGAAAGAGAAGTAGGAACAGGATTTAAAGTTAGCTTGGTGCAAAGTGCACTAAGATCAAGTATTGGCTCCTTATCCATCAATTTCTTGTGTAAACTTGGGCTCACCCTTCCCCTCTCTGGCTTCAGCATCCCCATCCATAGAAGGAGGGGTTGGGATTACATGGCCTCCACACTCCTTCCACTCAGGAATTTGATGGTTCTTTACTTTCAGGGCTGCCAGACAGCAGGATCTTAGACCACCTGGGCAGCTTAGATGTTCTGTCCCTTTGCCTGGTCTCCAAGAATCAGATTTCCTCTCAGTTGCTTCCCACCCAATTCTAGGCAGTGCCCTCCTTATACATACACTCACTCTTCTGGTTGCTGAGAGTAATTTCTTTTCTGGGTGGTTTCTCCAGGTTCTAGATTTTACGCACAAGGTCAAGCTGGATTGCCATTAGGCGTCACACTCAGAATGCCACTGGAAGGCTCCATGGTTGGGTCTCCCCAGCTTCCAGTCACCTATCCATACCTCAACCCCCTCAGGCGTGACCTGAAATACCTAATTCTCTTCTCTCATCTCTACCTCAAACAACATTTAATCTGCCTTCATCTTTTACTCTAGTATAGGAGCCAAGAAACATTTTCCGCAAACAGCCAGATAAAAAAATATTTTAGGCTTTGTGGGCCATAGGGTCTAAACTGAAATGATTCAACTCTGCCATTACAGTGTGAAAGCAGCCATAGACGTTATGTAAACAAACAGGTATGCCTGGGTTGAGATAAGATTTTAATTTACAGATACGGTCTGTAGGCTGGATTTGGCCCCCGGGGCTGGACCCTACTCTAGGGGAGCAGGTCCCAGGGGGAGCGTGGAATATACATTTGTTTAGGGGGAGATAATACTAACAGTTGCCATTTACTCAGATGAATCATGAGACGCATTCCCTCATTGAACCCTCACAACCACTCTGAGAAATGAGTGACAGGAATTAGAGAAGACCTTGAGCTCTATGACCGGGTTGGTATGAGTGAAAGTCGTGAGTGCAGGTAGGTCCAGGAGCCAGAGGGCAAGGGCAGAGTGGGCACTTGGACTAAGAGCAGCAGCTAACTATGACGGAGCACCCAATATGTACCAGGCACTGGGTCCAGTTTTCTCATTAAATGTTCCAAATAACCCTAAGAGGTGAGTGCTAACATGATTGTCTCTTTTCAGACAAGAAATGGAGGCACAGAGCATTCATGGAGACACAAGGTCACTAAGCGTTCGGTTCAGAGCCCCGATTTATTCCCAGACAGCCTATCTGCAGAGTCTCCAACCATAGGTGCTGTGCTCTCCCGCTCGCTGCTAGAATATAAAAATATACAGCTGAGCTTCCACTGGGCTACACGTAAGGAAAAAAAGTGACCATTTCTAGTCCACAATAAAACAAAACAGACAACCCAAAGTTACGTGAGTGTGTCTGTACTCACGTGAGTGGGTTTTTATGTGAGTGTCTGTGTGTGAGCATATGTGAGGATGTGTGGGAGGGAGGATGTTGAATCTACCAGGAGGCAAACTTCAGAAACACCACAGGAGAATGGTCAATAACATCTTGAACTAGAAATAGGTGAGTGAAAGCCATTGCTGAAAGGAAAAGCATCCTGGACTCTTTTTCTCCCCCAGAAAAGCAGCCTCAGAGGCAATCGGCAGGGGACTATCATAGGAAGGACGCCTGGGGTGGAAAGAACATCACAGAGTCTGAGAGGCAAAAGTTGGCAGAAACACCGAAGGACACGTGATGAGATCTCTCCGTGAGGCAGAGTCATTCCTTAGAGGACTGGCCTGCTCACTTACATTCCACGGTGTGAAGTTAGTCATCCAGTTTGAGAGTGTTGTACACATGCTTAGAAATATTCTGCTGTCCCTGTGAGCACAAATAATAGTTGGTCATCGGCTGGATGAAATTATGTCCATTATTGCTCCCATTTCGCAGATTTGAACATTTGGAGGGAACAAAACAATAGAGAAAGGTGAACCAGAAGAGAAGTTCTGGTTACCCTAGTCACATCTCCCACAGTCGAGTTTGCCAGCACCCAAAGCTGTCAGGTGGATGTTTCCTGCCTCTTCCTAAGGGAGACCCACACATACCTACCCCAAGGTAGAGTCAAAGATGTGAACTAATGGGGTGCCTGGGTGGCTCAGTCGTTAAGCGTCTGCCTTCGGCTCAGGTCATGGTCCCAGGGTCCTGGGATCGAGCCCCGCATCGGGCTCCCTGCTCAGCGGGAAGCCTGCTTCTCCCTCTCCCACTCCCCCTGCTTATGTTCCCTCTCTCGCTGTCTCTCTCTCTGTCAAATAAATAAATGAATAAAATCTTAAAATCTTAAAAAAAAAAAAAAAAAGATGTGAACTAATTAGAAAAACTAACACTGGGCTTTGGAAATAAGATAAATCCTAAAGCAAATCCTTACCTTTCCTCCATTCTTTTCACCGCAGAGGTGGGGGGACCATGCGGGAAGGAAGAGTTTTTCTGTTTGCTCTTTGCCTTGTCAGAGGGTGACTTCAGGAGCTCCACTGAAAACTGGTGCCTAAGGAGGGCTTATCAAGATGCCAGACAGCTCCTGTGACTTCCTTCCGGGGGGCCTGCTGGCCGCTGGAGGCTCACATTCATTGGACACACAAAACCTCACAGGATGTTAATCAACCTCAGCCTCTGCCCATCCCCACCCATCCAGCATCCTTCTTGCAGAGAATCGCTGTTCCAGAGCCTTCACAGCTAATGACGAGTCTGGGCACCACCGCCAAGCAGCATGAGCCCACACCAGGAGGCTTTATAATTAAAGAATAAAGTGCACTCACCTTTGTTTGGCATTCAAGGCCTCCATGGCCTGGCCCACCCTATCCTTTGTTTTGTTTTGTTTTGTTAGACCTTTTTAATCATAGGGGTAACATACACACAGATTCTAAGTATTTTCTTCAAATGACACAGGATTGCATAAAATAAAAGATAAAAGCCCTCCCATTCCATTCCCTGGGGCGGGGGGTGGGGGAATCACAGTTTAGAGCTTCTATTCTTAATTTTTAGTAGTTATCTTTAGAACTTTAAATGATAAATTTACAGGTTAAGATCACAGCTCTCTACATCAGACACAATCTACTGACTTCTTATAAAAGATCAGGGATTTAGCACATACTTCTTCCAACTCATGATTCTTGTCAGCAATACATTTTCCGTTTGTCAAGTGCCAAGGAAACATTTTCAGTTTTATGTCCCGGGTCTTCCTTTTAAGAAGAGGTTCATGTTGGGGCACCTGGGTGGCTCAGTCGGTTTAGTGGCTGCCTTCGGCTCAGGTCATGATCCCAGGGTCCTAGGATCGAGCCCCGCATCAGGCTCCCAGCTCTGCGGGAGGCCTGCTTCTCCCTCTCCCACTCCCCCTGCTTGTGTTCCCTCTCTCGCTGTCTCTCTCTATCAAATAAATAAATAAAATCTTTAAAAAAAAAAAAACGAAGAGGTTCATGTTGCAGCCAAGTCGAGCTATTTGTCATCTTTTTAAAAATTACTTAAAATTAAATATATCAAACTTCAAGAAAATTTCATTCAAGTTTGACAAGCTAGACCCTGTCCAGGATCATGGTATTTAAAGTCCCAATTTATTTTTTTAATTTTTTTTATAGTTGAATTTTTATTTTTATCTCAATTTTTAAAATTTTTTATAACGTTTTGCAATGTTTAAATTTATTTAGCATAAGCACATATTTTACAATAACACGTTTGAAAAACCACATATGAGGTTACCAAAAACATAAATTAGTTTCAGTCTAAAATTCTTCAAGATTACATAAATTATGTGCCCATCAATCAAGTATATAAACATTCCAAGGTAATTTTATTTTTTTAATTTAAATTCAATTAATTAACATATTATGTATTGTTAGTTTCAGAGGTAGAGTTCAGTGATTCATCAGTCTTATATAATATCCAGTGCTCATTACATCACATGCCCCCTTTAATGTCCATCATCCAGTTTCCCCCCTCCCCTCCTGCAACCCTCAGTTTGTTTCCTATGATTAAGAGTCTCTTATGGTTTGTTTCTCTGATATCATCTTGTTTTATTTTTCCTTCTCTTCCCCTATGATCCTCTGTTTTGTTTCTTAAATTCCACATTTGAGTGAGATCATATGATAATTGTCTTTCTCTGATTGACTTATTTCCCTTAGTATAATATCCTCTAGTTCCATCCATGTCATTACAGATGGCAAGATTTCATATTTTTCGATGACTGAGTAGTAGTATTCCACTACTTCCAAGTAGTATTCCACCACATCTTCTTTATCCATTCATCTGTCGATGGACATCTCTTTCCATAGTTTGGCTATTGTGGACATTGTTGCTATAAACATTGGGGTGCAGGTGCCCTTTCAATCACTACATTTGTATCTTTGTGGTAAATACCTAGTAGTTCAATTGCTGGGTTGTAGGGTAGCTCTATTTTCAAATTTCTGAGGAACATCCACCCTGTTTTCCAGAGTGGCCGCACAAGCTTGCATTCCCACTAACAGTGTTAGAGGGTTCCCCTTCCTGTGCATCCTTGCTAACATCTGTCTTTTCCTGACTTGTTAATTTTAGCCATTCTGACAGGTGTGAGGTGGTAGTTCATTGTAGATTTGATTTGTATTTCCCTGATGCTGAGTGATGTTGAGCAATTTTTCATGTGTCTGTTGGCAATTTGGATGTCTTCTTTGGAGAGATGTCTGTTCATGTCTTCTGCCCATTTCTTGATTGGATTATTTGTTCTTTGGGTGTTGAGTTTGATAAGCTTTTTACAGATTTTGGATACTAGCCCTTTATCTGATAAGACATTTGCGAATATTTTCTTCCATTCTGTCAGTTGTCTTTTGGTTTTGTCATAAAGTCCCAATCAATTTAAAAGGATTAAAAGCATACAATGTATTTTCTTTGAACAGAAAATAATTAAATTAAATATCAATAACTAAAAGATATTTGGGAAATACCCAATATTTGGGAATTAAGTAATGTGGTTCTAAATAACCCATGCTTGGATTGTCTGGGTGGCTCAGTTGGTTAAGCGTCTGCCTTTGGCTTAGGTCATGATCTCGGGGTCCTGGGATCAAGCCCCGTGTCAGGCTCCCTGCTCAGCGGGGAGCCTGCTTCTCCCTCTCCTCCCTGCTCATGCTTTCTCTCGCTATCTCTCTCTCTCTCTCAAATAAATGAATAAAATCTTAAAAAAAAAACAATAACCCACCCTCAAAGAAGAAGAAGAAAACTAGGGAAGTTAAAGAATATTCCAAACTGAATGGAAACATGAAGGGTTAGAAAGAATTTGGAGGAAGTAGAGCACTTAGTCGTTGTTGGTGGGGATGTAACATGGTACAACTACTTTGGAGAAAGGGGTTGGCATGACTTTATAAAGTTAAACATATACTTTTCCACATGGTCCTACAATCCCACTCCTAGGTATTTACCCAAGAGATGTAAAAATACATACACACACAAAGACTTGTTCACGAATGTTCACAGCAGCTTTATTCACGATATCCAAAGACTTGAAACAGTCCAAATATTCAACAACAAGTGAACAGATAGATAAATGAATTTTGGTAAATTCATGCAATGGAGTACACTCAGCAATAAAAAGAAGAAAGTCTGGATCCATGCAAGAAAAAACAGTGACTGGGTGGCTCAGTTGGTTAAGCGTCTGACTCTTGTTTTTGGCTCAGGTCTTGATCTCAGGGCTGTGAGATGGAGCCCATGTTCGGCTCCACCCTCCGCAAGGCATCTGCTTGTCCCTCTCCCTCTGCTCCTCCCCCTGCTCATGCTCTTCCTCTCTCTCTCTCTCAAAAATATAAATCTTTTTTAAAAAGAAAGAAACAGGACACAAAAGATAAGATAATGTACTAGTCCATTTTAAATCAGGAAAAATCACTCTTTAGTAACAGAATACAGACAAGAGGTTGTCTGAGGTAATGGGTGGGGTTGGGAGACCGATTGCAACAAAGCATGAAGACCCTTTTTAGGGTAATAGAAAAGTTCTGTATCTTGACTGAGGGTTATGGTTATATGGATGTATGTATCTGTCAAAACTCACTTTGACTATACATGCACACAAAATGGGCACATATCATAAAATGTGATATGTAAATTTTAGTTCAATAAAGTTGATTAGAAAAATATGGAGAGGACATGGGACACGTGAGTGGCTCAGTTGATTGTCTGACATTCAGTCCGACCTGAGTGTCGGCTCAGGTCATGATCTCAGGGTCGTGAGATCAGGCTCCGTGATCAGCAGGGAGTGTGCTTGAAGAGTCTCTCCCTCTGCTCCTCCTCCCACTCTTTCTCTTTCCCTCTCAAATAAATAAATAAATCTTTTTTTAAAAAAAGAACAATATGGAAAGGACAAAATCAAAGGATAAAAAAAATGGCCTTTAAATCCAACTTTATTGAATAACAAAGATAATAATGGCACAGGCTTTTTTTTTTTAAGATTTTATTTATTTATTTGACAGAGAGAGAGTGCTCAAGCAAGGGGAGTGGGAGAAGGAGAAGCAGGCTTCCCACTGAGCAGGGAGCCCGATGCGGGACTCGATCCCAGGATCTTGGGATCATGACCTGAGCCAAAGGCAGCCACTTAACTGACTGAGCCACCCAAGCACCCCAATGGCACAGACTTTTAAATCATGTTGATGTTGATATTAGCTCAGAAGGTTATTCGGGAATCAAGTGTGTTTATATATAAGGTGATTAGAACTACTAGTGATACATAAGTGTTAGTAATTATTATTATCAAGTTACATTCTAGTTTTTGCTTTCTGATAAACAATGGGACAAATTCCCATGGACACCAAAACTTAATTAAATTTATTACACTAACCAAGATTGTGTATGAGATTTTAATACATGTGAGTTGGTGCGTGAAAATCACATGAAAAAAAAAGCTGAAAGCAGGGACTCGGGGGATAAAAGTGACGATGAGAACAAAAATCCACTGGGACTCAGAAATTTAAAGTGCACCAAGAGGGGGGCATCTGGGTGGCTCTGTTGGTTAAGTGTCCGACTCTTGATCGCAGCTCAGGTCTTGATCTTGGGGTCATGAGTTCCAGCCCCATGTTGGGCTCCACACTGGGTGTGCAGCCTACTTAAAAAAAAAAAAAAAAGTGCAATAAGAGACAGAAAGAGAGAAGAACAAAGGTGGAGTCCAAAGAAAGCCAGGTATAGTCTTAAAATTAAGACCAAGATTTCTGCCCCGCTGTGGGACTGTTTCACATTTTCCCTCTAAGTATGCACACAGTGCATGTGAACACAGAAGTCTCATCAGAAACAAAAATCCCGTTCACCATAACATTTTTAAAGTCCCTCAAACTCTTGCAACAGATGGGAATAACCCTCATCACCTTGATCTCTGGGGATAAACTATCCTCCCCTGATCTTCTCTAGAGGCTCCATATGAAAAGGAAATTTCCTTGCTACTTCCAGTTAGAAGAACAACAACAACCCCCCCCCAAAAAAAAAACAAACAAACAACAACCACAACAAAAACCTCAGTGGATGATGTTCACTGGTCCAGCACTGGTCGCATGACCACCTAGACCAATTGCTAGAGACAAAATGTGGGGCATTCTGAAGGCTCCTGTTTATTCACAAACCATCATCCCTTTTCAGGAAAGTGGGATCTGTCACCAGCAAAAGGGAGAAAGGTTGTAGTTGTAGAAACATGGGCACTAAAGGACTTGTGAGCCAGCCAGCCACACAAATCAGTGTCAAATGCAGGCTGGTTTTTTTCAGACCTCTGCAGCACTGCGCCCTGGTATTCACAGCCTGCTTGGAATCTGGACCGATGCCACGTTGCACATTCTGCTGGACAGACGGCCATTCCTGTCCAGTCATTAGTTGATTCACAAGTCGATATCAGGTATCAACACTGGCAACCCGCTCTGACCCTGTGGGAGATGTAGAAACAGACAAGATGTTGCACTACGGCATGCTCTCAGGATGGCAGGGGATATCGGCTACCAGGAAATACCATCTCCGAGCTAACAGAGCACAGAGGGGGGGTCGCAAACATGGCACAGCTTCAGGGAAGGGCCTTTCTACAACTATTTTTTTGATTTTTTTTTTAAAGATTTTATTTATCCATTTGTCAGAGAGAGAGAGAGCACACAAGCAGGGGGAGCGGCAGAGGGAGAAGCAGGCTTCCTGCTGAGCAGGGAGCCCGATACGGGGCTCGATCCCAGGACCCCGGGATCATGGCCTGAGCCGAAGGCAGATGCTTAACCAACTGAGCCACCCAGGCGTCCCTATTTTTTTGATCTTTTGATACTCACACAGTTCTGGGAGGTGTGTAAGTTTAAGAAAAGACAATTTTTAATAACAAGAGATGGTGACAGGGGAAGCTGGAAGACAGGAGGTAATTTCAGGAAAGGCACAAAAATTACTCAGGGAGCATAAACAAGGCGCACGTTTCCTCCTCAGGTTAATACCAATTGATTGGTAGAGTCTATTGAGTGCTGTCTTCAGGGGAATTCTCCAATTCCAGCCACACTCAGTGTGATAGGGTTCTGGGATCCATTAATTATGTCTTTTATGGACAAGGTTTTTAAGGATGATGCCAGAAAATAGGAGAGGGATAGTAGTAATAAATGTGGATGGAAGGGTAAGCAGAAGCCAGAATATTAAATGTCAGAGAGTCTAGAAAGTTGATTAGACATTGTTTTCTCTAGTTGTCAGAGGTACCAAAAAAAAAAAAAATCCTATTCATTTGGGTGACACCAAATTGTGGGACCGGTCCATTCAAGTGTGTGAGAGCCCTGCATCTCTAACAAGTAAAATGAAAAGTCAGGACCGTTTTCACAACCACTGTACCCCTCTGGTTATTCTCTCTGCTCCCCCTCCTGGAAAATCAGAGGTTCCACCTCACAGCAAGTGTGTGAAGAATGACTGTACTTGTCCCACAGCCACATGACCGCAGTCCTGACATCCCAGGAAGGTGTCTTCTTCTCCTTGCCACTCTCTGGGGTACTCCATAAGCAGAGGGTGGAACAGCCCAGCCTCGGGTCCTCGCTGTAAATGTTGACCCACACAACCGCCCTGACAGAGATAGGATCGATTGTTTCAGTCATGCTCCCCTAGGAAGACAACTTGAAACTACCCAAAAAGTCGCAGCCACAACAGTCCTCAGAATAGTACTGACTTGTGCAGAGTCATCCCAGACTGAAGAATACTATCTGTCAACAAATGGCAACTGGCGCCCAAGACTCCTCCCCTCCACGGTCTCGGCTTCACCCCCCAGGGAACAATACATCCTTCAGATCGCTGGCAGGGCAAACCACTACCATTTTATAAAGACAGATCCATAGTCTTTAGTTGAAACCCTTGGAGCCAAATATGATCCCACATGAAAGATCAAATGTGCCTCCGTGGCAGCTTGGTGAGAGCCCCCTCCCCACCCAAGCAGAGCCCAGCTAAGCCATGCCCTGACTCCTGACCCCCAGAAACTCTGAGACAATAAATGTGTGCTGATTGAAGCCTCTAAATGAGTGGTAATTTGCTATGCAGCAATAGATAGACTAATTTGACAGGAAACTAGTTATAGGAGTCTGGAACTCAGAGGTTCCAGTGGAGATGTAAATTTGGAAATCATCAGTATATAGATGGCTGTGCTGGCTACTGTCTACGTGCCCCCACCTCAACCAGTTCTCCACCCTTCTCGGCCTTTCTCTGTGCCCCCAGGAGGCTCCCTTCCAACACCTGGGCTTCCTTGGTTCAGCCAATAGGAGGCGACCAGCAGGAGATCAGAGAGTGGTTAGAATATGCCTTACCCTGCCACAGCCCTTACACTTGGATCAGAGTGGCCCCGGGTAGGCCAGCCGTGCCATCTGGGTGGAGCTTCACCTTCCAACCTCCTACTCCTACCACACGTGGCTGGCCTTAGTAGGAATAGTGACAGTAGAGAAGGGATGGTTCACCTACAGTAACAGAAGGGAGGAGGAGGTATATAGTTAGAGATTCAGGTAGGTGACAGATATGGAGGTGGAACTTTGGGGAATATCTCTTCTGATTGTTTCCATCGTCCTTGTTGAGGTCATCAGCTGACAGTGAGGATGATGGAAAAGGTATCAGAGGCTTAAGGAAAGAAGAGGTCGTGGAACAGTCGTGTAGTAGAACCAGAGTTGAATGGACGGGGGAAATGTCCCCAGTCCTGGGGAAAATCAGCAGATTCAGAGTTACCTATGGCTGAAGCCTGTCCAGGTGTAGCAGACACTGCTGGTGACCTGTCCAGATCCCTGAAACTCTTTTTGTTGGTTTTGTTCCATCTGTCCATCCACCAACTGGTACAGGTGCCACTGTTAATAGCTCATATCTGCAACCTTCTCCAGAGGCTGGTCCTAGGGTCAATGGAGCTAGCTTACCCTGAGATGCCTGATCAAGGGGGATCAAAGTTACAAAAACCCCTCCTTCTTGCCTCAAGCTAGGACGGACTCCATGTTACTTAAGGTCAAGATGAGATTTGATTTTACCTGAAACCATTTCCATGCTTAGCTCCACCCCTTCCCCATTCCACTCCCCTCACTCTCTCATGGGTTTCTCATGAGAACACTCCATTATCTAATCACTTGTGCAAGAACCCCCAGTTCAGGCTCTGCACCGCAGAACAGCCCAGAGGACACTACCTCTACCAAGGTGAAAAGGAATGAATGATGAGGAGGGTGTCAGCACAGTGGAGAAGCTCCGTGGAGGCTGTCCTCTGCGGGCTGAAACTGGCAGCAGGAGATGCTGTTACGAAGCTGGGCTCTCTGGTTTCAAAAGGGATGATAGCATTCTGGAGTAGTAGAGGCCAGATGGCAGCATTAATCATCAATGACAAGATGACTTTAATCCCCACAATGGGTGACAGTATCAGAATAGCAGCCAGGCGGCCTGACCTGGAGGAGTCTGTGGAGATGGAAAGTGGAGCACGGTATTCATCGGGGCAATAAATGTTTGCCGGCATCGAAGATATCACTTAATATATATAATCAAGAGACATCAAGAATGAATGAGCCCAAGGTTGAGGTCAGCCATCTCAACAGTGTCATGATGCTTTACCCAGTTTTCAGACCTGAGCCAGGTCTCAGACCTAACACCCATCAATCGAAAGGGAGGCTGACAAGCCCGTGCCAGGAGGACATCAGAGCAGGGGGGTGAGGAGACGAGCAGAGCAGGATCAGGGCCTGCATGAGGAGGGCGTCCAAGCAGAATGCTGGCCTAGTGTGGTCAGGTTATTGGTCATATGCAGGGGAGGATTCAGCAATAAATATATTGAGCATAATGGGAGCCAGATTTCTCACAGTTGGAAAAGGCAAATACAGGGAAAGCTATATCCAATCCAATCCAATTGTTGGATTGGTGCTGAATTGGAATTAGAGGTATAGGTGTAAGCTAATGGTTTTCAATATGTATGTAGATACAGAAATATCTATATTAATGTCTATGTATAAACACACGCAGATACATATACATCTATACACACATATGTATATTCTAGCTCTGACAACTGGTGGTGCGGGGTCAGGGCTCTAAACAGCAATACTCCAATAGATTTTAGTTTCTACATACCATTCCCCATTTAAAGAAAGGAAGTCTCCTTGAAAAAAATGGCTGATCCCAGGACAGATGCAGGAAAAAAGCCAAAGATGAACTTGGAAAAATTGTATTATTCGAGAAAGTAAGGAAGCACTCAAAGAATGATGGAGACATAGAAAACAAACACAGATGGGTGCCTGAGTGGCTCAGTCAGTAAGCGTCCAACTCTTGATTTTGGCTCAGGTCATGATCTCTGGGTCGTGATATTGAGCCCTGTGTCGGGCTCCACACTCAGTGGGGAGTCTGCTTGAGATTCTCTCTCTCCCTCTGCCCTTCCCCATGGTCACGCATGTGTGCGCACACTCTCTCTCTCACTCTGAAATAAATAAATAAATCTTAAAAACAAACAAATACAGAAACCAGCTTAAAGGGACTCTTACTGGAAAAATCTGGGACAATATGAGCATCAAAATAAATGCTGATAGTACCAGATTATAACTCATGAAACAATGGGAATCAGTGAGTCCATGATGACAAAAATGTATAAATGGAAAAATAAATGGGGAACAGAAAAAGTGTTTCCTTATAGTAGAATGCCAGCTGAAGATTGATGGAATTAGGAAATCAACATTTGGCAACCATTGAAGTAATAATTAATTCAGGCAAGAAATTTCAATAGATGCTAAAACTAGAGGATTAAAATGAGACAAGGAATTTAATATAGCTTCAAAGTATTTCCCCTACAAAATTCATACTATTTTACAAGGGGGAGAAAAGTAACTATAGTGGAGAACCACGGCAGACACCATCTTGATCAAGTGATCAAATTAATACCACCAGTCATAGGGCAAATCCACATTATGTAGGATTGCAATGAGAAGGATGCAGCATTAGCATCATTTCTGTGGTATTCTGACCAAAATGTATAACCCAGGGCTAATCATGAGAAAATCCTAGACACAACCATGTTGAAGAACATTCTACAACATGACTGGCCAGATGATCTTCATAACCATGTACAAGTCATGAAAGTTGCAGATTTTTTTTTTAAAGCTTTTATTTATTTATTTGACAGATAGATACATAGCGAGAGAGGGAAGACAAGCAGGGGGAGTGGGAGAGGGAGAAGCAGGCTTCCCGTGGAGGAGGGAGCCCAATGCGGGGCTCGATCCCAGGACCCCGGGGTGATGACCTGAGCCAAAGGCAGACGCTTAACGACTGAGCCACCCAGGCGCCCCTGAAAGTTGCAGATTGAAGGAGACCACTGAGACACGGCATGTGAACCTGGACCAGATGCCAAAAAGGACTTTCTTTTTTTTTTTTCTTTTTTGGGGGGGGGGGATGGGGCAGAGGGAGGGAGAGAAAATCTTAAGCAGGCTTCATGCTCAGTGTAGAGCCAGCCCAACTTGGAGCTCGATCTCACAACCCTGAGATCATGACCTGAGCTGAAATCAGGAGTCAGATGCTTAACCAACTGAGCCACCCAGGCACCCCTCATAAAGGACATTCTTGATGAAACTTGAATGGGGCTTCTGGGAGAGAGCATACAATATTTTTTTGTGCTATTCTTGCAACTTTTGGTAAGCTTGAAATTTTTCAAAATATAAACCTTTTAAAAAATTTTTATTTTTTAAAGAAAGAAAGACTGAGTCCCCTTGAGGAAGTGCCTTGAAATACCACAGTAAGTATATATAGTAGTGATTTCTCCAGTCCTTCCCCAAAGTATTCGGGTAACTGCCAGGATTTAGGATAATACAATGTCTGGGGACGGGGAATGCCTAGATCTTTTGAGGGCTATTATATACAAGTCTGAGTTGACCCAGAAACCCGGGGAACCAAAGTGCTATACTTGTCCCCTGAAACTATACCCTTTCTAGACAAAATAATAAATTTTTTAAAAGTTGCATTCCAGGGGAAATGGCAGAGATTGGTACTACCTTCAAAAATTTTAATGATTCAGGGCGCCTGGGTGGCTCAGTCGGTTAAGCGTCTGCCTTCGGCTCAGGTCATGATCCCAGGGTCCTGGGATCGAGCCCCACATCGGGCTCCCCGCTCGGCGGGAAGCCTGCTTCTCCCTCTCCCACTCCCCCTGCTTGTGTTCCCTCTCTCACTGTGTCTCTCTCTGTCAAATAAATAAATAAAATCTTAAAAAAAAAATTTTATAAAAAAAAAAAAATTTAATGATTCAGAAGTGATTGTCTTGATCATATGTGCATTTAATTCATATTTTGCCCCTGTAAAAAGCAGATGAATATGGCAGATGACAGTGGATTACTGACATCTACCAAATACAGCTGTTGTGCTATATTTCCTATCTTTACCAGAACATAGTAACATGGCCTCTGGTATATGGTGTTGCTTTTGATCTGGCAGATGCATTATTTTTAATACCCATCAGAAGAAAGGTCAGAAGAAATTTGCTTCAGGTGGGAAGCACATGAGTATACAACAATTATGCCCTCTGTTGCAAAATATTCTAAAGAGACATTCCAGAAAATACCATATTGGTCCATTATATTGATGCCATCATATTTATTTGACCTGATGATCAAGAAGTGACAAGTACTCTGGATATCTAGGAGATAAATATTTAAAAATTCAGGGCCCTGCCTGCCTTATCTGTGAAGTTTTAAGGGTTCGGTGGTTTTTACGCATGCTGGCACAAAGTAAAAGATAAGATATTGTAAAAGTAAAAGATAAGATGTTGTAACTTACGGGCGCCTGGGTGGCTCAGTCGTTAAGCGTCTGCCTTCGGCTCAGGTCATGATCCCAGGGTCCTGGGATCGAGTCCCACATCGGGCTCCCTGCTTGGCAGGAAGCCTGCTTCTCCCTCTCCCACTCCCCCTGCTTGTGTTCCTGCTCTCGCTATCTCTCTCTCTCTGTCAAATAAATAAATAAAATCTTAAAAAAAAAAAAAAGATGTTGTAACTTACAATCCTGCTACCAAGAAAGAAGTGCAAGGCTTGCTAAGCCTCTTTGGGTTTTGGAAGCAGCACATTTCCCACTGGGGGATACTGCTCAGACCCAGAGTGATGAGGAAGGATGCCAGTTTTGAGGGTAAGAAGCAAGAAAGGACACTGTAGCAATTTCAGTCTGCAGTATGTGTAACCCTGCCACTTGGGCCATATGGCCCACGGATCCCATGGCACTAGAGCTATCTGTGGCAGGAAAAGAGGAACACTCATGCATTGCTGGAGGGAATGTAAAATGGTGCAGCTTCCATGGAAAAGTTTGGCAGTTCCTCCAAATGATAAGCACAGAGTTACCATCTGACCCAGCAATTCCACTCTCAGGTATATACCCAAGAGAAATGAAAATAAATATCTCCTCAAAAACTTGTGCACAAACATTACTCAACAGCAAAAAAAATGGAAACAACCTAAACATGCATCAATTGATGAATGGATAAACAAAATGTATATCCATACAGTGGCCTATCATTTGGCAATAAAATTAAGGAAGTACTAAAACATGCTACAACATGGATGAATCTTGAAAATATTACATTCAGTGAAAGAAACCAGACACAAAAGAGCACACATATTCTATGATTCCATTTATGCGAAATGCCCAGAAGACACAAATTCATAGAGACAGAAAGTAGGTGAGTGGTTGCCTGGGGCCAGGGCAGCAGGGAGGGGGAGAAGAACAGAAATGGGGAATAAGAGCTCAAGAGTACAGGGTTTCTTTCTGGGGTGATGAAATGTTCTAAAATTGGATTGTAGTGACGTTTGCCCAACTCTGTGAATATACTAAAAACCACTAACTGCATGCTTTGTATCACACATAAATGCCCAGCAGAGGACATCCTCTGCAGAAGTGGCATGAAAACAACCAAGAGGACAGGATCCATTAGATGTCAGCCAGCCCCTGTCCTTGGACACCTTAGTGTGGGTGAAATGGGACCATGAGTGGAACAGCTACGGTGACAGAGATGGGGGGTATGCCTGGGTCCTGCAGCACCGTTTCTTCTCACCAAGACTGATCTGGCTATGGCTGCTTCTCATGTCCAACCCGTCAGCAGCAAAGACCAACATTCAGACCCCCAAGGAGGCCAACGAGCAACCTACTGACATGTGAGCTATAACTCGAAGCTTCCATCCTGGAAATGGCAGCAATTCACGCTGACTAAGATTGACACATATTCTAGGTATTTTGGCTTGCCTTTCCTGCCTGGAGTGCCTCCACCAGCGCCGTAATCCGAGGGCTCACAGCGTCAGGGTCAGGACCAAGGTGAGGCAGGTGAGGCATCTGGAGTACCAAAGAGTGAGTGTCATCTTCAAATCTGCATCCTAGGCACCTCACTCGCCTCACCCCAGTCCCCTCCCTGTACAGTATCTCATTTCCCAACGTGAAACTACAGATAACATTGCTTTGGACCAAGGAACCTTATCAATGGCGAAAGAGCAAAGCAATGGGCACGTGGACTCCATTGCTCTTATCACATATCACGTTATTCCCAAAGTTGCTAACCTGATAGCAAGTGGTGAACGTGCCTCTTAAAGATGTAGCTGAAAAGCCAGGTGTTCTCAAACCAATGGCCACTATAGGTGGAATGTCCTCCATAGGTAGAATACTTGGGTCTGGGAATGAAGAGATTAAAGTAAGAGTGGCCCCACTTACCTTTACTCCCAGTGACCCACTTAGGGAATCTGTGCTTCCCTTGCCTACAACTCTGGACTCTGGGAATCTAGAGGTCCCGGTCCCCAGAAGGATCATGCTTACACCAGGGAATAAAATAAGTAGCTCACTGAACTTAAAACGCTGGCTTCCTCCTTAGACATTTCATGCTCTCCGTGCCAGCACACCACCAGTCAAAGAAAGGCACCACCATACTTCCAGGAGTAATTGGTCCTTATCATGAGGACGTAGGGTTGCTACCACATATTGGGGGTAGGGAGGAATATGTTTACCATTGGGTAATCTAAAGCAACTATTGGACCATTGGAGTGTCCCTTCTTACTCTCATGCCAAGTTTAACTGTAAATGGGAAAAAATACAGTAACAACGGCCTAATAAGAACATGATAAAAAGGGGTTCAGACCCCCTGAGTGTCTAGGTCATTCCACCATCAAGCCACCTAGACCAGCAGAAATGCTAGCAGAGGTGAAGAGAAGCTGTCATGGCTGGTACAGAAAGGAGACGATAAGCATCCGCTGCAGCCTTGGGGCCAGCCACAGAACTGGGGGCTGCAACTCATCCCATATCCTTCTCTTATAGCTTTCGCTACAAACCGTGGCCATCCAGAATCCCGGAGAAGCTGAGACAAGGTGGAGTGAATTCAACACGAGAAGCAAGTGGATCTAAGTAGTGCCAGAGCTGGACCAGAGCAGACGCTGTTGGCGCCCCGGGGATCCCTTTCCCCAATCTGCTACGCTTACCCCCCGCTGCTAACTGAATTCCTGCTAACAGCTCACACTTGCTACTCCACCAGCAAGTTGTCCTTGGCTGATTGGAGTCACCTCACAGCTTATATTACCCGCAGTCCAGGCTGCCTGTGACAAATGACTGCCCATCACTGGGGGGTGCACAGAAGCCCAGCTCCCTTGGCTCAAGGTGGGACAACTCTGGGCTGCCATTTGCACTCCAGAGCTCCCTGCAAGATCATGCTGAGGCTAGACTTTGCTGACATCATCCTCTGGCTCGGCTGCTTCTTCTTCCCTGTCTGACTTCCCTTGTTCCCTTACAGGTTTCTCCGGAGAGCACGCCTTAGCACATCACATGCACATGGATCCTCACCTTGGATTCTACTTCGAGAGAACCCAATCTGAAAATGCAAAAGTGATTTCAATTTCAAGGTGAACACAAAATTTAAACGAAACTTAAATTGAATGACAAATGCAGTTTGAAGTCATCCTCTTGACCAGTGATTCCCAGACCTGGGATTGAAATCACATGGCAGATTTCTTCAAATGCCTTTTGCTAGGTCCTGTATGAGGCCTCCTTCACCAAAACTCCACAGGTGTGACTGAGAAGTCTCACCTTTTGTAAAGTTCTCCTGGTATTACTGGTTATCAAGGTTTTGGAATCCATTAGTTTAGACAATTCATTTGTATTGGATGGTTTTGATATATCTCTATATGAACTTGTAGAATGTGCCAGATGCAAGTGTGAGGCCCCTCCCAATAGTCCAAGTCTGCAATTCGGTAAACTAGTCATTACACATCAATATTCCTTAATTGAAAAAAAAATTATCTCGATTTTAAATCAAACTTAGGATGACTATTCACTACAAATATACCTTAATGTGAAATATGACAAACATTTCTGAATATTGTACATTTCGTTGATTACATTTTACAAAATGATGATGATTCTTTTTACTTTATAAGTTGATACGTATCGCTGTACTGGTCGCTGTAGACTAGGGAATGCTGGGGTAACAAGCACCACCAAAATCTCAGTGACATCACAGGGGAAAAGGGTATTTCCCTTTCATCAAAGTCCACAGCATGTCTGGGCCCCTGTTCAGAGTGGCTGCCCTCCAGGCCCAGCCCCCGGCAGTGCAGGAAACTTCCAGCTTAAGGTACTTCCATCTCAACGTGAGGCTTAGAGTTCACTGCTGCTGGGGAGGCTCACGCTGGAAATTGAACGCTGTAGCCCTCAGGCTCCATTGACCGCACAGGTCATAACCTATTGGGCAGAATAAGGAATACAAGAAGGGCAAGGGCCACCAAGGGAGAGTAATCCCCAAGAAAGGGGAATCCTGCTGTATGCCCAGAATAAGGGAGGAACGGCATATTGGGAAGACCAGCGATGTCTACAACAGTTATTAAATAAAATGCAGAAGATTCATGAAAGTAGAAAAAAGAAATATATATATATATGTATGTATGTATGTATGTACATGTATATATATATCCCACCACTGCTATCGGATTTTGGTTTATTTCCCTTGAATCATTGAAAATACAAGTTCTTTTGAATAATGTTTATTTTTATTTTACATTTACTCAGTCTCACTGTGGAATATTTTGAAAGTATATCAATGTGTGCCCCAAAAATTAAAACCCTTATGATCCCACCTCTAAAATATAACCACATATGATTTTTAATCAAAATTGGAATCATAATATTTACACTTATTTATATTTGTTCTCCTTATCAATTTATACAAATTCAAATTTTAATCCCACTGTGCTAATGATCATTAATTGTGATTTCAGGCCAGGACCTCAGTTACTCTGTCTCTAAAATGGGGGTATTACAGGAGATCATCTCTAAGATGGTCTTCCAGCTCTGGTGATTTGTGACTATATGCAACTCCTGATGTTTGTATACCTTCCTCTTTCTCTTCTCCTCTCATCCACAGGCTCTTCCTCAGACTAATCATACCTGGGAGAATGAAGACCTTGAACCAGTCTCCTTCGGATTCCACTTTCAGGACCCAGAATAGCTTCACGGGGTAGGGCTTCTGTCTGTCAGCGTGATGCCCTGAGACCTCAGTTGTTTTCAGCCTGCTACACTAAATCTCCTTAGGGCCCCCAGTCCCTGGCCAAATCATTGTCACAAATTTTTGCCAAACCAGACGACCATTACTTGCAATTGATGAATCTTAGCATCTCTGATTAGAAAAGAATATTGGGGCTTGTTCCCCTCACCAATAAAATATAAGCTCATAAAACAAGGTCTTTGTTTTGTTCACAACTTGTACACCTGTCACATAGGAAGTTTCTGGAACATAGTAAGTGCTCAGTATTTGATCATTTGAATAAGTGATTCTAACATTATCCCTACCCTTTTCTAGCAGTACTAAGAAGGACTCCTGCAACATGCATTTCTACCTCTCCAACAGCTGAGAACTGATTATGTTCCTGAATAACCAGTCCCACTGGTGCACTGAGAAGCAGGACTAACTGGAGGATGGCAGTGTGGGGCTCAACACACCCACTACCCCAACTGTTAAGTCAAGAACTGAGGAGCCCTGGGGGTGGACATGTCACATGGGCAAATGTTGGCTCTGGGAGTGGACATACAACCTTCATAAACAATAACTTTCCTATTTCTAGGCTGTATAATACTTTATAGGACTTCTATGCCCTTTCTAAAAATCTTACCTTGAGGGTTAGGCAGAGGCAGGATTTAAATTCAGCATTTGTTGAACTGAGGCTTTCTGCAATTTTTACATTGGTCACCAGGGGGTGCACTTGTTGCTTAAATCGTCTCCATCCTTGTGGCTGGGGACCTGCAGTCTGAGGGCAATATGGAATTTGAAGAATTAATTACAGACATTTAGATCCTACAACAAAGGGATGATGTTAAAAGTAAGATTACCCAGTGAGACAGATACTGGGGGCACATCACATCTACTGAGAGGGTGGATAGAAATCCTTCCTTCACCACTGATTAAATAACCAGGGTAGGGGTGGGGGTCACCTGGCTGGCTCAGTCAGAGGAGCATGAGACTCTTGATCTCTGGTCATGAGTTCGAGCCCCATGTTGGGTGTAGAGATTACTTAAATCAAAACAAACAACAAACAACAAACAAACAAAAAACTTGGAGAGCCAGAGGAGAGAAAGCCAAAGACGTTCTGCTGACTATTATAGTTTCAAGGTGAAGAGATCTCGGTGTCTTGCTGACCCTGAAGGAGAGTCACAGAGACATTACCTGCTGGTGCTACCTTATTCTCTAAATCTCCGGCAGTCTTCTAAAATGTTAGGGCCATAAGGAAATGCAAGAGCATCTAAGCATTTCCTCCAACCTTCCATGTTATAGACAGGGAAACCAAAGCCCAGAGAAAAATAAATTACTTGCCCAAGATGAACCGACCATCTAACGGCAGAGCCGGAATTAAAACTCAAGAGTTCATTTCACTGAGTATTTGATAGTTTGGCTGGGGAAGGGGTGGTCTTTAGAAATAACCCTTTGGATTCAGGGCAGCCTAAACTCTATTGGTAATAAGACTGGTCTTTTTAGAAGAGGTTTTTTATTATGACATCTTTGCTCAAAAGAGAAAAGAGAGAGAGAAGAGAGAGAAGGATGGGGGAAGGGATGGGAAAGGAAAGGAAGGGAGGGAAAGAGAGGGGAGAGGAAGAGAGGGGAGGGGAGGAGAGGGAAAGGAAGGGAGGGGAGGGGAGGGGAGGAGAAGAGAGGGGAGGCGAGGGGAGGGGAGAGGAAGGGAAGAGAAAGGGAGACTAGAGTTTTCTGCTGGCTTGTCTCCAGGCAGCCTCTGGTACTGCACTCTTCCTAACAACTGCAGCTACACTGCATTGTTTGAAGTACTCATCTTTTTTTCAAAATCAAAAGATGAAGGATAAACTCCCAAAACAAAAGGCATTTTTCTTCCAAGGGCTTAGATAAATCATAATTCAAGGACAAAAGAGTCAAGGGTGAGCAATCCCTCAAAAACCATCTGCAGAACAATTACGCATTGTCAATAGCACGACTCATTTCTGAAGTGCAGACTTGGACGGCCTTGGAGTCATCGGATTCAAATGCCTCGCTTTAAAAAGAGGAATGTGTGGTTCACAGAGGGGAAGGGGTAGGGTCCTAACTCAAATGCTTTCAGAAGCCAGGGAAATGAAGCAAGCTGGGGACAGATAAGAGATATTTTAGTTATGATACCAAAAATATGTGACTTTGCTCTTTAAGGAAAACAACAGAGCAAGCCTGCTGACAAATGGCAAATAGCACACGCCCCCGGTGACGGGGAAAAGAGTGGGGACTGTGGCAAACTGAACACGTCCCACTTCAAGGGGACAGCTACTATGCAGCGTCGCTGGTCACTGTCATGTAGGCATGTGAGCCTGAAGTTGCCAGATCTTCTGTTATCTTTTTTTTTAAATATGGATTTGTACTTGAAATGTCCTAATCTTTTTTTTAATGAAGACAACTAGTTTGAATTAGTTGCAGGCCAGACAGAGTCCTTCTGGAGTCTGGCTTCGGCTGCAAGTGTCTGGTGCGTGACCTCTGGACGAGGGTCCTGTAGGATGGTAGGGAAGGGGCCTTCCGGGAAGCCCTATGTTCTGGTTTTAGTTCAACCATCCACTTGCTGTGTGACCTTCCAGGAACCACATTTCTCTGGCCTGTTTTCTCATCTGGAATGGGAGGGCGATGAAGTAGGGTGTCTCTCAGGTTTATCTGACAGTCTCTGAGTTTCTGAATGTTCCTCAGAGATGGAGATTCTCAATTAGCAAGGCATTCTGGGAAAATCACAGGGTCTGGAGGCAAAAGGTCTACAAACTTCTATATCCCTCCCTGTCGCTGTCGTACTGGAACTTCAAACACCACATGGCCAAAACTGAGCTATCATCTCCCACACCCAAATGGTTCCTCAGCTAGCCTTCACCCCCAATATAGGGCACCACACCTCACCTAGTTGCCCAGGTCAAAATCCCGGGGCTCATCCTAAAACCCGCCCTCACCCCCCACCCTCGGCCAACCAGCAAGTCCTGTCAATTCCAGTTTTTACCTGTCAACTCTGTTCACTTCCTTCCATCTCCAGTGCCAACATCCTAATCCAGGCAGCCATGCTTTCTCACCCGAATTACCCCACAACTGTCTCCCTACCTTCGTTCTTACCCCTCCAGTCCATTCTTCATACTGCAGTCAGAGTTGTCTTCATAAGGCACACATTCCCAGCTTAAAATCCTTCTGCAGTTGCCCTCAAGACAAAATCCAAGCTCCTTAACACGAGGCCCTTGGTTTTGTTTTGTTTTGTTTCTGGGCCAGCCTCATGTTCTAGACTCTTCTCTTGCCACTGCCACAAACATTCTACCTGGGGTTAGTGAACTCCTGGAGAGAAGAAACTGCAGCTTGTTAACCAATGAATTCCCAGAACCTGACAGCTGCTTGCTGCTTGATAAATGAATGAATGGATGGATGGATGGATGAGTGGCTGAATGAATGAGTGGATGGATGGATGGATGGATGGATGGATGGATGGATGGATGGATGAGTGGCTGAATGAATGAGTGGATGGATGGATGGATGGATGGATGGATGGATGGATGGATGGCTGAATGAATGAGTGAATGGATGGATGGATGGATGAGTGGCTGAATGAATGAGTGAATGTATGAATCCAAGGACTCCCCTTCTTACTAACTAGATTCTACAGCATGTGCACGCTCACTTTCTCCACCTGTAAAAATGCCTGTCCTTACAGGTTAAAAATGAGGAGTGAACTAGGCAACAGGTGTAAATGACCTTTGGAATCTGTAAAAGCAGAATCTAGACATTAGTTGCTACATACCTTCTCTGTGCTTCAGCTTCCAAGCTCAGTACCTACTTCAGTACCTGCCTCATAGCCTTAAAGTATGAGTTAGATTAGCTCATATATGTTCCCTGCTTTGAATAGTACGTGGCCCACTGTAAATGAGGAAGCGTTACTGTGATGATGGTGACAATGATGGCGATGAGTGATCTTTACAACCCCCTGAGATGCCACAGGCAGTGCACCTTTGTGGTTGCTCTTTTGGTGCCAGACCCCTGGTTTCCTTTTGGATGAAGTCTTGAGTGAAGTCTGAATAGGACTGTCAATCAGGGTGTGCCCTCCACTAGCCAATGGGGTGAGTCCACAATCAGAACCCAGCCAATCGGTCTCTCGCTGTCCCAGAACTTTGAGTCTTGAGTGGCAGGAAGGAAGAAAACCAAGTTAGGTGCTCATGCATCTCTATGGGGACACCCGGATGGGACAATGGAGATGCTCCAACTCTGCAAACCCACAAACCTGACTCCCACCTTTCCAAGTATGGCTCTTCAGCCTTCCCTTCCAACCACAAGCTGCCCCCATGACCTTCCAATAAATTCCCTCTTGCCTACGTTAGCCAATAGTCACTCCTGTGGCTTGTTGCCAGACACCCCTGGCCATCAGTGCTCCAGGGTCAGGAGACACCCTGTGGCCTCAGACAAGGCAGTTCTCCTTCTTGCACCTCCGCATACTTCCCCTAAAGTGGGGACCTTGACCACTGGTTGTTCCCAGCCAATCAGCAGCAGCATCTTAAGATAGAGCTTCGCCTTGATCCTACTGAGTCAGACTTTCTGGAGGGTGGGGGGGACCCTGAGAATCTATATTTTTTAAATAGTTCCCCCCAGTGATTCTGAGATGCAGCCGGCTTAGGAAGCACCAGACGGGACACCTTCTGGGGGTCCTTTGGGAGCGGAGGGCTGGGATCCTTGTGCTTCCCTGTTACTGCCGCTCTCTAGGATGCCGTGTTCAAGTCAAGCCCCATCACGTTCCCCACAGAGAAACTTCCTATAGCTTCCCAGCACACTAGAAGGAAACCCAAACTCCCCCAGCCTCCTCTCCCACCTCATCTCTCCCTGGCCTTCCTGCTCTGCCTAGAAGAGAAAGTTCTGCCTGCTAAGCTCTTCCCTACTCTGCATGGCCATTTTCTTCTTATAACTCAAGTCTCTGCTCAAATGTTACCGCCTCTGAGAGGCCCTCCCTGAACACCCAGGCAGAAGCAGCCTCCCTCCGCCTTTACTCTCCATCACCCAGCTCTCTTTTCTTTTCCTTCACTGCACTTACCACTGTCTGAAATTATCCTTTGATTCATTATTTTAACCTGGTTCCTTGGCAGTGTGCCCCCCCTAGAATGTATGTTCCATGAGAGCAGGGAAGCTGGCTGTCTTGTTCTTTAATGTGTACCCAACTTCTGGAACAGTGGCCAGCTCAGAGGAGGCCCTCCATAAAATATTTGTTAAGTGAATCTGCTTCATAGGATCCTAGAGGAGTGATCAAAGTTCTGACTCCCACTCCTCCTGAGACAGTGTTTCAGATGTTTCTCCCTAGGATTGGCAGCCAGGTGCCCTTGGCCTTCACCTTGAGTTGACAGGCTGGAGTCCATGGCTCTCAGAGGCTTGGCCCAGATCTGAGGCCAGCTCCTACAAAAAGATCACATCACACCCCCAACCCGCATCCACCTGAGCAATTGGTCTCAGCTCAGCTTCTCCTCTGACAAATGTTGTTAATGTCCTTGGCTTTTCACTCTTTAGGCTTACAGCCAGGAAATATGACTCCAGAGGGGAGCTCTTAGGAACACAAAGATGTCCTCTCCTTTTAAGTCAATTATTTCACATAAACGCTCTGCTTTTAATTTTCCCATCCCCATCCCCACAGCATCTGCTCCAAATTCCAAGTCCTTGGGAAAGGTACTTGGACACTATTCCTAGACCCCTAAACTAAATTACCTTTGCCAATTTGGCTGTGGGATAGTGCCCAGCTTTTGTTGAGAGACCTCACCAAAATCAGCTTCATGAATCCCATTTATGCATTTGCTATAACAATGACACTAAGGTCACTGGCCACGGGGACCCTAAGAGACTACCATCCGAAAAAGCCTCCTGAAGCTGTGCTCTGAGAGCTAAGTGCTAGAGCTGCCTCAACTTCTTTATGGAAAATTCTTTTTGGATAAACGAAGAAAAGAAAGCAGAAAGGAAAGAAAGAAAATACAAGCTAGCAAAAAAAAGGTGACCTACTTTAGACATATTGGTCTGTTTCTTCCTCGCTGAAATAATCATTCAAGCAAGCAACAAAAATTTATTGAGCACCTACTACACACCAGGCATTGTCTGTGACACCTGGGATAGATCCATGATCCAAACGGATGACAATGTCTGCCCGTGTGATTCCTGTATTCTAGTGGGAGAAGACGGACACTGAAACAGTGACCATATCAAACACATAAGTTAATTTAAAATTTACAAATAAAGGTATGAATAAAGAATATGTTAAAGAGGGGCGCCTGGGTGGCTCAGTCGTTAAGCATCTGCCTTCGGCTCAGGTCATGATCCCAGGGTCCTGGGATCGAGCCCCACATCGGGCTCCCTGCTCCGTGGGAAGCCTGTTTCTCCCTCTCCCACTCCCCCTGCTTGTGTTCCCTCTCTCGCTGTGTCTCTCTCTGCCAAATAAATAAATAAAATCTTTAAAAAAAAAAAGAATATGTTAAAGAGTGCCTTATGTTACAACCAATATACAATATAGCTTATATACTACCCAATATGTTAGAAGGTAAAATGTGCCATCATAAAAGAAAAGGTAAAGGGGGACTGGGCAGCAGCAGGGACGAGGCAGAGGCAGCCTCCACTATTAAGAAGAGTAGTCAGGGTGGGCCTCATCGAGGAGGTGACCTTGAGCAAAGACTTGAACAGTGTGAGGGAATGAGTTCCATGTGTTATTTCCCTCTCTTTTTGACATCCAAGAAGATCAGAACTAAATTTGAGCCTCAAGCCCAGTGCTCTGGAGGCCCCTGTGGTCTACATATTTGTGGTCTTTTGTCCGTTGGAGAGGCAGGGCCGGACAGTGGTGAAGGGTGTGAGTGCCAAAACCAAACCAAATATTGATTCTACTGCTCACCAGCTACGTGACTTTGGGCATCATAGTTCATCTCTCTCGCCCTGGGTTCCCTGTGCCTTAAAATGAAGATGATAATAGCACCTACCTCACAGGGCTCTTTTTACGGATTAAATAAAATAATGTACACAAATTTCTTTGCAATCAGGAAGAACTCGATAAAAATCAGCTGTAATTATCAAGCCTTGGTCTTGTCTCTCAAAGTTTATTTACATCTTCCTTGGTCCTGATTCTATTTTAACATTGTTTTATGGTTTCTGATCCTGTGGTAAGCTACCTCAAATCCTCTGTGGATTGGGGTGGGTTATAAATAAGTAAGTAAATAAATAAAATCTGGATAGGGGAACATTTTCACTGAAGCAGAACATTTCATTATCAGTAGAGTGAATTCCAAGTGAGACCAAAGCAAGAAATATTGACTCTAATCTCTAAGAGCCCATCAAAAACCACCAGCAAGACGCTCTCTGGTTGATCAGGCCCTCTTTCTCTCCCCTGCTCCTCCTCTTTCCCAAACCCCTCTTCCTCCCTTCCTCAAGAAAGGGTACATGAGTCACAGAAAGTGGCCCAGTAAGCCTAAACCCTCCCAACCCCCCAAGGACAACTTCATTGCCATGGGACTCACAGAATTCTCCTTCTTCCCCATCAGAGGAGAGAAAGGAAATTGGGCTCACTCTGCATGCTGACAGGGTGAAGAGATGGGTGCTGCTCAGGGCACTGAGTCAGACACAGGTCAGAATCTCATTCCTGCCGTTCATTAGGGAGTACGGTGGCCATGGGAAAGCCATGGCCACAGTACTGGGCCTCAGTTTCCTCGTCGTTAATAACAGTGCCTCCCTCCTAATGTACCCACGCAGATGAAAGGAGAGAATACAGGGAAGCAACATGGATAGCTTGTTTTTAAAGCCCTTCATAAAAGTTAGACTTTCCTTCCTTAACTGCGCCCCACAGTAACACTTACCGGACAATGGGAATCTGAAACTCTTTAATAAGAGGATGTACAGGGCAGAAACCCTATGGGACAGAAATGCCCTACAAGAAGCAAAGGAGACAGATCGTTTTTGGAGCCTCTCCTACTTTGTAGGTATAGTCATGCAGGTATATATCAGGCAGGCATATTACTGTACATATCAGCACAGATCCTGACTGTAACCCTTTGAGATGAACGTTGTTAATCACATCTGACAGCTGGGGCTGGGTTTGGAACCCAGAGCACACAGCTAGGAATGTCTGTGAGGCAGTGCTGGCCTTCTGGTATTTTCACGAAGGGCGACAACTCGCCTCCACCACAGGATGTCATAGGCATCACTGACAGAAACCTGTGAGGCCCCGGACCCACCAGAGTGCCAAGCCTCTGTGACTCATGAGCTGGGTTCCAAAAGAATCTGGGCCAGGCTGACCTTGCCCAGGCTCTCTGAGCCCTCCATCCCTCCCCTCCACCAGCCTCCAGGGCCTTCACCAGTAAGGCACCCCTGCTCTATGAACTCGGGCTTTGGAATTAGCTAGACCTGAATTTGAAACACACACCCCTCACATATCAACTGTAGGACCTTAAATAAGTCACTTATTCTTTCTGGTTTCTGTTCTGAAAATGGGGATATCAAAATGCCTGCCTCCCAAAGTTATGAAGATGAGCTAGAGCAGTGTGTTGAAAATACACGAAACTGTGCCTGGAGCATACTAAATGTTCATTTATGGTCGCTGCTGTTGTTACATTGACGCCATCAGGGAAAATGAACCTTACGCTGAAGGACAGAGATGATGCTCTCCGGGAGGGAGGGCAAGTCCTTGAGCACCAACTGACATATCTATGCATGCTTCTGTGCAGACCAAGCAGCATGGCCTTGTTATCTGATATTGGATCCACAGGCAACTACTTGAGGAGAACAAGAAGACCTACCTGGGCTCTGTGCCCCTCCTAGGGAAAAAAAGACTAATCAAGATCCAGGCCTTCCAAATCACTGCCCTTGATCCACAGGCATGTCCTGATGGTCCCTTCTGTGCTGGGAACTGGGGAGAGATAAGAGACCCAGCCCTATCGCAGGAGTTTATAGTGCACTTGGAAGAAAAAAAAAAAGAAAGAAAGAAAGAAAAAAAGAACCTGCTATCACGGCAGACAGAAAGGAATGAGTACTGAGTATCCCCGGGGATATGAGTGAAGACCCCATGGAGAAGGATGTATTTGAACTGGACTTTACAAACGAGGTAAAACATAGGGGCATGGCTTTCCAGGCAGAAAGCACAGGATGAACAAAGGATAGAAATGGGAAAAATACAGTTTGTTTAGAGAACAAAATTTTGGTGAGCCTGGAGGACTGGAATGCCTGAGGACTGAGGTGAGAGCTGATAGAGAAGGGCCAATGTGAGGAAACACAAAATAAAGGTCATGACTACCACGGAGAAAATAGGGGGAGTGGGTCTCCAATTTAAAATAGGATGGTCACAGGGGTGCCTGGGTGGTTCAGTTGTTAAGCGTCTGCCTTCAGTTCAGGTCATGATCCCAGGGTCCTGGGATCCAGCCCCGCATCGGGCTCCCTGCTCCACGGGAAGCCTGCTTCTCCCTCTCCCACTCCCCCTGCTTGTGTTCCATCTCTTGCTGTGTCTCTGTCAAATAAATAAATAAAATCTTTAAAAAATAAAATAGGATGGTCACAGAAGACCTCTTTGAGGTGACACATTTAAGAGGTAAAGGCGTCCGCTAGGCATGTGACTGTGGGAAGTTTCCAGGCAGAGCCTTGCAAAGGTCCTGAGGCCACAGGGTGGCTGCCATGTTGGTGATGCATTAAAAGAGACCAGTGTGACTAGAGTGGTAGGGAGTGAGGTTAGAGAGTTCAAAGGTAGCCAGCTCAGGAGAGGCCTTGCAGGCTGTTATGCAGCTTTAGCTTTCACTTGTCTGAAATGAAGAGCCATTGTAGGATTTCCAGTGAAGGAGAAGACTTACGTTTTAAAAGGATCTCTGACTGCTGTATGGAGAATCAACTGCAGGGGGCCAAGGTTGGAAGCAGGGAGACCAGTCTGGTGGCTACTGCAGAAATCCAGGTGAAAGACATGGTGGCTGGAACCAGGGTGGTTGCTGTGTGGTGTTGCGCCTCGGTTGCCCCATGTAAAAATGGAGCTCAGGATCCCCGCTGTGTGTGCAGCCTGATGCCTCAAAAAGCCCCCCATCAGGAATATCAGGAACCTCCGGCTAGCAGGGTGCCATCCTGGGAAATGTGGGATTGTGGGGCGCATGGGCAGCTCCTTGCGCGTCCCGGCCCCCGATGCCCAGGAGAAAGCCAAGACAGGTGCGCGCCCCAGGGCGAGCGTCAGGCAGAAGAGACCTGGCGGAGCGAGGTCTTGCTCCCAGAAACTGAAGAGCGAAGAGTGGGAAGGCGGGTGCCTCCTCCGAGCCCTGGAGCAGGTCCTGGGCACCCGGCACTGTGTGCGCTCGGATATGCAACCACTCCGTGCAGATGTTGGCATCTTGCGGCCAACATCGGGGAGCGGCACAGCACCCTCTCCGTGCACACTCCCCGCCGCCCAGCACTGACCCCTTTGTCTCGCTCTCTCCTCTACCCCCATCTGTCTGCCTGTACGTCCCGCACTGGCTTCGGCGCGCACGGCCCCGCTGGGGTCCCTCTGGCGGTCGCCGTATCGGCGCAGCCCGGGCCCGGGGCTCCCGTGAAGAGAAAATCATGAATGAAATGCATGCGGTTCTCCCGCTCCCCCGCCCTCACTGTCCAGGCAACCTCCGCGCGGGGGCGGCGCGCGCGGGGACTCCGAGCAGAGTAGGGGGGAGGGGGCGCCTGAGATCGGGTCAGGGACTAAGGGTCCGAGATCCAGCCCCGCTCGGGCCCTGCGCGCTGCCGGAGCTCCCGCGCCCCGCCCGCCAGCCCCGCGGGCCCTGCGCAATTCCCGGGGAGCGGCGCCAGGCCGCCCGGGGGCGGGGCGGAGCCGGGGCTGGGGGGTGCCGAGCCGACCCGGAGGCTGCGCCCGCGACTCCGCAGCCCAAGTGCATTCGGTGGGGCGGCCGGGCAAGGGAGCGCGCACGGAGCGCGGGACGGAGCGCCGGGCGGACGGACCGACGGACGGACGCCCCCGCACACGCAGACGCACAGAGCTCGGCGCGGCCCCCGTCACACATACACACACACACTCGCGCAGACACACACAGGAACACACGCAGACACACGCACACTCGCGCGCGCACATCCTCCCGCCAGCCTGCCTGCCCGCCCGCCCGCTCGCCGGCGCCCGGAGCCCGCTCTGGCCGGTAAGTGTGGCGCCTCTGTGGGCGCCTTTGTGTGGGGAGCCGGTAGGTGGAAGGCGCGGGGTCCCTCCCGGGGCGGCCCCGCGACTGAGACCTCCTCCAACCCCCAGGGCCGAGAAGCGGGAGCCCGCCACCGCCACGCCCCCATGGCGCTCCCTGCGCCCCCGGACTGGGGGAGGGGGCCCCCGCGCCGGGGAGGGGGCTCGGCGCTGGGTACCGGGGAGAGAGCAGCAGCCACTCCCCACGAAGCCCGTGCACGGTTCCGGGGAAGGATGGAGACGGTGGTCCCGGGTCCGAGCCTCCGCGAGCGAGGCTGGTGCGCGGCTCTTGGCTGCGTCGCCTTTCCGGGGTCTGAAGCTCCGGAGGGAGGCAGGAGATCGCCGCTAGCCTGCTGGCCTGTAAAACGCGGCTCCCAGCCTTCCCTTCGCTTCGCCTCCCCCGGACCGACCGTGTAGCTTAAACAACCCGCCACCCACCCACCCCCAAAATAAGAGCCCAGCGCATTCCCCTCCCCCAGCATGCCCCTTTTTCCTAGATGAGGCCCAGGCTGCTGCAAAATCCGGAGATTGTCCCGGTCAGAGCCCTGAGGGGGCTTACCTTACCAAGGATCACGTGGCTTAGAGGGTCAGGACCAGATGAGCCCTTGGAACTCATTTAAACCCCTCACTTTACAAATGGGGAAACTGAGGTCCAGTGAGGTGGCTTGACCAAGGTCACCAGAGTTAGTGACAAAGCCTGCATTAGAATCTAGGGTCTCTGGCTTTCCTATTCATTTTTCTCCTACATAATTCAATCCTATACCCATTGAAGCCCCAGAACCCCAAAATTCATCTGAGTGTACCAGGGAAGTCTGTAATTCCAGCCCTGCCCCCACTTGGAGCGGCAGGTGCCATTCATTTGCTACCATCCTTACTGGGGGCGGGGGGTGGAAAGGGTGGCCTTTAGTTTGCTTCAGTCAGCCTCAGAGGAGAGCTCTCTTATGCAAGCAAGCACTCCAGGTTTGGGGATTTAATTTGCAAGAATGAAGCAGCTCTGGGCAGGAGATCAGATTCTAGGGTGTTGGGCTCTCCCAGGAGTCATTGAGCCTGTCCTGTGTCCTCAGTTGGACCAGTTGGTGTGGCTTTCAAGAGTCATCCCCTTTCCTCACCTTGACCTGACTATATGCCTTCCAGGTCATGTTCCCCTCCTCCTTAATGGCCTGGGTCTTCTAATCTAACCAGGCCCCTTGCATCATCCCTTTGTGGAGGTCCCCCAAGTCCTTCATGTCAGGCCACCCCTTCCTCCTTGATGTATGTTGAGTACAGTCTCTTGGTGTTGCTGACAAAGCTGCTGGGGAAGCTTGAATTACAGCCTCCCCAGGCTCAGGTGGTAGCTCAGGGTAAGGCTCCCTCAAGGGCAGCTGGGTGTCCCCAGAGCTGAGCCCGATGCCTGGCGCAGACAGGGTGCCCCGAGAGGTATGTCGAAGGAGTGCAAGCTGGGTGGTGAATGGATGAAGTCAGTCACTCTTGAGGAGACTCCGTTGGATGAGATAGTAGTTGGCAAGGAGGGCAATGTTCAGTCTCTAGGGGCCTGAGGCTCTTGTCTCAAGAGCTTCCTTTCTGAGTGGGGTGAGCCACCTGGCAAGGTGACTAGGTGTCATAACTCCAGGGACCACCACTCACACCGTATGTGGTCCACAGAAATGGCATTGCGCTCCAGGAGCGCCATTTACATGGACTTCCTGATGCGTAGTGCCCCCTGGCTTTTTGCGGAGCAGGGGCTCCCACACTGAAAGTGAAGGGATCTGGGTTCCAGGCCCAGTCTCCTCCTCACTGGCTGGACTGTTTCAGTGAATGCTCATAACCTCTCTGGGTCTGTTTCTTCATCTGAAAAATAAGATCGTTGGATTGGAAATTTTCAGGGTATCTTTCAGGTCTGAACTGTGGGGAGGGGGGAGGGGAGCACTTATTTACATAATTGCTGTGGGCCTGATTTTCCTCTTCTATTACTCTGTGAGGGAATAAAATGAGATGAAATAATTTATATAGGGTACTTAGCCCAGTGCCTGGGGCATAGAAAGAGCTCCAGAATAGGTAACTATTAATACCATTAGAGCCCCAGCTTTGAGGGTATACTTCACGTCTTCCCTCTTCAGATAGCCCAAGGACATGGGATTTTAGGGCCTCGGAGTCCCTCTCCCTCAAAAAATCTCTTTCCCACTGGACTTCGCGCTCAGCCGGCATAAGACATCCATGAAGCCTCCCTGGGACAAGGAACACTTCAGTTTATCAGTTGTTTCACAGCTAATCATGACTGAATTTAGTAACTGATATAGTGTCAAAACGTTTCTTACACTGTCACTTGCATTTAATTCTCCTAAGACCCCCATGATAGCCACAGTGTTATCATTCCCATTTTATAAATGGGGAAGTTAAGACTTGGAGTTGAAGTTATCTAAGGGTGCATACTTTAAAAGTCTCAGAGCCAGGGAGCTGTGCCTTGAGCTCAGATCATCTGAATCCAGATTCTGAACTCTTTCTTCTACATCATGTTGCCTGTCCTTTCCCAGCGCCTGCCCTAAGAGAGAGACAGATGACCTTTGGGAAAGAGTTGAGAAGAAGGATGGATTTTATTCTTCTGGAAAATCAGGAATCGCTTCTTGGAGAAGCTCTGTAGCATTTGAGTTGGGTCTACGTGATTAGTACACTAGAAGAAAGAAAGGAAATTATTTCAAGTATTAGAGGCAACATGAGCAGAGAACAGGGATTGGGGCCTTCTTGGGCGTGTGTAGAAACTGGAAAGTGTATCATTCCAACTGGAGCAGAAAGGATAACAGAGGAGTTGTGAGAGGGAAGACTAGGTAGGAAGGTGGAGGTAGTTTCTGGGAGCATTGAATGCCAAGCTAAGAGATGGGTCTTTAGTTTCTGAGTAGGGAAGAGACCTGATCCAGCCTGGCCAATAGGAAACTCATCCTGGCTGCCCTGTGGAGAACAGATTGGAGGGGAGGACCCACTGGCAGGGAGGCCAGGTGAGAAATAATGACAGAGGTCTAAGTGAGAGATAAGGAGTGGGGGTGGTCAGGGCGCCTGGGTGGCTCAGTTGGTTAAGCGACTGCCTTCGGCTCAGGTCATGATCCTGGAGTCCCTGGATCGAGTCCCGCATCAGGCTCCCTGCTCGGCAGGGAGTCTGCTTCTCCCTCTGACCCTCCCCCCTCTCATGTGCTCTCTCTCATTCTCTCTCTCTCAAATAAATAAATAAAATCTTTAAAAAAAAAAAAAAAGGAGTGGGGGTGGTCATAAGAACGAAGAGAGAAAGGAGTTGATGCAGGGGGCTAGAGTGTCACCAAAATGGGCAGGGGTGTGGCCGTAGGTGCTAGAGGGAGGGAGGAATGAGAAGTGGTGGCAAGGTTTTGAGCCTGAGTGGCTAAGGATGCCATTCACAGAGAGAGCCCAACAGGAGGGGGGGATGGGGAGGCCTGCCAGTGGGGGCCATGGATCTGACAGGGCACCATAATGACTCCTGCAAAGCTGGCTCACTGAGCACCCCGAACTGTCAAGAGCCAGTTTGCTCATTCATTCATTCAATCTCCAGATACATATAAACATCTGTTATGTGCCAGGTTGTTCTGGGCTCTGGGGATACATTGCTGAAAAAGATGAACTTCCTGCCCAAGCTCTACCAAGGGAGACAGAAAATAAAACATAAGCAGAGATATGACATTTCAAGGGGTGAGAAGTGCTCTGGAGAAAAATAAAACAGGGTGGGGAGGGGGGAGAGTGAAGGAAGAGATTTGCCTTTAAATAGAATTGCCTTTGAGGAGGTGAGAGTTGAGCAAAGACCTAAATGAAGTGAGGAGACCAGAGAGAATAGCATTCTAAGAAGAGGAGACCACCAGTGCAAAGGCCCTGGGGTAAGAATCCCTTGGTGTTTTCAGGGACTAGCAAGTGTGGCTGTAAGAGATAGGCAGAGAAGAATGGTGGTAAGGGAAAAGGTAGGAGAGAGGGGCAGGGCCAGATCATGTAGGTGTTTATAGGCCTAAGGAATAAGAAATCACAGTGTTAATGAGTCCCAAGAGAACCAGAGTCCTATTCTTCTTGTATTCTTAGTGACTAGCAAACCAAACCTGACACTCAGCACTGGCTCACTAAATAGTTGTTGAATGACTGAATGTTAGAAATGACCATTTATGTATGAAGCTGCATACCTTGGAATTATATGAACCACTAAATAAAGATATTACGGCATAGTAAGGTGTCGTATGGTCAAAATGGTAAAGCTCAGATGATTTGAATGTGTTGTCATTCAAGTATGAAAAGTCCACAGTTTGCAGATTTGTTAGAGAGCAAGGCTCTCAGTGAGAATGTCTAACTTTGGGCTAATGTAAGGGGTAAACCATTCGTGGCCAAATCTCTTGGTCACTGTGATAGTAAAATGAAGACCCTACATTGTCCTTCCTTTGCATGGTGAGGTGGTTGGTTGAAGTCATTAGAGAGGCTTCAAGTCAAAATGTTCCCCTCTCCCAGAACTCTCTGGAAGTCACTCAGAGGGATTTGTGGACTTCAGTGATGGGCAGCATGTGGGTGTCTAGAGTCAGCTCCAAAGATTGTATGTTTCATCATCAGCTGAAGGGTGTTGCCTGGCCTTAAAAAATAAATTGCATTGTAAAAATGACGTGACCACACTATAAAGCAAATGTAAGATTAACCATGATATTGAACATCCTGTTCTATTTCTTCTGAAAATCTGTCTTTTTTTCTTCCTGCAGTTTTTTTTTATTTTTTTATTTGAATTCCAGTTAGTTAACATACAGTGTAATGTTAGTTTCAGGTGTACAATATAGTGATTCAACACTTCCATATATCACCCGGTGCTCATCACAATAAGTGGACTCCTTAATCCCCATCCCCTATCTCCCCCATCCCCCTACCTACCTCCCCTCTGGCAACCATCAATTTGTTCTCTGTATTAAGAGTCTGTTTCTTGGTTGCCTCTAAAAGTCTGTATTTTTTAATGGATGAAATCAGTCCACATCTAGCTTTAGTACCTTGCATTTTTCACTTAACATTTTATTGTGACTTCTGTGTCCCATCATGATCTTTTTATCCTTAGTGGCTTTGCTATATTTTGTTTAACCATTTCTTTGTTGGTGGATATAGTAGTGAACATCCTCAAGCACAGCTTTTCCATCTCGGATTCTCAAGGCATCCATTTTAAGCATCCTCAAGAGGGTATGATGGGGCCATGGAGAGGTTAAAGAGGGGCCCAAGGGACAGAAAGGAGTGACTGTGGACAGAGGCAGGTTGATTTCGTGGACCTAAATGATGTGGCCCTGGGTCCTGGGGTAGAAAGAGAACAGGGGACACTGGAGCAAGAACCAAGGAGAGGATGGACAGGGAGATCACAGATCAGGAGGCCAGAGGCAAAAGAGCACTAAGGGTATGCCAGAGTGGTCCGATTCAGGATGGGGTCCCTCCAGCATTTTCTTGGTTCTGTTGGGGTGCTTTTTTAAAATTGGGAAGTACATGAAATTTGCTATTTTACCCATTTCTAAGGAATACAGTTCGGCGACATTAAGTACATTCGTAACGTTGCACCACCATCACCACCTTCCACCCATAGAACTCTCTTCATCCTGCAAAACTGAAACTCTGTATTCATTAAACAATAATCCCTCATTCCCGCCCAGCCTCTGGTAGCCTGTATTCCACTTTCTTTCTCTGTGAATTCACCTGTTCTAGACCCCTTGTATATACACTATCTGCCTTTTTGTGGCTGGCCTATTTCACTTAGCAGAGTGTTCTTCAAGATGCATCCGTGTTATTGCATGGGTCAGAAGTCCCTTCCTTTTTCAGGCTGAGTAATATTGCGTTGTCCAGACGACCACATTTGGTTTATCCGTTCATCCATTGATGCGCACTTGGGTTGCTTCCAGCTTTGGGCTGTTGTGGACATTGTTCCTGTGAATATTGATGTACGTATCTGAGCCCCTGCTTTCAGTTTTTTCGGATCTAGGAGTGGAATTGTTGGATCATAGGGTCATTCTGTGTTTAACTTTGTGAGGAACAACTGGGGCTTTTTTTAAAAAAGATTTTTGTGGGCCCAGCATGAAAAAGGCCACTGAATGAAGTCTTTGGAGTTTGGAGTCTGGGAAGAAGCCATTAATTTAAAAAAATAGATGCTCGGGGCACCTGGGTGGCTCAGTCAGTTAAGTGACCAACTCTTGGTTTCGGCTCAGGTCGTGATCTCACGGTCATGAGATCGAGCCCTGCATTGTGCTCCACGCTCAGCACAGAGTCTGTTCCAGATTCTCTCTTCCTCTTCCTCCAGCTCATGTGCTTTCTCTCTCTTGCTCAAATAAATAAAATTTTTTGAAAAATAAAAAAGTAGAAGCTCGTGGCTTCTTTGTGGCCTTGGAGGTAATAGAGAGGAGAGAAGAGAGACCAGAGTAAAAGTGAATCCAGCCTCCATTTCTGAAGAATTATTGTGATTTAGAGGCCTTGTGGGTAGAAAAAGAAAGCTCTCTGGAGAGGTCTTAGTGGATGCAGTTCATTCATGCATGCAAGTGTTTACTGTGCCAGGAAATCCACGTGGCCACAAGGCCCCTGCCCACAAGGAGCTTACGTCTCTTGGGGTGCCAGACGAGTAACCCAGCAATAGTGCTCCATCCTGACATGTGTTCTGATAATGATAATAACAAGTACTGACTTCTTCTGGGTGCTTATGACATTATCTCCTTATTCTCATGACAGGTCAGTACAGAAGGTGTTTATTGTCCTCAGTTTACAGACTCAGAGAGCTTGAGGAACTTGCCAAGAACACACAGCAAGGGAGTGGCAGAGCCAGATTCAGACCTAGGCAGTAACCGTCCTCTGGTGCTGGGCCGAGGGCTGTGGGAACGCAGGAGAGACACCTGTAAAGCGTGGAGATCTGGGAAGGCTTCCTGCAGGAAGAGGTGGGCCAGCGTTTTAGCATAAGTCAGCTGTGTTCTGCTTTTGCCCGTGGTTTCAGAAAACGGTTTTCTGTAGCAGCAGCAGCCTCCAGCCCTCCTGCTAGGGACTCTGACCTCCCAGGGCCACCCCACCTCACCGAGACTCCATTTCAGAGGAGGATAATCATTCATCATCACTGGTGCTCATCATGAGGCCGGGCGGGGGGCATTTCCTTTTCCCTCTGCCTCCCCTAGCTGGCCTCCTTCCAGCCCCTCCTGGGGTACCACAGAGGGACATCTAGGGCTCCTCCTGGGTCCGAGCAGCTTCAGGACAGCGGGCTGGAATTGACCAAGGACAAAGCCCAGGAGTGGCCATGGAGGTCCCGTGTCCACCTTCTGCGTCACTTCGCTGCCCCAAGATGCCCGGACCTTGTGGGCTCCCATCATGGCCAAAGCCCCATCTTCCCCAAACCCAGATGTAGCCAGTCCCCTCTGCTCCTTCACCCCCTGGTGCGGCCTGCAGCACTGCTTCCCACCAGGGACCCTCTTGGCCTTTGAGTGGGAGAGCTCTTCGTCGCGAAAGCCTCCCCGGTCCCATCCCCTAAATATTGCCAGTGCACCTTTAGTCGTGACCACCAAGAGCAAAGTACCTGCCCTCTGAGGTAACCATGGTTCCTGGTCCTGTCATTCTGGATGTTTCGTCCATTCTTGATCTTCACAGGAATGGCATCAGAACATGGGGTCTTTGTGGCATGAGGCAGTTCGGGGGATCCGTCCGTGTTGTGCCCCCAGCCTCACTGGCACAGATTTCTACATGCCAGCTAGAGTGAAAGCAGCCTCCAAGTTCAAGGCAGGATGACTTGGCCTGCTGCACCAAGCCGGCTGCCATGCCGTGGGGGTCTCCTCTCCTGCCCCCTTTGCAGCTGCACCCACATGTCCTCTTTCTCCCACTCCCCGGCTCCTTCCTCTCTCTGGCTCTTTGCCCCAGCGCTGTCCTCTGCCTGGAATGCTCTCCCCACTGTCTGCTGAACTCCTGCTTGTCCCAGAGATGCTCATCATCTCTCTGTGCAACTTCCCAGCCCCTCCCTTTGTGCCCTCCTAGGCATTCCCATAAGATGGCCTCAGGTGATATTTAGCACATTTCTTTCTTTTTTTATTAGTTTCAGAGGTAGATTTAGTGATTCATCACTTGCGTATAACACCCAGTGCTCATGACATCACGTGCCCTCCTTAATGTCCATCACCCAGTTACCCCATCCCCGCACCCACCTCCCCTCCAGCAACCCTCTGTTTGTTTCCTAGAGTTCACTGTCTCTCATGGTTTGCCTCCCTCTCAATTTTCATCTTATTTTATTTTTCCTTCCCTTCCCCTGTGTTCATCTGCTTTGTTTCTTAAATTCCACATATGAGTGAGATCATATGATACTTGTCTTTCTCTGACTGACTTATTTCGCTTCACATAATACCCTCTAGTTCCATCCACGTCGTTGCAAATGGCAAGATTTCATTCTTTTTGATGGCTGAGTAATATTCCTCTGTGTGTGTGTGTGTGTGTGTGTGTGTGTGTGTGTGTGTGTATCACCTCTTCTTTATCTACACATCTCGTCAATGGACATCTGGGCTCTTTCCATATTTTGGCCATTTAGCACATTTCTGACTCTATGCACTAAGCTGGACCCTGGCTGAGGGCAGGGACTGGGTCTTGGGCCCAACAGAGCCTGATAGTAAAGAATCATATAAGATTATAAAACAATAGCAGACCTTGTCTCAAGATTGTCTTGAAGGCAAACTGGATTTAAAACAACCGTTCAAAATAAATCTCACCCACCCTCTGAAACTGATAAAAGAGACAGTGTGGGATATCTCTGACTACAGATGATCAATGTAAAGTGAAACTTGCCGCCAGTGAAGCAGAGACCTCCAGCCCTTCCCCAGAGGACCCAGCATCATGAAAATGGCATCAGAGAGTACAGAATAGTACAGCTCAGGGAGCCAGGGAAGAGACCCGAGTCAATCAGGGAAGGCTGCCTGGAAGAGGTCAAGTTCCAAATGTTTTCAAAGAGGAGTCTATTAAACCAGGGAGTTACATAATCAGGGGGTAATTCACAGAAAGCCTTAACGCATGATCCAAAGCAGCCTGGATCTGTCCTCTTATGACCCTGGTCCTGAGTCTCACATGGCTGCCCTTCCCTTTCAGTTCTTTTCACTCACTTCTTTCTTCTTTTTTTTCCCACTTAGTCACTCCTTCCTATCTTCTTTTCAAATCCGAGGGTACAGGAAAATGCTGGAAGCACATTGCCCTGCCTCCCATCCCTCTTCCTCTGCACGGGGCTCCCCGTTGTGGACCATATAGGAGGAGGCCCATCCTTTGCCCCTTCTCAGCCTGGGCAGCTCACAGAAGCCCAGGGTATGAACGGGATAGCCAGGGAGCAGCCCAGGGTGGGGTGCAGTCTGTTGCCAGATTCCGAGTCACAAATCAAATGCTGGCAGAAGAATTCAGCCAGAGGCGTGCTCACCGTGCACCGGCCTCACTGGAAAGGCTTCCTGGAGGAGGCATGGTGCTGAGGTAGAGGTCCTGAGGGCAGAAGGGCCCGAGGCCACAGCTCAGAAAGGAGGAACAGGGAGGCCTACGCGGGAAGGAAGAACAGGGGAGACAAAGGCCGAGAATCAAAAATGAGTGTGGCTGGAAGATGGGGCAGTGTTCATGGTGCAGGAGGATTTGGGGAATCCCATGAAGTCAGGTTTCCAGTTCTTTGACCCACCTTCCTCAGGGCTCCGGGTCTGACGAGGGAGACCTGGAAACAGCCCAGGGCTCTCCAGATGGAAGAAGAGTCTGTTCTGCTGGGGAGGCCCTGCACTGTTCTCATTAGCTCCAGGAACACCTGACTGAGCCTGAGGAAAAAGGAAACAGACCTTTGGAGCTGATGGCCCTGCCTGGTCCAAAGAGCAGAAGCATCTCTGGTGCGGGGTTGACTGCGAGGGAAGCTTTGGGCCAGGTCAGCTGTAATAAGGAGGAGGCCGTCTGCCTCAGGTTGCCTGGTACTTTCTTTACTGCAGTCACTTCCAGAGCCTGTGCCACAACCCTGCCACGGGCAGCTGTGTTGCTCCTGCAGCCCAGAGAAAGAAACTGAGGCTCAGAGAGGTCCAGACACTGGCCAGGGACCCCATGGGGAGAATGTGGCAAAGCACAGTGTTTCAACCAGGTCTCTCTGCCTCTAAATCCATCCTTTTTCCAGAGCACTATGGTGGCCTTGAGGTGCGTGACCTTAGAATGGTCAGCTGTCATGTTTTGAGGGATTCTGCCCATAACCGAGGACCTCTGTTGACAACCTGCCCTGGGCCCCAGGTTTCCAGCTGTACAGTAGCATGAGGCATTGAGAGGACCATCTGTCCTTGGCCCGGGACCTAGCTCTGTCCTGTCTTCTCCATGGGCCACCTGAGCAGGAGGAGAGTGACACTTACCTGGGCTCATGCCAGGCTCTAATCCCTCCAAGTGCCTATTAGCTCCTAGACAAAGTGAGCTAATGATGTCTTTTTCACAAGGTCGCCGCAAGGGTCTAATTAAATAAGGCATTGGAAAGCATGGGGCACGTAGTAGGTATGCAGCTGATATTACATTTGAATACAGGAGGTCAGACCCATTTAAACCTTGACTCTGGTCCCGTCTGGTTTTTGTTTTTTGTTTTTTTCCTTCCCATTCCATATGAC
Organism: Phoca vitulina; assembly: GCF_004348235.1. Lineage (NCBI taxonomy): Eukaryota > Metazoa > Chordata > Mammalia > Carnivora > Phocidae > Phoca > Phoca vitulina. Next base: position 411,608 of record NW_022589719.1, on the reverse strand, counting down.
ACTCTATTGTCTCTCCTGGCAAAGGAGCCTCAGACCCAACCAAGGTTTCCAAATGTAGCCTCTGCCTTGCCTCTCCCAGGCTCTGCCTGACTCAGTTTGTCTGAGTCTTTCACCAAATCCTAAAGTGCCAGGGTCTTCCCAGCCTGTGCTGGCACTGCCTGGGCCAGGCCTGAGCACAGAAGGGTTAAATGAGAGGCAGAGGTTGGGGACTCTGGCCGGGACTAGACCTCATGATGGGTGTGGCAGGAGCCAGAGCTCTCCCTGGCTGCAGGGGGAGCAACCGTAGCTCTGAGCCCCGGCTCTCCCCTCTGTAGCGTACAAGCCCTATGAGAAGTGGTTTCATAAGCGTGAAGAGCAGAGCAGATGCCAAATGGGACCATCATGGACGATCCAGAGCAAAGCAGAGGCACAGGTAGTCCAGGCCAAGGGGTGGCATCAGGGACATCTGGGGCTGAAACCAGAGGCCTATAGACACCAGCAGCATGAAACCATTTGTGATCAGGGTGAGTATGTGACCAACACAGGCCAAGTTAGAATTCTTGTTCCACGTGGATTGGGGAGAGCTGCAAGAGTGGACAAGGCCTCAGTCCTAGAAGGCAAATGACCAAGACAGAGACTCTGCCAGGGGCATCAGGCGAAAAGCCAGGTGCTGGTGTTGGGCCAGTGTCCGAGCCAGACAAGCAACAGTGAGGCTGAGTGTTGTTACAACTCTCAACAACCGTCATATGAGCTAACTCTTACATAATGTACTCTGGCCAAGCATTCCTCTAGGAGCTGGATGTTTACTCATCCCAGCAATGTGATTTTAAAGATGAGAAAACTGAGGCACAGAGAGTTGGAGTAAAACTCCTGATCTCCAAGACGGGCAGCCTGACCCCTCACATTCATAGCTCGAAATCAGCCATCGTGGGACCATTTACACCATGGAAATCGGCAGATGCCACTAATCAGGGCTTTTAAATTTATTTATTTATTGTTCTGAGAACCAATTTATTAGTACATCATAAGAGTCATCCTAGAGTCTCCATGGACCTCATCTGTGTGGGGAAGGAAGAGCTGTATTAACTGAGAAACAGGCAACACGTGACATACAAAATAACGTATGTATACAAAATAATGTATGTATACAAAATAATGTATGTATGTATACAAGATAAACAGCTAACGTTTTTAGGGGTTTTTTTTAAGATTTTACCTGAGCACATGTGCATGAGCAGAGGGGGAGGGGCAGAGGGAGAGGGAGAAGATGAGTCCCCGCTGAGCAGGGATCCCAGGATCATGATCCGAGCCAAAGGCAGATGCTTACCGACTGAGCCACCCAGGCTCCTCTCGCTTAATATCCTTAAGAATCCTTTGCTGTGTAGATGGTTATTTCCATTTCACAAGTAAGCAAACTGAGGCATAGAGAATTCAAGTATCTTGTGCAAGATTGGGTAACCACTGGGGGATCCTTTATTCATACTCGGGCAGCCCAATCCCACAGCCTGTGCTTTGTGGTTTTTAATGAGCCATTTATTCATACTCAGTCTCTAGCCTGCTTTTAATTTGTCTTTTCAAGAAATATGTCTTGAATCTATCTGCCAGGTGTCAGATAGAGTGTAGGCATGGAAAACAGGAAGGTCCATGTCAGAAGCTGTACACTTCGTGGTTTAAATAAAGCCTGAGTTGGAAGCCTGGTTCTGCCACTTACCAACTCTGTGACCTTGAACAATGACTCAGTCCCTCCAAGTCCCAATCTCTGCATGCGTAGGAGGAGGATGATCACTGTGTTTAGTTGATAGGGTTATAGTGAGAGATGAATGATGGAGAACATGCCCAGCAGTTGGCATGGTCTCCAGCACACAGGCAGCACTCAATCCAAGGGGGCCGCGGGAATTCTAGACCCCAGGTTTGTGTACAGGTGCCCCATGGGAATTGGGGTTACAGGCATCAATAGATCATTTCTGAACAGAGAGGTAAGAAAGGAAGAGGGAGTACCCAGTTCTTCCCAAGGGAGTCAGGGACGGTTCTGCCGAAGAGGTGACATTTGAATAGGATCTGAAAAGGGTCTTCGAGAGTTTTCCAAGCTGGGAAGGGGAAAGGGGGGCTTTTCCAGTGAAGGGAAAAGTACATTCCAAGGTATTCTAGGTAGGAGTGGGCATCTAACCCAAGGGACATACCAGAATACCCTCATAAGAGGTGTGATCATACCTTCATGTTTGTGAGTGTTTTCTCCTCGTACACTAAACTCTGTACCTGGGTCTTGGGGGGGCGTGTTGAGAGAGGGAGCAGAATGAGTGTTTTCAGAGTGTTGGAAAACAGGGTTGAACCCGATGACCTTTGAACTCTGAAATCCTGCTCTTCGATTGATCTTATTGGGGGCTCACTGTACAAGTAGGACTGTCCGCAGCAGATAGTGAACATGACCTCTGTCAGTAACTGGCTGGGGTGGGAGCCGCCCTACACACTTGAAGATCCAGCAGCCTTTGCCAGGTGGGCTCCGTGGACCAAAGCCTTGGTTCCCTGCCACTCCACCACCATCCGCCTCATTAAATCCACCTTGACCGCCCCGAAGTTGGGGCTTGACCTTAAGGAAAGGCCCTTAAAAGTCATTAAGTTCAATTCCCTTGATTTTAGTTGGCGCTGCTGAGACGCAGGTTAGAGGAAACGGCCAGCCCAAAGTCACAAGGTGGCCTTGGACAAAAGTGCTGGGCTGCTGGGTCCTTGGCCTGGGGAGAGCACACAAAGCTAATGGCCCTACAGCAAGGAGGTCCTTCGGGGCCCTGGGCAGGAGGACAGGCACGCTTGAGTCCGCCTCTGGCTCCTTCACCAATTTGCCCACTGTGTGAGCCTGGCAGAATCCCTTCGCCCCCAAGCCTTAATTTCTTCATCTGTAAAATGGGATGCAGCCTAATAGACCTAAAACGAGGATTTTTTTTTAAAAGAACAGATACAGCACAGCTGCTGTAGTCTGCTGATTCATTCATGCTCACTCTCTTCCTACCTTCAGAGCACTGTTTTCAACAAAGGTGGAAAGCCAGAAGAGAAGAGGGCTTAGGAGCATGGGCGGTGAGGGGCAGATCTGTCATTACTAGCTGTGTGGCGTGGGGCAGGTCACTTCACGTCTCTGAATCTCCATCTTTTCATCTAGAAAACACAGGAAATGAAAGTATGTTCCTCCTAGGGCTATTTGAAGAATAAGGTCTGCCTCACCTTGGGAGGGAGGGGAGGGAGATGGAAAACAAGAAGGAAGAGTATCACGAATGAGCATCTCCATCAGTGTCCCTGTCCCGCATCATGTTGCCTTTTCACCTTCCCCTCGTCACACTGAATTTTTTCCCATCTCTTGAACGTGCCCTGTTTTCTCTTAGCTTCAGGCCCGTTCACATGCCCTCCTTCTGCCTGGAACAGCCCACCCGCCCCTCTGTCATTCCATAGCTGCTGAGCCCGGCTCCTCATTCATGGCACATCATAGATTTCCTTCCCGGGAACATTTCCTGAGGTCTCTGCCTCATTAGGGACCTCAGCGGTGCCCCCACAGCACCCTGCACTTCTCCTTCACACTGGCAGCCTGTGTCACCATTGCCTTTTGCTGACCTGCATTCCCCCATTAGGCCGTGAGCTAGAGTTCAGCCGTGGCCTGCACATAGGAGCTGTTTAGTAAAGACTAGTTGAGCAAACGAATGTTCCAGTCCCTGGATCTGACTCACATGGAAGATGGGAAACTTTGTGTTGCCCGAAGCCCTCTGCAGGGACTCTCCAGCATCTTTCCACCTTCCCTCCCGTTGGGTCTTGGCCACACCCACGCCCCAGTCTCCCACCAACAGAGCAGGATGGGGAAGTCATCATTTATCTGGGCACATCCCAAGCAGAGAACACTCAGACCCTGTGTTTGGGATCCAGAACACTCCAAGTTTGCAGTCTGCTCAGACGTGGGGACAGATGGCTGGACAGTGGACAGCTGGGCAGGGAGGGTAGGCAGCTTGGCAAGATGGAAATAGCTGTGAACTAAGCATTGGGAGCTTGGGGCTCAGAGCCTGTCTGTTCCCCAACTTTGCTGCACACATCAGTCTGAGTTCTCTGGTAACCAGCAACAGAAACAGACTCTGAGTCATGTAGGCAGAAAGGTACAACACAGAGTAACAGGGAATAGACCTGTGGTCTTGGGCCTTCCCTGTGGTAACAGACAAGTGGGGCACCCAGAGAAGACAGAGTTGACTCCCAAAGGAAATTTGGATTTTGTTAACTGCCTGAAAACCGCTGTCCATGCTGTGTGACGTGAGGCAAGGCTCCTGACCTCTCTTGCCTGAGTCTCCCATCTGCGTGTTCTAAAGCTGGCCTCTCTCCATTCACATCTCCAGTGTGCTTTTTGCTGAGAAGCTTCCTGCCCTGGCCCCCGATGGCGCCTTTCCCCATCCGGACACCTTGGGAATGAATTATGAGGAAGCCAGGTGAGTAGTGTGTGTGGGCTTCCCTCCCGCTCACCCCACTGAGGAGGCCAAGCCCTCTCCATGTGCATGCGCGGGGACACATGACTCATTTGCATGAGGTAGTCAGCCTCATCCTTTGTCTTCCATGAAACCAGCATGTCCTTGGCCCCTGCATGCTGAATACGCTGCTGAAAGTTGAGCCGGCATTATGGGCCTCTTTCTGGTCGTGGTCTGGCATCTTCCCTAGGTTGGGAAGCTCCTAGCTAGGGTCTGTCCTCCCAGAGACCCCCAGAGCCACTAACTCTAAGACCCTGCCACTGTCTTCCACTTGAACTCTACCGTGTATCAGCAGGCTCGGGTCCTGAACACCTGGGATGCAGAGGTGGCTGAGGGGGCGGGGATGCTCTCAAGTGACTGGAAACCTGATAGGGGAGGCAGGTGCATAAACAGCTAACTATAGCAGCAGAACAAAGTAAGAGACCGAAGTAGTGAGCCAGGAGTATGGGGAGCCCCGAGATGGGAGAGTTTGATTCTCCCCAGGAGATCAGGGAGTGCTCCACGGAAGAGGAAATGTTGAGGATGAGTCAGATTTGGCAGGAGGGAGAAAGGAAATTTCAGGCTGAGGTAGCAGCGTGAACAAAGGCCTAGAAGTAGGAGTATATGGGTTTGATTCAGGGAATAGTGATGCCTGGTGGGATCAGAGCTCTGGGAGGGTGGTGGGCACTCCATGGTGACAGTGAGGGGTGTCTCAGCGGCCCCGGAACCTCAGGAGCATGAAGCCCGAGGTAGAGGGCATGTCTGCCTGGGGTTGGGTCAGGAGGTTGCTGGGGGTTCAGGCTCCCACCCAGAGTAAGGCTTCAGTATCCTAGTTCCTCCTAGCCCCTCACCTGCCCAGGAAGAGGGTGCAGGCTCCTCAGCCTCCCTCCCCAAAGCTGTCAGCTCTTTCCCTACACTAGTCCCGGACAAAACTGGCATTGCTTCCTAACATCACCCACCCGTCCTCCCTCCCACCCCCCAGAGAGAGGTGAGGTGCTCCCAGCCCATCCCAGACGGGCCTCTGCTAGAATGCTGATGCACCCAGCCCACAGCAGGCACCTGTCCTGTGTCTCTTCCACTCGCCATGAGTTCGGGGAAGGTGAGGCAGGCTGGTCCAGGTCCAGTGTCCAGCAGCCAGCAACGCGGGGGTCCCCGTTGCCTTCACACACGTGCACGCGTGCACACACACACACACACACACACGTGAACAAGTGATAGTGATGCCATTCAGGCTGCCAGGGGTCTGACCATCTTATTTGATAGACGAGGCTTCAGGGGCCCAGGGTGAGAGAAGAGTACCCAGGCATCAGCAGGTTGGGAGCAGAGTTTAAAGGAGAGGTTTGGTTTGGCACAGCACTGTTCATAATCGCCAGAAGGTGGAAGCAACCCAGATGTCCGTGGCTTGATGAATGGATAAATAAAATGTAGTATATCCACACAGCCGAATGTTGTTCAGCCATAAAAAGGAACGGAGCACTGATCTGTGTTCCAACCTGGATGAGCCTAGAAAACACTGTGCTAAGTGAAAGAAGCCAGACACAAAAGACCACGTAATGTATGATTCCATTTATATGAAATAGCTAGAACAGGCTAATCCATGGGGACAGGAAGCAGATTAATGATTGCCAGAGGTGAGGGGAGGGGAGAATGAGCTGGGGCTCCCTCACGGGTCCGAGGTTTCCTTTCGGGTGATGAAAGTGCTCTGGGTCCTGAGAGTGGTGGCCGTTGTACAACATGGTGAATGTGTTAAATGCCACGAGATTGTACACTCTCAAAACGGTTAAAGTAGTGAATTTTTCTCTTAGGTGAATTTTACCACAATTTAGAAAAAGGAGTAGTTTGGGACCAGATCAAATGCCACTGGCCAGGTCTAATGTCCGTTCCTCAGACACATGCTCCTGGCCCCCCATCCATTATCGACCTCCCCCGCCCAGGCCAAGGGTGGGGGCACCTGTGACATCTCAGTTCAAGGCCAGCCCCATGGTCAAGTGGAAGAAGGCTGCCCCGCTGGAAAGCCAGGATTCCTGGCGGTGAGGCCTTGCCGACGTGCCTCTGACTGGGGCCTAGTCCCCATCGCTTCCCATCCCACTGACCGGCCTGCCCCCTCCAGTTGGTGCCAAATACATCTCAGACGTCTGCATTGCTCTTGCTGTCTGCACCGTGAAGGAGGTTCTTTCCCTTGTGACCCGTCATCCGTCTAGAAACATGTTTAAGAACCAGCTCTTATCTTCCCCTTGCAGAAGATTCCCCCCCCCCACCCTGCCCCCTCACCACAATCTGAGCTGAGCTCCCCAAGGCATCGCGTGAAGACGTCGATTGAAGCAGGTGTGGGAGCAGTCATGTTTGTGTGTGTGTCTTCCCGAGATGACTGGGAGCTGTGCAGGGAGGGGCCTGGTGGTTCCTCATTGTATTCCTAGGACAGCTCCGCGCCTTGCTCACAGGCGGTGCTCAGCAAACGCTTGGTGAATGAGGCAGTGGCTTTGGGAAGGTTCTGTCCCCGCCCAGATATTCTCCATCAGTGAGGGAGGCACAGGCTGGGTGATCTCCAAGTCCTTTTATCTCTGGGGTTCTCTGGTTCTAAGAGCATCGGGGCAGGGGGGCAAGGGGGCCAGCCCAGCAAGTTGCTGGGTTTTCTGCTCCTGTTGCCCAGCTCCTAGAAATCGAGGAGAAAGAAGGAGTCTGCAGTAACCCACTGCAAGCAGCTATTTTTGCTCTTGGCGGCGAGGAGAGAGGGCAGGGTCCAGAGACTGGGCTTCTCCATCCAGCCTGAATGGACCATCTCTTCTCTTCGGAAATCTAATTAAAACCCTCCCCTGAACAGCCTAGCCATGCGGGTTTTGGCTCAGGTTGCCCAGAGTCCTTCAACTACAAGCCAAGCAGCGAACTCTTGCTCCATTTTCCTCTACAGATGAGAGGTGCTACTCTTTCTGCTTTTCTGATTATGAAATTAGTCATTTTCTAGGAAGCTTATTTATAGAGTCCACTGCACACATGCAGCGCTGAGCTATTCTGAACACGGCTTAGGGCCTGGGAGGCTTAAGGTGTGAAAGCAGCTGTGAGTCACACATGCGTCCCCTTCCAGAGGTATCTGGATACCTTGGTTACCTTTCTGCACCCAGCCAGGAGCCAGCCCTCATAGGCTGCCCTCCAGCTAGGGTGCTCTTTACAGTAGAGAGAAAAAGCTCAGCATCCCAATCCCCACGGCTACCAGCTCAACAGAGTACCTGGAGCAGGTCCGACCTCCATTCTGTGCCCCTTTTTCCTCCTCTCCTAATTGAGGGGCGTTCCGGGTGTGTGATTCTGTGCCTGCTCTGGACAGCAGCTGTGGAGGAGGGTTCCAGGTGGCTTCACAAAGACCTGCCCATGAGGCAGCTCAGATGGTGGCCATGTTTGAGGTTCCTGATGTTTCTTTCAAGAAGGTCAGGGCAACATTCACGGATTCAACGAGTATTTACTTATTTATTTATTTATTGAACACCTACTATGAACCAGGCACTATGTAAGGCTTTGAAGATACAATGGTGAATAAAACAGAAAGGGAGCTTGTAGTCTAATGTTAATCAAACAATGGCATACACGAAAATGAAATTTCAAACTGTGTCGAGTGTGTGAGTAAAAAGTAGTAGGAAGTAGAGCTGGAGGGGCTCTCTAGGCAGAGAGAAAAGCATGTGCAGAGGCACTGTGGAGAAAAGAACCTGTCCAGTGCAGCTAGAGTGCTGAGTACAGAGGGAAAGGGGTATGAAATAAGGTCGGAGGGATATACCGGGGTCAGATCATGCAAGACCTAGTAAAGCATGTTAAAGCATTTCTATCTTTGTTCTAAGTGCAATAGGATGCCACTTAAAGTATTTTTTACTTAAAGTATTTTTTTAAGAAGGTTATATGATAAATGTTGAATTTTGAAACAGTCGTCTCTAGCTCAGGCCTGCCCCATCCAGTTGTGCAGGTTATAAACTGCACAACCTATGAAGCCATATGTGTTGGAACCAGATGGAGAATGTTTTAGGGGCAGCCTGAGTGAATGCCAGAGACCAGTTAAAAGGCTGCCAAAGTAATCTAGGCAAGAGAGGCTGGCGTGGACCAACATGTAGGTGGCGGAGAGGGAGAAAAGTGGAGGGATTCAGGAGACATTTAAAGGGCCTTGAAGATAGCAGCCTTCTCTCTGCAGGAGAGCTAGGCTCCAAGGTTTGGGATTCTCAGAGCCCCTGCCAGTTGGAGTGAGGAAAAGATAAAATAATGCAATGCCAGCTTAGAGCAGAAGATGTCAGAATGAAAAGGGTCACCCTTAACTCCGCCCGTCTATCCTTAACTGTTTCAGGTCTGCAGCTGGGCCTAACACGGGCCTTGGGACCAGTCTGAGAGGTAGGATGGCAGAAATAGTGGGCAGAGAGGTAGTTGACCTCTTGAAGTTCGTGGAAGTATTATGCTGGCAGTGCTGTATTCAGGTTTCTTTCGGTTGCTAATTTCAGAAATCAGATTCCACTGGCTTAAGCTAAAATGTTGGAATTTATTGGAAGGATCCTGGAGCATCTCATGGTTTTGATAGACAGACTCAAGACTCAGGATGGGCAGGAATGAAGCAGACCCAAGGCCCATAGCAGCAGATGTTTTTGGACCTTCTCTCCAGGACACTGTGGCTACCATGATTTAGAGCCAGCAACCGCAGACTGCAGGCCCTCCAGGATGCATTTGAAAAGTGCAGGGGAGAGGATCCGCTTGCCTCAGCCTGGTTGGTGTGTCTAGCCCTTGATCGGTCAGCTACTGCCAGGGGTCAGAACATGAAGGGCAGGCAGAGTCGCTGGAACCCATATTTGCATATCAGGCCATTTCCAGAGTAGGGGAACCCCTGTGAGCTGCACAGTTGCCCCCAGGGTGTGTCTACTCTGCTGACACTTCATGGGGTCTAGCTGATCTCCTGCAACCTTTTTCCAGCTTACAGGGTAAAGGAGAAAAGCTAGACCCCAGTACAGTCCAGGAAAGTGCCCTTATTGGCTAGAGAGGGGGTTTTCTGATGCCAGAAAGAAATAGAACATTTAGAATACACAAAAAATATATATACCTACATTTTCTAACTCTTTCTGGAGGAGAGTTTTGCATGCCACTTTCCACTGCCTGAGGCACAAGGTACTTGCAGGCCTTGAGGAGCTGGGCATAGACGGTGTATGACCCAGACCTCTCCTTGCTCACCTGTGATTCAAACCTACAGGAACTAGGAGGCAGAACAATAAACACAACAGTGAGCCTGGAGTCCTAGACTGTAATTTCATACCCAGCTCCACCCTAATGAGCTGTGTGACCTTAGGCAAGTTACTTAACTCCTCTGAGCCTGTTGATCGATCCCTAATCGGGGGGTCACGATGAAGACTTAGTGTGATGAAGTTTGTAAGTGCTTTGCACACAGTAAGCCCTCCCTCCATGGCAGAGGGGATGGGGGTGACGACGGTTGTAGGGCATTTGCTGCTCATTATTGCACAGGGAAAACGCCTGCAGAATTCTGCTCCCGCCTCTGCAGCTTGACCCTTCTGCAGGTTGGTCCTCCTCCTCGCCCCCTCCCCCACCACGGGGTAGGGTTATTCAAAGGGACACAGTTCGAGCAAGAAGCCTTTTTATCCTTGTTCAGGGTTCTGCCTTGATCCCAGCTGCACGGCGTCATCTGGCATTTTTCATCCGCTGCAGGAGTGCGAGAGAGAAGCACGCGGCCGATGACTCCGAGGGAGGGGCCCTGGACATGTGCTGCAGTGACAGGCTGCCGGGTGAGTCTGCCCGGCACCCAGGGGCCCCAGAGTTCCCTGGGCACGGAGAGCACCCCGGATGGCCCGCGCTGGAGTCGAGCCCGCTTAGCTGTGAACTTGCTCCGGGGGGGCTGACTCAGCTGCTCACAAGTCTTCATTTAAATGAGGATTTGTTTTTCTAATCCCCGATGTCTCTCTGACCTGTTGTCATTTGAAGCTGCTCTGGGCTCCCACGGAGGGAAGAGCGGGCAGCTGGGGGTGTGCCGGGAGGGTGGAGAGAGGGGTGAGGAGCTGGGGAGTCCAGGGCTGCTGGGGCCCTGACCGCTGATCAGCAGTGTGTTGGGCAAGACTTCAAGAGGTAAGGTGAGGGGACATGGACAGCCCGGATGTGGCATGAGCCGAGGGTGGGTGGGCGATGGGGAGAAAGTAGCTGCCAGCCCTGTTGAGAGCCTCGCCGTGAGGGTCAGTGCGTGCTGCTTGGGGCTCACTGGCCGCGCTCGCCGCCACCACAGAGACCTTACCGCGGCACTCCTGCCCGTGGCCCGTGGGGTGGCAACGTGTCCCAGCTGTAGACCAAGTACCCAGCTCACGGAAGGAATAAAGGAAAGGAGGGTAGGAGACAGTTGTAATATTCGTTTTCTTTTCATAAAACTTTTTTTCTTATAACAAATATCTACTGTAGAAATGATAGAAAATAAGAGAAATGAAAAAAAAAAAAGTTGTCGTACTCCCGTAACACAATATTCGTTTTCATCTTTCTTTCCAATCCTTTTGGTTCAAAAACAGCCTTTTGAATGCTGACTTTGAAGTCCCAAACCTGTAGCTTGTCAGAAACCTCATGATTGGCGAGGAACCTTCGAGTGGCGTTTTCAGTGACACTCTTTAAGACAGACATTGAAAACAACTAGGTATGACTCTAAAGTGATGACTCCTTAAAATAAGTGGTTATTTTACTCCCACCATGAGCCAGTGCCCCAGCTACTGATGCAGCTTCTTCCTCAGGCCTGCAGGTAAGGATTGAGCCCTTCGGTGCAGTTCACGCCGTGTCCAGTAGGAGGTACCATTGCTCGAAAACATTTTGGAAGGCCTGTTGAGCTGGTCTGGGGTGGGTGTCATCTTTCAGGGGCCTTGTGGGCACCCGAAACAGCTAGCTTCAAGAACAGAATTCTCCAAAGGGATGTGAGAACTGTCTGTGAATATATGAAAGGCTGTCCTGTGGGGGGAGCAGCAGATTCGTTCTGTGTATCTTAAGAGGCTGGCATAAACCCGATACACAGAAATTAAAAAGAAGCCTGTTGGCACAAGGGATCCAGAACTTTCTTTCTTTCTTTTTTTTTTTTAAGATTTTATTTATTTATTTTGAGATATATATATATAGAGAGAGAGAGAGAAAGAGCATGAGTGGGGCGGGGCGGGGCAGACTGTCCGCTGAGCAGGGAGCCCGACATGGGGCTCGATCCCAGGACCCCGGGATCATGACCTGAGCCGAAGGCAGACGCTTAACTGACTGAGCCACGCAGGTGCCCCCAGAACTTTCTTTCTGAATCTGAAAGTGGTCCACTCGTAGAACTGGATAATTCAAGAGGAAGAAAATGAGTGTTCCATCACTGGAGGCATTCAAATATTATCTGGATAGACAGTGGAGAGAGGAAATTTCCACAATGGGTGGGAAGTCGAGATGACATCAAAAGTCCCTTTCAACTATTAAACGTTCCGTGATTCAGATATGAGTCATAGAATTCAGAGATGATTCTACGACTGGGGCTGGCCCAGTGGCCAGAAAAAACCCACGGAAAATAGGACGTGATGTATAGAGGTCCAGAGAGTAGCACGGTGTGAAGGAAAGAGCACCGGCTTTGGCATTTGGGTCTGGCTTATAGGCTCTGTGTTTATGGACAGGTCACTTACCCCTGCTGGGCCTCTGGTCCTCATCTGTAAATGGGAACAACGGCAATATGAGTATTTATCCTCACAAGGATTAAAAAAATGTAATTACATAGGCGTTCATTCCACAAATACTCTTTGAGCGCCTACTATGTGTCAGGTATTATGCTAGGTGCTAGGAATCTAGTGGTAGATAAAACAGACATAGTCCCTGCCCTGCTTTGAGCTGCTTCTGGAAAATGGGGTGAAACCACAGGAGAGAGACTACAGTAATAAGAATAATATATGACATTTCAACCATCCCCGAAAGCCAGCAACCAGCTTAGAATGGAAGAGGAGTATCGGTCCTCTGCAACAGAACTGGTACGTTGCCCTTCCCTGTGCCAGGCACTGTTCTGAATACTCTCGCATGTCCGTCTCACAGAATCCTGTCCCCTGCCCTAAGAAGTTGGTATCGTTTCCTGTCTCCATCTTCTAGATGAGAGGACCGAGGCCCAGGGAAGTGAGGGAGTCTGTCCAGGGTCACTTTGCTAGTGTTTGGTAGAGTGAGGATTCAGTTCATGCCGTCTCTTTCCAGAGCCCATGCTCCTGGTCACCTCCCCATTCTGCCTCCACTGTCACCATGGAGCCACCATCAGTTTCTGGCACTGTGTGTACTGAGGCAAGAAGAGCTAAGGTGTGTCTGTCCCCGGGGAGGAGTCTGGAGGAGATGGGCCATGTCACCATGCCTGTCCCCATCTGGGTCCTTCCCGCCAGGGACTAGGCCAGCTATACGCCCCTCTAGACTCCCCGGATGCCATCGTCATGTGATCTTGTAATCATGTTTTGCCTGTTTCCTCCACGGGACCGTGACTTCTTTGAAGGCAAGTGCCTATTTCGTCCTCCACGTCCAGTCTTCATTCACTCATTTCTTCATTCACTGGATGATTGTTCATTGAGTGAATCCCTGGGCAGGCACTCCTGTAAGCACTGAACCTTGTAAGATTCAGCAGTGAACCGAACTGAGAAAATGTCCACCCTCACAGGGCAGTGTTGTGCGCTGATAAAGAGCAGGGACTCTCGACCTGGGCTTGGTTCCACCATTTACCCCAGAGGTGATCATGCGCAAGCGACTTAATCTTTCTGTGCCTCCCAGTTACAAAATATAAGCACGAATACTATTTACAACCAAGGAGAGTTGTTGGAGGAGCGCATGAATTAATGGAAAGCTCAGAACAGTACCTGGCACATAGGTAGTTTGATCTATAGGCATTTGCTATGTAGAGAAAGAGAGACAAGGAATAAAATAAATAAGTAAAATATTTAGGATGGTAGATAGTAGTACGTGCTGGGGAGGAAATTAAAACCAAGAAGGAGGGATGAGAAAGGATGGGGTGGGGGGGGGTAGCATTGTAAATAGGGCGGTCCTGGAAGCTGGTTAGGAGGACGCTTCCATAAATGCTCATCAGCCAGAACCACCGATCTGAGCAGCAACTTGGACATGAAACGGGGTATAAAGGCCGAGAGAATCGGGGAGCAGGGCCTTTAAAATGAACCCAAGAGCACTGCAAGCAATTGCATAAGGATGGTGTAAAACTACAGCCACCAAGAAATCTCTCCCCCCTCCCCCCAGCTGTCTTCCCGCTGGGCGAGATGAGGTGGAGTGAGGGCTAGTCTTGCCTGAGTGACTCACGCCTTCCCACAAGCACCGCGTGGCCGCGGTCACCTGGACCTGAACCAGCACCAAGCAGGTCACGTAGACCTCCCAGCTTGAGATTTCTGGGTGGAAACCTCCTCCGGCATCGCCACGCCCCCGGGCAGCTGGGAGGCACGCTCACTCACATCCCCCGGGGCGCTGCTCGCATGTGCTCACACGCCCGTCTCCGTCCTCACTTGTCCCAGCCCCGTGCGCATGTATGCACATGCACAGACCCACACACAGCTACCCAGGCACACGCCCCGTCTCGCTCTGCTTCATGAAGCCCCACGGGCGCACACCCACTTGAAGCTCATGCACCTGCGCGCCTCCTTCCCCCTGTGCCCTCGGGATCTCTTTGCTCCATGGTGCCATCATCCAGGCTGATCTGCCTGCTCTGTCATTCCTGCTTCAGGTCTCTCTTCCGCAGCCAGGCCCCTTCTCACGTACACGTGCAGACCAGCGGGCACACTCCTTCGCTCCCATTCTCTACCCTTTCCGCAGGCCCTCAGCTGCACGTAGTCTCGGTGCACCCCGCTCTGTGCACACACACACATACATTTTCCTTCTCCCTCGTGCACACGCTCTCTTACACGGGGTCACTCTCCTTTTCTTCTCTTTCACTCCCCAGTGCTTGCTCATTTACTTGCTCACAGTCACCCAAATACATTTATACATTCAAACTCACACTCCCCCCGCCTCTGTGTGTAGGTGTTCATATTTGCAAGAAACCAGGCAACCCTGCTGATGCTGGGGCCTCCGCTCCTTCCCCAGCCAGGACCACTGCAGGCCCAGCCTCGAACCCGTGGCTTCCTTTGGGGTACAGGTGAGAGGAAGGAGGTAGACAAGACCATAGGAGGTGCTGGTGATGGCATGACATCACCAAGTGTCACTCACACTGTCTCCAGCGGGCAGGCTCAGGGGCTGGCCTGCTCCTAACATTTGCAGGGACCAAGGCCAGCCTGCAAATGAGGCCCCTGGTGGCGCACCACCCTCTGCTGAGTCCTGCACTGCGAGGGCCCTTGTGTGCATGCATGTGGGCACGTCAGTCTGTGGGTCCACACGTGCTCCACATCCCACCCCAATTGCTGCTCCTTGGCCACCCCTCAAATCTAAAGGTACCCAAGCAGGAGGCCACATCCACCCTCAGAAAGGCACCCATGCAGGCAGGCTCCAGGACATTTGGGCAGGGAGCTCTGGAGTCCTAGCAGCCAGAGCGTGGCCTGGAAAGGAGAGCGTAGGCACACCTCCTAGCCCTGTGGAACTCCTTGCCCCCCAGGGAGTGGCGTGGCCAGAGGAGAACGAGCTCGGTCCGGGTGTAAGGACAACTCTGGTCTTGGAAACCAGGTGCTCCCATAGCATCCTACAGCGAGCAGCTGGCTGGAGCCATGGGAGTCACCGCCACCCTGAGATGTAAGGGTATCATGATTAGCCGGCTCTATGCAAGGTTGTGAGTAGCTCCTGAAGGCCTGAGTAGGCCATTGCCCATTCGGTAGGAGCCGCTGGTGTCCTGGTGACTCTCCTACTCACTCCCACTTACGTCCCAGTGCCTTCAAGGCTACGCTCTGCCCAGCCCTAGGTTCTAAATCATCATGGATATCAGGCTGACCCTCTTTTCAGGGGGACAAGGTCTAGGTCTCAACAAGAGACCATTGATCATGCTGGGTGGCCTTTTATAAAGGGGATGCCATTTTTTTAAAGATTTTATTTATTTGTCAGAAAGAGAGAGCATGCGCACACAAGCAGGAGTGGCAGGCAGAGGGAGAAGCAGGCTCCCCATGGAGCAGGGAGCCCGATGCGGGGCTCGATCCCAGGACCCTGGGATCATGACCTGAGCCAAAAGCAGATGCTTAACCGACTGAGCCACCCAGGCATCCCAAGGGGATGCATTACTGAGGAAATCCTAATCCCGCAGCGACTAACCCTGGCCATGACAGAGGGTCACATCTCAGCTTTCCGGGCTGTCCCTTCATGACACAGACAAGATCTTGGGCCAGAAGCCAGCAAGGACCAATTGCAAAGCCTTTTTATCAATTTGACAAACTTTTATTGAGCATCCACTCTGTGCCCACGCCTGGGCCAGGCTGTGGTGACACAGTGAAGAGCAGACCCTGGTTCTTGCTCTCAGGGAGGCCAGAACACCATGGAAGGGTGTACCCCTAATGCAGCCTTATCTTGGGGGGGTCAGGGAAGGCTTCCTGGAAGAAATGGCCTTTCAACTGTGACCTGAAGGATGAATAGGGCTCTGGCTCATGTCTTTAGGAGCCAGCTATCAAAGCATTTTAACGAATAGGTTAACATCCTAATGGGCTTTGTCCCCCGTCTACTAACCCTCGTTCTCACAAAGACTCTGGTCAGGGTCTGGCACCTAGTACTGGTTCAGACTTGTCGGGGAGCAAGTGCAGGAGCCCAGATAGACAAACAGAGAAGACAGGCCTATAGTTGTATTGCTGAGGGGTCACTTGTCCCTATCGACATTCAGCAGCTTAAGTTCTGTTGACTTTTCTTTCTTTGTATCATTGGAGTTCTGTTTTCATTCAAAACTTTTAATGCATTTAGGAAGGTTTATTGTGGCTAGCAGTACAGTGAATTGTCTTTGTCTTGAGTCTTCAGAGTAGAAATTAAAGAAAAACAAAACACCATTTGGTTGTGTTAAGAACCCTAATTGGAGAGCATTCTGTAATGATACCATTGTATTGAGAAGTACCCACCCAGGTATCCACTGATCAGTGATGGTAGAGGTTAACTCTTCTCAGATACTAGGGCAGATATGGAGGGATGAACCCATCTAGCTGAGTCTTGGGATGCTGCGAGGAGGCAGACAGATACGGGTTCAAATCCCCCCTCTGCCACTGATCAGCAGCATGACCTCGGGTAACTTATCTGACTGCTTTGAGTTTCGCATTCTTCACTCTAAAATGAGGTGGTACCATGATAAGATCTTTACAGAGATTTTGTGAGGATTAAATGAGTTGATGCATGCTCAGTGCTTCTTCCACAATGCTCTGTAAGTGCTAGCTCGTAATGAGGGTGAGGATTGTTCCAGGATGTGGACTGTGAATAGGAAATCCTTCAAATATTCCCAAGGGCCCAGGCATCAAGTTGCAGTCCAGTCCTTCAGCAGTGGAGTGGATGGTATAGCTTTCTGGATGTTTCTTGACTGCCCACCACAGGCCTGGCACCTCACAGAACCAGCACAGACACAGGCAAGAGTGTTGTCTACGTGCTGAGTCAGGTGGAGAAGGGGGCCAGGGTTGCAGGGGAAGACAGTCACCCATTTTCCTTCACCAGTGTAGAAATGGTTCTGATATTCCAGGGAGTTACCTGGAGGTGTGATATGACCAGAGAGTCTTCATGATGGGAAGAAAGGCCATCTGCCTCCACACAGGTTGATGCTAAAGGTCTTTCAGACAAATGGACATCTGTGGTATCCCTAAGATATGCAATGACAGATGCTGTCCCCTTTCACCTTGCCTGGCCCAGGGACCCTCCAAAAAAAAATCTCATCTTGGGGCACCAGGGTGGCTCAGTTGGTTAAGCATCCGACTCTTGATTTCGGCTCAGGTCATGATTTCAGGATCATGGGTTTGAGCCCCACATTGAGCTCCCCGCTCAGCATGGTGTCTGCTTGATCTCTCTCCTCTGCCTCTGTCCCTCCCCATCCCTGCTCTCGCTTCCTCCCTCTCTCTCTCAAAATAAATAAATGAATAAATTTTTAAAAAATATTTCAGCCATTAAAAAAAAAAATCTCATCTGGGGCGCCTGGGTGGCTCAGTCGTTAAGCGTCTGCCTTCGGCTCAGGTCATGATTCCAGGTCCTGGGATCGAGCCCCGCATTGGGCTCCCTGCTCTGCGGGAAGCCTGCTTCTCCCTCTCCCACTCCTCCTGCTTGTGTTCCCTCTCTCGCTGTGTCTCTCTCTCTGTCAAATAAATAAATAAAATCTTTAAAAAAAAAAAAAAAATCTCATCTTTCCATTTGAGCTCATTTCTTCCTTTCAAGTCCCAACCACTTCTTTTGGTTAATCTATTTGCTACCTAACAAATGGTCTTAAAACTTAGTGAGTTAACAACCTTTGATTTGCTCATGATTCAGAGG
Organism: Phoca vitulina; assembly: GCF_004348235.1. Classification (NCBI taxonomy): domain Eukaryota; kingdom Metazoa; phylum Chordata; class Mammalia; order Carnivora; family Phocidae; genus Phoca; species Phoca vitulina. The sequence continues at coordinate 393,777 of NW_022589719.1, read as the reverse complement.
GTCCTGCAGGTCTCAGCTGGGTGATTCTTCTGTTCATGTGGCTTCAACTGAGGTCACTCACTTAGCTGTATTCACCTGGTGCTGGGCTGGGATAGAAGGCCCAAGAAAGCTTTTCTTACATGTGTGACCCGTCAGTGTGAATATCAGCAGTTGGTGGGCGGGATCATTAGGGCACCTTGGAGGCTGTCTGCCATGCTGCTGAAAAGTTGAACCCTTGAAATCCAAAGAGACATATTCTAAGGATACGTCTATATACAGAATGATTTATGAGGGGAAAAAAATCCACCCACAAAGAAAGAAAAAATACCAGAAAATATTTCAAAAGGAAACCAGTGTCTTTCTCAGCGTGGTAGGATTATGGATGACTTGAGTTTCCTTTATGCTTTTATGAGGGTTTTTTCCCCTCGTATTTTCCAAAATCATTTAAAAAATGATTAGCCACCCCAAAATATTCATCAATCCTTGCCAGGCAAGAGTGGTAGTTGGGGGTAGTAGGGGCCTTGTGGGGTGAGTCACGTTCCTCCAGGTTGGGTGGCTCAGCCTGGCAGGCCCAGAATCTCAGGCTGACCCAACCCCCGGGATCTTAATGGGGGTTAGTTAACCCTGTGGGGGCATCTGTGGAGACAGTCACCAAGCCCTGGAATCCACCCCCCCTCCCTGGAGAAAGCCAACACAATGACTCAAATGTCATGTTGGTGAAGTTGCTCAGAAAAGAGGAGACTCTGGGGTCTCGGCAGTTGGCTCTGCTTCAGCCAAGTCCATGAGCGTTTCCCCCTACAGGGGGTGCCAGTTCCCAAGCAGCCAGAGCCTGCCCTGGAGAGAGCGATGGCCCTCTCTCCAGCTCTCTCAGGTGTGGGACCCAGACAAGATAACAGGCCTTCCCTTGGCTGTTGCTCTTTTGCCATCTGGAGTTGACCCAACATACAACTTGGTGGTTTTGTTTCCTGTTTCCTTGGGGGAGGCAGGGTAATGATCATTGTAGGTATTTGCTTGCATGGCCCCATTATCCTCAGTGGTCTACAAGAGGCCCCTCTCTGGTTCTATTCACTTATTCATTCTCTTTTCTCTCCCACTGCCATATTGCTCCTCCCCATAGTTAATGTGTTCTAAGGTATTTAGTGTATGTGTTTTGTTTGTCTCTGTGTGCTCTTGCAGAAGGGGTGGTGAGATTTTGTGTGCTTGTACTTTTAATTTGTACTTTTAATCCCCCCACTTCTCCCACCGCCGCCACAGAGAGCATAGGCTTCCATGTCCCCTTAGGGACTGTGTGAGAATTCCTTGGAGCAGAACCACTGGTTTCCAGACTTCTGCTTCCCAGGCCAGTTCCAGCAGAGGATCTGGGAGAAGCTGGAACAGAGAGAACTAGGAGTAAGGTGGTGTGCGTGGAGGCTGGGGCGATAAGCAGGGGCCAACACATGCTGGGCCTTTATTATTGACCATGACAAGGAGTTTGGTCTTTATCCTAAGAACAAGGTGAGACCATTGAATTTAATTAAAGCAGGGACTCAGGTTTGTTTTTTAAAGATACCTATCTTTAGTATCTTTAGCACCGGCAGGGCCCTTAGAGACCCCTGGTCACACTCTGAATTTACAGAAGGCCTCAGAGGCCCACAAGGCAGTGAGAGGCCCAGGGCCCCATAGCCTGGGAGAGGCAGAACTAGGACTGCCATTGCAGTCTCTTGATACTTTACCAACATCTTGAGCCTCCCTGGTTGCAGAGGGCCGACCGAGGATGGCGGCCTCTGAAGGCGTGGGATCTGTGGGCGCTGCTGTCCTGGGGAGTCTCGGGTCGCTCCTACTCCCTTCCTACCACTGGACTTGCCTATACTTCTGAGGGCACTGACCAGGGCCCACCAAAAAACCCTAAGCCAGGACCCAGGCTTCTGCTGCCCTGGGGCCTTTGGCCTCAGCCCTTCAGATGCCCGCTGGCAGCCCCTGTGAAACTTGCCATGCTGGCGTAATGAGCGAGAACTGAGTGGAGGCGTTAAAGACACATATGTCAATCCTGGTTCTGCCTCTCACCCTTTGAACCTCAGTTTCCTCATCTGTGAAATGGGCGGGTGGACCAAATGCCTCTCAAGTCTGTCCTTTCCTCCCCATGCATTTGCGTTGGTCAAAGTCTCAGGCACTTAGGACCTCTCATACCCCCTTGCCCCAGGGCCTCTCTGTCTGTTGTTTTAGTTCTCAGCGTGGGCAGCTGGCGGGGGGGGGGGCGCGCCCTCAGAGTTTCATTGACCCTTTGCACCCTTGTACTTCTGGGCCTCCGCTCCGGAGAGGCACGAAGAACTAAGCCATTGTTTGCAGCAACAAAGCTGTTTGCAATTTCAGATAGAACCATTTTATTATATCCCATCCAAAGATTACTTGAGTTGTGTTTTGTTTTGAATGCTTGTTAGCATTCTGGATTTAATTAACTGGCAGAGACAACGCTGCTCCCCCTCCTCCCGCCACCCTCAGCCCATGCCCACTCCAACCACCGACCCCGGTTGCCAGCCTACAGCCTCACAGCCTCTGCCCACGTGGGGTCAGGGCACCCATTGTCCTCCTGTGGGGCTCACCTGGCAGATGAAAGGGAAGTCCTTACTGCTGCCTCTCCCTCACTCTCCTCTCCCCTCCCCTCTTCCTCCTCCTCTCTGAATTGTGCTACTATTTATTGAGCGTTCACCATGTGTCGGGCACCAGACTAAGCGCCTTGCATGTCTTACCTTATGGTATCCTCAAAATCCAGCAGACAAGTCTTACCGTATCTGTGGTCCAGAGGAGAGAGTAAGTCACTTACCCAAGGTCACAGAAGTCACGCCTCAAACCGAAGTTTGTGTGACTCTTAAACTTTTGCCACAAAGCCTCTACAAAAAGCTACGTCCCTGGAAACAGAGCCACTTTGGGGAATAGGAAGAACTGCTGTTACAGCACACGAGAGTCGGGTCCTGGAGATATTTCCTGTTACTTCAGTCGGCCTACTGAGAGCGTGCCCTCGTGGGTCCCATTCTCGCCCCCTGCCATGCCCCCTTCCCTAGCACAGCTTCTCAGCTGTCTGCAGACAGCCTCCAGCACCCCCGGCCCACCCCACCCCCACCTCGCCCTCTCCAGACTGAGCATCGGACACCTGAGTTCCCGGACTTCTCATCTTCATCCCGAGCCTGCTTTTCTCTGCCCACCCTGCCCTTAGCAGAGCCTCCCCACCCCCACCCTGCCCCCATGCTGGGGTGTGATAGTGCTGCGGGAGCACTGTCCCCTCCATTCGGGGTCGCCCCTGTCCCCTCTGTTCTAGAATGGACTGAAGCTCTTTCCCAAGCTGACTCCCCCCGATAGGCAGGAGGAAGAAGCAATGGAGACCCAGCCAGGGGTGGGCAGCACAGGGTCTGGTTAGGAAGACAGATGCTGGAGCCCAGCTGCCCGGTTCTGAGGCCTGGCTCTGCCTTCCACGAGCCGTGATGGCCTCGGGCAGGTCACTGAACCTCCTGAACTCCTGTTTTCCTGTCTGTGAAAGAGGACAGTCCCCTTACCTACCTCCTGTGGTGGTTGAAAGCCCTGAACGCGTGGGTATTGGTAAAGCCGTCACGGGGATGCGTGGCCCTGTGCTTTGTAGGCTGGTTAAGAGAATTGGCTTGGAGGAAGCCGAGCTTGCGGAGCCCTAGCCTCACACCCACAGGCTTGCACTCTGTGTCAGTCTGAGAACCAGGGTCCCTAGCTTGAAGCAAGTCACTGAGGAAAGTTCTGGAAAATTCTGCATCAGCCAGAAGGGAGCATAGTAGAGCTGCCCCCACCTCTTTTGTGGTACAGATTGCTCACCTTGCTTGAGGTGAGCTCCCAGAACATCATAGATCATTTATCCCATGGGGTCTACGGTGCAGGTTCCCTCCTGCTGCATTGGCCTGTGTGCTGAATGTCAGGGTTAAGGGCTTCTTTTCAGTATTCAAATTTTCCTGAGCACCTACTATGTCTGATGCATTCATTCTCTCTCAGTCTCACGCTCTCTCCGCTCTCTTCTCTTGCTCTCTCCACAAGGCAGCCTCAGGGCAGCTAGATGTTTTTACATGACTCTTGAAGGTTTCCAGAGCACACATCCAAAGAGAAGCAGCAGAAGCTACATGGACTTTTCTAACCTAGTCTCAAGGGTCAGACATCATCTTCTGCCACATTCCCATCTTTAAGGCAATCATCCAGCTGGGGAGGTGGGAGGGGAATGGGACATTTGTTCTTCCACCCAGCGATGGGAGGAATGTGGAGGAATTCACAGACGCATTTGAAAACCACTATAGGAATCTAGTTATACAGAGGTTAAGCAGCCCACTTAAGTCATGTAGCTGATAAATTGTGAGCACCCATGTCCTAGTCCAGAATCTTCTTTTGCCAAAGTCGGTTTCCTGTTCCCAAGCCATCCTGCCTGGGGAGTGCAGCAGTGAGCAAGACTGGGGCCTTACCCTCAGCCAGTTTACCATCCGAGAGTGCGGGCTCGCGGCCAGCCCGGTTCTTGCCATCGCACTGCCTCATTCTGTGGGTGTGCCGGCCTTCTTGCTCGCTGATCAGCAGGACTGATGAGGTGGGGGGCCGGTAGGGAGCCAGTGCCAACTTCTAGAACCCCACACCCACCATCAGTTTGCCTTTGCCCAGCAGGGCTGGATGTGTGTGTGTGCGCACGCACGTGCGTGCACGCCAGGGCTGTTCTCACGCCGAGGAGTCCTGCCGGTCGGCATTAGGATCAAGACACAAAACATCCCCAGAGCATAGAACAGGTGCTTGATGAATGTTTGTCAAATGAAAACATTATTTTGGTGAATCTTCTCACCTCCCAACGCATCCCCTCCTAGTTTGCCTGCTACACGCCTCCCAAAAGGTAGCAGAAAATGGAGGCCAGCACTCTAGCCTCTCCCGGGGAGGCCAGAGTCCTGGCCCATCGAGGCCAGGCTGTCTCTTTCCCCGGGCATGGCTGAGGAGTGTGATAATTGTGGCGGCAGAAATGGCTGATTAGGCCTCTTCCTTCTAGACTCTTCCACCTCTTCTCCATTCCCTGGGGGCACCTACTTCCCTTGGTTCTACATTCAGGGCTTATCCAAGCAGAATTTCAGAATAGGCTTGATTGGCCTGCCCTGCCTTGTCCCCTGGTGGGTTTCCAGAACTTTCTGTGGAATAGCAGAAAGATCACGGACAGTGGAGGCCCACAGACCTGGGACCAAATCCTAGTTCTGCTGCTTCCTGGCTCTGTGACCCTGAGGAAGCCACTTTCCCCTCTCTGGGCCTGAGTTTCCCCCTCTCAAATTAGCAGACCAGACCAGATGCCCCTTGGGGCCTGTCAGGCTCTGACCGTCACTGGTTCTAAGGGTCTGGTCGGGCCTGGGTGTGATGTTCCGTGGGTTAGGGCCCCCGTGAGGATGCGGGCATGGCTGGGAGGTCACTCCTGGCCATGTTTGGGAAAGGAGAAAAAGCTGAATGGGACAGAAGCTCCTTCATCATGTAAACAGGAACAGGCTGAGCCAGCCTTCTGCTCCAGTTCCGGTGGGCTGGCAGCCCGCGCGCTCCGAGGATGAGTCAGACAGGAGCCGCCACGGTTCCAGAGCTCGGGTGGCGCCAGCCCCAGGGCACACAGTAGCTGCAGAGTTTAATGGTGGGATTCAGGCGCTAGGTGACGGGAGAGGGATCACAGTGCTTCCACATGCCCCAGGTGAAATCTGAAGGCTATTTGCTTGCAGGCCTTACCCAGGGTCCCTAGAGCTTTGGCCCAGGATACCGAGCGCCTGCCTTCCAGGGCTTCTTCCCGCCACGCTGTGTAGCCTTTGAGGAGCCATTAACCCCTGGGGGTCGGGGGGTCAGGCACAAATGCACCACCCCCACCCCCTGCAGCTGGGTAGTGTTCAGGATTCCCCCAGACCCAGAGACTTCCTCCCTCCCTCCCTCCCAGGCTCTCACCACCTCCCTCCTTTGCTGCAGTGAGCCCTCCTGATAAGCAATATGGCAAAATGGAAAGATCACTCTGTGTCTGGAAGCCTTGGGTTGGAATCCCAGGTCTTCGCTTACTTGGGCAAGCCATTCGACCTCTCAGCCTCCATTTGCGCGCCTAGAAAATCCCCTTCACCCTGCGCAAGAGGCAAGCCCAGGAGGAGCCCTGCGTTACATGGTTGTCAGCAAGCTGCCTCTGAGTCAGGGTTTCATGCGTGGCAAAGCAGCTTCCTCGCTGTGAACTATTGAAAAGCCAGCCTTTGACACAAGCAGCCGCCTCTCACCGACAAAACGACAAAACGGGGCTGATGATGCTAATGTCTATCTCACAGGGCTGCCGAGGGAAACAAACGCAAGTGCGTGAGCAGAAGCACTTTGGGACGTGCGCAGACCCTGTCCGGGGAGGTGGCGGGACCACTCCCACAGCAAGATAGCCAGTGGCAGGGTGGGCAGGGCAAGGATGGGAGCTGACATAATCTCAAGGAGCCGGACCAGAAGCCAAAAGGACAAATGGGGCCAGGATCGCGGTGGTGCTTGCAGGTGGAGACTGTTTCGTTCACTGTTGTGTCCCCAGAGCCTGGCCCAGGGCTTGGCAAAGTGTATGGTTGGTGCTCAATCAGTGTGTGTTGGACTCGTGCCTGAATGAACAGAGAGGAAAAGAGAGACCACAGGGCACCTGGCAGTCCTGAGAGCCAGATGAATCCAACTGATGGGTATTCACTGAGCACCTGGGAGATGCTTACCTTTCAGAGCAGGGTTTACTGAGAAATTGTTCTGAGCAGAACGCAGACGTTTAATTCAGGAAGATATGTTTTCAAAAACACAGTATATTCTGCATGTCATGTTGGAGGGGATCCACAGATGTCAAGTTAAGTACCTGTGATCTCGGGGGTGGGGAGCAGAGGCGTGTGATAGAAAGCAGTGGAAGTAGGGGAGCTGGAGACCAGGCTTGGGAACCGTCTCTCTTTTCGTCTCTGTTCATTCAGGCACGAGTCCAGCACACACTGATTGAGCACCGACTGTATACTTTGCCGAGCCCTGGGCCAGGCTCTGGGAACACAACAGTGAACAATGAAAAAAAAACCACCTCTCGTTTCCCCCTCCTCCAAAGAACTGTTAACATTTGGCTTCTGTTCTTCCCATTTACCATGTCCAACATTTATTGAGCACTTACTGTATGCCAGGAGTTGGCCATGCCACACGCTTCACAAGCAGTATCTCACATTAACTTCTCATCTTACGATGGGCATTTACCACCTTTTTATACGCACGTTTATACTCTCCTAATTTTTAAGGCCAAGGAGATTATACTCTTTTGTCACCTTGCCTTTCTCTATACCATCGAAATTTTCCTCCATGATATTAAATATTCATTTACAGAGTCCTTTATAATAGCAGCATGATGTTTTATTGCAGGCAGGTCCCACGCTCCTCAGACTGGGGTGCATGTACCCCTGAGGGCAAAGCCACAGGATAAATTGTAGCGCATTTTCCTGAAGGAGAAATTTGACTTGAAGCTTTGGCAGGGGAAAAAGCCCATTATTTTAATATCAAAACAAGTACAGATACACCATAGCATAGAACCCAGAGCACCCATGAATTTAAAAAAAAAAGCAGCAAGGTCCAAAATCATGTGAGCTTGCTGTTATTCTCCTAAAGACCCACGTCCTCTCTCCTGTGAGGATGGCAGAAACATCTGAGAGGCACCAAGTTCTAGTTCAAGCCCCTCTTTTTACAGAGAAGGAAACTGAGACCCAGGGAGAAGGAGGGATTGCCCAAGGTCCACAGTGTGTGCATTGCAGAGCCAAGCCAGGTGACCTCTGGGCCCCGGACCCCTCCCACCCTTCCAAATTTGGCATCGCCCTTTGACTGCTTTTTCTGAGGGCGTGGGTGGAGACCTTGCCACTTGAGCAATCAAGCCTCTGTGTCTCCATCGTGGAAACTTCTGGCTTCCTGCAGGATCCATCCTTAGCAGCAGCTTTTTCTTTTTCACCTTGCTGGCCAGGATCTGAGCTGTGTGCTCATATAGGTAATGGGGCCCTACATAGGCAAAAGTGGGTAACCTTAAAAAGTGACTCCCCCAGCACTTGGATTTTCCACTGAACGCAGTGGATTATGGGCATGTATCCACTGGTCTGTCTTCCCTATGAGGCTGGGAGCCTTCTGGAGGCAGGAATTATGTGCTAACATTATTGACATTTATTGAGCACCTACTAGATGCCAGGTGCCATGTTGAGTGTTTCATTTATAGTATTTACAGTCTTCATCACGGCTTTTCAAGGAATGTATGATCATCCCCAGTTATCTGGTAAGAAAACTGAGTGACTGGTTAACACTGGCCTACCATCATGCACTCATTTGGTATAAATATTTATCGCAGACTTACATGTCAGGACTTTGCTAGATCCTGTGGACAGTCATGATGAACAAAATGGACTCCACTCCTGCCCTCATGGAAATTACAGACAAGTGGGAGAGGTGATATTCAAGAAATAATTTTACAAACCACAGCCAGAGCCCATCTGTCTGCCTCGGTTTGAACCCGCCTCGATGACTTCTTAGCTAACTGACCAGGGGAGAGTCTTGTACCCTCCCTGTACCTCATCTTCCTCTTCTTTAAAATGACGATAATTGTCGTACTGACTTCATAGGAGTACTGTGCAGAGGGAAGACATTCACATGTATAAAGCACTCAGAGCGGGGCCTCCCACATTCCAGATGTATGGTTCCTGCTGGTGGTATGGAGAGGCAGGTGGTGCTAGGCGAATGTGACGGGAGGACCGACTTCAGGTGACATCTGATGTGAGTTCTATAAGGTGAAGAGGAGTTAACTTGGCAGAGTGGGGGGGGGGGTTGGGCAGGGGAGCAGGAGGTTGGAGGGTTCCAGGCAGAGAGAATAGCAGGTACAAAGCATGGGGGGCGGCGTGCAGAGCAAGTAGGTGAGCTCACCTGAGGAACTGCGAGGAATGTGGCTGGATCACATTACGTGGGGAGCCACACCAGGTCAGCATCTAGGAGGAAGAACCTGGGATACACACAGAGCTGTCACCAGGACCTGGGCCCATTGCACCGCACTGGTGATCCAGGCCGTGGGAGATGCTCAGTAAATGTTTGTCCAGTGGGCAAGCAAGCACGTGGACAAAAAACTGTTGCCCTCACGTGGTCTTGGCTATGGGTGTTCTGTTGTCACCCAACTAGGAAAGGAGTCCATTGTCCCATTTACGCAGTGCTGTGGGGACAGCCCCATCCCGCTGTCAAGCTGTTACACACCCATTTTGCTAGCCCCTCTCTTCTTGGCAGTAGGGTCAACCATACGGGTTCTGATGGGGGACATCCAACACCGGGGACTCACCAAAGTGGATGCCGATAGAGTCCCTACGGCCAGGGCCTTAGATCTAAGCCAGTCGTGTTCACACATTTTTATTCGTGGAACCCTGTGTTGACATAATCTGAGAAGGAACTCAGGGTATGGAACGGGGACAAGCAGTTTCACACCTAGGACTCAGAGCTCTTGGTAACACCCAGTGTGCCTGAGAAAGCACCAGGGCTCCAGGAGCAGTATGGGAACCAAGGGTCGAGCTGAACTTCTATTTCCCAGGTGTGGAAACTGAAGCCCAGAGAGGGGGTGACTCTCCCACGGTCACACAGCTAAGGACAGATCCAGAACTAGATCGAGACACTTGATACCAATTCTACTACACCAAGAATTCCCCTCCACACCACCCTAGCCGCCCCCACAGTGTGGCGCCTTGAGGCAGGGAAGGGGCACACGGCTGGGATCTTGTCCAGGGTCCAGCCTCTGGCCCCAGTCAAGGCACAGACCACAAGAGACAAAAATCTGGAAGGCAGGCGTGGGAAGGCTGTTCGGGGTCACGGCCTGGTTATGCCATGTCTTCCCCCCCACTCTTAATTGAGTTTGAGGTGGTTGTTTTTATTTCCTTAAGAAATGGAAAAGAATGAAACTGCGTAAACACAGCGATGTTAACTCCCTGAAAAACCTCCTGCCATTTTAACTCTGTTACTGGAGAAATAAAAGAGAAATAATTTGTCCACCCACACTTAGCTCTTTCTGACGAAGGTAGGTGAATATTGCTTTGCTAATCGAGGGTGACGGCTGGAAGTGGAGCCGCGCTGACTGATCCCAGCCTGAGAAGAAGCCACCGCTACCCCAGAAGGAGCGGCCCGCCGCGGCTGCCGGGCCCGGGTCACCAGCGCGTGTCCGCCCTCCACAGGTCCCCCCCAGCCGGTAGTGATGGAGGCGCTGGACCAGGCCGAAGGGCTCGTGGACGCGCCCAGAGAGATGCCGCCGCCCCCGCCGCCTCCGCCGCCCTCAGAGCCTGCTCAGAAGCCGCCACCTCGCGGCGCCGGGAGCCACTCCCTCACTGTCAGGAGCAGCCTGTGCCTGTTGGCTGCCTCCCAGTTCCTGGTAAGGCGATCTCAGGCCTGACGAGGGTCTGCAGAGAGGGCAGGTGGAGGGACGGCCCGCCACGCCCCCCCCAAGGTGGCCACCCGGGGATCGGGGGGGATGAGGGGCCTTCCCGGTGCCCCTCGGTGCCTCGAAGCTCTCGGGCCGGTGTGCGGAGGAGGCTGGAGTTCTCAACTACAGAGCTAAGACCCTCACAGCCCGGCCTTCCCTAACGCAAGGAGCAGGAACTTAGGCCTCCCCAGCAGCCAGGCCTGCGGGGGCCTCTCTGAGGACTTCCCGTCTATGGAGATATCTCGGGGGAAACTTTTCCTTTTATGTGTGTACCTGGTGGGGGAGGGGAGGTCCCCCCTGGGAAGGGCTTCGTCTTGGCTCCCTCCAGTCAGCTTTTCTGCAGGGACAGTCCTGAGGCCTTCGTGCACACAGCACCTGGGCTCTTCCCTCAGCTGTGCGGTCTGGGGGGCTAGGCTGAGGCTGCAGGTGAGCTCTGCAGGGGGAACGGGGGCAAGGAGCCCAGGCTCCAATCTCAGTCCGCTCCCCCCTGGCTGCCCCAGCTTGCCTGCGGGGTGCTCTGGCTCAGCGGTTATGGGCCCGTCTGGTCGCAGAATGCCACAGACCTCATCTCCTCCTTGCTCACACTCCTGGAACAGCTGGGACCCATGGTGAGTAAACTCCAGGGAGCTCCCAGGTAGGACGGAGCTACTGGGGGCCTCCAATGTCACCAACCCCTGGATGGGGCTTCTCTGAGTTCAGAAGATACTTCCACACCCTTGAAACCCTTCTCCCTGCTCCCCACCCACTCCTGCTCGGCGGCTTTCAGAGCCTCAGTTTTGTCACCGTAGGAATGGATGAGAACTGCGTCCCCAGCACCCCCCTGACTTGTTTGTCTCATGTTCCCCAGGCCTGGCTGGGTGTTGGGACCTGGGAAGTCCCCAGTCTGCTGCTGGTCACTCTGTCTGTGATCCTCATTACCACCCTGGTAAGGTGCCTCCTGACCTGACCTCAGTGCTCCCCTCCTCTGACCCTGAGGCCCAGTCCCCACCAGCTCCCATTTGCTCTCCAAGCTAGATGTTTCAGGTAGGGGCAAGGACAGGGTGTCTGTCTCCTTCCACCAGTGTGCCCAGCCTGGGATGAGGGGCACCTTCTTCTTGAAAATGGGTTTGCAGTGTTCTAGGCTGAGGGAAGGACTAAGGCCCGAGAAGACTAGGGTAGGAGCCCCACACCCCACCAAGAAGACCTCAGTCCACAAGAAACTGAGGGTTGCCAGGGGAGGGGGCAGGGGGTAAGGTGGGGGCTGGAACCTCCCATCTAGGTGAAGGATAGTGCCATGCAGACCGCTCCCAGGAGGGCAGGGCTGTTTTAGACTCACTGAGGGCAGGGGGCTCAATCTCATGAATACCCCATTACTCAGGGGCTAGCCAACATGGTCCCAGGTCCATGATACTGTATCTTCCCAACTAGGCGTGGCACCTCCTGAGGACTCCTCCAGAGCCACACACCGCAGTGCCCCCTGAGGATAGGCGCCAGTCAGTGAGCCGCCAGCCCTCCTTCACCTACTCAGAGTGGATGGAAGAGAAGGTCGAGGATGACTTCCTGGACCTGGACCCCGTCCCTGAGACTCCTGTGTTTGACTGCGTGATGGACATCAAGCCTGAGGCTGACCCTGCCTCACTGACTGTCAAGTCCATGGGTCTACAGGAAAGGTGGGAAGCGGGGAGGAGCGGTGGGCTGCGTGGGCTCTTGAGCTCTCAGCTCCCCGCCAGAAGGGCAAGTGCCTGACTCTGACTCCAGTGGCCAGGACAGAGCCGGCCTCGTGGTTTAGCCAGTGTAGCCACATGCTCCCCAGGTCTGATTCACATAGATCAGAACGCCCCAGGGTAAATACTGTTGCTGCACACGGGCACACGGGCATACCTGTGTGCACGCTCACACAAAAACTCCTGTACTCAAGTAAGTTTGGGGAGGTTCCTTTATTACAGGACTTGTCAGGGCCTTTAACATGGTTGTGTTCATTGTAAATCAACAAGGGGGTAGCACGTGGCATTCCTCAAAGTCTGTTGACCCCAGACCCCTACTTTTATAGTGTCCCAGTGTTCCCGAGAGCGTACTTTGGGAGGTGTCAGCACCCTCTTTCAGAGCCCCGTTGGGTAAGCCAGATCACACCAGGTTTGCGTTATCTACACGACGTTGTGGAAGAAGCACTAAATGAGGAGTCAGAAAACCTAGCTTTTCGTCCCAGCTCTGCCATCGCCTTACTGTGTGAGCTTGGGCAATTCTTGTCCTCTCTCTGGGACTCAGTTTCCCTTCCTATATAATGAGGGCTTTTCACCTGTCCTGTGCCTTAGACACTGAATATGGTAGAGCTTGTCTAGTGCAGACATCTTTGCAGTTGCTGTGCTGCCCGGGACTCCCTCTTCCCCTGATAGCCGAGGGACCTGGCCTCTCCTGGGTGAGATGTCCGTGACTCCTTGGCAGCCTCACCCAGGACTCGTGGGGCCAAGGCCATGATGCAAAGGGTAGAGCCCTGCTTCTCTGCTGTAGGCAGGTGCCCTGTCTCATGACTTCCTGGGGCCACAGGGCTGGGAACTGCCTCCAGCAGTGGCAGAGGAGAGTCCAGGGAGGGCTGTGTTGAGATTGCCTTGGATGGAACCTCTGGAACCGGGGCCCCAAGCCTCCCTCAGTTAGCGACTCCGCGGCAGGAGACAGGGAGTCAGGCCTCAGCCTCGGGGCTGAGCCTCGTGCTCCTCACGCAGGGGTGCTGTCCCCCCTCCCACTCCTCTCCTGGGTGCCACCCTGCTCCCACCCTGGATCTCTCCTGCCTCATCTTCCCACCTCTGAGACGCGCTCCCTTTCCCGGTCCTTCCAGGAGGGGCTCCAACGTCTCCCTGACCCTGGACATGTGCACGCCAGGCTGCAGTGAGGAGGGCTTTGGCTATCTCATGTCCCCACGTGAGGAGTCAGCCCGTGAGTACCTGCTCAGCGCCTCCCAGGTCCTGCAGGCTGAGGAGCTTCACGAGAAGGCCCTGGACCCCTTCCTGCTGCAGGCAGAATTCTTTGTGAGTCCCCCTGAGTCAGCCGCCCGCAGCGGGCAGACCTTTCGGCTCACATCGGTCACGCACCCAGCCAGGCAGTGGTGCGGGGTGCCCAGAACCCGGCACCTCATAGACTGATGTCATTTCCTTATCTGCTCTCCCGCCGTCTTGGGCAAGCTGCTTCCCCTCTGAGCCTCAGTTTCCTCATCTGGAAAGTGGGGATAAAAAGCATTGGAATGTTGCAAGGATTAAGGAGATGGCTGACGTGTGCAGAGCACTCATCGCGGTGACTGGTGTCCAGTGGCATCCCCAAGTCCTTACTGCCCAGTACTGTGCTTTGAAAGTGATGGAAAGCCTTCCTTCTGACTCTCCTGCTTTCCTCCCCTCCTCCTGCCCCACATCTCTAAGCATTGTTCATCCTCTGACAACTCTCCAGTCACTTCCCCACCCCAGACCCCTGCAAGAGCCTCCAGCTGCCTCCTGTTGGACTCTGAGGGACCCAATAAGTGACCTCTCTGCTTTGCCTGCCGGAGCACTCAGCCAGTCGTTAGCTAAGACGTAGGAGGTGACAATATCACCTTTATTTTTGATGATGAAAGCTAAGCTTGAAATGAGGCTTAGGTGTGTAGCAATAGCGAGCTTCCTGATACCAGGAATTAAGTTTTCTACCCACCCCAGGAGGTGCACCCCTATATTTCTTTCTCTGCAGGAGGGTCCCCAAAGGAGGAGGAAGGAAGGGGCTTGGGCTCAAAAGTGTGTTCCTCACTCGAACTCACCCATCTGGTAACTTGCCCACCAGTGTGGGCAGGAATGGGCAAGAGGCCATGAGTATTTGGGGAGAGTCTCTCCTGGGAGAAGCCAGGGGGATGGGGCAGCCATGTGCTTCCCTCAACTTCCCTTGCCCAGGCCACCTTGCCTCCTACCTGCACCTGATGGCTATTTCTTCTGAGAAAACCTCTGCCACCCTCCGACCCACTGCTCCACATTCTCCAGGGCTGGGCATGGCCTGTCCTAACCCGAGTTGGGCCAGCCTCCCACCCCTACAGGAACTGTCCACTTCAAACTGGACCACCACCCCAGGCCTTCCTCTTCCCGTGCCTCTACTCACATCATCCCCCCACTGGATGCTTCCAGAAAGCCTTCCTCCACCACCCCAGCCTCAGCTTTGCTGTGTGCTCCCATCACCCTCACCTCCCCTTGAAGAAAGGGCTTGCATCCTGTTTGGTGTTTCCTGTTCAGTAGATCATTGTTGATTTTGCCCAGAGACAGAGGAACACAGCCTTTACCCTCACTCCATGGGCACTTTTGTACATCTCGGTTTTGCGGGGGGAGGTTTTGGATTCTCATAATAACCCTAGAAATTGAGTGTAGTGATTCTTGAAGCCCATACTTACTATGTCCTGAAACCGTGGACACCGTGAACCTGTCTGTAGTCAGGCACTGAGCAGTGTGGACAGGTGGAGGGGGGAGCAAAGAAGCCAGAGGCACTGGGGAGTCACCCCAAGAACAGTGGGGAGGGGCTAAGGGGGGATCTTAAAGGCCGGGAACTGTTTGGACAGATGGAGAAGGGTGGGACCAGTGCTCCCGACCCACAGAAGGTCAGAAGGAATGCTGGGAGCTCAGACTTGGAGGCAGGAGGGCGAGGGGCACATTCACAGCAGGGAAGAGACTGGCATGTAATTGGAGAGCAGGTCCCCGAGAACAGCCCTGGGGAAAACAAAGACCAGATCCCAGGCCACCTCGCATGCCAGGCAGAGGACTTTGGACCTGGAGCTTTTGACACAGAGCGTGATTGGGAGGCACAAACACATCCCTGGGGACTCAGAAGGAGGCTTCTTTCCTGCTGGAGCATTGGGGAAGGCTTCTTGGAGGAGGTGGCATTTAAGGTGGAGGACAGAGGAACGGGGTGGATGTTCCCACAAAGCGAGCAGCACAAGCCGAGCTCCTGGAAGTGGGAATGCCCAGGGCAGGAACTCGGATCAGCAAAGCCACTCGGGTTGGCGGCGGCGCCGGGAGTGTGATAGAAGGCAGTGATTGGCCGGGTTGCTTTTTCTCTTGTTCCTTGTTCACCAACCACTTATTGAGCATCTACTATGTGCCAGGCTGGCCCCGGATCAACAATCGTAATAATAACAGTTATTATACACTCACTATGTGCCAGGCACTGTCCTAAGTGTTTTTTGTGTGCACTGACTCGTTTACTAGTAAATGTTCACTGAAGGAATGTATGCACCCCAGCAAACATGGACTGGGCTAGAAGTTCGGGGCCCACCAGTGCCGGAGTCAAACGTCTGTGAGAGGCAGCCCACAGCTGCTAACACCCCCATGTCCTCCTCTTGCAGGAAATCCCCATGAACTTTGTGGATCCGAAGGAGTATGACATCCCTGGGCTGGTGCGGAAGAACCGGTACAAAACCATCCTTCCCAGTGAGTACTCATGCCCCAGGGGGTGGGGACAGGCTCACCCTCACCTCGGTGCTCCTTGCCCTGAGGAAGACCTCAACCCCAGAGCTAGGCCTCCAGGGTCATGAGGAGAAGAGAAAGAGGGCTGTGGGTACCCAGTGAAGGGAAAGGACCCCCGCTTGTGAGGGCAGGGGTGAGTTCATTCCTTCACCCTTGCCCTGGCTATGCTTGGCTCTGGAAACTCAAAGAGAAAGAATGAGGGTAATAGCAGCTGCTAGACAGGAGTTTAAAGGCCTCTTTATCTCTTCAGAGATAGAGATAAGAGGGGAAGATTTTAAAGAGGGGAAAATAAGGCTCAGAGAGGTTAAGTGGCTCATCCACAATGACACAGCTAGGAAGCGCAGAACTGAGTTTCAGTCTGGGCCTCTTTGACCCCGGAATCGGGCTCTTTTGTCTACCTTGAGTCGAGTTTGGTCAGACTGAGTCCTCTAACAGGAAGAACCACCCCCACAAGGAAATGAGCTGCCTGTCAGATGGTGAGCTCCCCGTCACTCAAGGTGTTCAAGTGAAGCTGCATGATCAATCCCCTGGCAGATCTGAGAGGGATTTTCCCCCTTCGAGGGCAGTTAGACCAGGTGCCCTAATGTTCCTCTTTCAGCCCTGGGGTGTCATTTTCAGATAACTTTCATCAAGCCCCTGTCTGCCTATCACCCCTGCCAAGTTCTGGCCCCAGGCCCCAGGGCTGGCTTAGGGGGTGACTTGTTGAAAGTGAATCCCCACCAACCTACTCCACTCAGTTTGTGGAGTAATGAGGCTTTGAAAAAGCAGTTGTGCCATCAGCATCTCCAACAACATGTAAGATGTCAGGACTTATTT
Organism: Phoca vitulina; assembly: GCF_004348235.1. Lineage (NCBI taxonomy): Eukaryota > Metazoa > Chordata > Mammalia > Carnivora > Phocidae > Phoca > Phoca vitulina. The sequence continues at coordinate 377,106 of NW_022589719.1, read as the reverse complement.
TTAACTTTTAAAATATCGACTTGTGGTTGCTATGGTTACACCATCTCTAGGTAGTTCCGGTTAAACAAAGCACCATTTAAGGCCAGGATGCATTATTCAGGGCTGCTCACCTCTTTCTTCATCTTGTCACCCTCCAACCAACCAGCCCCCTGTGGCGGGAGGGGCTCAGGTCCCCCAGAACCCAGGGCTTTGCTGCTCACTCAGAATGGTCCCTGGGGGAGGGTGGGAGCCAGGCCACCACTCCTCCTGGTCCCCACTGGATTGCTGAGAGGTCTTGAGCCAGTTCAACCATGCTCTGAGCCTCCAGGCCCTGGAGCCCCACAGAGCATCCTCCGTGGCCCCAAGAAGTGACCCTGTGCCTCAGAGACTGGGACCAGTGCAGGGTGTGTGTGGGACAGAGGGCGTGTCAGATGTGACAGAGGCCTGCCAGATTCAGGACACCCTGAAGCTTGTTCTCTCATTCATTTGGCACACATCGGCTGAACCTCCGCCCCAGGGACTGGGGATTGAGGCATGAATGAGAGACAGGGAGTTCACAGTCTAATGGAAGAATCAGACCCATTCGCAGTTACAGGACAGAATGACCAGTAACCCAGCTGGCAGCACTGAAGACAAGATATGGGGGAGCAATTTCTGTCCATTTGCCATTGTGCCCCAAGTACCAAAATAGGGCCTGGCACATAGTAGACATTCTGCTCCTATTTGAATGAGGGAGGGAGGGAGGGAATGAAGGAAGGAAGGAAAGAAGGAATGTCTCTCAGATCAGCTCTCCCTCTCCATCCTCACTGCCATATGTAAAGGTGGCACTGGGCAATATAGATGCCCTGACTTTTGGGGGGTCAGGGCATCTATATTGCCCAGTTCCAGGAGCACTTTGGCATAGACTGCATTGACATAAGGCCTCTGGAGTTGTGCCAGGCAGTAATCTCCTGACGGGTCTCCTGAGTCCTGTACTCTCCCCTCCTATCCTTCATCTACCATTATCACAGAAATGGTGCAAACCAGAAATCCATTTGTGTCCTTCTCCTCCTTAAACACTGTCATTGTCACCCTTGTAATCCTCGGGTTTCGATAAGCATGGTTTATAAGACCCTCTGACAGGTGGTTCCTCTCCAGCTCATGGCTCCATCCCCCACCCTGCCCTGTGCCCTGGAATCGGACAGAATGGTGTTCCCTACTCCTGTTCCTACTGGGCCTTCACACCCAGCCCGGTTGCTGTCAGACCACCCACTGCTTGCCTGCCTGCAGTACTTGGGGGCAGGGACCCCGTCTTGTTTGTTGGGGAGTCCCTACGCTCAAGCACAGCACCAGGCACAGAGGCAGTACTCAGGGGGGTCACCGTGCCCACGGTGGTTCTTTAATGCCAAAGGCCCTGGTGTCTGGCCCGAGGGTGCTGTGCCCACTTCTGGCCCCTGATCTGGGCAGCCACCAGCAAGAAGCGAGCCGGCCCCTCAGCACTCCCTGCTCCTTTCTTCTGCCGGCCACCCAGCGTCCCCTGCCCTTCCCCTCCCTTCTCTGCTGCCTGGCCCCCAGATCAGCTGCCGGGACCTCAGGCCTTGGGGCTGGGCATGAAAGGGCTGGAGAGCAGAGGCTTGTGAGTGTCACCTGCTTTTCCTCCCCGGTTTGGGATCCTCTCTACCTGGGGACTTCCTAGGGAAGCTGGTAATAATGGCCGTCGTAACAGCTCTGTGCTCCATGGCGTGTGCTGGGCTCAGTTACTGATCCCGAGTTACCATTCGCTCCTTTCACCTTTACAAGACGAGCAGGGCTAGGATGGAAGGGATGTCCCCAGGTCGTAGACGCGGCACGGGGAAACTAAGCTGACGCTGCCAGCAAGTCACAGCAAGTCACAGCGTCAGGACTCGAACCCAGCTCTCGGCTCCCCTGTCCTGCCTTGGAGAGCCCCAGCCTGGGTGCTGGAAGCGTCTTCCGTTCGGCCCTCCCTATTCGGGAGAGAAAGGGATAGGACAGGGAGCTGGTGACAGAGCCAGAGCAGGAGCCAGGGCCCGGGCCCCCAGCCACCTCCCTGCCCACCGCGCGCAGCCTCCCTGTCTCCGTCCCAGCCTCTGCCCCGACAGAAGAGTCCATTCAGGGAGGCTCTAGCTGGAACGAAACAGATTCTACTCCAGGGAGAGAAGCAGGAGGCTGTGAGACTCTGTAACTGCGGGACTGGACATGTGAATAGATTGGAAAAAAAGATAAAAAGCCGGCGTGCCCACTCCCTCTGCTGCTGGATCGCAGGCGTGGAAGGCTCCACGCCCCCCATCCCTGTGCTCTCCCTCGGCTTTCTACCCCCAAATCCCAACAGCCCTTTGTATTTATACTTTACGGTTTACATCACACCTTCCCAGCTGTTTTTTTATTTGTCTTCCCAACAACCCTAGGAAGTAGGCAGCTTTAGCCCCGGGTTACAGATAGGAAAATTGAGGCTTAGGAGGGCCGTGTGCTTTTCAGGTGGACCCAGCGCGTCAGTGACCGTGGGCGTCCAAATGCTTGCTGCCCTGCTGCCCGGGATGCGTGCCCTCCGTTGTTCTTTTCTTGACTTAGCTCTGTCCTCTCCAGAACATGAGGCACAGGGAGCCCGGGGAAGCCTACGGGACACAGGCAGGGGGCAGACACTGATGCTATGGAGGTGGAGAGCCAGGGCCACGGAGATGGGCCAGTGTTTTGCTAGTGGGCAGGGGAAGGAGGAACTTCAAGAATCCCAGAAGAAATGCGGGTGGCCTGCAGTGGGCCAGAGAAGATGGGCCCTGCCCTAGAGGGGTTGTCGCACCTGTCAAATACCGGCCTCACCTGTCTCCCCCCACCCCAGACCCCCACAGCAGAGTGTGTCTGACCTCACCAGACCCTGACGACCCTCTGAGTTCCTACATCAACGCCAACTACATCCGGGTACGTAGCCCCATCCAAGTGACCTCTCCCTGAAAGGGAGGCCCGAGCCCACAGGATCCGTCCTCCCGCTTGTCCCTAAGCCAGCGTGGCTCCCGCCAGCACCCCCGGGAAGGGCCTGAGTGTGGGGACTGGGCCCAGGGAACACGGTGTCCGACCCTGACAGCCTGGGCTTGGCTGGCCGCAGGGCTATGGTGGGGAGGAGAAGGTGTACATCGCCACTCAGGGACCCATCGTGAGCACAGTCGGTGACTTCTGGCGCATGGTGTGGCAAGAGCACACGCCCATCATCGTCATGATCACCAACATCGAGGAGATGAACGAGGTAGGCACCCCTGTGCTGTTCCCAGGTGTCTGCCGCTTTGTGCCCTGTGCTGAGCATCTGTTTCCATATTAGTCCTGACAGCAGTCTTGGGAGGTTAGGAGCCTGCGGCCAAGGAGGGGAAATGGGAGGCTAAGCAGGGTTAGGTCATCTGCTCAGGGCCACAGGGATGGGCCGACCTCCGGAAACACGCTGCTCTGCCCCCACCCCCAGCCAGGGCTCACTCTGGTGGCTCTTGTGCCCATGCCAGGCCAGCCTAGTTAATCGAATCCCCAGAAGAGTCCTTCGAAGTAGGTATTACTTCCATTTTCCAGATGAGGGACCTGAGGCTCAAAAGGGGCATTTGAACCCAGTGCTCTCTGACTGCAAACCTGTTGCCCTTTTGTATCTTGCCCCGCTGGCCCTGGTGGGGCACTAGGGAGACTGGGTGGGGGGGGCCACTGGGAGTGTATGCAGCCTGCTCTGGGCCCCTGCAGAAATGCACTGAGTACTGGCCGGAGAAGCAGGTGATGTACGACGGTGTGGAGATCATCGTGCAGAAAGTCATTCATACTGAGGATTACCGGCTGCGACTCATCTCCCTCAGGGTGAGGCCAGGGGCTGGGCTGGGCTGGGAGGATGAGGGACAGGGTCATGACTGGGGACGCCACAGATAACAGGGTCCAAGAGTCCACTGTAGCTGAAATCCAGGCCCGTGCCTTCTCAGGATGTACCGATAAGCAGGGATGAGGGAGGGGTGAAAAGACTTGAGGGCCAGAGGCAGGATGAAACCTCAGTTGCATTTAATGCTCTTAGATTCTCTGTCTACACTGTCATTCTGAATGCCTTCCAACTCTGCTTAAGATACACTCAAGTCCAGGACTGCCTGGATAAGGGATCTCCAACAGCCTCCAGCACTGTCCTTAAAACGGAAGGTCCGTTGGTAACGTTGAGATCCTGTAGTATGCAATCCGTCCACCAGAGGGCAGGCACTCCTTGCTGCATTTGGGTTTCACAGGGAAGTGATGCTTACACAAAAAGGAAAAAAAAAGGCATATATATGAGCAATACAAAACATCCCAGAAGAAGGGGTGGAGGTATCCTCCCACCCTGAAGTTGTGTTTCTTCCAGGCTCAGCATAATAGAGGAGATTGTTCCTTTGGAGTCAGGAGGATTAATGGGTTCTGTTTTTGAGAAATAAGACCCATGTTCCGGGAAGGTAGAGCCCAATGTAATAACCCCACAGGTTGGAAGAGGTGAGCCAGGCACCAGGAAGCTGTGCTCTATCCAGAAACAGTCAGAAGTCTACTGACACTGGCAGCTTCAGGGTCAAACTCAAGGCCTGAAACTTGTCCCTCTGAGCTGCCCTCTCCCACTGGAGAAGGTAGAAGGTGGGGTGTCAAAGCGCTCAGCCCCGGAAGGGCAGTGGCCACGTGAGCAGCTCTGAGATCTAGGCCTTGCTGGGGGGCATGAGAGGGCCGGGAGGTGGGGGCAGAGGCTCTGGTAGCTGTCACAGCCAGATAACCTAGGGGCCCAAGGAACCAGCTTTCTGCTTCCCTGGAAGGAGGCTGAAGTGAGGTGAGGGCTGCCTCATTGTCTCAGTGCCATGGGACAACTTGTCCCTGAGTCTTTACAAGCGCCTGCCCTAAGCCTCATTCTGGGTTGGGTACTGGGAACACAGAGCTGTCTAAAGCCTGGACTCTCTCCTAAAGGAGCACCCATAGATGGTAAGTACCAAGCTAGAGATAGGCAAGAAGACAGAAGACGGACACTCTGTTAGGGTGCTCAAGGAGGACTTCCTGGAAGTGGTGGTGCTGACTGGGGTTTTGCGGGATAAGTAAGAATTGACTGGGGGGCAAACAAGTGGGAAGAACATTCCAGGCAGAGGAAAAAAAGAAAGGCATGGAAGATAGAATAGCCGTGAGAGTGTGGGGGAGGGGGGCAGAGGTTTTATCTACAGACCATTTGGAATGCAGGAGCATTGAACACGAGGATACAGGGGTAGGAGAAGGGCCTGGAGGGCTAGACCCTGGACAATGGGTCTTATTTGCCAGCCTGGAGACTGAGAAGAATGGGTTTTATTCAGAAAGAAGCAGGAGCCCTGAGAGGGTTCTGAGCAGGAGAGCGGCATGTCCAGACTGGTGCTGCAGACAAAGGCCGCTTGACCTCGGTGGGGAGGGAGCAGTCAGGGAGGAGTGAGAGATGGCGGAGATGGTAACGGCCAAAGTGGAGGTGGTCCTGGAGGAGAGGAGAGAAAACTGACAAGACTCGCTGGGGGTGGGCAGGCGGAGCAGGGCGGTGATGGGAGAGGGAGAGTCCTGGTGCTCCGTGTCGTGGGACTAACAGGTGACTGGGCAGTTTGTTAAGATAAAGAACCAGAGGACAGGAGTGGATTGGAGAGGGACTCTCTGCCTCTCTTGGATGATCCTGGAGTTGTTGGGGCAGAACTGACCAGTGAAGACCACTGCCTGTGTCACTGACCAGCTTCCACCACCAAGCTGGATTTGGGTCTCTGATGCCACTGAGCCATATACGGATGGCCTCACTCCCTGGGTCCTCCTCGCTGTGTTCTTGCCGCTCCCATCCCATCTCTGGGCTGGTTTATGGGTTCTAAGCGTTCACATGTACCTGGGGTGGGTCTCTGTCTCCTGGACAGAGCGGGACCGAAGAGCGAGGCCTGAAGCATTACTGGTTCACATCCTGGCCTGACCAGAAGACCCCCGACCGGGCGCCCCCACTCCTGCACCTGGTGCAGGAGGTGGAGGAGGCAGCCCAGCAGGAGGGGCCCCGCTGTGCCCCCATCATCGTCCACTGCAGGTGGGTCCTCGCAGCCGGCCCCCTGGGCAGGGTGGCCTCCCTACTCCCGAAGCCGCCCCGTTCCTTACCCCGGCGTCCCTTCCGCTCTCAGTGCGGGGATCGGCAGGACGGGCTGCTTCATCGCCACCAGCATCTGCTGCCAGCAGCTGCGCCAGGAGGGCGTGGTGGACATCCTTAAGACCACGTGCCAGCTCCGTCAGGACAGGTCAGCCCGGGCGCACGGGGCGCACGGGGCGCCGGAGTCCGGGGGCGGCAGGGCTGAGGGGCCGGGCACATGCTGCAGGTGGACAGCCTGGCAGATAGGGCGTGGAGAGGACGGATGGGGAGAGCTGGATCCGGACAGCTGGGGGCCTGACGGGGAGGGAGGAGCAGCACGGCTGGTGAGCAGAGGGGAGGGGGGCGGCTAGGGCTGGAGGGGCCTGTCATCCCTGTCCCTGCTCTCCTATCCGGGCAGAGCTGGGAGGGGCAGGAAGGAGCAGAGGGGCGTGGCTGGCAGGGAGGGCAAGACAAGGCCCCTCGCGAATGACTGGTAGTCATGGGTTTGGGGGCGCCCCCCCACAGCCCATCCGTCCACAGCCCCATGTCCACCGTGTGTCTCTGCCCCCAGGGGCGGCATGATCCAGACATGCGAGCAATACCAGTTTGTGCACCATGTCATGAGCCTCTACGAGAAGCAGCTGTCCCGCCAGTCCCCAGAGTGACCGCACTCCTGCCCTGAGGTCCTCTGGGCACCACCCAACCTGAGTCTGGGCCCCCACCCTGGCCACATGCAGAGCCCTGCCTCGGTCCTGGCCTGCCCCCCCACCACCACCCCTCCTGCTTCCTTCTCTTCAGTCTGCTCCCTCCCTCCCTCCTTCCCTCCTCTGCCAGCCTTGGCCTGGCCTCTGCCCCCGCAACATAGCTCTTCCTACTGTACATACCGGGGCGGGGGGCGGGGTGGGGGAGGGATGTGCCAGGCCAGGCCTGGGGCCCCGGGGCCTGACCCGTGCCATGCAGACCTGGGGCCTCAGTTTTTAACGATGGTTCCATTGCTACCTGATCCTAAACGTTTCTGTGCCGCACTCCAAGCGTCCTGCCGCAGCGTTTCTGTCTGTCCGTCCATCTCTGCTGTCTGTACCGGACACTGTGTCCCCTCAGCCCGGGAAAGGGGTAATGAGCTCCAGCTCCAAGGCAGCCCAGGCAGAGGTGCCTGCCTCGGGCGCCCACCCCCGCTTCCCACGCAGCAGATTGCATTTTGCCCCAGTTCTGGGGACAGGGATGGGGAGCTCCTGAGGAGTTGGCGGAGAGATCTCAGCTGGGGGCAGAGGTCTCTGGGTTGGGGGGGGGGAGGAGTGTCACAGCAAGGGTGACCTCGTGGTGTCAGATGCCCTCAGGAGGCAGTGACCAGCCTGTGAGGCATTGGGGGGGGGGAGGGGGAGAGGGGGGGGCTGTAACCCCAGGGGCCGGGGCCCCGGGGGGGGGGGGGAAGGGGGGGCGCTGTGGGGGGGGGGTGGGGTTTGGGCCCCAGATCTGTGTGAAACGTTTCTCTGTGTCCCTGTGGGAAAGCCTTCCCAGCAGTCTCGCTGCGTGTCGCCCTGCGTGTTCCTGTGTCCATGCGTGTGTTGAGAGCCCGGCAGCAGGGCATGCATGACTCTTGGCAACATGTGTTATCTTGGAGCCACGTGTTTTTATTGCTGACTTTAAATATTTATTCCACGGCAGACAGAGACATTTGGTGTCTTTTTATAATTTGCTCGTGGTCATTGAATAGAGCAATAAACGGAGCATTTTGAGCAAAACTAGCCCCCTGGGTCTGTGTGATTGCCTCTCCCCTCCCTGCCTCCCTGTAACCTGGTCTTTGTGTACCCTCTACACACACACACACACACACACACTCTCTCTCTCTCTCTCTCTCTCTCTCTCTCTCAAGCTCCCTGGTGCCCCCCGTGCAGATTGGAAATACACACCAAATCCATTTGATTTTGGCAGGATTCTCCTGCACCATCCCCCTCCCCCCCAACCCATCTGGGAGCCCTGGACCATGAGGAGCCTCAAGGACAGGTGTGGGAGGCTTCCAGAGAAGGCCAAGTGTCTAGCAGGCCACGAGCTCTGACAGATGGGCCAGGGAGGCCAAAGCTAGGGCAGGGAGACTTTCAGGTCACACCCAGGCCCCTCCCTGTTGGCCCACCCACTTATCCCCGTGAGCCTTACAGGTCCCAACAGCAGCTGCAACCTGGAAATTTCCCTTGTAAGGCCCGGGCTGCCAGTAGCCTCTCCCTAGGGGCCCAGAGACTCTGCCCCAGGGCTCAGATCCTGAGCCATCCCGGACACTCCTGCTCTATTCTTACCCCTGCCCTCAGGGAGGCAGCAAAAGTAGCTGTGATGCTGTTGCAGGCAGGTGGGGTCACTCCAGGGCATGGGAGGGTCCAGGGCATGGCTGCTGACCAACCAGTGGGTCCTTAAGAGGTACCAGCATTTTGTGTGGGTTGGTTGAGGGTCCACACACACAGCTAAGCTACAGACAATGAGGAAACAACAGGGAGAGGCTTGAACAGCTGGGATGCAGGTCCCGGGGTGGTGGGGCGGTGGGGCGGTTGGGGGGGGGATACTCTCCAGCCATGGAGGGTGGGCCTCCTACCCTCTACCCAGATGAGGATTGAGCTGTAGGAGTGGGAAGGAGGAGGGGAGCTAACAGTTCTATCTCCTCCCCCAGGGTGGCCCTGGGAGGCCACTCAAGCTGTGCGGGCACCAGACACAGAGTACGACGAGAATGGTGCCCCTGGATTTCTGCAAAATGGCCGACTCCCTTGACCCCCCCACCCCACTGGCCTGTGGGCACATGTACATATGCGTGTGTATGTATCTGCGTGCGCGCGCACACACACACACACACTACCCTGAGCCCCTCGGCACCAGCAGTGAGAACCAAAACCTCTGCTAAGAGGGAACAGGAAAAGTAACCTGGACCACCGCCCTCAGACTCCTGCCCACACGCCTGGTCCCCGGCATTTCCTCCAGCCTTGGCTCCAGCCTCCCTTCCCCCACTCTCCTCCCCCCAAAGCAATGTGCCAGGCTAGCTGGGTCGGCTGTGGGGCCTCAGTAAGGGATCGCCCCCAGGGGGCCGGACATTTAAGGAACCCGTGACTCCTGGTGGCTCCACTGTTGGGGCAAAAGAAGAAGGAGACCGGCCTGCCGATAGCCCGGGCATAGCTGCACCCCCAAAGCCGTGGACACAGCATTCAAGGGTTAGGAGGAACTGGTCGCACAAAGGTAAGGCTCCCCTCTTTCCTTAAGAAGGGGCCAGAGCCTGCTACCTTCGGAGCCCAGAGCAGGACAGCCAGAGTAACCCAACTAACGTGAGTTTGCTCCTCGGTGAGTCATAGCTAGAAACTACACCAGGTGAGTTGTCGCACGAAGGAAACGTCATTTGCAGCAAATAAGGAGATCATGGGGAGTAACTTCCAAAGCTGTGACTCCCCGAGCAAGGGCGAATGGGTTTCTTTTACTGAGGGCTAGGATGAATATTTAGATAGGGGAGCCTTGTCGTCCTGTGTCGGGGCGGGCATAAGGTCCTTACGGAAACATGCTCATACGTACATTGTATGTCATGTAAAGCAGGCTCGTGCTCCGTCTTGGGTGGAGATTTTAGTGTTCTATTGAGGTAAAGGTAACCGTCGGTCACTCCGCGGTCCATCTGCGCAGGCATGAGTCGGGAGGGTGAGCTCAGACGGGTCTGGGCCGCCTGAGCTGACAGAGCCCCCATCCAGGCAATGGGTACTGCTTGAGGGGTAGTTTCGGTTTCTATCACGGGATGTTAGGCCCCTAGGGTCTTTTGCCTGAGTGAAGAGATAAGCTGGAAAGAAGAGCTTAAGGAAAAATGTGGGACAGAGTTTGGGTACAAGCAGGTGAGGAGTAAAGATCAGCTCTTGGGGTCTAGCTGGTGACAGTTTTAGAGCTCAGAGGTGGAAGCAGGCCAGGCAGAGATCTGTCATAGCGGGGAGGTGAAGCTTAGCCTCGAATTGGCTTAGAGCCAGGCTTTTGGGTCCCTAGGGAGGGCAGTGGACTGGGAGTCAAGAGGCCAGGATTCTAGTCTGAGTGACCTCGAACAGGCGATTTCTCTCAGACATCGGTTTCTTTCATATGGAAAAACTGCCATGCTGGTTAAATAAAAATGCAACATCCATCCGTTGAAACACTGTGTAGCTGTTAGCAAGAACGAGGACAGTCTTTATGAACGGGTTTGGAGAGATCTCCAAGATGTATTAAATGAAAAAGAAAGGGCTGAAGAGTGTATATAGGAGGGCTCCCTGAAGTGCAAGAAAGGGATGAGGGTGAAAACATACTCGTATTTGCATGAAGGCGCTCCAGAAGGAGCTGAGAGACCACAGTGGTTACATGTTGGGGGAGGATTAGGAGTTGGGGGCTCAGGAGTGGGAGGGAGCCTCTTCATATAGATGTTTATATTGTTATTAACTATGAGATTGAATTACCGATTTTTTTTAAGAAGTATAGGACATGAAAACTCAACCTCTGTCTTTACCCAGTCACAAATGAAAGCAGAGCTGTAGACACATGCCATCATCTGTCTTAGCATTCCACCAATGCCAGGGGTCCCCAGGGCTCAGGAGGAAAATCCCCGGCTTCCTTTTAAGGCCCACTGAAGTATGGCTTAGTCAGGAAGTTCCTTCTTAGGTCTGACTTCATTCCCTCCTGCTGAAATATCCAGCACCACCTCCCTTGTTCCATGTAGCTATCAATATGTATCCTCAGCTCCCCCTGGGCCTAACTTGGTTCCCTGGGTAAATCTAAGCCCTACATTCTCTCCCCCTGAAACTTGGAATGGTTTGGGATTACTTGGTGGGGATGACAGGCCCACGGGTCCTTGTAACCATCCTGGGAAGGTGAGACACGAAGGGAAGAAAAGAAAGGCCAGAAAGAAGAGGCTTGCTGTCCTACTTCCCCTCACCCTCCCCTGTGCACAGTCATCTCCCCTTGTGTCCACCTGCCCTGTCCCTTCACACACACACACACACACACACGCACGCGCGCGCGCAGAATAACCTCTCTGGATCTCTCTCCTATTCCCTTCCTTGTCCTTCATGGCCTCATCCTCTCCCTGGTCCTCCCAGGTGAGTGCCCACGCCTGCTGTCACCATGACAACCATTCACCACCAGCAGATGCTGCAGGAGCACGTGTCCATGGAGTTCTCCAGCTCCACCACCCACATGCAGACCTTCTCCCAGACAACCAAGATTGTGGGAGGCAAGTAGAGTGGGTGGGAGGGCTGATCGGGAAAGGGCAGCCTTTCTTCTTCCACATCCACTCCCTGGGTGGCCTCAGGCTTTGTGAGTGCCGGGACCCCTCAGGAGCCCGAGATACAAAGAGCAACCCTCTCCTAATCTGTGCTTTGATAAAGCTTCAGCCAGTGGGATGTTTACCCACAGATCAGATCTTCTGGAAAACAGCTTAGGAAAAGTCAACCCCGTGAGTGTGTATGAGTGATTGATGAGCTTAATTGCTTGAGGAAACAGGGTCACAGGCAGATGGATGTATCTCTGATGGCAGAATTGCAGGCACAGAGGAAGTTAGGGATGTAGCTACCGTCCTAGATCTGAGTAATGCTGACCCTGCTCCACTTCAGAAATAGGAGATTTGGAGCCGTCAGTGGAGAGAGGATGAACACATAAACAAGTGACCTAAGCTTCCAGGCTCTCAGTCCTTGGGGACCAAACTTGGGGGACAGCAGATCCAAGGGAAAGCTGAGAAATGGTCTCAGAGCAGAACAGATTGTTTTAGTCATGTCTCTAGTGGAAAGTGATTAAAAGATGGCCAGGGGCCAGGATATCCAATATCTCCTCCCAGTCACTGCCCCTCCCTCAAAGTCCTGGAGGGATAGAGTCCTTCCAGCTCCTCTGTGCACAGAGGTCAGGGCCAGATGAAAGCTCTGTACCAACTCCTGCTGGTCAGTTGGGGCAACGCAAGGAGAACGGCTGGGACGTGAGACCAGAAGTTGCAAATTTCAGTGATTATAGCAATGACTCTCAGCCCTGGCTGCACATTGGAATTATCTTAGTGTAGCAGGCAGAGAGGAGGGGAATGAAAAAGGAGCAATACAGAAGTCTGGCTCAACTGCTAAATCAGGTGTGTGTGTGTGTGTGTGTGTGTGTGTGTGTGTGTGTGTGTGTGTTTCAAGCTCTCCAGAGAGTCTAGCATGCAGCTAGAGTTTAAAACCACTGGCCAACAGGGTCCAGGCAGGGAATGTAAATGCCAGAAAAAAGACAGAGGAGAATGGCAGAGGACATGCCCGACCTAGAGGGGCCCCTTCTAGTCACCGCCCACTGACCGTTGCCATACGGGAGTATGAGCTCAGGGCTGAGAATCCAGAAATCTGAATTTTTATGTGAAATCTCTCAATTTTTAGATCTAGGGCTCCTTTTTGTTTAACCATTGACGAGGTCAAATACCACACATCTGCAGGCAGGTTCAGCCAGCACACTCTAAACGCAGAGTTTCTTAAGACATTTTTCGCATCTCAGTCCTTCAGATTAGCGGGGATAATGAAGGCACCTACTTCACTGGGGTATTGTGAGGATGAGATAAAATAATCTCTGAAATGTGTTTAGCACAGTTCCTGACCCAAGGAAAGTGCTCCGTGAATCAGAGCAATTGTTTTTAACTGTCAGCTCACCAGCCAACAAGATTTTCTGTAGTTTATGCTGAAAATACAACTTTTCATTTTCCAGATATAGAGTTACCCTACCACATTGAATATGCTCTCTCAGATAAGGAGATGCCCACATATAGCCCCCCTGGAGGGGGAATGTTTCCTGTCCCTCACTCAAAAATCACTACTACTCCCATAGCAATGAATGCTGAACCACAGAAGGACAGGGGGAAGGCCTACAGCAGAGCTCAACTAAGCTACCAGGCCTCCCAAGCAGAAAGCCCTGGCCCCTCTTAAGGCAACTGGGGGACCAGAACTTCCAGGACAGAAGTCCAGGAGATCAAGAAAAACTCCCAAAATAAGTCTCCTTTAAAAAAAAAAAAAAATTAGCTCCCAATATTGTGGTCCAATGAAGGTAAGAGGAGTTGGCTCCCCCTGGTGTTTGAAATTTGCCATAACACAACGACCCACTGACTCTTAAGTCCTCTTTTCCTGGCCAAAGTCCCCACGCTGGCCTAAAATGCTCCATTGTCCCGTAAAGAAAAGATCAGCCCTCCAATCCCGGGCTGAGCTCTGCCTGGAGCCCATTCTGACCTCTCACCTGCCACCACAGAGGAAGTCGTGACAAGGAAGTCCTCCAGCACCGTAGAGTTCTTCAGCTTCGTCACTCGAAGTTCTGACATCCCTCCGGGCGAGAGCGTCCCAGAGTTCGTGGAGAAACCTCATCCGGTCACCGCATCTGAGGGTGCGTTGCTCCCCGTGTCTCCTCCCCACGCCTCTAACTGCTTCCCATTCTTCACCCAGTGCCCCAACCCGCACCACCACCCCACTGACCCCCAGTTCACGAATATCAGCCGTGCCAGGCTGAGGGTCCCTCCCTGCCCAGGGCGGACGTGAGATCCCTGGCAGGAGGCAGGGTGCAGGCAGAAGGTCCGGCCTGGAGGCTAGGAGGTGAACGTGCGTCCTGTGCCCACTGCAGGGGATAAAGCCGTGTTCCGAGCCCGGGTGCGGGGGAACCCGAAACCCAACATCTCCTGGAAGAGAGAGAGCGGCATCCCCATCAAGGAGTCGGCCAAGATGTTCTACGACAGCGTTAATAAGGAGCATGTGCTGAAGGTGTGGAGACCCGAGCCAGAGATCCAGTTATGGATGAAGCCAGAGGCAGGGACCCCAGGGCATGCTGCAGCCCCCCTCGTGGACAAGAGAGCCACAACAGCGACCCAAGAACTGGGCCATGGGAAAAGAGGCTGTCATTGCCCTAGAGGAGGGGCAGGATAAGAGAAGCTGAATGAGGAGCTAAGGCCTTGCTAGAGTGAGCAGGGGACCAAACTCAGGGGCAAGGTGAAGCAGAACTAGGGCAAAGCCAAGGAGGGACAGGCCCCACCGGAAGAGACCCAGCTGTTCCAGAAGAGAGAGAGCCAAAAGGGAAGAGAGGCCAAATATGTGGGCGTGGCTAGAAGGGGCAGGGCCGTAGTGGGTGGAGTCAGGCTAAATAGGGGCAGATAGGAACAGAGGGAGGAACCAAGCCTAGTGTCCGCGTGAGGGTCGGGGTTCCTGGGCTCTTCAGGGAGCCTTCCAACAGACTCTCACCAAGGGCTGATCATCTTTAGATCTAACCAGCTTCTGCATCTTTTAGCTCTAGACCCTTGAGGAAAAGGAGGGATGGGTCGTACGGAGACCTGTCCCAATTGGTCCTGCCAGGACTTACCACTGTGAAGGGCAAAGAGCCTCCCCTCTCCCCCACAGACAGAACTCGGTTCCTTCTCCTCTCATGGTCCCATTACTGACCCTCAGCCCCACATAGCACACACAAGCTGCCCCAGGGTCCCCCTACGGGCCACCCCTTACACAAATTGATTCACTCAGCAAGCACCTTCTGAGGCCCCACTGGGCTGTCCATGCTGCAGGCACCAAGGCAGCCTAATTCATCAGTTTCCTCGGGCTCAGCCCAGTGCCTGGTACAGAGGAGTAAATATGTGTTAAAGGAAGGAATACCATCCCACTGATAGAAACTGCACATAGTTACAACTCAGAGGAAGTCCCTGTCTTCCAGCTCACAGCCAAGAAGGAGAATCCCATGCAGAATCAGGCTACAAACACACTCACACTGACTACTACCTGGAACCTCCAAATCATAGAGGCTGCTCAGTCCTCCACACATATGCCCAGCGCTCAGCTCCTCTCCCTTCTCACAGAGAGTCTCCCTGGGGTCCCCCCCCACCACTAATGGCCTGTCTCTGATACAGCTGGAGTCACTGACCTCCGATGACTCTGACAACTACAAGTGCATCGCAAGCAATGACCATGCAGATGCCATCTACACCGTGTCCTTGCTCGTTACAGAAGGTGAGCCAGCACCCTCCTCCTGGCCTTTCCTCTTAGGGACCAGACTCCCCCTGTCTGACCCTGTCCATCTCTCTGGTCCTCAGGTCAAGAGAAAATGGATTTCAAAAAGATGTTGAAGAAGAGGTGAGGCTGGGAGGCCCCTCTGCCTGGGGTGCTGTCCCTCCACCCTCCAGGCTAGGGCTTCTTGAAGGCCTTTCAGCAGGGCCCTGAGCTAATGACCCAGGCTCCTAGAACCCATGAAGTAGGGAGGGGAATCTCAAGGTTGGGAGAGGCTCCCTCTGTCTTCAGAGGGAGGTGCTGAGTCCAGGCTTGGTACCCACCTCCTCGCAGGGCACCCCCTGCTCCCAAGAAGAAGCAGAAGAAGGGGATAGGTGAGAAAGAGATGTTGGAGATTCTGTCCAAGGTGCCCAAGAAGGACTTTGAGAAGGTCTGCATGGAGTATGGTTTCACTGACTTCCGGGGGCTGCTCAAGAAGCTCAAAGAGATGAAGAAAGTGGAGGTGGAGGTCAGTGCCCATAGTGGGGCAGCGGTCTGCAGGTAGGGGTCTGGGTCTCTCCAGAAGTGCTAGTGCCTGTGTGTTCCCCAGTGGCAAGGCCTCTCCAGCCTGCACACACATGCTCAAGGGTGAGAGCAGGAAAGGAACTTGCCTTCCTTTTACTTCTTCTCCCTCCTCTACCCCCTAATGTGCTTGCATGGACTTTGGAGTCAGACAGCCCTGGGTTCAAATCCCAGTTCTACTGCCTTATTAACTATGTGAACATGGGCATCCCTCTGAACCTCAATTTCTCATTTGCAAAATGAAAATTCTACTTTCGTCTTTCATTTGTTTTTGCGTTGTCATCATTCATTCACTCAACCAACTCTCAATTATTAAGCATCTACAGTGGAATTAGAAGACTTATGTAATGGGCCCAGGTACAGAGTGACTGTTCTGCAAATGGTGGTTCATTTCTCATTGTCTCCCCCTAAGTGCTAGAGGCTTTCAGTGACAGGAAGTGGGGGGGAATCATGGCTATCCAATCAGCCTAGTCATTTCTGCCCAGACCTTTAGGGGGTTCCTCCAGCATTGGGTTAACACACTGGTCAGGCTCCAGATGTCCCTGATGCCTGCCATTTTATTATCACAATCTCACAGACCATCCGGATTCTGAAGCCCCTGGAAGACATAGAGACCAAGATTGACACCACTGTGGTCTTTGACTGCATCATGGAGCTGAAGGACCCCAATGTCAAGATGATATGGATGAAGGTGGCCGGGGGGGGGGGCACCTAGGCAGGGCCTGCCTTGGCAATATCATTTCCTCTCTGTACCTCCTCCCTTCACAGACCCCCTCATTATCCATCAACCAGGTCCTCTCTTCCATCCCAGCAAGAGGATGCCTCCTGGTATGACTGAAACTGACTGGGAGCTGGGCTCTAGTCTTAGCTATTCTATCACTTTGCTTTTTGATTTGAGACAGTTACCTTCCTCTCTCTATGCCTCAGTCTAGCCATCTGAAAAGGCTGGGTTAGGTAGTCCTGAAGGTCACATTAAGAGCTCAGGTCTCACAGGAAGCAGGGATCCTGGGTCCCACTGAGCCAGAAGATAAGGCTAAAGAGATCTTAGGGATCTCTGGTGTGTCTGAGGATCTTAGAGAGGTAGCCTTAGGCTGGCCTTGGGGAATGAGGACCTCTGGAATTCTCCTCTTAAAGTCCTTCATCAGCTTTTCTACCTTCTTCATGAGGCAGGGTAATGAACCACTGAGGATCCAGTACTCCCTAGGCAAGTATGATGTGAAGCAGATGGGCACCAAGTACATGCTAGTTATTACCAACGTGAACATGAACGATGCAGACACCTACAGCCTGTCCGTGGGTGACAAGCGGTTGAGAGCAGAACTCACAGTACTGGGTATGAATGTGTGGGCATCTGGGGGACAAAGAGGACACAGTCAGGGTCAAGGGAGGAATAGCCAGGGATGGGGTCCATGGGGATATGGGAGAGAGGACTGTGGGGTTGTGCAGTTGAGGACTGTATGGGGATGGACATTAATGGAGGAGGGAAACATGGGGAGAGGCCTATGAGATAGTAAGTGCCATGGGGCAGTGTGGCATCGTGGTTAAGTGCACAGTCTCCAGAGTGAGACTAGTGGGGCTCGAATCCTAGCTTCACTATGAGCTTGTGAGCTTGTGATTTGGGACAAGTTATTTAACTTCTATTTGCCTCAGTTTCCCCATCTGTAAAATGGGGAATAATAGTAAAATCTACCTATATGGGAATTGGATGCATTAATATGTGCAAATTGGCTAGAAGAGTGCCTGGCACTTATCGAAAACTACATAAGTGCTTTGTAAAATTGCTGTGTTAACATAACTGGGGAGGAGACCATATGAACATCATGGGAAGGGGTCACAAGCAGAATGAAAGGAAGGATGCTTTCCCCAGTTGTGGGCTACAGGAGGCCAGTGACCCCTGAATCTCCATGCCCCCTTCATCACCCCACCCCTCAGGAGAGACCAGGGCTGCAGCCCAGTGACTGCCCCTCCTACTCTTCCACAGATGAGCCCCTAAAGTTCTTGGGAGAGATGAAGCCAATGAAGGTGACAGAGCGCCAGACAGCTGTATTCGAGATCCGCCTCTCCAAGAAAGTGCCTAACTTTGTGTGGAAGTTCAACGGGAAGGAGCTGAAGAGGGACGAAAAGTATGAAATCACAGTGTCCGAGGATGGTCTGACCCACACACTTAAGATTAAGGACGCCAGACTCTGTGATGCGGGCAAGCTCTCTGCTGAGGTGGGGGACCTGATACAGAAGGCCCAGCTCACAATTGACCGTGAGTGGTTGGGCCAGAGCTTGAGGGGTGGGCCTCATGCCACAGCCACCTCCATGTGGGCAGTCATCCATCCATCCACCCATCCATCCATCCATCTCTCCTTGCAAAGCCCTGTGATGGGTACTAGAAAGACAGAGGGTTCTCTTCACTAACTCCTAGTATAGTGGGGGAGGCAGGTGTGAATTAGAACATAAGTTCTCAAGCAAGGAGTCAAGACATGCTAGGGTCTTATTATCAGCTGGGAGATAATGGGTCAAGAAATTATTAGCCCTTCTGGCTCTAATCTCATATATTCTAGCATATCCCTCTTAACCACTTGCGCTCTTGTATGAGAGCAAGTTTGGAGAGTTACACATGATGGTGGGTACACCCAGAAGCATGACACACATGTGAACCGCACTTGACACATGTGACATGGAATCATCATGGCTGTGACGGAGAGAGGCACAGAGGTTGTGGGAACCCAAAGAAGGGGCACCACTAGGTGATGTCAGAAAGGATGTGATGAGGTGATGGCCAAGCTGCTTCTTTCCCAGAAGAACAAAAAAGGAGTTCAGCTTTCAGCAAATGGGGAAGAAGAGAGGAAATTCTCAGCAGAGAGAACAGCATGTATCAAGGCCCAGACACCAGAAAGACAGTGCAATTATGGCTGGAGTTCCAAAGGGGCATTAGAGATATTGACTGCCATGCTGTGAGGAGGTAAAAGTTGTTATCCCATTTTACATATGAGGAAACTGAGGCTCAGGGAGTGAATGCATTGCAGAGAGTCAGCTAGGAAGTAAGGGATAGAGCTGGGACTCTCCCTGCCAGTTACCTCTATGGGTCACATGTTGTACACAAACACATTCCATGTCACAGGTCCCTGTGTTTCTGGGACCAAAAAGAGGAGCAAGGCGGCAGGTAGCTGCAGAAAAGGGATGTCGGGGTTGGGTGCAGATCCAGATCTATCTGTCCACAGGCATCCCCATCAAGTTTGTGAGAACCCTAAAGAACGTACGTGTGAAAGAGAGGAGCTGTGCATGCCTTGAGTGTGAGCTGACGTCCAAGGATGTGACACTGCACTGGAAGAAGGACGGGCATCCTCTGGAGCGCAGCAGCAAGTACAGCATGAGCCATGAGGGCAAGCGAGCAGAGCTGGTCATTGAGGATGCACTGCTCAGTGACAGTGGCGAGTACACCGTGGTGGCCATGCAGGATGGAGACCCCACTGAATACTACAGTACTGCCATGGTCACCGTGGAGGGTATACACCCACCCTGTCAGTCCCCACTGACCAATCCCCCCCATCCTGACAGCTCCCTACCATGGACACTGATCAGCCCCCTACTGACTCCAACCCTCCTCAGACCATGATCAGTTTCTACTTCCCCACTCTGACCACCCCCATCTCCCAAATTCTGACCATCTTCGACCTCCCAGGCCCTGAACATCTCTACCTCCTAGACCCTGATCATACCCCATCTCTCGAACTCTATCTGAAATCCCTTGACTTTATCCATCCTTCACTTTCAGACTCTGACCATCCCTAGCAGGCCTGATCATTCTATACTCCTTGACCCTGCCCAGCCCCTACTCACTAACCTTGACCATTCCCCACTGTCCCTGACCACCCTCAACTCCTAAAAACAGTCTAGCATATCTAGCTCCGCTAACCACCCGCATCCACACCATCTACTCCCCTTCTCCAGCTGAGCATCCCAAGTCCCCACTGACCATCCTCCGATGATAAGCCCCCCATTGGCCATTTCCCAATGCAACTAACTTTTCCCCAACCTCCCACCTACTTGCTCCAGTCCCCCCACTGACCATTCTCCAATCACCCATTGACCATTTCCAAACTTCCTGCTAATCGTAAATTATTTTGATAGACATGGCACCCCTGCTCCTTCCCTTGGCCATGGCCACCAGCAATCTTCCCATGAGTCCTTTCTGCCCCCAGCACCCTAACCTAGCCCCTGCTCCCTTTCTCCCCAGAGCGTCTGGCCACAGTGAAGAGCGGGCTGTCTGACGTGCACGCGGCTACTGGGAGCCTGGCTGAGCTGTGCGTCGTGCTAAACGACGAGAAGGTGGAGGGCGTGTGGCTGAAGGATGGCAAGGAGGTCTGAGGCAAGGGATAGAGAAGGGGTCCAAGGAGGGAAGGGGTTGACTGGGCATACATTCACACGCCCGCCCCTCGCCCTCGCCACCCCCCCCACCTCCCAGATTACGGACTTGCCCGGCATGCAGATCGTGAAGCAGGGTGCAGTGCACAAGCTCATCTTCCCCAATATGGGCCCGGAGCACGAGGGCAAGTACACATTCCGGGCCAAGGGCACAGAGAGCGAAGCCTCGGTATTCATTGCAGGTAAGGTCACCACCCCCTAGAGGCAAAACTCAACCAGACCTGGCCTGCCCACGTGCTCAGAGCTCTTCCCCCACCCGCATGGGGTCCTCGTCCACCCCTTGTCGCCCCGCCCCCCATTCCTGCTGGGCGACCCTGCCCCGCCACCGCCCCACAGATCCTCCTACCATCGACCCGTCCGTGCTGGAGGCGCTGGGGGCGCACCCCATGACTGTGAAGGTGGGCCACACTGCGAACATCAAGGTTCCCTTCCGGGCTAAACCGCTGCCCAAAGTGACATGGTACAAGGATGGCGTGGAGGTGACGGAGGAGGACCGTGTGTCCATGGAGCGCAGGGAGGACCAGGCGCTGCTCACCATTTCCAACTGTGTGCGTGAGGACAGTGGCGTTATTCTGCTCAAGCTCAAGAATGACCACGGCACAGCCACAGCCAGTCTGCACCTCAGCGTGCTGGGTGAGGGCAGGACTCTGCTGGGCTGGGCTGAGCGTACCTGCTGCTCAGCGCTGGGGGTGGGGATAGCGCTGGAGCTGGGGCTTGAGAAAGGGATCGCAGCCAGAAGCCCACTTTCTAACTTCCTAATCCTGTGCCCTTGGGCAAGTCAATGAACCTTCTGAAGCCTCAGTTTCTTACCTGCAACAGGATGACTTGGTTTTTTGTTAGTTTGCTTTTTGTATCTCTTTCAAGTGAATCTAAGGCACATAGCGGAGTGCACGACCACATAATAGACCTTCCAATGTTGTGTTGTCACTGACTTGAAGATGAGGACATGGTTGGAAGGTAGAAATGAAGTGAAAGAGGTGGGATTTAGGGATAGAAGTGAGGTTGGTGGGGAAGTTTTGGGGGTTGAAGTGAAATGAAGTCAGGGGAGGTGAGATACGGTTGAGGATAAAATGAGGTTGGAAAAATGGGAGCGGGTAGGAATGGGATTTGGGATGAGTCTAATCATAAGGCTAAGGAAAGAGATGAGCTGGCCTTAGTGAGCTCATAGTCAACACACACACACACACACACACACACACACACACCCCACGCCATCAAGCTGTGGAGTGAGAAGGTTTGGGTTTCAATTCAATTCAGCAGCATGACTGAGCTCTTCTGTGTTCTCAGTGCTGAGGACAGAGATGGAAGTATCCCAGCAGTCTCTCAACCCAAAAGGGATGAAAACTAGCAGACATGTAATTATAACATAAGATAAACTATTAATACCAGAAAGCACTGGAGTTCTGGAAGCTGAGAGGAGGGGCAGATCTTGTCTGGAAGGAGACAAGGAGGGAATATGCTGAGGCAGGGGACCCTCAGATCCCCAGTCCCCCCATTGCTAGGCAAGTGAGAGTCTCAGGGGGCCAAGGATCCAACTCTTTGGACAAGTCTTACAAGGAGGGGCAGTGAACACAGAGAAGGGCGAGGCATCCATAAAGCTCAGACTCTAACTATCCCCCAGTCTGGCTGGACCTCCAGCAGGTGGATAAAGCCTTTCTCATCCCTGGCTCCCATTCTGATGCTCTCTTCTGTCCTCAGACCGTCCCAAGCCTCCCCAGGGCCGGGTGGAGTTCCTGGAACTCTCGGGGAACTGTGTGCACATGAAGTGGAAGGCTCCGAAGGACAATGGCGGGCGGCCAGTGACACAGTTCATTGTGGAACGGAGGATGGTCGGCAAGAAGGCCTGGATTAAGATAGGCGAGGTGGACAGCAAATTCACGAAATTCTCCACCAACAAGGTAGAAGAGGGGAAAGCCTACCAGTTTCGTATCCTGGCGGTTAATTCAGAAGGAGTGAGCGACCCGCTGGAAACAGACGAAGTGTTTGCAGGAAATCCCATTGGTCAGTGAGATAGCCCCATGCTCAGTGGGAAACTCAGGGGTCAGACAGTGAGGAATGCTAGTCTGTGGGGGAATTCCCTGGGGTCACCTCTGTAGCTAGCCTATGAGACAGACAGAATCCAGAGTAAGAGCCGAACATCATCTTGGGTGGGAATTCTCGACTTTTCCCAGTCAGATCTCATGCACAACACACTCCCGTGTGTATATCCAGAAGTGCATTCAATTCCAGGGAAATGATTCCACTTGTTTCTCCATTCCAGAAATCATCCCAAATCCAAGTGGGAGTGATGTTACTTTAGAGATAACCTTGAATCTGTTCTAACTTTCCCCCAAAGAAAACCCTTGACAACATTGGCATTTTAATTATGAATGCTAATTAACTGCTTGCTGCACTCCTCCCAGTCGGTCTCCATGTCTCCCTGTGTCGAGAACATTAAGAACTGTGGCATTGAGAATGACACAGGTTGGTAGATTCGAGCTGGTGATTCTCAGTCTTGGCCACACAGTAGAATCACCTGAGGTCTTGAAAAACATGCTGATGACTGGCCTCCACCCGAGGCCAATTAAATTAAACTATCTGGAGGTAAAACCCAGACAGTGTCTTTTGGTGATGGTATTTTTTTAACTCTGCATTTGATCTTAATGTGCAACCACAGTTAAGAATCATCAGGGTTTTCTTAAAGGAGGGAGCCAGAGATCAGCATAGGGTGGGCAACCATCTACATGCTCCCCCCGCCAACCTCTGCCCTCTGTCTCCCACAGAGCCCCCTGGTCTTGCCTCCCAGCCTCAAGTGACTGATGTGACCAAAGAGGCCATGACCATCACATGGAATGCCCCTACCCAGGATGGGGGAGCCCCAGTGCTTGGCTACATTGTGGAGCGGAGGAAGAAAGGCAGTAACCTATGGGTGCCAGTCAACAAGGACCCCATCCAAGGTGAGGTCCTAGGGAGAGAGGCCCAGGAGGACCAAGGGAGGCTTTGCTGGGTGGACCTATGCACCCCTGCTGCCCTGAACATATTCTGTTCCCCAACTCCTTTGGGGGTTTTAATAGCACCCCATAACCCCCCCTTCCATGTCCTCTCACTCTATGGTCTCCCATCTCATGGACCCCCTGCCTCATGACCCCTCAAATTCCCATTTCAGACACCAAGTGCACTGTGGATGGTCTCCTGGAGGACACAGAATATGAATTCCGAGTTATAGCTGTGAATAAGGCAGGCCCTGGACAGCCCAGTATGGCATCCAGTTCAGTGGTAGCCAAGGACCCTGTCAGTGAGTAGGGGGCTGCCAAGCCCCAACACATAGTAGAATTAGCCCATTCAAGGTAGACAGTGGATTTCTTCTCTGGGAAGGTCTAACAGGGTGACCCTACCACACAGTCTCCACTTTCTGGGGTCTGCCAGCCTAAGAGAGGGACAGGATTCACACCCAAAAGAAAGCCAGCAAATAAAGATTGAGAGTCAGGGACAGCGAGGAGGCAGGGTGGAAAAAAAAAGTTATCAAACTCTGAGTATTTCTGGTTAGGTAAGGTGGTGGATGCATATTTGAGGATTGGGTAGGGCTGTAGGGTAGATGTTTGGGAGGGTCCTGATTTAGGAGGTGAGGTGGGGGTACTGCACATGAATGGATGTGGTAGAGACAGTTGGGCTAAAGGCTGGAGTTTAGAATATAAGGGGATTGAGGGTGTAGGGTACGTTGAATTTGGAGGGTATTGACTTCAAGGGTGAAAGGGTTGATCCAGTGAGAGAATTGAATTTGGAGGTTGTTGAGTGTGCAGGGTTGGTGTGGAAAGTGTTAACTAGGAGTTGGAGGCAGAGGTGGTGGAAGTTAGGTTTCAGGGGTAATGAATGTGGGAACTGGGCATGGGATTGAGTGCAGAGGAGTCGGAAGGCTGACTGGATGTCTGTGCCACCCAGAACCCCCAGGCCTGGTGCAGGGTCTGCACGTGTCTGATTCCTCCAACTCCAGCATCTCCCTGGCCTGGCGGGAGCCTGCAGAGGGAGACCCACCCTCCGGTTACATCCTTGAGATGCGGGCTGAAGACAATAAGGAGTGGTCCAAGTGCACAAAGATCCCCATCTCGGGCACCTGCTACGTGGTGGGAGGCCTCACCGAGAGGCAGAAATACTTCTTCCGAATCCGAGCTGTGAACGAGGCTGGAGTTGGGGAGCCTGTGGAGCTGGATGAGGGGGTCCGTGCCATGCCACCACCAGGTGAGGATGCAGAGAGAGCTGGGGTTTAGGCCCTAACATCCTGGCCCCATACTTTCCTCTCTGGGACCTCATCCCACAGGGAAAAACTGGGTGATGCTATGATTAAGAACTCATCCATACTTGTGCTTAGACAGAGCTAGGGGTGACCTGTCCCCCCCAAAAAAAACACCACTCACTGTATGCCAAATAGTACCTACTGTGTGCCAAGGGAGGTGTTAGAAATATAGAAACAAATAAGACACAGGACCTGGCCTGGAGTCTTACATACTAACAGGGGAAGACAAAGGAGGAACAACTAAATGCTTCACAGCGTTGGGGCTGCCCGCTGTAGGTATGGCCTGTTGTGAGAGCATGGACGAGAGGCTGGGAAAGGCTCTGGGGGGAGGTTTAAAGCTGAGTCCATGGCCCCACCTCTGTCTCCTCCGTCTCCCTCAGCTGCCCCCAAGTTTGACCTCAGTGCCCGGCTGAAGAGTCACATGGTGGTTCGCGCTGGGACAGCCCTCTGCATCCACGCTGCCTTCTCTGTGAGTCGTTCCAGACCCTGGCCCCCCGGTGCCCCCCACTTAACGAAGATGGCTGCTCTAGCTATCATAATCTCTGTCTCTGCCCCTCGCCAGACGCCTGGCACTAGAGCCTGGCAGGAGAGCCCTCGACAGTGGAGTGGGAGAGGCCCTGCCCTCAAATATCACCTGGGTGACCCCAGTGCCAATCTCCTGTCACCACGCAGGGCTCACCCGCACCGAACGTGATCTGGCAGAAAGATGGCATCCCCACCAAGGGCCGGGAAACCATCACCAAGGGCAAAAACCACTCCCAGTTCCTCATCAACAGCACCAGGCGCTCCGACTCAGGGGGGTACCGCATCTTGCTCCAGAACGAGTTTGGAGAGGCATACTATGACATCCACGTGCGGGTGGCAGGTACGACAGCGGGCGGAGGCCTCGGGGAGGCGTCCTTGCACACACCCCAAAACCGAGCCCCGCACTGCTGCTCGAGTTCCTGGCACCCTCAAGTCATGCCTGAAGGTAGTGAAGGCTGCTCTGGCGCCACAGGGCAAGACGTCATCGGCCTTTGCCTTGATGGGGAGGTTTGTTTCCACTTTTTCCCAATGTCCAGAAGCCCTAGAGGCATTGAACTAGGACCAAACCCTTGTTTCAGTTTCTGCAGTCGTATCTGGTGAGCTTCGGGGGCATATGCAAGGTATGGTTGGCAGAGGGAGAGCAGAAAATGAGTGGGAGGCGGGAGGGACAGGAGGAGATGAGTCCATTCGGAACTGGAGTGACCTCATAGTGAGGGCTAGAAGCTTTATAATCAAGCCTTAAGCCCTCAAGGGATGAAGGGATAAACTTTTATTGAATAGTTACTATGTGCCAGGCACTTGACTCAACATTTCTGTGGGAGTTACTGTTAGGCCTATTTTGCAAATGAGGAGATGGGTCTCAGAGTTTACAGGGCTGGTAAATGGCAGAGCTGCACCTCAGAAAGTTCTTTCTGACTCCAAAACACCAGCGGCCTGAGACTCAAAGAAGACACGTTCCCCATTCCATCTTCCACAGGGCTTGGCAGGTGGCTGGGGTGGGCCCAAGTCTTCAGGCCCCCAAGGGTGGCTGACGGACCTTGTGGCCGTTCCAGATTTTCCGCGGCCACCCACAGACCTACAGCTGTTTGAGGAGGTCCCCAACACAGTGACCCTGACCTGGAACCACAGCCCTGACGTGCAGGAGGA
Source organism: Phoca vitulina (assembly GCF_004348235.1). Classification (NCBI taxonomy): domain Eukaryota; kingdom Metazoa; phylum Chordata; class Mammalia; order Carnivora; family Phocidae; genus Phoca; species Phoca vitulina. Next base: position 351,194 of record NW_022589719.1, on the reverse strand, counting down.
CAGCGAGGCCCACTACGTCATCCTGAAGCGGGATGCCAGTACTGCGGCCTGGTTCACGGCAGCCGACCGCGTCTTCAGCAACAAGTACACGGTGACAGGCTTACTCCCCGGCAGGAAGTACTACTTCCGAGTGGTGGCCCGCAACGAAATCGGTGACAGCGACCCGCTCGACTCCAAGGATACCTGGCTCATCAACAAGGACAAAAGTGAGTGTTGGGGGACTCGGGGGTTCGGGTTATATCCCCGATGGCAGGGAGGACATAGGCGTTGCCGGGGTATCCAAGATTTGAGGTAAAATCTGAGAACCGCTGAGGTGGAAAGGTTAACGTCAGGGATGCTGGGAAGAGAAGTAGCGACCCTGAAGCCCAGAGGAGATACTTTCTGGGTATCTGAGGGGTGGGACCAACGTGGGGGTGGGGAGGTGCCCTTGCGGGCGGGGATGACGGGGGAAGGCGGGCGGTGTGGAGCTGAGCCGGGGGTCCACGGGGGTGAGGACTGGGGAGGGTCCCCGAGGGTGACGTCCAGGAAGGGAAGGGGTTAAGGGTGGGGATAGGGTCAGGGAAACTTGCAAGGAGCTAAGTGGAGGCGAGGGGAGACGGTGGAGGCTGAGATGACGCCGGGGAAAGCCTGGGTGGGCAGTTAACAGCCGGGGAACAGCTGGGGCCCGAAGCTGGCAAGAACTTAGGACTCCCGCGTCTGGAAAAGGGTAAAAACCCGCGCACCTGGCTTTGATCGTGGAACCGTGGAGTGACAATGGGTGGGAGGGGGGCGGAAGGAGAAGCTCGGGCACGCTAGTGTCAAGTCGGGGCCCCAGAGTTGCCAGCGCGTGGGAATGTAGCCCAGGCCACCGGGGCTCGGGGAGCTGGGTGTCCGGGGCGCCTTCGGAGCTCTCAGCAGGCGGGCGGCGGCTGGGGTCCCGGGCGCGCTCACCGCCCGCCGCGTCCTGCCCCGCGCAGTCGAGGACCTGAGTGCCAAGCTGAAGCCGTACCAGCAGAAGGACTGGCGCCACGCGCCGCGCTTCCTGACCCCGCTCAAGCCACACACGGTGCTGCGCGGCCAGGACTGCACCATGACTTGCGCCTTCCTTGGGAACCCGCGGCCCACGGTGACCCTCTACAAGGGTGACGTCAACATCACGGCCAACTCCAAGTTCTGGTACAACTCCACCAGCGGCGTCTGCACGCTCATCATCCCCACCTGCACGCTCAAGGACAGCGGCGAGTACAGCGTGCTGGTGGAGAACGAGCTGGGCAAGGACCGCAGCAGCTGCACGCTCACGGTCTACGGTGAGGGCACCGGGCAGGGCCGGCTGGGGGCAGGGAGGTGTCCCTGCGGCCCACCTGGTCCAGAGGCACGAGATGGCCGTCTCTTGGCACCGTTTTTTATTTCCTCTGCCATCCGGTGGTGTAAACATTCACCAACTGGCCATAGTTGGTTCCTCTCTCCCATCCTCTGGGTGTCATTTGTTATGTGTCTGGCCGCTGCAGACTTGGGAGTTCAATAGACTGTAGTTTGCAGCCCTTGGTGGGCCTAGACTTGCCTTTGAAAAAGATACTGGTGATAAGGCCTAAACCAGACTCACCAGTCACCATCTCTGTGGCAGGGTTCTGGAAGGAATTTTTATGTTTACAAGATTTGACAAGGGATTCTGATATACAACCAAGACCGAAAACTACTGGTCTAGGATAAGGATAGACGGGAAGTACAAAGGGGGGAAGGACCGAAGGGAACCTAGTGGAGACCCTTTTCTGCCCAGGTGTGCCACATCTCCGCTCAGGTGCGTCCGTGTAGGGGAACTATCTCATTTCTTCCTACACACTCTACTATCTTCACAACTACACAGCAAGGAGCATGAACTCTCGAAATGCAAAGCTGACCTGCCCCGCTCCCTTCTTGCTTTAACTCCCTAACTTTTCCATGATCCTTTTGGGACAACCCCAGCCAGCAAGGCTCCTCCTCACATCTACTTCTCCAGCCTCATCCTCTGCCACTCCCTGAACTCTCCATGGCAGTCCCTTGGTGTCCTGTTGTAGGTGCCTCTCTTTGGGGCAGGTGCCACGCCCTGTCGCTGTCTGTCTCGAGTACTCGGCTAGCCGTCTGGCCCTGAGATGGTGCCTCCATGGTGGCGGCGGAACTGTGTGACAGAAGTAGGCCAGGGAAGGCCCGGTGGGAGACATCCAGCTTTCATTCCACAGCTAGAGAAATCCCTGACAACTTAATTCGGGTTGTAAGCACGTGGGCCAAGAGCCCTGGCTCCACTGCTGTCCAGCCGTGTGACCTTGGCAAACCACGCTGAGCCTGCTCTCTCATCTGTCCCTTAGGGCTGTTCTGAGGCTTAAATGAGATAGTGCGTAGAAGGGCCTGGCGCAATGCTTGGCAAATATTAAGTGCTGAATAACTGGTAGCTCTTGGCCCCATACATTCAACTGACCTTGGGAGACTGGGGCCTTAACTGTAAGTCCAGCAATTTGGAGTTTGCCTTCCTCCTAGCAACATTAACACTGACAAATACTTGTCTTGCTCTTTCAGACAAAGATGACAAGTCCATTCTAGCATCAGTCACTGAAAGTCTGCAGAAGAAGTCAAAGTACCTTATGTGAGCTCCGGCCCAGCCCAAGCGTCAGGAGGATGTTGGGATATGTGGTTTCGGGGCCTATCCTGTGTGTGGCCCCAGTGAGGGCAGCCCCGTTAGCTCTCTGGTGCTTGTCAATGTAAACAGTCCACGAAGGCATGGGACAATAAATTGACTAAGCTCACCCCTGCCTGTTCCTGAGGGTGATGTGCAGCAGGGACCAAGGACATGGACTTGGGAGTGGATGGGGACACACGGAGCATGGAGTCCAAGAGTTTAGTCCAAACCCACACACACTGGGAGTGAGCAGCCCCTTCTAGACTGGGCCTTGACATGCCTCCCCATCCTCTGCAGCCACACTGCACCCTCCTCTCCCCTCAGGGCAAGGGACAGCAAGTCCTGAGAGGCTTCATCCTTCTCCAGGTCCCCCCCTCCCATTTCTTCACCAGGTAGGTCTGTCGTCAGAGTTTTGGGGTTTGAGGGGATCAGGGCCTTGCCTCTTTAGTGCCCAGGGTTCCCACTATTTCAGAATTAGTGCATCTCAGAGCTAGAAGGAATTGGTCATCCAGCTCACTAGGTTTCAAACTTAGGTTTTACAGCAGAATTCTCCCTTTAAAAAAAAAAAAAATCATAAGAAACTACTGGACATCACACAAGGATAGGGGGGATCTCTGAGCCTCCTTCCTCAAATTATTCTTTCACTGTCCCCCACCAGGTATCTCTGTAAAAATCCTAGTTTGGAAATCACTAATTCACCCATCACCCACATGGGACTGAGCCTCTTCCTCTACAACTCTACAACCTCTCTACTAAGGGCATATTCACCACCACCCAAGGCTTCCTTTTCTGCTTCTGGGTCGGGGCACTGCCCATTAAGATGCAAATGCCCCTGGAGTGGAGTGACTCCACTCCATTGTTTCGCCAGGGCTTCCCATCTAAAGTACAAATCAACCAATCTAATCTCCCTCCTCCCTGCTGTTTAACTGAGCCCACAGGCCAAGGAGAGAGGAGAGGCTTGATGGGAATCTGGATCATTTTGGAGCAGGCAGCAGGTCTGGGAGGAGGTGGGCAGCAGCAGAGGACACTGGGTAACTAAGACTTACCAAAGGTGGCCAGGCACCCGTGCGCAGGGGAATGTATCAAGGAGAAACTTGGATGGTGGTAAATACTACCCATCCCCCATCCTCCTGAACTACATCCTCGCCCATACACGTGACCGGGGAAGTGAGACCCACTCCAACCAGCACCGTGTCACCAGAGCCAGGGAGCCAGCCTGGCGCCAAGATGCACTGGCCAAGACTGTGACCCAGGCTGTAAGGACATCCAGGGCCCCTGGCACCATGTCCCACCCCCTCCTCTCCAGGAGAGCCACATGCCACACAGGCAGACAAGCAAGACAGTCAATGGTCCTTGGTTTTTATTTTTTTTTCACATGAGCAGCAAAGGATGGAGTTGTCCCATCCTTTTGCTCCTTTTGCATTGAATATGCCTTAGGTCTTATGACCCTAGAATGTCATTGGAGCCCCCTCCTCTGGCTCCCAGTGCAGAAGGGGCAGAGAGGAAAGCATTGATGGAGGCAGGGTGGGGTCCCAGCTCTCTAAGCCAGGCTCAGCACCCCCTCAGCAACTCCCTGAGGCCCTCTCCCTATAAGACTTAGACAGCAGGACAGAGACAGATGGCAGAGTCAGACATAGACTGGGAGACAGACCACACACACACACGGACTCACATGCACAGACACACATACAGGCTGGCCCCTTCCTTTGGCATGGTTCACCCGAGCCCTGGGGATAGGGTCTAAGGGTGGTGGTGGTGGGCCTGCACTCTGGGCTAGCCTCTGAGAGAGATGGGACCAACGTGAATCCTTGGTAACGCAAGCTCCCAGGCCAATGAAGTCCCCAGTCTCACCTACCCGGACAGACACCCCTTCACCTCCCACCAACACTTAGAAATTGAGATTGTTCAAGTAACAAGGATAGATGAAGGAAAGGGAGACTCCATTCTCATCCAATCTTCCCAACTAGGGGCCTGCAAAAGGGGCTTCAAGCCCTGGGCTTGGGTCATCTCAGCTCAGATTTCTCCTCTCTTCCCTCAACTCTGTGCAGATCAGAAAGAGTGGGAGTGGGTGAGTCAGACTTTTCTATCTAGAAGAAGTGGGCGGGGGTGACAAGACTCTGAGCACCATCACCCTCCAGAGGGGTTTTGACAGTCCCGATGGGGTTAGAGGTGGGGAGATGTCTAATTTCAGCTCCAGCAAGGAGAATCAGGCTGGCTCTTTTTCGCTCTCAGAATTGTTCCGGACCACTAGCTTTGCTAGAGAGATCCCTTTCCTGCTCACCCCCTCCAACTTGTACAGTTCCCGGGTGGTATCTGCTGCCCCAGGTTAGGCCTACAGCCATCCTGACCCAGTCCTTGCAGGTTCTGGACCCCTGCCCCGGGAGGAGAGAGGGTAACTAGCCTCTGGCCTCTCAGTTAGCCTTGCTCAGTCTGCAGTCTTCCAGTGGCTCCCGGCTCTCAACAGCTGATAGGGCGACAAGCATCTGGGCAGCATAGTAGGTGGACATGATGAGTGCCCGTGAGTAGGGCACGGGGAAGCAGAACTTGTTGAGGGCGATGGTCAGGTCTGAGATGATAAAGAGCAGCGCACCGCTGCCTGCCGCCAGCTCAGTCCAGCGCCAGGCTGCCTCGACCAGCCGTAGTCCTGCCATAGCCCGCCAGCCCATGAAGCCGATGAGGGCCACGTAGACCCCCACCAGACAAGTGAAGACACCTGAGAGGCACGGGTAGAGAAGAGCATAACACAGGCCCGACAGCACTGCCATCACCAGACCTGTCCGCAGAGCCAATGGCCGCATGCCAAAGGCCGAGGCGTAGAGCATGTGGGTCACAGCAAACATCAGCAGACCTAGGAGTGAGAGGGGATGAGGGGATGCTGAGGGCAGGTTCGGGGGACTAATGAGTAACAGGGTTGGGGTAGGAGGGGAGTGCTTCGGAAAACCCAGGAGCTTTGTCTGGGGAGTATCAGGAGTGGGAAGAAATCCACAGAGGTAAAGATACACCCTCCCTTCCCCTGAGAAACTCTAGAACTGATCACCAGATCATCTGCAAGGTAATCCTCCAACAAGGGCCCCACAGTCTTTGGCCTCAGAAACCCTCAGATTCCCCATATTCTTGTTCAAAAGCTCCTTCTCCCAAATCCTTGGCCACCTAAGACCCTCTGGCACCCAGCCCCAGGATTCCTCCCAGATAGCTACTGCGGCAACTGACCGTGCACAAAGTAACCCTGGTCCTGCCAGATGAGGAAGGCATCACCTAGAGCGGAGAAGACGAGCCCCGCCAAGATGCGGATGGCACTGGGATGGGCCAGCAGGAATCCTAGGCCATGGGCCAGAAGGAAGAGCCAGAGGCAGAAGATGGGCAGGCACTTGATGAGGGCGCTGACCCACGATGGGCTGGACAAGGGCAGCCAGAGCACAAAATACACGCAGGTGGCCTTGAAGAAGGGCACCAGCTTGGGTCCCTCACTCTTCACCTGGAGGACACAGGACAAGGGAAGCACTCAGCACTTGGAGCTCAGAAGCACACAGAGGTGTTCCAAGCCAGCACCCTCGACCCAGACATATACCACCCCAGAGCCAGACCCACCTCCCAAGTAGGGAGAACTGACACACAGAAAGCCAGTCTGGCCTGCCCCAACCAGCCAGCAGAGTATGAACATTCCCATCATCACCCTGAGGCTTAACTGATTAGGCAGGGAAGGGCTCCACTGTTCCTGCTGCCCGTGGGCATTCTTGGCCCAAAGCAGGACCGGAATAGTCACTCGCTGGGCAGAAAGCAGATCTTGGGATAAAGTCCCCTCCTGCAGGCAATATTTCTCCCTTTCTGGCTCCTCCCTGTCCCTCCCCAAAACCCCTTTAACCCCTCTCTGCCAGCATCAACCACCAGCTGTCTGGAATGAAGCGGAGTCAGCAGGAAACCACAGAGACGCCACAACTGGCCAACTCGTGATCCTCCACAGTGGGGCCAGGGCACAGGCTTAGGGCCCTGGCAACACCCGGTGAGTGCCAGGAATGCGTGAGGGTGGGCCCTCAGCCCCCACAGGCTCTCTCCTTGGCCAGTCTGCCCTTCAGCCTTTGTTCCAGCTGCCCTGAAAGGTACCAGCCTCAAGGTACCGTCAAGAGCAAGGAGAGGAGATAGGGATGCTGGCTAGAGAACCATTTCAGGGACTGGGGAGTTGAAGGGGCGGGGTGTCTCTTGGTCAGTCTCATTTCCCAGAGAACAAGAGCAATTCAAAAGCTCATCAAAAAGAGAGGAAGGAAGCAGGGGAGGGGTTCTCTTTCCAGCTTTTGATCTGAAGCCAGCAGACTGGCTGGGAGGAGATGTGGAACTGAGAGGGGGAAGTTAGAGCAGCTGACTCAGCCTCAGCCAGATTAGGAGGGAGGGCAGCTAAAGCAAGGTGTGTCCAAGGCCACTGCAGGTACTCTCCAAGCTGAGGGAGGGGGCTACTGCAGCTATTCTGAATCTGTGATCCCCTGAAGCTCCTTTTTTTGGGCTTCGGGTACAGGGTCTCTGTGGGTGATCCAGAACTGCTGAGGTTCCCTGTATACACACACTCTGCCCAAAATGATTGTGACTCTGGCTGGGTGAGCTGTCCAGCACAAGGCTCTGGGAACACACGGATTCCCAGACTGCCGGTTACCTGAGGACTGATCAGACTGTGATGAAGGAGGTTGGGAAGAGGCAGATGGGTAGGTCCAGGGTCCAAGCCTGCCCTTGCTCTGCCAGGGATGAGAGCAGGGAGAAAAGATGACTAAGTCCCTTCTTATGGAGATCTGCCCCATCCAGGCTCGTCAGGGTAGGGGCATGGGTAGAGGAGGAGACTGGAGGAGATGAACAACCCCACAGTCCCCAGTTCTCCCCAGCAACCACCAGCCAGTCCTTGGAAGCATCAACCTCTGCTCCATACCGCTCCCCCAGCCCCATATTTCCTGTAAGGAGAAACAGGCCGTAGTAGTAGTAGCTGGTGAGACTTTGACAGTCATAGAGAATCCAACACTAGAAGAGGAAGGGTGGGGAAGAGACAAAGGTTCGAGTTGAGAAAGTCTGAATAGGGAGAGATGTCAAGAGAGAATGACCCCTCTTCCTCCAGCGCATTACCAACGCTGCTTGGACTTAGGGGCGTCCCCTCCTGCGCCCCAGGCTTGTTTATAGGATGAGGGACGCCAGGAAACAAGTTTGGGCCAGGATTCCCAGGAGGTCCCAGTCACCTTCCTGCCCTTCTCCGCCCTCTCCCACGCCTCCCTGTGGTCTGCCTACGCAGAACCTGGCGGCCAGCTGCTGTCCCCTCTCTCTCCCCGGCAGCCACCCCGCCGACCCCCGTCAGACACACAGACATCAACAAAGTCACGCTTCCGAGTCACGTGCCCACTGCCTTCCTCCCTCCCGCGGGCGGGCAGGGGCTGCGTGGAGGAGGGGCGCCCCGGGTCCGGCCTGCGGGGGCACTTGACAGCGCCCGCCTCCCGCCCGGGGACGCCGACCGCCGCGGGATCCCTGCCCTTCCTCGGCCCCCGACGGCCTGGCCTGCCGCAGCCCAGTCCCCAGGCCGGTGGGCTCCGGCCGCGCCGGACACTGGCTCGCTCGCTCGCTCACTCACCACAGTGACCGGGGACACCATGGCGGCAGCGGCGGCGGCAGCGGCTGACACTCCGCTCTGGGCTGCAGCGGCCAGGACGTGCCCGCGGCCAGGTGAGCAGGCGAAGACAAAGCCTAGGGTGACGGACAATACCTCCCGCTCGCCGGGCGCTCCGATTCCTGTCTGCGATCCCCGTCACGTCACAGCACACAGCGCCAATGAGAGGGCTGGAGGCGGGGAGGCGGGGCGTTCTAGGCCCCGCCCCTCCGGGAAACCGGGCCAGCGCACCCCGGACGGAACGTGACTGTGACCCCGGAGTGAGGAGCGAGCTTGGGCTGAGAGTCAAACACATTCCTGTCGTGGGCACACGGCTACACACATCTTCTCATAACCCGGGGGTAAAAAGCTGATTCCCTTCAGCCTTTAAACACGCCGTTCACACGGACATAGTTACGGTTAGACCCACAACCTTCATTGTGTACAAACACGCATCCAAATGGACACACAATGGTCAGCGTACATACCACCTTCAACGTGAAAAGAGACACATCAGTAGGTCCACAGCAGCCCGTAGACTCATCGTCCCCACGTATATACAAACATATACAGAATCACAGTTACCCTTAGGCATCACACAAGTACGGAGACCCAAAACCAGCAGCCGCAGATCGACACACATCCTTCGACATAAAAAGAGACACGGAGACAAGCCCGCAGCAGCTTACAGACCACAAATACTTCATTGCTCTTAGGCACATGCCTCTCATAGCTCAGAGACAACTAACTGTAGCATAAGAACACATCAGGAATGACAGGCAGACCTGAGCATACTTAAGGACCCACACAAGGGGGAACTAACTTTGCCAAAATCCGGTTTAGGCAGCTTGGATGTCGAGATTACAGAGACTAAAGGGACACAGGCACATTTGGAACCGGGCCTCATCAGAATCATGGGAATTAAATGGGTGGACTGGTAAGAGGTCAAATGCATTGCAATCTCTGTCCAGTTTTGCCAGGTCCACATTGGGTGACTGGGTGAATTACCTGCCCTCTCTGGCTTTGATTTCCTCGTATATAAAATAAGCACATAATCTCTACATTTCCTCCCAAGCCCACATGTTGTGTAGGATGGGGAAGGAGCAGGCTGCTGGTGTTAGGAAAGTCCAGGATGCTTCCTGGAGACCGAGATTTCAGATACTTCTTAAAGGATGGCCTGTGGTCTTTGATCTGCAGTAGGAGGGAAGGAGCTGTGTGTCAGGCTTTGGGAACTGGGGTTGGAGGGGATAACCAGCCCTAATTAGCCCTAATTATCAACCAACAAGGAATTTTAAACATCCTGGGGTGACACTAAGGCCCTGTTGCTGCACCCCAGTCTGGTGCTGGGCCAGAAGAAGCCTACAGCTTGCCTTCTGTGAGCCCTTCCCACAATGGGCCTCTTTCTTTTTTCTTTTGGGACCCGCCCAGCTTTCCCCAAAGCCTGTGCGGACCTGACACCCACTTGAAGTGGGGAGCAGCCCTCTCTCGGTAATAGAATTGACAAGCAGAGATTCAGAGTCAGGGGCAATAGGGTGAGAATCAAGACTTGGGACTGGGGGTCACCCACAGCCTTCTCCCATCGCCTCCAAGCCCCTTCTGCACTGAGCCCCAGTGGGCAGTGAATTCTGCCTGTTCTGCTCTCTTCCTAGGCAGGGACTGTGGGCAGACCTACCTTACCAGAACGGGAGACTACAGTTGTTGCCCGGAGGGCTTGGTGCCACACACACACACACACACACACCTACCTTCCTACAGTGTCCTGCCCAGAAAAAAGCCTGGATTGAGAGTTAGAACTACTGTACTTGGTGTTAACCTGTCCTTCTCTGGGACTTACTAGCTCTTTTAACTAGGGGCTTCACTCCATCTTTGGAGCCTGGGTTTTCTCACCAGAAAATGGAGAAATGGGGCTAGGAGACATGTGCAAACATGTCCTTTTTCCAGCCAAATCGTTTAATGTCACCTAAGGGATAGTTCTCGGAGCATGGCCAAGTCAGGGCATTTTTCATTTCTCTGGACGTTAGTTTCCCTGTTGATAAAATTGAGAGGATGGGACTATAAAAGTGGTTCTCATCAAGCGAGGCCTGTCAAAATTTCTTGGGAAGCTTTTTAAAAACGTAGATACCCTTGCCCCATCCCAGACCTATGAAATAAGCGGCACAGATTTTAATAAGCTCGGCTACACAAATATCCAAATAGAGAAAGCATGAGACGTAGAATTTTCATCTGCAGGGCACGAATCAATGTTTGATTCCTCAACAGGCAATAATCATAGACATAGGTCACCTGCAAAGCAGAGGCATCTCCCCCCAGTGCTGGTTGTTCTCTGCCCTCTCACTACCCAGTTCCATTCCCAGCCCTTCTTTCCCCTGCCCCTGGAGGCTGACCTCTATGACTATAACCTGGGCTCACTTGCCCTCTGGCTCCTGATTGCATTTGGCTAACAAGAGTGAGAGGCAGACCTGAAGGTGGGCGGAGGGCGTGATTGGGGATTCTCCCACCCCCACCTGCACCACCAGCTTGCTGGGCTGAGCTCAAGTTCTGGCGGTGGCTGTGCTCCTGCATGGCCACAGCTCTAGGCTCCCACCCTGGACCTCAGGCCCAGAGAGGGCGACTTCTTCTTCCTGTCGTTAGTCTCAGGTAGGTGCCTCTTCAGTCCCGGCCGGTTTCTTTAACCCGCCCACATCTCTGCCAAGAGTCATGACGTTCTCTTCTGTTAAATTCTTGAGGATGCCAGCGTCCTGACGGCTACAGTCACCAACAGAGCAGAGGTACTGCCCCCTTCCCCAAAAGAAAGAGCTTATGTCATTTCATGTCTATGGATAAGATTTCTTGTTTGTTTCAAAAATTTTATTTTACTGTTTAGTGCTTTTATGTTGAATTACGTATTGCAGGGAGCAGAAAGGGGGATAGGGCTGCCTGAAATCAGGCATTCCTTCCTCTCTGTACCCAAAATGACCTGTTAGCATGGCCTTTTCCTCATAGCTTTGTAATTCTTTTCTTTACTTGTCTGTCTCCCTGATAAAAATGTGAGTCCATTCATTCATTCATTCATCCAGCAAATGTTTACTGTGCACCAACTATGTGCTATCTACCATGTTAGATGTGGGGATTTAAACACGGCAGTAAGAGATAGGCTCTGTCTTCATGGGGCACACGGTTCAGTTCAGGCAGGCAAGTAAACAATTATCATGTAGTGCAGCAATTGAAATAATTGAGATATAAACGTATGTTTCTGGTGACATCAGAAGGACGTCAGAATCATTCGTTATGCCTGGAGGAGTTGAGGAAGCTGGGGCTAACTCCAAACGGATGAGTTGGTCTTTACTGAGTAAACACTAGTGGAAATAATGTTCTAGGCAGAGGGAATTGTGTGTGCCCATAGGAGCACAAGAGACACGCTGAATTCAGGGAAATGCCTGCAGTACTGGCATGAGCTGGAAAGTGAAAAGAGTGAACCTGTAGAAGTAAGCATGATCCAGGTCAGAGGGGATCTGAAAGTTCTGGCTAAGGAGTTTGGACTTGATCTATAGATGACAGTAAGCTATTATTCCCTAGCTTCTCTGATTGTTCCCAGATCTCATGTGCCAGATACACGTATAATGTGTAAAATGATGATCAACCATCATTCTGGGCTAGCCTCACTTTCTCCAATGGGGCTTCATCTAACCCAGTAGCTCCTCCATCTCTGACCCCCATGGTTTTGCCACAGGATGCTTTGTTCTCATCTGGTTTGCTCCATTTGGCATTGTAATCCAGCTCTAAATTGTTTACCTTATTCTTGTGAGATCAGAAAAGATCGGGCACGTTCAGGGTGGTATGGCCGTAGACAATTGTTTACCTTATTCCTGACCCATTGCTGGATCCCAGCTAATTTCTCCATGTTTGTTCCAGGCCCCCAGAACACTTTTAAACAACTCTCAGAGCCACCCCACCATATTCTATCCCACCCCTGCCCCACCTATAAATCTGGGGAGGAAAATCAGACATTAGTGAAGAGGTATTCAAGAGGGTGTGGCAAGTTCAGATATTCTGATAATAATGTGGGGAAGTTGGTGAGTTCTTAGGAGCAAGCTGAATGTGTGTCAGCCAAACTGAGGTGTTTGGGAGGACCCGGACACAAATCTGGGGCTCAGGACCAAGGTGAAGACAGGGATATAGATTTGGAATTCATAGCCATACTGAGGCTATGTGGATGAAATTAACCAGGGAAAGGTCTTGAGGGAATAGAGAAGAGGGGCCAGACCCCTGGGGGGATAGGATATTTAAGAGGGAGGGAAAAAAAGGAGAACCGGGAAGGAAACACACAGATAAGTAGCTATATCTGGCTGTATCCAAATATACCCAGGGTGAAATACACTCACAAGGAAAGAGACAGACACACCCAGAGAAGTATATGCTTACACGGATGATCTGCGGTCTCTGTGCTTGGTTGCCTCCTTCTAGAACAGATGACAGATGGTGGTTCTGCTTCCCCATTATAGTAGGTCAGAAGCTTTGAAGACAGAGGACAATGACCCATCTCCATTCCTGACTGTGTGCTCCATCAGCTCATGGTCTGTGTGAGGTTCAACTCCCCCAACCCCAGCCCAGGACATTCCTACAGGTCCCCCTCTGCTTACAGGAGTCAGCCTAGGAATACGAAATCTGAGTATCACCCATCCTCTGAAGACATCCATTCCAGAATGCCTCTGTCATGCTGGAGCCCACGTGGGCCTGGCAGGTGAGCCCTGGAGTGCCTGACGTAGCCTGTGATACAAGGTCTGCTCCTGGAGCCTTTAGGAAAGAGACAAAGATTTTAGCAGAACTCTTTCCAGACACTCAGGGCTAAATTTTAATGCTCTCTTGAGATAGTACGTGGGTCAGTGTCCCTAAGGACATTCTAGGCTCTTTGGTTGACTTCTGGGCTTGTAGCCAGACACACCTGGGTTTTTACTCCTCTTTCCTTTCCTTTGTCTATTGACAAGGGCATCATGAGGCCTTGAGACCTAAGTGGATTTCTCTGACTATAAAACTACCAAACCAAGGGTCTCCTAATGCGGTTCAATACCAGAGATGCCCCAGGCGGGATCCCTGATTTCAATGCGCTGTGTGGGATTAGATGACCTCTAATGCCCAAGCTTTTAGAGTCCCTGGCTCTGTGAAGTCCAAGTGTTTTAGTCAGTCATCATGTGGGGGTCACTCAGGTTCAGCTGTCTCACCAACCTCAGGCCCACTCCATCTTCCCTTTTCATCCAAACTCAAACTCTTTGGGTTGTGCTTTTGAGTTGTTCCTTCCTCAGTGCTGGGATGTTAATATGAGGAAGTAGAAACAAGAAAGGAAAACTATCTGGGGTTTGGGCAAGAGGATGGTTTTGGAGGGGAAAAAACAAACAAACAAACAAACCCTAGATGATCCCACTCGTCAAGGACCCTGCATGACTAATTATCTCCTTAACAACACCAGTGCCTGAAGACCAGTCTTGGGGTAACAGGCCAGAGCCCACACCCTCCTGTCTCTTCCTCTCAAAGACCCCATTTTGGCCCCTGCCAAGACCCTTCTTCTAGTTGTCTCACTCAGATACGACCATTCATTTGTGTAGCAGGTATTTATTAACCACTTCTAATGGGCCAGGCTGTATCTGGGACACAGATATGAAGCAAACACACCTTCCCTGTCCTCATGGAGCCCACAGTCTAGTGGGAATGGCCAACGCAACGACCATGGCCTCAGCTTCCCACCTCTGTCCTGTCTCCTCTCCTCAGATCTCCCAAGACCAGAAAATTAGGCAGGGACCACGAGAACTGGCTGGACCTTCTCCAGGACATTCCTCCCTGATGGGACAGTGAGGCTGAGGTGACTTTGCAGGGGCCAGGAGAATTATACGTGTCACCTCAGTCCTGTCCAAACCCTTCCCTATTCCAGCTTGGCTTCCTGCCTCCCATCCGGAGAAGAGAGGGCTTTGGGAGCATGATGTGCTCAAATATTACAATAGGGTTTAAACTGCAAAAGAGAAAGAGCTAGAATTGTGACCATACCCCTCCCCCGGCCCCCAGCTGTAATGGCTGCCCACTTAGCCAGGCTCAGAAGGGGAGGGATGCTGAGCAGTTCTCCCATCCCTGAAAAACTGGCCCCTTCTTCTTCGTTACCACCACACACACACACACACACACACACACACACTCCGCAATAATATCCAAAACTCCACTGTGCCGAGAAGTGTTATGAGTGATCTCTACTTGCTGCAGGATGAGTCAAGGAAACAGGCTCACGCTATAGAAAGAAGATTGCATTAAAATCAGCGGTACCGCATTTTAGGATTTCCAGAACAAGTCTAATTTAAGAAAAAAGGACAGTGAACAGGGGTTGCCAATTTTTTTTAAGGATTTTATTTGAGAGAGAGAGAGAGAGAGAGAACAGGAGCAGGGGGAAGGGCAGAGGGAGAGGGAGAAGCAGACTCCCCGCTGAGCAGCGCCCCCCCCCCCCCCGCCTTCCCCACCCTCCCCCACCCCCGTGGGATCATGACCTGAGCCAAAGGCAGTCGATTAACCGACTGAGCCATCCAGGCGCCCCGCCAATTTTTTATTTTGCCACATAAAGACTAAAAAAGGGAAAGCAACCAACTACCATCAAAATCACTTTGTAAAGGTAAAAAAACATTTTTAACCCTAAAAACGAAAAACGGTCTCAGAATTGAGGCCAATCCTGTAAATAGACTGGAACCTAGCCTAGAGTTGTATGACCTTGATTTTTCCCATTTCTTCTAGGCCAGCGGCAGGCATGGGGCCCTGTGAAGAACGAGACGCGCAGAGAGCGCGCTGGCTCTCACAGGCCCGTGGCTCCAGGTTAGAGTCCCAGCACCACCACTTTCTCTTGGGTGCAGGATTGAATCTTTCCGAGTCTCAGTTTCCTTTGTGGAGTAGTTCCCTCAGAGAGTTTTTGGTGGGAGTTTCATGAGAAAAGTACGGAAGGCGCCTACACATAAATGCGCCGATGCTGAACTAAGCGCTCCGTAGAGAATGCTCACCTTCCTCTCGGAGTGGGCGTTTGTCTGCCTGGAATGACTTAGGCACGGTCTCTTCTGCAGACGAGTGGGACTTAACCTTCACAAACTTCCAAGTGCATCAGAGTCCCTTGGGAAGCTTGCTGAACCTCCAGCTGACCGAACTTCACCCAGGAGTTCTGCCTCAGTCGCTTTAGGGTGGGGCTCAGGCATCTGCGTTTTAACAAGCTCCCCCCCAAAGGATTCGTATGCATACTGAAGTTTGAGAACCTTTGTACTGGATACAAGCATACAAATCAGTAACTAGCCACAGGGACTTGTGATGAAAAGGGCACCAAAGAAAGGGTAGCCGAAGGGTAACCAGATGTCTGGAGAGACTTCTCAGGACTGGGGGCATCAGGCAGCTTGAAGAGCAGGCCAGGTTTACCAGGCAGAGCAGTGTGGACGTGTGGAAAGACATCAAAGTGGGACAGAGTGTGAGTAGGTATGTCCGGAGCATAGGGTGCCAGGGCAAGTGGTGGGACATGAAGCGGGAGGTGGTTTGCTTTGGACACTGGATTGCGGTGGGCCTGCACGGCTAAGGAGTCAGATTGATGACCAAATGAAACAAGATGAAACCAGAGAGGCAGACAAACCATAAGAGACTCCTAATCATAGGAAACAAACTGAGGGTTGCTGGAGGGGAGGGGGGTGGAAGGATGGGGTAACTGGGTGATGGACATTAAGGAGGGCATGTATTGTAATGAGCACTGGATATTATATGTAAGACTGATGAATCACAGACCTGTACCCCTGAAACAAACAATACATTATATGTTAATGAATTGAATTTAAATTATATATATTCAATTAATATATTCAATTATAATATTCAATTAATATATAGTATTAATATATTAATTGAATAATTCAATTATATGTGTATGTATATATAAATATATATATATAAATATATATATAAATATATAATCATTCAGTTGGAAGAGATCTAAAAAAAAAAAATTGATGACTAAGTCCATGGGGAGCCAGGAAGATTTGCAGATGGGGCGAACAAACAGATTTTCACTGTCGAAAGCTCATTTTTGACGGCAACTGATTTGGAGAGTGGGATGGCACAGTCAGTACTGGGGGCAAGGAGAACAATTAGGAAGCTGTTGCAGTCATCCAGGAGGAAGCTGGGAAAGATTCGATCTGGAGGAATGGCAGCAGAGGGTGGAGAGATGATTTTTCTGTAGTTCTTTCCTACTTCGGGATTCTGACATCCCAGTGTGGTGTTTTAAAAAGCTTAGGGAAAAAAATTTGTCTATGAGGCTATTAAAAAGAACATTTTTCCTTGTGAAAGTAACACATATTCATTATGAAAAATTTGGAAAATATGGACATGTGTAAATAATAGAATAGGAATCACCTAGCATGCTACAGTCCGGAGAGAATTATTGTTGAATGTTTTAGTATATTTCTTTCCAATTGCTTTACATGCATGTTTTAAGTTTTAAAATCTAAATTCACCACAATTTAATTTTCCCACATTGTTGAATATGTACATTGTTTTGCTATTATAAATAATGCTGCAATGAACATATTCCATATAATCTTTGTCTACATCTTTGATTATTTTCTTAGGAAACATTCTTGGAAGTAGGATGATTAGACCAAAGGGAATTATTATATTCATGATTCACAAATTGGTCTCCAGATAAATCGCCGAAAAGAGTTTCTGCTTTTGTGACAGCTATAAAGAACGTTAGTTCCTCTGTTAAATAAACATGTAAATTCTTTACTGAAGCATGACATAAAGATCACATTTCTGTTTCAATACATTTCCTGGAAGCTCTACTTTCGGGATTAATAACAACAGATGTTTTCTAGTGTTTGCCGTATGCCAGGCACTGTGCTAGGTGTTGTGCTTGTATTTTCTTTTTTAATTCTCACAATACCTTTGTGATATAGGCCCTATTATTGTTCCATTTTACAGATGGGGAACTTGAGGCTCAGAGAGGCTAAGGGACTTGACCTACCACACATATAAGGAAACAGGTAATGATTAACCCCCCAAAATTCTTTAATTGGACTTGGCCAGAAGTTATATCTGAAGCCAGAAGTCACAAGCCTTAGTTCCCCAATTATTGAGGAATCTTGCATAAGACTGTTGACACAGGGGCTTAGAGATAAAGTATCAGCTGGCCTTGTATCTTGGATAATGAATTGAGAATATTTACATACAGGTTACCATAAAATTTATGTTAAATCTGTATTTATTTATATCCTGTCATTATAAAGTTTTAAAGTTTGTGGACTAAGAATATCAAATGACTTCCTTATAATAGGACAGGTTGGTTTTAATGGTTTCAAGGATTGCTGACTAACAACCTTGAGACCATAAATATATTCACAGGAAACTTTTGTTTGTGTTGTGAAATTGTGTTGTTTAAGATTATGTGTTTATCATAAAACATTGAAGTCACCTACCCACTTGTAAAAATTATCTCCCTATGACTTTCTGGACTTGATTATGTAACTTTACTAATAAAGGTGACCTCGCTTGTTTGTCGGAAGCACCACAAGCACTGCCTTTGCTATCTGCCCTTTTGGTGGCTGTATCCATTTGCTCTTTCCTAGACGTCATTTCAATTTATAATCGTGTGCGTAACTAATTGGATTTGATTATCTTCCCCCCAGTTGGATTAGAAGCCCCGTAAGAGATGAGCCCATGCCGGTTTCTGGTCATTTTATCACCAGTGTTTAAAGCAGAGTCGGGCACATAGTAGGTTCTCCTGACAACTTGCTGAATAAGCGAGTGACTGTCTGAGTCTACCTGCCATTCAGCCTGCAAGGGCCCCCAGGGAGGGAGGAGAACTAGAAATGGTAAAGAGGGAGAAGCGGAAGGACTGGATATTGTGGCCAGAGGGAAAAAGCCCACTGGTAACGAGGCACTTGTCAACAAGAATGGAGAGGATTGTACAGTAAAGTAGTGGTTCTCAAACAGTGTTCCTGCAGGACCTCAGTGGTTCCTTAATGTTCTGTGAGCTGGCCTGAAAGTGGCTTTGTACCACTAAAATAAAATAAACCTAGGCTTGTTTTCAATTTTAGTTTTCTCCATCTTCCTTATTTCATGTATTTTTCTTAAATTTTAATTCCTGCTATTATCCATACAAAGGCCTCCTGTATTGTGGCACATTATGTAACATATGTTCAGTTAAAAATTAATACATTGATACTTTAGAAAGCCCACAAATAACAAGCTGACGGTCTGTTTGAAAATACCTGGGGAAGGGGCACCAGGGTGGCTCAGTTGGTTGAGCATCCAACTCTTGGTTTGGGCTCAGGTCGTGATCTCAGGGTTATGAGATCGAGCTCCTGCCCCACCCCCACATCGGGCTCCATGCTCAGTACGGAGTCTCCTTGGGATTCTCTCTCTCTCTGCCCCACCCCCCACACACACTGTCTCTCAAAAAAAAAAAAAAAAAAACTTAAGAAAGAAAATAGCTGAGGAAGAGGGTTGCAGATGGAAAGACGTGTTTTGAGGTGGTTGGGGCAGGGAGACCCCAAAGGAAAGGACACCTTAGGACTGTGTTGTAGGGGCGCCCAAATATAATGTTGGCCCAGGAATGATGCATCTGACCAGAGAGGTGTCCGTTCTTTTGGTGACCACATTGTCCCAACTGCTTGGACTGAGCTTATAGTTAACTAAATCCAAAATTTTTTCCTCCATCCCCTGACTTTGCAATTTTTTGGATCAAATTCAGGGATTGGCACTTTTCCTATTACGTTTAATCTCTGTTAGATTCCTGCCCATGAAAGCTTTGTGGATTTAGATTCTGGCAATAAGTTCCATAGGTCCTGTCCATCCCCTCTGCTATGGGCTGCATTGTGCCCCTCTCCAAATTCATATACTGAAGCCCTAACCCTCAGTGTGATGAGGCCTTTGGGAGGTAATTAGGGTTAGGTGAGGTCATGAGGGTAAGGCTCTCGTGATGGGATTAGTGCCCTCATAAGAAGAGACACCAGAGAGCTTGCTCTCTCTCTCTCTCTCTTTCTATGTTGAGGACACACCTAGAAGACAACAGTCTGCAAGCCAGGAAGAGGGTACTCACCAGAACCCAACCATACTGGCACCCTGATCTCAGACTTCCAGCCTCCAGAACTGTGAAAAAAGAAATGTCTATTGTTTAAGTGACCCAACCTATGATATTTAGTTATAGCAACTTAAGCTAAATGAAGATACCCTCTTCATCCAAGTATTTCATTACTCCATTATCCTCAACTGTCACCTTTTTTATCATCTAGTTGCATCACCAGGTTACATGGTTACTCAACTTCCAGATGCCCTTGCTTTTGCTTCACAAGCTGCCCTAGGTCCCACCTGGCCTCTGTCTGCTGCCCCCCCTCCCCAACAAAATTGAATGCACCCTACTCTGGGTCCCTCCATCTTCCATAAATCAAGTTATAAAAGGCAGAGAGAGACACTATCATTTAGCAAATCAAATAAAAACATAGGCTTTGAGGTCAGAATGTTAGGGTTCATGTTCTAATTCTACCATCTGTTAACTACCTGACCTTAGGCAAATAATACAACCCACCGGTGCCTCAGCTCATCTGTAAAACGAGGTGATTACATGAGTTAATATATCTATACTACTTGGAACAGTGTCTATTACATAACAAGGACTCAACGATTAATACTCTGTCTCACGTACAGCGCCAAGTGCTTCCTATGTTACATCTTATGTAATCTTTAGATCAACCCTGTGAAGTAGGAATTACTGTCTCCTTTTACAGATAAGTGGCACCCCTCGTCCCTCTATCACTTTACCCTATTTTATTGTCTTCACAACACCTACTACCATCCCCATGTAACATTATATATTAGTTTTCCTGTTTATTGTCTGTCTCTCCAACAACCCTCCACAGCTGCTAGAAGGAAAGCTCTTAGAGATAAGGGACTTTGTTTCGTTCACCACATAATTCTATGCCTAGAAAGCTCTCAATAAATATTTTTAAATAAACACGTGATTGAATGAATGAATGAACCAATGAATGAATGAATGAAAATAAGGAGCTCAGGTACAGAGAGGCAAAGTTGCTAGGCTAAGATCACACGGCAAGTAACTGGTAGAGCCCGGATTTGATATCGGGTCTAGAGGGTTCTAAAAATCCATACTTTCTCTACTGTTGCTTCCCAGAACAGCAGAAATGAGCACAGTTGGAGGAGGAAGCTGGGGGAAGGGGGTTAGATAGCATTCAGCTCCTTAAGCCAGAGCTTCCCCTCTCTCCTCCCAGTGGTAAAGTCACACAGCACACCCACATCCAAGGTGACTTCTGGACCTGCAAGCCTGCTCCACCTTGCCGGTGTGACTGGAATGTATGGGAACCGTACAGGATCTCACAAAGTAGAGAGAGAAAATGGCAAGCTATAGGAATGGCCCCCGTCTAGGTGTCCAGAGGCCGAGGCTCCAGTCCAGGCTTAGCAAGTCAACTCACCACTGTTTGTCATTTGTGCCGATGGCATGATTTTATTGACACAAATAAGTAAACAAACTCATAAAAAGGGAAACCTACTTTAGGACCAATTAATTGTCAGAAAGGCTGCCTTCGTGTTAATTGTGCCTAAATTTTAAAATGCTGGATTTGGCAGGAATTCTCCAAAATTTAAGTGGAAAACATTATGCTTAACGGTCAACTAATTCAGCTCCCCTGAGTACACTTGGGAGTGCATTTTTTGGAAGAAATATAAAATTATCTTTTCTGATAATTATACCAAAGCACGGGTCTAGTAAAAAAAAAAAAAAAAGTATTTTATGGTTAAAGTAACTGGTTGGTAATATTTTCACTCAACATTTTGGATATTCTCTTTTAAACTTTATATGCACAATAGTGGTTTTCAGCACTTGTGTTGAACTCTAGTTTCTTCCCCTGCAAAATGGGGTTGATAATTCCTACCTCACACATAGGTTGAGAAATTCACATAGAATAACATCTGTTGAATACTTGGAAGGGAACATGATACACAGTAAGCTTTCAACAAATGGTACTTATATTAGTTATCTATTTCTGCTTAATTATCCCTAAACTTAGCAGCTTAAAAAAATAGACATTCATTATCTCACAGTTTCTAGGGATCAGAAATCCAGAAGTGGCTTTAGCAGAGGTAAGTCTGGGTCAGGGTCTCTCCTGAGGTTCTAGGCAAGATGTCAGCTGGTGGCCTGAGACAACAGTCACCACAAGACTCAAATGGAGCTGAAGAATCTGCTTCCAACCTCTCACCCAGTTGCTGACAAGCTTCAGTTCTTAGCTGGACAGAGGCTTCCTGGTCTTGCCACATGGGCCCCTCCATAGGGCTGCTCACAACATAGAAGTTTGCTTCCCCAGAGTGACAGATCCAAGAAAGAGAGGGAGAGTGGACACCCCAGAGGGAAGCCTAACTCATTTATAACCTAATCTCAGAAGCAGCATAGCTTCACTTCTGTCATATGCTGCCCCCCCCAGGACAATGTGGAAGGAAACTACACAAGGGTGTGAATATCAGGAGGCAAAAGTCATGAGAGCCAAAGTGGACACTGGCTACTTACCGTATTTATTATTACTATTATTTCTTCGTCTGGCTAAAATTCAGTTTCCTGGACCCACGTCTAGAGCTTCCCGTTTAGTAGCACTGAAGTAGCCTCAGAAAGCCAGATAAGTTTGATGCTGTCGTGTGCAGACAGTGATGAATTCTCCAGTAGAGAGACAAGCGCACGGTCAGAGTGTCAACAAATAAGGGAAGCAGAAATACGAGAAAAGAATTTCATGTCTGGTATTTAAAAGATCAAAGTCATCACAGTGAGAATATTCAGAACTTTGCTGGACTTCCATACCTTTTTATTTCTTAATCACATATGTGGTAGGAGGTGGAGTCCACGTTTTTCAATGTTTAGGGCCCTGTCCGGAGTACACTTTTTGAGAACCACTGTTCCCATTCTAAATTCTATCTCCTGGACTTAAACTTCTCTTTGTTTCTCTCCCTTAGCACTGCCCTTACTTCAGGCCCCTCTGCCTTTCTTTTCTGGCTACTGTTAATCTTCTAGCTTGAGCGGCTAAGCTGACCACAAGCTCTTTGTGAAATTTAAAAAAGTGATGTGCAAGACTTGAAGTAAATTGTAATTGAAGTAAAGTACCAAGGTGAAAAGAGGTTTCAGGCCCCACCCTGTACTGGCCTTGTTCACCTTCAGTTTGTATGAATGTTTTCTTACCCTCCAGCTGCCCAAGAAGGAGCCAGTGGGCGGGGTCCACCCACAGCAGCTCCCTGAGTTCTGAGATGGTGAGCATTTCCCCAGCTCACACCAAGGGAGGCCAGGACAGGCATCCTGAAAACCAAAGGTTTTTTCCAAGCAGCTTGCTACTGCCTTGATGATTCACTCCAACCTCAGGGGCTGGACATATTTCTTTTCCCATCTTACTTTTTGGATACTTTTCCTTCTACTTCTTGGTCTGACTTTGATATTCTTTGTTTTTTCAAACTTTTTTATTTTAAATTTCTAAGGTAATACCTGTTGGTGGTTAAAATAATAATAATAATAATAATAATAATAATAATAATAATAATAATAGAAAGTAAAACCTGCAGAGTACACAGTAAGTTTCCTTCCCATCCTGGACCCCCTGCCTCCCTCCCCAAGGAGAACCACTGTGGATGGTTTCTTGGATATCCTCTCAAACATGTTCAATGAATTTATAAATAGGTCTCATCCCTCCCCTCTCTATTACACACAAATTGGAAAAAACTACATATAATGGTCTGCATCTTGTTTTATTCCCCTGGCAAAATATCCTGGAACTCTTTCCTCATCCACATGTATACACCATCCACCAGCAGACCTACATCATTCATTAAATGGCTGCCCAGCATTCTGTTACCTGGACATGTTATCGCTCGTCAGTCAGGTCCCTTTGGGTGGATATTTAGGCCGTTTGTTGGTTTTGGTTTTGGTTAGTACAAAAATGAACATCTTCACATGAGCAAATCTGGTTTGAAAAATCCCTAAGAGTTAAATCATTGGTTAAAGGCAGCATGCATTTTTAGTTTTGATTATTAATCCAAAGACGACGCACCAGTCTCCTCACACCGTCCTCACACTTTCACAACACTGAGTGTTATTAATCCTTCTACTGATATTTTTATTTTTGCCAATGTGAGAGGTGGAAAATATTTTATATTAGGTTTATTCATTTAATTATGAATAGGGATTGAGCCTCTTTTCATGTTTATTAGTCATGTGTAAGCTGTTCTTTTTCTGTGAGCTGTTACTTCTTTTTTTTTTTTAAAGATTTTATTTGTTTGACAGAGAGAGATAGTGAGAGCAGGAACACAAGCAGGGGGAGTGGGAGAGGGAGAAACAGGCTTCCCGCTGAGCAGGGAGCCCGATGCGGGGGCTCGATGCGGGGGCTCGACCCCAGGACCCTGGGACCATGACCCGAAGGCAGGCGCCTAACGACTGAGCCACCCAGGCGCCCCTGTCTGTTACTTCTTTTGTGGTTTGATTTGAGGTGCACAGCGTTCCCAAGGCCCTGCCCTAGGCCTGCTCTCCACCCACCACCAGGCCCTCCCCCTGCCCTGCCCGGTCCTCTACTGCCGCCTAGTGGCAGGGGTTGGATTTACCACAGGCCCTCACAGATGCTCTAACTGCCTGTTCCTCCCTGGGGCCTAACTCCCTGTTGGAATCATGCCCTCGGCACCCGGGATTCTGGTTTAGCAAATAAAAATGCAGGACCTCTAGTTAAATATGAATTTCATATATACGACAAATAACTTTTTGGTTGCTACATACTTATACTAAAAAATTATGCATGATTCTTCTGAAATCCAAATTTAACTAGGTGTTGGGTAATTTATCAGGCAACCCTATTCCAAGGCTTCCTTCTGGGTCCCCATCGTCACCATGCCTTACCTCCTTTATTCTCAGTAAGTTCTATTGTGCTACATTCCAACCCAGCAGTTTTCAAAATTATGGTTGCAGGTGTTACATAAATCACTGTGGTTAAGACCTTGACTCTGGATTTGAATCCTGGCTCCAGCCACTAACAAGGTGTGAAATCCTGTGAAAGGAACATCCTCTCTGGTGCTCCTGTTTCCTCATCAGGAGAATAAGAATAATAAGAGTATTCTCCTCATTGGGTTGCTTTGATGATTTCTAACATTAAAGCTACCATTTATTAAGTGCTTTACATGTGTCAGTTCCTATTATTATTATTAGAGTAAAAAAAAACCCACAGCAATTATAAAGATATTAAGACACATGAAAGTTGAATACTATGGAGGCGTCCAGAAGAGTTGAGGGGGGTTTTCCACCAGGAAGTATGGAAAGGGGTGGGATAAAAGACTACTTTTATTGAAAATGAGTTTCTTAGGGGTGCCTGCATAGCTCAGCCAGTTAAACATCTGCCTTCGGCTCAGGTCATGATCCCAGGGGCCTGGAATCCAGCCTCACATCACATCGGGCTCCCTTCTCAGTGGGGATCCTGCTTCTCCCTCTGCCCCTCTCCCTTCCTGTGCTCTCCCTCTCTCTCTCTCTCTCAAATAAATAAATAAAATCTTTAAAAAAAAATAAGTTTTGGGGGCACCTGGGTGGCTCAGTCAGTTAAGCGTCTGCTTTCGGCTCAGGTCATGATCTCTGAGTCCTGGGAGCAAGCCCCTCATTGCCCCATATCGGGTTCCCTGCTCAGTGGGGAGCCTGCTTCTCCCTCTCCCTCTGCCACTCCGCCCTGCTTGTGCTCTCTCTCTCTCTCACTCTATCTTAAATGGATAAATAAAATCTTTTTTAAAAATAAGTTTTTTGTTCAACATTTATTTAGAGAGAGAGAGAGAGAGAGGAGAGGAGGGGCAGAGGGAGAGAATCCTAAGCTGACTCCCCGCTGAGCTGGGGTTGGGGGGACCCTGATGCGGGGTTCAGTCTCACGACCCATGAGATCATGACCTGAGCTGAAACCAAGAGTTGACGCTTAACCAACTGAGCCACCCAGGTGCCCTTCCAAATTTTTTTTCTTAAGTTTTTTTAGGCATGAGGGCCCAGACCTCTGACTGCATTTTCAGTGACCTTTATTCTGCTCTCTTCAGGGTTTCAGCTTCCCTTGTAATAACAAAGTCGATGCAGCCAGGCCAGGCCCTCCTATTAGCACACCTAACCATCCAGAGCAGTCTTCTTTCCCTGCCATCACTCTAAAGGCTGCACCAAGAGAATGCCAGGGCCTGACTCCAGGGCTAATTATGACTTTCGTGGGCCCTAATCACTTTTGCCTTCATGGACCCCTTCCTCCATAAAAATTTAAAAATATATATTTTTAATTAGATTATACGTCTGTACTAGTGGTAAAGACGAATAACCAATACTATGTATTGTATTAGTCAGTTTAGACTGCCCTAACAAAATACTGCAGACTGGTTGCTTAAACAACAGAAATTTATTTTCTCATAGGTCTTGAGATCAAGATCAAAGTGCTGTCAATGTTAGTGTCTAGTAAGACCCCTCTTTCTGGCTTTCACATGGCCACCTTGCTGTATCCTCACATGGCCGTTCTTCCATGTGGATGTGGAGAGAGAGAACTTTTTGGTATCCCTTGGGATACCTATGGGATTAGGGGCTCACTCTCATGACCTTTTAACCTTAATTACCTCCCTAAAAGTCCTATCTCCAAATACAGTCACACTATATTACACTGGGGATTAGGATTTCAACATATGAATGGGGGGGGGGCAACGTAATTCAGTCCATAAGATATAGTAAAGCATCTTCTTTAACCTAAAAGTTCACTTTTTTTCCTTTTGATTCTAGAAAAAATTAAGACATTTTTCTTAAGTCTTAAAAAGATTGAGGGCCCTAGGCAATTTGCCTACTCTACTTGAGGAATACACATTCCTGCTTGACTGATTTAGGTCTGGATCCACAGGGCTTTTAATTTAATCACATGGAAAATGGGGGTGAGATTACACTGATTAGATTATGGCATTCACTAGGGCTGGGAATAGGGTCTATCCCACCCAGATGGAATTTCTGCTATACAATGGCAGAAGGAAAGGGACAGATGCCAGTGAAATAATTGAAATATCCATTGCAGATGTGAACGATTTCCAGAAGAAGAAAAAGAACAACAAATTATCAATTAGCATATCAAAAGATCCTGGCTAGTGATTGAGGATAGGAAAAATAAAACGAGTTATTTTTCACTCATCAAACTGGCAAAAATTTAAGTTTGATAGTGTCCAGAGCTGATATATAGAGAAAAGTGTGCTCCAATATATTGTTGGTGAAAATCTAAGTGAGTTATGCACATTTTGGAGGACAATTAGGTAGTAGCCACCAAAATTTTAATTATGCATACATACCCTTCATCCCAGCAACCCAATTTCTAGTTATCTAAATATCTAACATAGAAGAACATGAGGAATATATGCACATACAAGCACGTACAAGGATATTCATTGCAGCATTGTTCGTGTTGGTAAAAATTTATAAGAAGCCTAAAATTCATTAACAGGAATGTGGTTAAATAAGCTATGCTAAATATGTACTATGGAATGTGATGCAGCAGCTATAAAAAATAAAGTACATCAATGTGTACTGATCTGAAGATAGCTCTAAGACATATTTTAAACTGAAAAAATTACATGTACATATGTATATATATATATATACACACATACATAGAATGATCTCATTTCCATAAACCAAATTGTGCTTCCAAATATACATATTGTAGATTTGTATTGCTATGTAGATATTATATATATTGTACCCTAAGTATGTATATTACATATATATTGTACCTTAGGCATAATTGTAGGGAAAAAAAACATCTCAGAAGAGACCACAGAATTTTGGTACAGTAGTTTTCTTTGGTAAGAGAAATGAAACTGAGTAGGGCTGATGGGGGCTTTTATGTTATTCATATAGCATGAATTTCTTTACATCAAGACTTGTATTCAAATACTGTGCAATACCTACATTAAAAAAATAACCAAAAAAAAAAGTAACTTGCCTAAGGAGGCACGGTTTTCCCCTGACAGAGCTAAGATAAAAGCCTAGACCTGTGATTGGCAAAGACCCAGCTCATTCCATTATTAACCGGTCACACAGTCTCTCTGAGTTTGCCTTTCCCCCAAGAGCCCCTACCCTCCACCCTCATTACCGCATGTCTCTCTCCTTTTCTTCACCAAATACCTTTAAAGACCATGGCCACCTGTCCTTCCTCCCACCCCATTGGCCCCTAGTTGCTCTGTTCTCCCCCGGTCACATTGCTGAAACTGCTTATAAAAGCCCCGCTGTCAGGTTGGGGTTGCTTCATTACTGGGGGAGCTCCACGTGCTGAGACAGCTAACCCCACCGGCCTGCCCGGCCCAGGCCTCTGTCACTACTAAGGATCACAAAAGTGCCACTGCAGCAGTTCTGCTGGCCCAGACTCCATTCCAGAAGGACGTCTCTGATAGGAGTATTTCATGTCTATAAAACAACTCTCCAGGAAGGAATAAATAAGGCTTTCCTCAAAGACTGTTTGAGGATGAAAAAAACAAACCCAAAAACATGCATGCTCTGTTTCTTATATTCCACATAGGAGTGAAACCATATGATAATGGTCTTTCTCTGATTGACTTATTTCGCTCAGCATAATCCCCTTCAGTTCCAGCCACGTCGATGTAAGTGGTAAGTATTCATCCTTTCTGATGGCTGAGTAGTATTCCATTGTATATATGGACCACATCTTCTTTATCCATTCATCTGTTGTAGGGCATCTCGGCTCTTTCCACAGTTTGGCTGTTGTGGACATTGCTGCTATGAACACCGGGGTGCGGATGCCCCTAGGGTAACTGGGTGATGGGCATGAAGGAGGGCACATGATGTGAGGAGCACTGGGGGTTATACACAACTGATAATTTGTTGAACACTACATCTGAAACTAATGGTGTAGTATACGTTGGCTAACTGAATTTAAATTCCAAAAAAACGAAAAAACAACAACATGCATGTGGGGAGTGCTACAAAACCCCTGGCTGCCATGATCCCTTTTTTAAAACCTAAAAAACGTGGTTTGTTTTGAAAAGGCAGGGCAGGCACAAGGAAAAACATTCAAACAGCACCAAAAGGAAGGAGGTGAAAGTAAGCCTCCCTCCCTCCCACTTGTGACTGAGTTCTCTCTTCCAGAGACAGCTGTTTTCTAGATCCTCTCGGCACCCATCTGTTCGAAGATGATCTTTCCACGTACGAGGATAGATGTATGTGTATATATATATATCTATATTCATTTCTAACCCCCTTAATAGCACACGTTGTTCTACATCTTGCTTTTTTCACTTAACCATATATCTCAGAGATTGATATTGATTGATAACCGTATACCTCAGAAATAGACATATAGATCTGCCTCCGTCTTTGTAAGAGCTGCATAGTTTTCCATTCTAAGGTTGTATCAATATGTATTTAATTAGTCTCCTACTAATGGACATTCAGGTTGTTTTTCAAACCATGCTGTGGTGAATAACTCTGTTCAATTGTCTTTGCACACGTGTGTGAATATTCTGGTAGAACATTCTCCTATAAAGGGAATTTCTGTGTTAGAGTAGTTGTATTTTAGACTTTTGACTGAGAAAGCCGGTATATTGTAACAACACAAGCCTGGAGCCAAGTGCCGGCTCTGCCACTTCCTAGTTGGGTGCACTTGGATAGGTCCCTTAGCCATTCTGTGCCACAGTTTCCCCATCTGTCACAGTACCTCCGTCTTGAGGGTTGCTGTGAAAACTGGATGAGTTAATATACACAAACTGCTTGGAAGAACACCTGGTGTGCAATAAACATATAGCATGGGTCTTTAGTATATTATATTAATTCTTTAGTTTGTCAAATTGCCCTCAAAGAGGTTAAGGTAATCTATATTCCCACCACAGTGTCTTATTTCCCTGACCCTCACCAACATTGCTTATTTTCAAACTTTTTGAAGTTTGTTAATCTGATGGGTAAAAAGGGTACCTCCTCGTGATTTTAATTTTCCTATGATCAACTCAGTTGACCTTCACGGTCCTGTTCCTACTGAACCTCTTCGCAGCATTTGACATGTGAAGCCTAGACCTATTAGCTTGTCCCCTTCTCCTTGGCAAGTCTTCTCTGTTGCTTCCGGGAACACTGCACTCTACTCCTTTGGTTCTCTGCCTGCCTTTCTGCCTGGTCTTTTCCTAGCTCCTCTTCCTCCTGCCCTCCTGGCTCTCAAGACCTTCGCAATATGGCTTCATCTACTTTTTTGACCTTATCTCCTACCCTTATTCCTGACTTTATTTTCTTCTAAATACATCCACGACTTGTTCTCTGAATCCTCTTGTGTTCTTTCCTGCCTCTCTTGTCTTTGCTCCTGTTCTAACTGGAATTCTATCACTTCTCCGGTTGCTGAGGAAAATACAGGACACCCAGTTAAATTTCAATTTCGGATAAACGATTGTTTCTAGTGGTTTTTATTGTTTACCTGAAAGTCAAATTCAACTGGGCATCTTGTTTTATTGCTAAATCTGTCAACTCTATCCCCAGTACTTTGTACCCTAATGCGGTTAATATATCATTGTTACTTGTGTTCATGTAAGAATGAAGGCCCTGACCAGGCAAGGGCTTCGTTTTTCCTTTCTTTATATTGTATGTAGGGCTGGGCACACAGTAGTTCCTCGGGAAATATTTGCTGAATTCAATGATAATACATTTTCTTTTATTTGGGTACAGGAAAATGGCACCTTCCCTCTCATTCCTTACTTCACTCCCACCTCCAACTGTTGTTCTTGATGATTTTGAGTAACTATATATTAGTTACCTAATCTAAGCTCTCTTAGATTATGATCTTATGTGTATATATTTACACCAGTTCAAATGGACTAATTGAAATATAAAGAGGTAGTCTAGCATGGTGGCTAATGTCTCACAGATAGTCTTGGCTTCCCATTGACTAATTGTATAATATTAGTCCAGTTTTTTTCATTTATAAAATAGTAACAAGAAGTGCCTTACTATAGGCACTTGTGATTAAATCAGATGATATCCAGGTCAGGCACTTGGTATATATATATATATATATATATATATATAGTAAGGGCTCAACATATATTAGCTATTATGATATTGAATATTGAAGGCTTTTCATTTAAAGATTCATTAATTTGGTCCCAAAATGTAGAAATTTTTTGATGGTAGGTCTTTTTCCTTTATTTATTGAGGTATAATTCACACATAACATTAGTTTCAGGCGGACAACATAATGATTCAATATTTGTATATATTGTGAAATGATGACCACAGTAAGTCTAGTTTAACATCCGTCACCATAGTTTCAAAATTCTTTTCTTGTGATGAGAACTTTTAATATCTACTCTCTTAACAACTTTCAAATATGCGTCATGTTTTATGTACATGAACAGGGAACTGTGCTGGTGATGGGAATAGTAATGGGTAATATAGGCGTGGTCCCTGTTCTCATAGACCTTACAATCTAGCATGACATAACCAAGAGTTAGAAAGAAAAAAGCACAAACATGTAAATATAAACCATGAAAGATTCCATTAAGGAAAATACTGGGAGCTGTAAGAATTCACAGAAGGGGTCCTGAACTAGTTCAGAAAGTGCTTCCTTGAGAAATAATACCTGACATTTATTGAATACTCAGCATATGCCAGTGTATTCGATTGCTGGGGCTACTGTAACAAAGTACAACAGACTGAGTGGCTTAAACAACAGAAATCTCTTTTCTCACAATTTTGGAGGCTAGAGGTCTGAGATCAAGGTGTAAGCAGGGTTGGTTTCTTCTGAGGCCTCTCCTTGACTTATAGTCATCTTCTCCCTGTTCTTCACAAGGTCTTCCTCTGTACCTGTCTATGTCCATGTTTCCTCTTCTTATAAGGACACCCATCTTATTGGATTAGGGTCCACTCTAATGACCTCATTCTAACTTAATTATCTTTTTTTTTTAAGATTTTATTTATGTATTTGACAGAGAGAGACACAGAGAGAGAGGGAACACAAGCAAGGGGAGTGGGAGAGAGAGAAGCAGGCTTCCCACCGAGCAGGAAGCCCGATGTGATGCGGGGCTTGACCCCAGGACCCTGGGATCATGACCTGAGTCAAAGGCAGATGTTTAACGACTGAGCCACCCAGGCGCCCCTTGATTATCTTTTTAAAGACCCTATCTCCGAATATGGTCACACTCTGAGGTCCTGGGGATTAGGACTTCATATGAATTTTGGGGGCACACAACTCAGCCCATAACAGCCATGTACTACAGTGCTTACTTGAATTATTTTACAGCAATCCTATCGTTGTTATTTTAATTTTATAGATTAAACTGATGTACAGAGAGGTCAAGCCCTGACTAAGGTCAAGCCCTAAGGTCAAGCGATACCTAGGAATCAACAGAACTGGGGCTTAAACCCAGATAACCACTCACCAAAGGCTTATGATGCTGAAGGATGAGTTAGAGCTGGCTCAGCAAGTTTACAGGGAATAGACCAGGCAGAGGGGAGAAAGGGGGAAAGGACCTGGAGTGCAAGAGAGCTTGGCACAAATAAGGGAATGAAAAAGTAGAGCTGATGAGGTTACAGAAGTGAGCCAGGGCAAATCATGGCAGTCCTTACAATCCTACAGTTAGGATTAAGATTTTGGTCTTTATCCTAAGAACCATCAGAAAACATTGAAAGATGACTATACCCGCTGAATAGAGAGAATCACTTGAAGGAAATTCAAAAATCTTAGTTTTAATTTTTTTACAGTTGAGGCACCTGGGATCTGCTAGCTTTTTCAGTACATTACACTCAAGCTTCTAAATCTATAATCATGATGGAGAAATATTTGTAGAGTTGGCCTCCTGCAAGTGAGAACTACTTCAAGTAGATGGGCATGTATTTGAAAGGAATGTATAGCATAGGTGAGCTGTATGCTATGCTGGCCTCCTCCGAGGGAATAGGAAGGTTGAGAATTCCAGGTCTGCCATCAGACTAAGACCTCATCTGGGTCTGTTGTTTGGGCAGCCTTAAATGGAGAAATGCAGTCAGGGCCATAGCCCAGCATTAAAACTTCAGTTGTAAAGAGTACGACCAAGCAGCTTTGCCTAATACTTTTAAACAACTTTAGATTTAATTTACATGCTGTAAAATTCATCTGTTCTAAGTGTACAATGACTTTTTTTTTTAAGATTTTGTTTATTTATTTATTTGACAGAGAGAGAGAAACAGCATGAGAGGAGATAGGGTCAGAGGGAGAAGCAGGCTCCCCGCCGAGCCGGGAGCCCGATGTGGGACTCGATCCCAGGACTCTGGGATCATGACCTGAGCCGAAGGCAGTCGCTTAACCAACTGAGCCACCCAGGCGCCCTAAGTGTACAATGACTTTTAATAAATTTACAGCACAATCATCACCATGATTCAATTTGGGAACATTTCCATCACACTGAAAAGATCCGTCCAATTACTTAGCAGCCAGTCGTGGCTTATTCCCACCCCAGGTCTAGTGTGTTTTACTGAACGAGATGACTTTACAGGGCCCAGATACTCTTAAAAGGAACCCAAGACTGGACTCCTAGTTAATATGAATATGGGGCATAGATGTATGTTTCATCAGTGCACCAAGTATGTCCAGACTGGGTCTTTACGTAAAGAATTCCTTCATTCATCCACTACGTGGAGCTTATTATCTAGATGAAGCAAAAGCACTAAGCCTGCGCCCCTATACATGACATGCATGCATCTGTGGAGGTGAGCACACACCATGTGCCAGGACGTGATGAGTAATGTGTATCCAAGACTGAAGACTAGTCGGTGCCATGTGCGCCTGCGCAACTTCACGAGCGCCTAGAAACCGGTAACTGAAATCCCCTGCTCGAGACCTGTCGGTTCAGCTGTTGGGGCCCCGCCGTTTCGGACCTGAGCGCCCACCCGTGACACCCAGCGAACCCAGGCCTGGTAGGTAACCCCCCCACCCCCTCGCTCACCCTACTCAGAGCTCACAAGGAACACCGAGATCGTCGGGTCGCGCACCCCGGCCTCCAGGGAAGCCTCTCTCTCCCTTAGCCACACCCCTCATTTTCCTAGGCCGCGTCTCCTTGGTCGGTGAAGGGCTTAGTCCCGCCCCTCCGAGCTAACGCCAGCAGCCACGTACCACGTTTCTACGTGTCTGGAGCCTGAAAGCGGAAGTTACGCCAGGGACTCGCGGTCGGAGCGCCGGACCTGAAAGGATATAGGCCGCAAGAGGAAAAGGGGCGGGCAGACGGTATTGGAAGGCGCCGGAAGTGGTCGTGCTGAGGAGGGGTGGGAGAGGGGTGGGCCAGGCAGTTCACTTGGCTGTAGCTGGACGCCTCGGTAAGGCGTACTTTCACTTCTTTCCGAGAGCCTGGCCCAGTGTCTCTGCCTCAGCCAACATGGATTTCAGGGAAATTCTCCTGATAGCTTCCAAAGGACAGGGTGTCAACAATGTGCCGGTAAGTACTAGTCGGGCGCTACTGTAGGAGACCCTAATCTTCAAGTTTGGAATCTGTGGCCCGTGGAACTTCCAGGCATCCGCCTGTCCTCTCCGGGAAAGATCTGGACTCCTTATTTCCTTTTCTTGGGCATGCACTCCTGGGGACTCAGGGTGAAAAGGAGCTTGGGGTGAGAGGGGAAAGCCTTCCGGAGAGTGAGTTTCCCTGGCTTAGTCACCCCTGCAACATGGACTTTGCAGTTCGGGTGTTTTAGAGTTGCGTGAAAGCTGGTGAGTGAAACCGTGCCTGGTACATGGTGGAATCTAGCGCTAGTAGTTTCTGGCTTCGGCGTAAACTTCAGCCTAGAGACTGGGAAGGAAGCATGTATGTTGGGGAGTTTCAGGGGTTTTAGGGACTTGGCCTGATAGCTTTTTGGCTGATTTCCCGCCTCAGATGGGGTTGAACATTGTGATTTCTCGAACAAGTTTTCTGACTTGTGGCCCCACCCACCCAGCCAACGAGATGATAAAATTATAACCTCCCAAAGGGTTAATAATACCTTTTGTATTGGGAAGAGAAGTTGAGCGGATTCCACGAAGTCCTTGGCCAACAGAGTGGGTGAGCTAGTTTCACCTTCCCTTTACTTGTGGCCTTCCAGATTTGTCTTTGTTTGAAATCTAGGTTCCATTTGCTCGGTAATATTTGCCAATTCGCTAATATTCGCAGAGCGGTGTAAGACTTTTAAAATCTACATGAAGTCATGGAGAGTGCCTGGTTTGCGGGGTTGTAGCTGTTTTGCATAAACTAATCATTTCTGGATCCTCAGATGGTACCCACAGCACAGCTGTAAACCGACAAATTGCATTGTGATACCTGCGGTTTGAGCAGTGAGGTGTAGAGCTCAACCAGCTCTCTGTTAAAGTCAGTTCAACTGGAATTTATTGAGCTCTCACTGCGTTCTGCATTTCTTAGATTTTTGTGTATTTGCAATGGTTTGGTTTGGTTTGGTTTTTCCCACTCCTGCGCTTTTCTTCTGAGGCTGGCCCATTTTTTTTTACCCTTTTGAAAATATCTGAAGATAGTAAAATAACTGGTAAATAAAACTGATATCTGTCAGTTTAATATTTATTAAATTCCCCTATATTCATCTCCCACCCCAAGTACTCTGAATAATCAGTCATTCCCCTAAGCCATGAGTCATAAGATCTGCAGGTTGAAGTTAAGGGCTTAAACCTTTGAAACCTTGAACAACAGAATTCACTTTCTGCAAATACTGTAAATTTCCTAGGCAAGTCAATATTGGAGCTGGTAACCATTCATCTTTGCATAATTAGGTCCATAGTTTTATTCTAGATCTTCCTGAATTTCAGTGGAGGTCAAAAAATAGATAATACTAGCTTTGATGTCCAGTTAGATTCTTTAGAAGAATGAGAATCAAGTTAATCATTTCTTATTCTAAAAACCAGTAGCTGCTGGGAGAAAAACAGATATTCCTAGAGCAGAAGATTTCAAAATCTGTATTTCAGAATATGTTCATTATCTGTCAACAGATCCATGATTGAAATAACAAAGATTGGAAGCAAAAAAGACAGGTAAATTGGTGAGGTCATTTAAAATTTAATAGATGAATATAGGCATATATTTTATGAAAGCATGCTTTCCCCTGCCCACCCCCACCCCCCACAAAAAGCTAGTAAGCCTAGAAGTTTGATTTAGTTACCATTGTAATCTTTATCTTTTTACATCAGATCAAGTATATCACAAAAGAAACTACTGAGGAACAGAGCAAGATAGTAGTTAAATTTAATCCATGATCTGGCTTTCACTTGGTTCATCTAATTATTCTAAGTTACTTTATCAGCTCAAAGTAAAGCCTCTGAAAGCATACCATCAATTGTGAAATATATATTGTACAGTATAATAGATTATTGCAAAGCAGGTATCCTTGTAATCCATCATCCAAGTCAAGAAACAACATTTCAAGTCACACACACACACACACACACACACACACACGTAAACCATCATCCAAGTCAAGAAACATTTCAAGTCACACACACACACACACCCCACCCCCACCCTCCACCCCCCACACCCATGTTTGCCACAAGCTTGATTGACTGATGGTCAGAGTGCCACAGAGGCTTTGCAGTAATTGACAGGTGTAACTCCTTCCCTCTCTAGTGCTTGGTTCTTGTTTCCCGTTTAGTCGTCTTCCCCACCTTCCATTTGGATCTTATCAGAGCTGATATTCAGATTCCAGTCTTCAGAGTTCCTATGTCAGACCTTTGCTACAGAGAGGACATATGGTGACTAGCACTGATTAGCTCCAAGGGAGGCTAACAGATAAAACACCTGGACTGCCACTTTGAACTCTTTCCAGGGCATCATTTTTAAGAGGTATCTATTGTATCTGGTTTGAGAAACAATGAACATTTCTGTAATGCAACCTCTTTCTTTCCTGTTGTTTCTTTTTAGGAAAAATAGTTATCTTTATAATGTTCTAGTTAAAACAAAGGAAGTATTGCATCATGCCTAGCAATATTAGGCATGCTATCATTTCCCAATGGAAAACTGAATTTAAAAAACAGCTGATCAGGGTGATGTAACCAGTTATTGTCTCAGGCTCTGTTTAAATTTAAAGGAGAAAAGGTATTTTTGGTAATCATGACTTAAATTTTTTCTCCCTGGTTCCTCTAGCAAAAACAAAATTTCTTGTTTTGACAGAATGGTAGAGCTTGGAATATGGATTCTGGTAGGTTGCAAGTACCTATAATTGATGGCTTGTAGTGCATGAGACAAGTTATGTGGTCTTTCTCACAGCCATACTCTGAAAATCATCCCAGACAAGATACTGTAGTTTTGGTGTGACCCTCAAACCAAAAAGTAAAGAAGAAGCCTTCATGTGGTACTAGACATAAGGATTTGGGGGTGATAAGCCCTTGAGGATAAGAATATAGGTACTGAGGGGCGCCTGGGTAGCTCAGTTGATTAAGAGTCTGACTCTTGATTTCAGCTCAAGTCATGATCTCAGGGTCCTGGGACTGAGCCCCGCATCCGGCTTTGTACTGGGCATGGAGCCTCCTTAAGATTCTCTATCCCTCTGTCCCTCCCCCCTCCCTCTCTCCGTGTCTCCCTCCCTCTCTCTCTCTCTTTCTCTCTCCCTCTCCCTTCCCCTCCCCGCCAAAAAAGAATATAGGTACTGAAAAAGGAGCTTAGGGACTCTAACTGGGGTGGCAAATTCAAATGTCTTCAGGGCCAGGTAGGTAATGTAAGTTCTTGAAGTAGTCTGGATATAAAATGATATGGGCCAAGCTCTGTGTATTCAAAAGAAGCCTACCATGTGTTATAGTAGTTATATTTCCTTTTTTTTTTTTTTTTAAGATTTTATTTATTTGAGAGAGAGCACGAGCAGGAGGAGGGGCAGAGGGAGAAGCAGGCTCTCAGCTGAGCAGGGAGCCCGATGCAGGACTCTGGGATCATGACCTGAGCCGAAGGCAGATGCTTAACCAACTGAGCCACCCAGGTGCCCCTATTTCCTTTTAAAGAACAGTAGGAGCCAACAAAATTGTTTCTGCAGGCAGTCACTTTGTAACTTTTGGTCTGTAATCAATTATAGTGGGATTGCCCCCCATGCTTGCATCTAAAGATGACTTTGCCAGTGCCTGAAGTAGCTTTGGATTGCTAGCCTAGAGCAGTACTTCTTTTTTTTTTTTAAAGATTTTATTTATTTATTTGTTAACCAGTGTTTTAGGGAGAAGGTCTTTTTTTTAGAAAAGCTACCCCCGCAGAGATTCTGTTATTTCTCTTCCCCATCACTACCTAAGAGAATCTCTTTCTGAATAATAATAACAAAAATAACTAACATTTATAATGCTTAGTTGGTGCCATGCACTATTCTAAGCACTTTGTGTATATTAATTAATTTAATCACTGTAATGACCATATAAGGAAGGTTGTTTTACAGATGTGGAAACTGAGGCCCAGAGAGATGAAGAAACTTGCCTAAAGTCATACAGCTAATACCTGACAAGGCTACTAATGGCAGAGCAGAGAATTTGCCGACTGGCTCCAGAGTTCTTACTCTTAATCATGATCCTGTGTTACATGAGGAGTATATTGGATGTGAGGATGGTTGTCATCTATAAAGCCTAAACCCATCCAGCTTCCTACCCTCAACTCCAGCCTAATATAGCTTTAGACAATAACTCTTGGTTTTTTATGGCATTTCTCCTCAAGTCTGATGGGAGAGAAATTTAAAGGGCAAACCAACAGAATTTGGAAACTGGTGCGTTGAGAGAGATTTACAGCCTGTTTGGGAGAGTGCCAGCATGGTTAACAGAAATAGTCTGAGGGTGAAGGAAGATAGAAAATTAAGTGGTGGACCTGTTTGAGGTCTTGGCAACGTCCAAGAGGCAGATGAAAATTAGGGAAGGGCATTTAAGATTGTGGTTAGAGCTGGATGAAAGTGTTGGGATTAAGTTAGAAGTGAGACATGTAGTGGGAATACTTTTGGACCTGAAACAGGAGACCTAGATTCTAATTCACACTCTGTTACAAACTGTGTGAGTGACAACCAGTAAATACACAATTGTGCTTTTGGGGCCACTTCTAACATAGAAGAGGCTCTGAGGTACCTATCTGATACTACATTTTATAATCAGGTATATTTTTATAGACACAGTAATAGTAAATTTTACTATTTGATCCTATAGCATCCTGAATAACATGCTTGTTTTATTTTTACCCTCTTAGCCACCCAGCTTAGCAAAACTAATGCAAACCATTCGTTTTCCAGGCCTGTATTTATTCCCTGACTGTGATGTTTTGAGAACATTTTAGAAATTGTGTAGTGATTATTAAATTCAAGGATGTATTCTTTGAATATTCTTAACTCCTAATTCTAACCAATAATAAATCTCTAATATATGTAAAGCTATCAGGAAATTTGTTTTCTACTTTTACAACAATATGTTATCTCCTAAGTAAAGAACAACTTTTCAAGAAGGGATTGACCATTGATTCCAACATAATGTATTTGGTTAACACATGTTTCCAGACAGAAAACTCCTTATTTTCGTAATCTGACCATGGCAGTATAATTTCAATGCAAGGAACACATATGTCTTAAAGTGAGTTAATATTTTTTTAGGTCTGTTGGCTTCAGAATTGCAAATCTTGGCAAGATCTCTCATACTGTATTTAAATGGCATAAGCTTCACTACTGTGGATCATTCATTGGGGTCCAGCAGAATGACTGAGTTGGCTTGCAGTATAATAAAATGGATACACTTAGGGATAAAAGAAACTCTTGTCCAGCTGCTTTTCATGAAGCTCAAACAATGAAGCAGCCTGGTGCCTTGAATCCGATTCAGAATTGGTGGGTGCATCTTGATGTGCTGCTGCTAGAGCTAAATGTGACCATCTGATGCAGGAGAAAGTGCCAAATAGTTCTGCTTTATTAAATAGACTATAATGTAATCCCAGCCTGAGGCTTTTTTAAAACATGGTTCTCTACTGGGCTACCCCTGTAGGGCCAGGGGATTATCTAATATATTCTATTACAACAAGTCTGAAATCTTTTGATACCAGCTCAGTGTTAGGAAGATCTATAGTGATATGCCCAAGAGAAATGATGCTCACACACAAAAAAACCTGTACATACATGTTCACAGCAGCATTGTTCATAATAGCCAAAAAGTAAAAACAAATACCCATCAACTTATGAATGGATAAAATGTGGTACATCAGCACAGTGAAATATTCAGCCATAAAAAAAAAATGAAGTACTGATACATGTTACAACATGAACCTTGAGAACATAAGTGAAAGTACCAAGATACAGAGGCCACTGTATCAGTCAGGGCTCTCCAGAGAAACAGAACCAATAGGATTTATTTTAGGCAATTGGTGCATGTAGTTGTGGGGGCTGGCAAGTCTGAAATTTGTAGAGCAGATACCTTCTCTGAGAGACATCAGTTTTTGCTCTTAAGGCCTTCAGCTGATATAGATGAGTACCACCTACATTATGGAGGGTAAACTGCTTTACCTAAAGTTACCTGATTGTAGATGTTAACCATCCCTGCAAAATACCTTCATAGCAATACCTAGATTAGTGTTGGACTAAATAACGGGGCACTATAGCCTAGCCAAGTTGACATATAAAATTGACCATGAAAACCATATATTGTATGATTTCATTTTTTTCTTTCAGTTTTTATTTGAGAAAAAAAATTATTAGAGAAGTCAACACTGACAACAGAGTAAAATGAGTAAAATTACATTATCACCATTTAAATTTACTTAGGTATTACTCACGTAATTGTCATTTTTAAGTTCTAGGTACAAAATAAAAATAAAAGTTCTAGATATATTCTGTTTTTACTTCAAAAGAATTAAAATGATACCCTTGCTGAAACATTTAATGGTCATAGAAACTAATTGTTTCTTAATTTTAGTTAAGCCAGAGAAATAATTATAATAACTCAGTTCAAGG
This sequence comes from Phoca vitulina, assembly GCF_004348235.1. Taxonomy (NCBI): domain Eukaryota; kingdom Metazoa; phylum Chordata; class Mammalia; order Carnivora; family Phocidae; genus Phoca; species Phoca vitulina. The sequence goes on along the minus strand of NW_022589719.1, from coordinate 311,036 downwards.
GTGTTAGGAACCAACTTACAGAGCATTCTCCCAAAGATATTTTCTTGGCCTTGGAAGATATCTATTTTCAAACTTAATAGTAGAGTCAAGTGAAAATTAACAATAAGGGTTTTCCAAATTGAAAAATCTTATATATGTTGTATAAGCACTCATATATATAACCATTTGTCTGTGGTCTGTAAATTTTACCTTATATTGTGATACATATCACTATATAATGGTACACTGGGTACATGATTTCATTTATGTGAAATGTCCAGAATTGGCAAATCTGCAGAAACAGAAAGTAGGTTAATGGTTGCCAGGGGCAGAGGGGCAAGAGGAAGTGGGGAATGACTGCTAAAAGTAAGAGATTTCTGTTTTGGGATAATGTAAATGTTCTGGAATCCAATAGTGGTGATGGTTGTACAACTCTCTGAACATACTAAAAACCAATGAATTGTACACATTAAGTGGGTAGATTTTATGGTATGTGAATTATATCTTAATACAACTGTTAAGAAAATCATCTGTCAAGACCCAGCCCCCCTTTTTTTAACCCCAGATTTCAAGGTTTTGACCTAAACTTTGCCTAAGAGAATATTTTAAAGAGAATATTTCAGTATTTTCCTGGTGTCTGCTTTTGAGTGCATCAAGCTACAAAGGATATAAGAAACTATTGATTATGACTCAGCTCATGTCACTGAATAAGATTAAACCTCATCAAGTTAGGACCTAGCCCTTCTTGTTTCCTAGCAGACCCATGAAATAAGACTTTTTGTAGATTTATTGAATCCCTTCTACATCATAGGACAGGACAAAAAGTACTGCAAAGTTATTGGGTTAAATGTAAAGCCAGCTTAATAAGTACCCTTGAGGATTAGGGGTGTTAGAACAAAAAAGCTGAATTTAAAATTGGCAGTGTGAATGGATGGAAATAGGTGGATACTTTGAAAAAAGCTAAAGGTAATCTTTGGAATTCTTTTCTGAGTGAATCTGAGATCCTGAACACCCCCGTCCTTTGCTGCTTCTTTGTGTTCTGCCTTTCCTATATTTTTATGTTTCTTTTTGGTGTTTCCCAAAGTGCAGTGCATATAGCTCTGACTGTACTGCGATTTTAGATGATACATAAATACTTTTAGTTCTCACAGTTATATATGTGTGTGTGTGTATATATGTGTGTATATATATTATTTCTTAAATGGTTATATTTTAATATGATTTGGAAAAATGTAGCCTAGGTACAAAATAAAAATAAAAGTTCTAGATATATCCTACAAATCTACCTAATGGGATAGGGTGAAACCAATCATTTCATGGATATTATTGTTTGAAGTAAAACTATAATAATAAGTCATGGTGTTAGGTCTGTTTTCTTAAAATTAGTAAATAATAATACAGGTGGCATACTAAAAGGACAAAAATTATGAAGATGTTATGCAAATGACTGAAGCTTAGTCAACTCTGCCCCATTGACACTGTTGTTTTCCCTCTGGGTGCCTGTATTTAGTCGTGAGTAGCTTTTCAGCTAGTCCTATCCCATTACCTATCTCTTGAAGTCCCAGATTAGGAAGAAAGATATCTATCCTAAGATCAAATTAGGAAGTGCTCATTGCTGTAATATCAAGATAATGAACCAGTGCTGTTTAAGGTAATACATGTATATTGGTATTTTGTGGGGGGAAACCTTGTATAAGCTTTGATTTGGCAGGTGAATCTATGGACTAGGTACTTGCAGACACAGGAAAATCTTAAGTCTTGGCCATAAAAATCATCATTCCTCTTACAAATCTACCTAATGGGATAGGGTGAAATGAGTGTATGTGTCTCCTTACGAGTCTATATATGTCTTATGCAACTTGAATCATATTCTTGGTGGCTCTTCCATTAAGAAAAGGTGAACTTCTTGCAGATAAGGCCTATGTTTGAGGTTCTTGTACACCAGGACAATTTTATGTAGCTAGTTAGGTAAAGCAGTATTCTCTTTCTCTAAGTGTTCCTTTCCCTCTCCGTTTCTTCTTTAAATATGGGGCCCCAATCCACAATGGAAAAGGCACAAAGATAGGGACTTACTACTGGATTTTTTGTGACTCAACCAAAGTGACTGAGAAAGGAATCTGGGTGCTCTCTTGGGATTTCGGTCAGGGGTGTGTCAGGTACTCAGGAGAGAAAATATTTATGAGTAGTTTTTCTGTTTTAAAAGTTAGACTTTGAAATACTTAGTTCTAAAGAAGGTTGATTTTTTTTTTTTTAATCAGAATTTTAAAACAATCCAGGGGTGCCTGGGTGGCTCAGTCAGATCATGGGATCGAGTACACTTCTTCTTGCTTCTCTCTCTCCCTCTGCCCCTCCCCCACTTGTGCTTGCTCGCTCTCTCAAAAAAAAAAATTTTTTTTTTAAAACAATCTGTTCTAAGTGGTGATTTCTTTTTAAAAGTTCCCCAGTCCAAGTACCTTTTTGGGAAAATAACCTGAAAATAGTATTTCTCTGAATTGTTCACTTATGCATTATTTAGGATGTTACAAAGAAATTCTGTACCTAAAAACAGTCTTGCATAATCCTATTTAGACCAGAATTTTATAGCTAAGCTTTCATGTGGGTTATATGATCTCTTAATTATTCAGGATCAGTTTTTCAGTCAATATTTAAACCTCTCTGGGGCACTTGGGTGGCTCAGTCATTAAGCATCTGCCTTCGGCTCAGGTTATGATCCCAGGGTCCTGGGATCGAGCCCCGCATCAGGCTCTCTGCTCTACGGGGAGCCTGCCTCTCCCTCGGCCTGCTGCTCTGCCTGCTTGTGCTCTCTCTCTGTCAAATAAATAAATAACATCTTAAAAAAAAAAAGATTCTTCCTCTGCCTCTCCCCCCAGCGCGTGCTCTCTCTCTCTCTCTCTCTCTGTCTCTCAAATGAATAAATAAATAAATCTTAAAAAAAAAAAAATAAGCCTCTCAATTGCTTGACATGATGCCTTACATCTAGTAGCAAATACATTTTTAAAGTTGAATTGATTGTAACTTTACTCCTTTTTCTTTTTAGAAAAGGTATAGTTTGGCAGTGGGGCCTCCCAAAAAAGACCCGAAAGTTAAGGGTGTCCAATCTGCAGCCGTTCAGGCTTTTCTCAGAAGAAAAGAAGAGGAGCTCAGGCAAAAAGGTATGTATCTATAGCCTTATTCTCAATTTTAAAGTCTTCCACCTTCACAACTAGCTTGTACTTAACTAGTGGATGCTTGTAATAACATAATAGGCTGATGGATTTGTGTATGTGTCTGAATCAACTGTGTTTAGAGGATTACATATGTTCTTATGCTGATCATTTGAATGGACATTATCTTTTATTTCCTCTTAAGAGCTTTTGGGGATAGTGACCATATTTTCCACTTGGCCTCACTAGGTCCCAATAGGAACTCCATTCTTTGACCTTCATTCTGAATCTGCTTCTACATATTTTGTTTTTTAATTTTTTTTTATTATTATCAAGAATGCTATCTTAAAGGTTAAAATAGGGACAGTTTTTGAAGACTAGTAAACTCAAGCAGTAGTTTTACCTCAGGCAAATGACAAGGAAACTGATTTAATACATGTAAGTATTCATTTATTCATAATTGATAATGATTGTGAAGTGGGTCCTACTGTTTCCTTAACCTGGTATATTTATTTGGTATGAATTTTCTATATTTAAAGCTAAAAGCCTAGTCTCTCACCTGCTTGTCATATTGAAAGACCCATATGTGACCCACTCATTATGTAAAGATGACTCAACAGGTACTTGTTCAAAGGACTTCCTCATTTCATTCCTAGATGTCTTCAAACTGTAACTTGAATGTTGCTTGTGTTTTGGCCACCTGTTGATTTCAGATGAAATACCTAAGACTTCCAGACCTTGAAATACTTTGTTCTTGTTTTGTCCCTTTTAGCTTTAGAGGAGAAAAGGAGAAAAGAGGAACTAGTGAAAAAGCGAATTGAGCTAAAACATGACAAGAAAGCAAGAGCTATGGCCAAAAGGACAAAGGATAATTTCCATGGTTACAACGGGATTCCCATTGAGGAAAAGTCAAAGAAGAGGCAGGCAGTGGAAAGCCACACTAGCCAGGGAACAGAACAAGAGTATGAGATGGAAGAAGAAGATGAATTCTTAGAATACAATCAAGCAGAGTCAGAGCAGGAGTATGAGGAAGAGCAAGAACCTCCCAAAGTTGAAAGCAAACCAAAGGTCCCCCTTAGAAGTGCCCCACCACTCATGAACTTCACTGATCTACTCAGGCTGGCTGAGAAAAAGCAGTACGAACCAGTGGAGATCAAGGTAGTGAAGAAAACAGAAGAGCGGCCCATGACTGCAGAAGAACTTAGGGAGCGAGAATTCCTTGAACGAAAGCAGAGGAAAAAGAGACCTGAGACAGATGCAAGACTACCTCCAACCAAAAAGGCACCCTCTCAGAAAGAAAGTGTGGGCACAAAACTTAGCAAACATCCTTCCAGGGGTACTCCCCTTCCTCATGCTGAGAAGAAATCCAGACCCAGCACAGCCAATGAGAAACACTTAGGTGTGTCTTCATCCAAATCCATGCCAGGAGAGAGGACCAAAGCAGGATCTGTCAATTGCTCTCAACCCTTGCTTCGTGAGGGCCATGACAGACCTGTCTTCAATGGGGTTGGAAAGCCCCACTCCAGCACCTATTCACCAAGTGTCCCAAAGACTTCTGCTAAGGGGACTCAGAAATCTGCTACTGAGCACAAAGCCAAAAAATCTCCTCCCCATCCTAGCCATTCCAGGCCTGGGTCCATGGTTACCCCACAGAATAAAGCTAAGAGTCCAGGTGTCAGGCAGCCGGGTAACAGCTCCAGCTCAGCTCCTGGACGGCCCGGCACAGGGACTGCTCGGCCTACAGTTAGTTCTGGCCCCGTGCCCAGGCGCCAGAACGGCAGCTCCAGCTTAGGACCTGAGCGATCGGTCAGTGGGACCAAGAGGCCAGCCAGTGACTTCAGTCTCTCCGGACGGACACTCAGTGGTACAGGTGGCCCTGGGCACCCTGCAAGCAGCTCAAGTGGCCCTGGGCGACCCACCAGTGGCTCAGGTGGTTCTGGGAGAGCTATGGGCAGCTCTGGTGGCCCTGGGCGGCCTGTGAGCAGTCCACATGACCTTCGACGACAAGTGAGTGGCTCTGGCCCCTCTGGGCGGCCAGTCAGTGGCCCTGGGCGGCCAATAAGTGGTCCTGGGCGGCCAATAAGTGGCCCTGGGCGGCAAGTCAGTGGCCCTGGGCGGCCAGTCAGTGGCCCTGGGCGGCCAGTCAGTGGCCCTGAGCGGCCAATCAGTGGCCCTGGGCGGCCAGTCAGTGGTCCTGAGCGGCCAGTCAGTGGCCCTGGGCAATCAGTAAGTGGCTCAGTTCCAGCTGGACGGACTGTCAGTAGTTCAGGGCCCGGAAGACCGGTGAGCAGCTTGGGACCCGGGCGACCAGTTAGTAGCTCCAGTCTCCCCCTAAAGCCCAAGTGTACTGTTGTCTCAGAAACAATTTCTTCCAAGAATATAATTAGCCGATCCAGCAATGGACAGATGAATGGAATGAAGCCTTCCTTATCTGGCTACAGATCTGCCCAAGGTAAAATTGTCCCTTACCCTAAGAATATTTCTTTGTTACTAGGAAATTGGAAAGAATACTTTGTTTTATATAACCAGAAGCCCTGCGAACCCTTCCATGTACTCTTATGTTGATAACATTCTGATGCTTTCTCTTTGTGTCTGAGAGTCGCTTGAGTGATCATAACTTGGAAAAGGCTTTAGAAAGAGAGTTATCTAGGACCCTCTGTGTTCACCCCTGTAACATCTCCAAGTGCAATACTTGGCTCTGTGATTCATAAGACAGGGTGAATGTATATGCCTTATATGGTTCAATGAGTTAATTCATCTTTACCTTTTCATGAGAACTAGAGAGACCCGTCTTCAAAAGTTGGGAGTATATTTATACAGTTGAAGCCTTTTGGTGCATTATTTAGTCATCACATACTTGTTAAGTGCCCACGATCTACCGGGAACTATTTTTGATTGCCCTTGTATTTCTGCTTTTCTTCATGGTAATAAGCATTTGTTAAAGTCCTTGTTGGGTGCCATGGAGAATATAAAAAGAAACAAAACATGAGATTCCATGCTTTAAACTTCCTAATTCACCTAGAACATTGGTTCTCAACCAAGGATGATTCTGATGCCCAGTGAACATCTGGCAGTGTCTGGAGACATTTTTGACTGACACAACTGGGGCAGGGATGCTACTGGCATCTGTTAGATAGAGGCCAGAGATGCTGCTGTTATCCTACAATGCACAGGACAGTCTGCTCACAACAAAAAACTATCTGGCCCAAAATGTCAACAGTGCAGAAGTTGAGAAAGAAACCCTGCGCTAAGGAGACAAGCCATGCATATTAACAATAACTCGAGAACAACAAAAGGAGGATCACTAATCAAGGACTAGAAAGCAGTTGTTCCTAGATCTGGTCTATTGATCAGTGTCTGTCTTTTGCAAAGCTTTAATCAGTCTTTTAGCAAAATGACAAAATAAGGATAATGTAGTGAGTTTTTTTAAAGTTAGCCTTACTCATTTTGAACAATTAATCCGTAATTCTGGGAATCTTTCATACTTTGTTGGATTCCTAAAAAATGTACCTAAATTATGGTGATAATAGATGGTAGGTTGTCACCTTCGAGGTTTTTTCTTGGCAAAACTAAAAGTTAGTGATCCTGTAAGCCATTTGTAATTTTTTTTTTTAATTTTACCAGTCTTTTAAATCCAGAAGGAAGGGAACTACCAGGCTAGAAAATGTAACAGATGCTTCTAGTAAACCACTTATAAACAACATGAAGCAGCAGGGTTGATGTAATAATGACTCCATACTATGGGCCAGCGTACTGGCTCTGGTTTTTGAGGATACTGTCTTAATGAGTTCTCAAAATCTCAGTGTATGTAGAACTTTGTTGGGACCATTTTCAGTTTTAATGCTTGGCGTAAATAATGGCTTTTCTATTCTTAGTTCCTCAAAGGCCTCCCTTCCCTAGTGGTTACAAAAGGCAGCGAGGATATGAAGAGGAGGAAGATGATGATGAATATGACTCTGAAATGGAAGATTTTATTGAAGATGAAGGAGAACCTCAGGAAGAAATATCCAAGCACATTCGAGAAATCTTTGGCTATGACCGAAAAAAGTAAGACTAAAAGAAGATTTAGATAAATGATACACCTATTTGGAATGACTCATGCTATGGGGGAAAAATAAACATTAATAGTAGAGGCATTGAATACAGTTCTTTATTAGGAACCACTGGATGATTGTTTATTCTTTTGGCGCTTAATATTTAAGAATTAAGTCAAGAGTTTTTTGTGTAGTTGCATGCCAAAAAATAATCTTTTTAAACTGTCTTTATAAGATGTATATTTAATGAGAGTGAAGCAGTTTAGTGTTGGAAAACTAGATAGGCTTTGAACTCAGCCATCCACAGAGCTATGTTGAAAGCTGGTCTGATCTGACATCTGCTTTTCGTTGATGTAAAAAGCTTTGCTGCTCAAAAGTGTGGTCGCTGGACAGCGGTCGGTACGGGACCAACAGCGTTGACATCACCTGACAACACCATTAGAAATGCAGGCTCTCAGGCCCCACTTCAGAGCTACCAAATCTAAATCACCTTTATAAGGCTCCCAGGTGATTCATAAGCACATTAAAGTTTGAGAAGCCCTGGTATAGAGAGGAAAGATCAGGGTTTGAATGAAAGTTCTACCACTTACTAGCTGGATAAACTTGAGTAAATTATTTTTAGAATGTCATCTGGAAGGGGGCACCTGCGTGGCGAAATCTGTTGAGCATCTGACTCTTGGTTTTGGCTAAGGACATGATCCCAGGGTCATGAGATCAAGCCCCGCGTCAAGCTCTGTGCTCAGCCAAGCTCTGTGCTCAGTGTGGAGTCTGAGATGCTCTCTCTGTCTCTCTCTCAAATAAATAAATCTTTAGGAAAAAAATGACATCTAGAAGGATTAAATGAGGTAGTATGTGTGTAAAACAGAAGGGACTTATCTCCGTGCCTATCAATCGACATTTGCCATCTCCTTTAAAGCCACCAATATGAGAAATTAGAAGGCAATCCTAAGAAAAGATGTTTTTTAAAAAAAGATATTTAGGGGCGCCTGGGTGGCTCAGTTGGTTAAGCGACTGCCTTCGGCTCAGGTCATGATCCTGGAGTCCCTGGATCGAGTCCCGCATCGGGCTCCCTGCTCGGCGGGGAGTCCGCTTCTCTCTCTGACCCTAACCCCTCTCATGTGCTCTCTCTCATTCTCTCTCTCTCAAATAAATAAATAAAAATCTTAAAAAAAAAAAAAAGATATTTAGTAGTAAAAACTAGAATAAAAATCAGATTTAAATATCTACTATTCATAATGTCATTAGCTAGTTAACATGTTCTTGGTCAAGCCATTAATCAGTCTCTGTTTTTTGGTTTTTTTAAGATTTTTATTTATTTATTTGACAGCACAAGCAGGGGGAGCGGCAGGCAGAGGGAGAAGCAGGCTCCGCGCTGAGCAGGGAGCCCGATGTGGGGCTGGATCCCAGGACCCTGGGATCATGACCTGAGCCAAAGGCAGGCGCTTAACCGACGGAGCCACCCAGGTGCCCCTTGAGTCTCTGTTCTAAAGTCCTTCCCTTTCTCATGAAGCTCAAATGAGATTAGTATGTACAAAATGATTTTCATATATATTGTACTTTCAGGATTTTAATATAAACTATCCTGTAACTAGAGGCGAAAGAGGTAAACATTGTTGGATTGGTATCTTCATTGACATTAAATTCTGGAATAGTTGCCTTCAGGGAGTAGTAAGGACTCATTTAATTTCTTTATTTCAGAAACTCACCTCTACCCATCCTCTGCCCTGCTCACTCCTTGTGAAGCAAGAAAGAGTAATTCTAAGTGTGTTTTTGTTATAAAGATACTGATTTTTAAAACAGGAGGATGCAGTTCCTTTAAAAAACTGGGAATTTGGGCTTTTTTAACAACGTTGATTTCCTCTTATCAGATACAAAGATGAAAGCGATTATGCCTTACGTTACATGGAGAGTAGTTGGAAAGAGCAGCAGAAGGAAGAAGCAAAGAGGTAAGCACAAAACTTAACACATTTGTGCAGAAATGTCCTGAACATTCCTTTCTGTTTCCTGCTTCAGTTGCATGCACCATTGGGAGCAGGGTCTTTGGGCCACACAGTTCTGAGTTCCAATCCTGCTTACTTACCGTGGGGCTTTAGACAAATTCCTTAGCCTTTCTAAATCTGTCTCCTTGTTTGTAAAATGAGAATTTACTGTTTTTACTTATTAAGGTACTATATCAAAATAATGTGTACAAGCTGCCTAGTGTAGTGCCTCACCCTTCTGGGCGCACAGTAAGTGCTAGAAGCTGCCTCTGACCCCATTGCAATGTGTTCTTGTCTTTTTTTTTTTTTTTTTTTTTTAAGATTTATTTATTTGAGAGAGAGAGCAAGAGAGAGCAGGAGCAGAGGCAGAGGGGGAAACAGACTCCCCACTGAGCAGGAGCCTGATGCCAGGCTTGATCCCAGGACCCCAGGATCATGACCTGAGCTGAAGGCAGACGCTTAACCGACTGAGCCACCCAGGCGCCCCTCTTTCCCCATCTTGAATTCCCTTTCTGTTATCAGACACATGTCAGTCTTGCTAACCTATACCCCTACCGGCCTTAGGGACCTGAGGAGGGATGGGAATTCTGTCTGATTCCTTGTTTGAATACCTAATAACAAACTAATGATAATTTCTTGGTTTGGGGTAACAAGTGATTACTTTGTTTATAGTGTTAACTTGGTAAAATAATACAATTCAGTCTCGACCCAGAATATTAAACCTTTCTCCCTCTTGCCTTCCCCTCCTGTAACTACATAAAATATCAAAGTGGTGGGAAGGGATAAAAATAGAATGTTATTTTATTTATTGAATAAACTTTCTTCTGATTTTTAAAAGCTGTTAGGATAAGCAGTTTGTATTTTACTACTTTACTGGGAACATTAAGGTATTTGGTGTTGAGGTTTTACGTGAGGTCTTTTTTCTACTGTAAGTGGAGTGAGTAGCAGAGGCTCCTAGTAAAAAGTATACCTGCTAGTTCTCAGTGGTAAAGCCTTGAGGCATTTTTAATGCATCAGCACATTCCATATGAGCTCCCAGTTTAAATTTCACTTTTAATTTTTAAAGAGAGTGGTAATTTCATGTATATTGACAAATGCTTTTTTTTTTTTTTGACAGTTTGAGACTAGGTATGCAGGAGGACTTAGAGGAAATGAGACGTGAAGAAGAAGAAATGAAGCGTCGAAAGGCCAAGAAGCTGAAGAAGCGTTAGCTGCTGCTTTTATTTATTTTTGTGAAATTCTGGAGACACTCTGCTGCAAGGAGGTCCTGCCTTCAGAATGAAGAAGCCCCTTTATGATTTTAGATTTATACTTGGGTACTCAAGGAGAAGGAATGCATACTATCATTTGCAGGCTGTCATTGGAGCATGAAGTATTTTCAGATACTTTCCAGGATTAAATCTGTAATGCAGATGATAGAATGCCCAGTTGAGTGCTCTTAGGAAGTTAACTGTTCACAGGTGCCAGCCTTGATCCTGATGAGCTATGCACTCTGATGTGGGGTCGCTCACCAGTCAGCCAATCTTACATTGTTCCTTTGCTACTTTGAAAAGGAAAAAAAAAGGATTGCCTCGTGACTTCCTAATTCTGCTGTTGTGTGAGTAGGGCACTGCCCGGCTCCCAATCAAACTTACTTTGTCTTTTAATGAGGAACCTGGCCCTTCCATGAATGTTGCCAGCAATAAAGTGACCTGTCCTAATCTATATGTTTGGATTGAGAACTTGAAAATGTAGAGTAGGCTTTATAATTATCGTATGGATGTCATCTCTGTGACTTTGAAGTAAAAATAGAATAAATTATATTGTATTCTGCATTATTCGTGGATTGGATGCTGAGCATTCTTATTCACTAATTTAGGTGATAAGGCAATTAACAAAAAATTTTTTTCAAGTTAAAATACAAGTTACGCCATTTAGTTTAAAAATACTTGTTTCCAAGTTTTCCTTTCAGATTTCCTGTTATGTTGGCTTTAAAATAGACAAGGTCACTGTGCTGATTGATTTTTATCTAAAAAATTCATTTTTATATTGAAGAAAAATGCTTATTTTATTCAAACATTAGATTTGGAAGAGTAATAGTTTAAAAACTGAGGAAGTGACATGTGAGACTCCCCTCTTCCCTCATTCTAAAAATATTTTGGAAAAAGGTGCCCCTGTACCTCTTGATATTAATGACCGTGTTTTATCTTCTTTAGCAATTAATGGCAAAAACCAAAAACTAAATTCATGTGTATCAAGAGCACCACCTTCTCTTTTTGCCCATATTGCACTTTTATTTCAAACTATGCACTGTGAAGAGATTTTTTTCCCAGGTAGAAAAGGATGTTCCCTGTTACTAGTGCTTTACTGGGCTGTGGAACTTTCTTCATTCTCACTTTTTTTCAAGTCATATTTGTAGACTTGATATCTCTTAAGCCTCAAATCCAGGCAGTTCCAATCAGGCTGACATAGATTCTGGCTGGAGAGAAGCCAAGTCTAAAGGAAAGTCAGCAATAGAAAATGAGATATGATGATGCTAGAGAACATTTGTCCTTCTTGATTCTAAATGTGGAGGGTTGGGGGCAGTGGGACATAAGCTTGTAAAACAGTTCCAAACGTTGCTTTCATGTATTCCTTTTTATCCATAAAGCTTTCTTTATTCTTCAAGTTTGGTAGTATAGATTACTATTGTTAGCCTCCTTTAATGGGACAACCATGTGACCCAGACCCTTAAGACTGACTTATTTTGAATTGAGTTTCAAATTTCAGAAGTGCAAGGATTTAACTTTGAAGCTGAATCCTATGAAAGAGGTCTTCATCACTAGGAATAACACCTTTTCTAATGATCCACATGGAACTGTTACACTGGCAGAAAATCCTGTCAACTGCCTCTCACCCATCTCAAATACCTTCAGTGAAACTGGTTTAAGGATAGTGTGATATTCATGTAATGAAATAGGTTTGGAACATTATTTCCTTTGCTGTCACTTTTGTGCCCGCCCCCCCCCCCCCCCCCCGCCCCATCGTTTTTTTCTTGGATATATTTTTTCAATATTCAGACTCTTTGAAAATCTATTACAATCAAGTGCTTATCATAGCCGAAAGATTTCTCGTGGCTTAAAGTTTACTAGCACTTTACTCATTGTGCAGTTATTTGTACATAAAGGCACCACTGTGCTAGGTAAAAGTTCCAGAACTTGAAGAGTCAGGTTGTGTCCTTAGGCGTTATCACTTTTGAGTGCATTTCTTCTACAGATGTTATTATTCTTCAGCATCAGCATTATAAAAGGGCACTTCTGTAGCTCAATTAAAAAGAAAGTCCTGAGAAAGTCTTTTAGTCTTGGCCTTGTTTCCAAATCTTGTCTTCCATTTTGTTCTGCAGTTCCTAACCACTCTTACAAAAAGCCCACAAATCTTTGAAGAAACTGGAATAAGCTATTATTTTATTAAGGTTTACAAATTAAGTGCTTGGTTTTTAATGTATCCTCTACCACTTTGGTTTTCAGATTTTATTAATTCAATATCTGAAGATGTGCCTTTTATTGGGTAATGTTAATTCACGAATGTAGTAATGTTATTTCACGACTGTAATGTTACATGATCATGGGTGTGGCATTCTCTAACAGATGATGTGAAAGGAAAGTAGTTTTCATAAAACTCATATGGCTCTGATTGCACAGTCCCACTTGCTTTTGATATTGCTCTGTCAAAGCAAGGGGCACTTTCTTTTAAGGCTACTTTCAGAACTTGTCTTTGTATTTTCTCTAAACTATAAATGCAGTTATGTCCATTTGGAGGCCAGGGTACCACATGTCACAGACAGCCTTACATGTGTGCCATGAGAGGGTTCAAAGACTGTTAACAAAAAAGAAAGTCTATGGGAACTCGAAATTTCATTTTTTAAATGTTACCCCAAGATTTTCTCCAAGAAATTACTGTTTTGTATTTTGTAACTTAAAAGCAGCTATTAGTACATTTCTGAGATATAGCAGGAGACCAAAACATGTTTGGAAAGAGAATAAATATATGAAGAGAGACTGGTTGGTTTATTTTCAATGTGCTGAATATATTAGACTACTATTTATTTTGTGAGTGGATGTGATAAAATAAATATTCAGGTGTTTAGTGTATGATTAAGAGTGATATATAGATTTCTTTGGAGTTATTAAATCCATCATGTCTTTTACATAATGGACAAATCAAGTTTTAAAAAAGAAAACATTTACATAGCTTGGCTTGTTTTCTGGTGCTGTTGACCTGCAAGAGAATCTACTTTTGCATATACAGGTGAAAGTTTTGCAATTTATGTATAAAAGAAATTGTAGGCATTAAAAATATTTTATTGATATTTTCACTGGTTTGCCTTTATTTACCAAAACTCAGATATTCCTTCTTTCATCGCCGTGAACATTTTCCCAGCTACAACCTCCAGTAGACTCATCAGACTTGAGATGGGGTTTGCCTCCTTACACACACACACCTCTGTTCATTCTCCCTGACACATTCATGTCTGCTCAGTCCCCACAACTGACGCCTCTCCCCGCCCCCCACCAGCTTAAGAGAGCTGGTCTGCTACCAGACACCCAAGTTAGGAGAATTGTTTGGAGGTATATTCAGGAAACTGGAGGGAAGAAGAACTGGGTATATAGTTCTTCTTGTCAAGAAAATGAGCAGGTTCTGATCCCCTATAATAAAAAGAGCCTGAAATAGTTAACTGAGAAGATGAGTCCTTTGGAATATATGAGGCAAGTGGGCACAGCCATGCAGCCAGAGAATGTAGGCACTTAACTCGATGGGATACGTTGGGTCTCAGTCACATAAGAAGTATTATAAGAGATGCTACTATCCTAGAGTCAGGATTACATAGTGTTGCTCATGGATTTTGAGTTCACGTTTCTTTCCATAAAAAATAAGGGCAATCCATTCAGTGCACAGGGCCACTTAAAAATAGTTTAGCAAACATGTACCAAATAGTCATCAACAAAATGTTACCTGCATAACCAAAAGATCTACTTTGGTGGTAAGGATGCCCTTCTGAACAATGGAACTATCAGTTGTCCCCAGGCAGCCACAGAATGGGAAAAGTTCCATACAGTTTGTTTCAGAAGTACTTGCTCTTATTAGGTTCGTCCCCCTCCCCCCCACTCCCCTCTCAGGGTCAGAAAATTCCAAACCACCTCTAGAGGGCTTATGAGGAATATCCTAGGGCTCAAACACTCAGAATAACTGCATGGGTCTTATACTTAGGTTTCCATCCTTGGTCTCAAACTCAAACTGAATCATCTTGAGACTGAGCAGTTGGCTTTTGTTTCTATGCGTGCTGCCCTGTATTAGCAGCAGTCACTGCTAAAAGAATCATCAGGCACCTTCTTGGCTATTCAGGTGAGGGAGGCATTTGAGCCAAGAGACAGCCAAGGTCTTGGATATTCCAGGCTCTTGTTTGGCTCTTTCCCTTGGCACGTAGAAACATGCCAAGGAGAAGGTCTGGATCTTAATCTTGACTCTGCAACCCAGAGCTGTGGGGCTGGTAAGATTCCTGAACCTCTCAACTTCATTTTTTGCCATTTTGTTAAATGAGGCCAGTGGCCAAGCCAGAAGGTGGTTATAAGGATTAAAATAATGTATAATTAAGCACCAAATATTAAAATGCAGCCCTTTCCTCACACAGTGTAAGCCTTAGGTTCCTGATAATAGCTGTGAAAAGGCCACAGAGAAGTATCCCCAAAGGATAGGCTTAAAGTTGCTGTAATAGCCTTTTCTGTAACATTTTTTCAACGCTGGACGCAGGAGAAAGCCTATACTTGGGAACTAGGTCTAAGGAACTTTAGAGAATTTCTACCCTTAAGGATACAAAATAGGGGGCAAATTGAACGAGGTATCTTAGTCTTAATGCCAGTCTTAGAGACTGAAATGTAGGGGACCCAATCACATTCATCCACCCCAACTACCTCCCCACCCTTCATCTCCCTGTTTCGAGCTAACAGAATACCAAGTCTTCATCTTAAAAAGTACGGTAACTTTTTACATAAAATGTGACAAAATAATGTGCAATTACTTTATGCGAAACCAACAACAGGAACTGTACAGCTGGTCAGGTGAGCTTCAGAGCTGCATTACTTCACCAGGATCATCTTTGCTAATTTCCACCGGGGTCTGGGGGGGGGAGAAAAGTATGTCAGGTGGGCCTTACCTAGTGTTTGCTGGGGTGTGGGGATGAGGCAATTGCCCTCCTTGCTGTCCAATTCTGCCTCTTAATGCCTCTGATCCCAGTTGCCAGAGGGGTATAGCCATGGGGGAGGTGACAAGAGGCCAAAAAAGAACAAATATCCAAGGCCTAACAGGAAGAGAGAAGATCTCTAGCACCAGAACCACTTTATCGACCACCGTTTACTCAAGGAGGGAGAGTTAGGTCTGGGTTGCTGGTGTGAGCTGATTTAAGAAATGGTACTGAAGCCTGAGCCCACAAAATGGCCCCCTGAGCACCAGACAAGGTCACCCATGTCAGACAGCTTTGACTCTGGGCCTGAGATATCTATACCTCTACACCTCTAGGTTCTTTGAAACTGAAGAATGTAAGACTAAAGACTCTTAGGAAAATATGTATAAAAGAAAGACATGAAAGACAGAGGGAACTCTCAGATAGTGAATGATAATAGAAGTATGTAAGCTACAACCACTTTCTTAATAAAGGAAAGACTATTTGTTTCTAAAGTTACTAGAGTTGGATTTTGATGCTTAGCTCATTGATCTGGGGGAATACATTCCAAAGTAGGAATAGAGAACAAAGTTGAAAGCATACTTACCCCTCCTGGGGGATACTTATATCCCTTCCACATGGTTCCTGCAATGAGAAGCAACCATAAGATAACAATCATCGTGGGGCTTCTTGCTCAGCTGGTGGTGTGTGCTGGGGAAAATGGGTGGTTCTGAAAGGTGTGGTGTTCTATCTCCTGAGCCCTGGGAACTGGGCTGTCTTCATTCAAGACCAGAGGGTGGATCGCCCAGCATGTCAGCTCCTGGCTGGAGAGCTTTGTGGTTTAGTCTGAACTGCAATGGCTCGCCATGGCCATTTTGGGGGGCAGAGCTCAGACACCAATTGTGACATCAGCTCTTGTGACCTTGGGGAAACCAGTCAGAGTAAGTAGCTATGGGACAGTTGGCCAGGATGCCTGGCCTGTTGGGGCCAGAGAACCCTAACAGAAGGGCCCTGTTCACTGGTGACCCTACGTGGTTAGGATTTAGCCAGCATCACATCTTTATTAACTCATCACCTATCAAAATATTAACTATTGGTTTTATGCAATCAGATGCAAAAAGCATTGCTATGCAAAAAACAAAACAAAACAAAAAATATCCTGGATTAATTGGGAGGATTGGCTAGGCATGCTGTGAGCAGTTACTTTATATACTATTGCTAGGCTATTTGAAAAAGAAAAATCTTGCATTTTTTGAAACACCACAGTTAAACCCTCATTATGCAGGGTATGCTTCCTCACAACCTCCCTGGAAAGGGAAGAGAAGGAAGATGGGCTGTTATGCTCATTTCACAGTTGGAGAACCTGAGGCGCAGAACAGTTTCAGTGGTTTGGTCAGGATCAGGTGGCTCAGCTAAGCAAGTGCCCAGTGCCTCCATCCACAACCCCACCCCCACAAAGGTCTGAGTTGGGTCAGTACTCATACAGACATTCTGAGGCAGGTGGAGAGAAAAAAAAGAACCCTCATGCCTTGTTCTTAGTATCGCTGGGGTTGGGACTTGATGCCCCTGCCGTCCAGAGTAGCTTCCCAGAAAACCTGCTTCTGTAACCGGCTTATTACTAAGACTTTAAGTTTCTTTAACAGTGGGAACATCTTTGAAAAAACAGGTCTGAATGAAAGGGAGTGGGATGTGAGAACCCCAGGAGATGTTTGCTAAAAGGAGACTGTATTCATGTTTCCTAGAGGCAGGCTGGTCTAGTGGAATGAGTGCAAGAGGCTATTAGGTCCAGAGACCTAGGCTTGCAACCCAACTTCATAAACGAGTTGGACTGTATGGCCTTGGGTAAATAGTTGAGGTTGTTGTCACCAGTAAATCTTTGTTGTCCAGTTCATTATTTTGCTTAGTTGTTAAGTAAGCATTTAGTAAATGCTTTGCATCAAATGCTTGACATGAATTCCCAAATGCAATCCTCCCAAGAATAGTAAGATACTGAGCTATCTCCATTGGGCAGATGAAGAAAGTGAAGTTTAGAGAGATTCAACCTTCCCAAGGTCACAGAGTGAGGAACAAAGTGAGGGCTTGAACTCATTCACGGTAACTCCAGTCTTGGGATCTGCCAAAAGGGATGCTGAAAATACTCACCCAACTTCTTATAGTTTGTGAGAAAAGTTAATAGACGGGAATGAAAAGAATACCTAGGAGATGTGCTTAACCAATCTTGGAACCTTGGCCTACTGCTCAAAGCAGGGCTTGCCGTCTTCTTCCCCCACTGCATACCTCCAACCACTTCCCCTTTGACAGCTGATTGTTTCCCAGGGGGAAATAAACTCTCCACTGAGATTTCAGGGTGTTGCCGCATTCTCTGGAAAGGGAGGAGTTGAGTCCAGCAAACCTGACCACTCACTCAGAGCTGTGGGTCTTCATCCAAAGTCCAGCAGCTCAGTCGCGTCTTGTTCTCCTGAACAGGCCACTTCTCTTTCCACTTCAGAGTTGGAGGCTGAGTCAGAAAGAAATTTAAAGGCAGAAGTGGTTCTCTTTGTTGGCCTAGTAGGTAACAGCCTCTGTATGACTGCAAGGGCTGTCGGGAGGTCCCGCCAATGACCACATTCCCTTTCCCACCAGCGACCACTCATCTACTTGGCCTGAAACCCCCCCTCTCCAGCAGACCCCTTATAAACTCCATAATGCTTTGAGATAAGTGCTGTTATGTAGCCAAGGGGCAGGTGGAACTTAAAGCTATCCCAAGGGGATGAGAAGTAGCCTGGGAAACTAACTTTGTTCCCATTGCATCATGACCTCTAATTAGTGGTGCAACCTCAACTATCCTTCCCCTTTGATGGGAAATCCCAGCTGGGAAGGGGAGCCAGAGCCAGGACTGACTACTACCAGGGACTCACAGGCAGGGTCATTACTTACCGTGAACTCCGGAAATGCGCCCATGTAACATGCAAGTCCAACAAAAAGCATCCAGCCAAGCACGATCATGACAACAAGTAAAACAATGTCTAAGACACAACTGCACAGTGAAAGACTATTCACGGAGATCTTGGCAAAGGAGTGTGCTCATGAAACCCTCAGTTGGTAGAGGTCTTGCATGTCAGTTCCAGTCCTTGACTCCAAAGGATCCACAACGCCCTAGTGGAGAAGTTGAGAGTCTAGAAGGGCATTGTGACATCATTGGTCACATGGCCCAGACTCACATGTCAGAGAGACTGCCCCCAGACCAGTAGCTGAGCAGCAAACTAAGCTTTTTGTATGCATTCTGTCATAGCAACAATACGAAGTAGGTACTATTATCAAGCCCGTTTACTAAGAAGACTGAAGCGTAGAGAGCCCAAGTGACTTACACTAGGTCACAAGGCTGATGCTCCAGATCAGGGCCAGGACTCAGAGCCCAGCTACCCGTTAGGAAGCTGGGCTCCTTAGACTACAGACAGGGATTGGGAAGGGTGTGAATGGAATAAACTGAATTCTAAGGAAATGAGACATCTCTTATTTCTGTCCCTCCAACTCCCTCATCATCTCAAGAGCTCTGTCACCACCATTTTATACCATTCTTCAGTATCTTTGGTCAGTAACTCTCTGCTGGTTCTCCTCTCTTGGCCTTCAAGAAGCCACAAGAAGTCCTTTCCTTTCCTTTTATGACCGGACTGCTTAAACAAGTGGTCCACACTTAAAGCCTTTCTTCCCAATCTCTACCTTTCTTCCATATATCACATTCTGACTTCTGGCCTCCACACCACTACTTAGATGCTCTCAGATGTTACCAAAGATCTCCTTTTTGTCAAGTCTAATGACCTCATCCTCATCCCTTTGACCTCCCTGTACTGTCACAATGGACCCTTCTCTCCACCAGAATTCTTTTTACAGACACATGTCCCTATGTGTTATTTTGATATCCCCTTTATTTTCATTACTTTTTTTAATGATGAAAATAATAGGTGCTCATGGTAAAACATGAAACCACCTGCACACATATAAGAAAAATTTAACAATCTCGCCTCTTTTTCCCCTCAATTCCCATCCCCATGAGGTACCCAAGCCTGGTGTGTACCCTTCTGCCAAAGAATCCTCCATGAGCTTGCAAACATCAGTACACATACAGAGGGCTTCTTTTCATTGTTGCTTTATTAACGGTGATCATAGTACCTATGCTACTATGCACCTTGCTTTTCTCCTGTTAACAACAATACATCATGGACATCCTCCTGGATCAATGGATAAAAAAATCTAAACACATTCCTTTTTTTTTTAATAATAAGCTTTATTGAGGTATAAATCACATATGATAAAATTCACTCCTTTTTAGTGTGCAGTTGATGAGTTTTGAAAAATGTGTCAATCTCGTAACTACCACCACCATCAAGAGAGAGAAAAATTTCGATCATCTCAAAAAGTTCCCTGTACCCCTTTGCAACAGGTCTCCTCCCTTGAACTCCCCGCCCCCCTGGAAACCATTTATCTGCTTTTGCATTTTCCAGAACTTCATATAAAGAGAGTTATAGGCTCATTCACTGGCTTCTTTCACTTAACATAATGCTTTTAAGATTCATCCATGTTGTACAGCAGTTTGTCCTGTTTTATTGAATGAACATATGGCCCACTGCGTGGACATTGCAGTTTATCAATTTACCTGTCAAAGAACATTTGGGTTGTTTCCAGTTTGGGTTATTAGGAGTTTGGATTATTATAAATCTTTGGGTACAGTTTTTTGTGTGAACATAAGTTTTAGTTTCTCTAGGGTAAATCCCAGCAGGGGTATTTAAATCATGTGCCTGTTAAAAAAACCTTTATCACTAGTTCTCAGCAATTTTACTTTGCTGTGACTATGTAATTTTCTGCATGTTTCTTCTATTTGGAGTTCAATGAGCTTCTTGAACTGTGGGTTTATGGTTTTCATCAAATTGGGAAAATATCTGCCTAATATTTCTTCAAGTATTTTTTTCTGCCTCCCTGTCCCTCTCTATGACCTCCATTACATGCGAGACCAGTAACCAGTGTGAACATGTCCCACAGCTTGCTGTGGCCCTGTTCATTTTTGAGTCTTTATCTCTCTGTGTTTCATTTTGGATAGTTTCCATTGCTTTCTTTTTCAAGTTCACTCATCTTTCCCCTATAGTGTCTAATCTTCTGTGAATCCCATACAGTGAATTTTTCATTTGACATTGTATTTTTTCATCTCTTCAAGTTCAATTTGTCTTTTAAAAAATTCATTTTTTTCCACATCATGTTCATGTTTCCCTTTGCATCTTTGAGCATTTTTATAAGATTGATAATAAACATTTTAAGGACTCCATCCGCATATCTACCATCTCTATCATTTCTGGAGTTGTTTTGATGGTTGATTTTTCTTTTTGTTATGGGTGATATTTTCCTACTTCTTTGAATGCCTGGTAACTTTTGGTTGGATGTCAACATGGTGAATTTTACAAGGCTGTCTGCCGGACTTGGCTATATTCCTTTCAGTAGTGTGGGGTTTTTTCCAGGATGTTTGGTATCAGTTTGATTCTTCAGAGGCTTGTTTTAAGATTTGTAATGGTAGGCAAAGAGCAGCTTTTACTCTGAAGATAATTATCCCCATCACTGAGCTATGACCATTCTGATGCCCACTGGGCACTCTCTCTGATGCCTATTGTGTTCAGTCTTTCAAATCTGTGGAATTTTCCACAACTTCTAGCCCTTTTGAGAGCTCCAAGAAGTGTTTGGCCTGCTGTTTCTGGGTGGTTCCTGTCCTGGCCTCATGGAGTTTTCGTATGCACAGACAAACTCAGCCAAAGACTTACAAGGACCCCTACGGAGATCTCCAGAGTTTTCTCTCTGTGGAACCCCTTTTTCTCCAGGACCCCATCCTGCAAATTCCTGGTACTCTGGCCTCCTTTGTATTCTGCTATCTTTCTTTATAACTCAGCAAGACTAATCTTGGTTTGGGGAGCCCCATTGTGCTGCAGTCTGAAAACCGCTTCCGGACAGTAGGCTGGGGCGATTGTAAGGCTCATCTCCTTTATTTCCTGTCTCTCAAAGTTCATAGGCTTGTGCAAGATCTGAAAACAATCATTTCATATATTTGGCGCAGTTTTCTACTTGTTTATGGAGAGAAGGCGACTCCTATAGCAGTTGATCCTTCCTAGGCAGAATGCAAAGGAATCCAACTTCTCCTGTTTTAATTTCTGCGTAACAGTCCACATTGATTTCCTCTTTCTCCTACCGATGACTATATCAGTCAAGAGATGGAAACCACACAGTAATTTCAACAGAGAAAGTTTAATAAAGAGAATTATTAACTAGGAACAAGACATTAACTAAGGAAAAGGCAGAAAGCTCTACCTACACAGAAACAGCACATACAGGGAGCAGTTACCACCTCGAAGGCTGAGGCAAAGCACCCAAGGGAGAAACAAAGTTGTAAGAGTCCCTCCCCTCTGGAGCTGAGATCCAAAACTGGTTGAAGAAGTGGTGGCCATCACCGACTGGATGGTAGAGAAATCCAATCAGCTGCAGGCCAGACCTGACAATTAGAGAATCACTAGATGCTGGTGAAATTTGCCAGGAAGTCTCCAGAGGGGCTTCTGGGAGGCTCACTGATCACTGCTGAGAATCTGCCAGCAGAATATACCAGGAAGCTACCCCGTGAGGTGCTGGTGGTAGAACTCAAGGCAAACTGTTCAGTGGCAGGGACGCCATTGAAACTCAATGGAAAACAGTCCATAGAGAGGCCACTGAAAGTCAACAGGGGTGAGCACCACTGGATAGCCCCCACGTGCCGCTGGCAGCCGCATAGCAGAACCAGGAGAAACAAAGGCACACTGGAACCAGGAAGAGAAGTTTCTTCCTCCTACAGTAGCTCCCCAAGGCCCTCTATTGCTAAAACTTAACATCATGCCCACTAGCAAGGAAAAAAGGTTTACAAGGTCCATCACAGCAGAGCAAGCAGTGAATGGTGGATTCAGAGCTGAAGGACAATGAGTTCATAAACGGCACAATGTGCATTTAGGTTTTCTCCCATTTTTTATCACCATAAACAATGCTGTGATTGTTAAACAAAATTTCTTAGAAAATTTCTTCTGAGGATTGCCAGGTTTTTACTTGTTAACCAGGAAAGCCGCAAGATGACAAAAAGAGTATGCCAGT
Organism: Phoca vitulina; assembly: GCF_004348235.1. Taxonomy (NCBI): domain Eukaryota; kingdom Metazoa; phylum Chordata; class Mammalia; order Carnivora; family Phocidae; genus Phoca; species Phoca vitulina. The sequence goes on along the minus strand of NW_022589719.1, from coordinate 288,598 downwards.
TCAGATAGAGGATGAAAATGGAGAGGCTATATCAAATCCTTCCAAAAAAAGAACTAGTGTAAGAAAAGAAAGCTTATAATTTCATTTCATAAGGACAAAGGATGTCTTTCAAAAGACAAAGGATGTCTGTGGCAGGATCGCCTGAGATGCAGCATACGCTGTCAGTCAATGAACAACATAAGCTCCATACATCTAAGTAAAGGATACTGGTTTTTGATGCACATATTTTTTAAATTTTCATGAGGACTAATTTCTTATTTTTTTTCTTTTGTTGCCCATGCCTTGGTGTCATATCCAAGAAATCACTGCCAAGTCCGATGTCATGAAGTTTTTTCCTATGTTTCCTTCTAAAAGTTGCATTGTTTCAGGTCTTACACTGAGGTCTATGATCCATTTTGAGTTAATTTTTGTATATGGTGTTAGATAAGAGTCCAATTCATTCTTGCATATGGATATCCAGTTTTCCCAGTACCATTTGTTGAAAAGACTGGCCTTTCCCCCATTGAATGGTCTTGGCACTCTTGTCAAAAATCATATGACCATGAATGCAAGGATTTATTTCTGGGATATCTATTCTATTCCATTCGTGAGGTACTTAGAGATGTCAAAATCATAGAGACAGAAAATAGAGTGGTGAGTCGCCAGGGGCTGGGAAGAGGAAAGAGTAGGAAGGTATTATTTAATAGATATAGAGTTTTAGTTTTAGAAGATGAAAAGCACTATGGAGATGGGTGGTAGAGATGGCGGGGCAACATTATGAATGTATTTAATGCCAGTGAACTGTACACTCAAAAATGGTTACGATGTAAATTGTACGTTATGTGTGTTTTACCACAATAAAGAAATGGGGGAAAAGATTAGTAAATGATAAGGATACATGTGTCTGATATTTGGAATACCAGGGTTTCATCCCTGAATAGTATGTCTGACAGGACCAATAACTATGAAAGCAAAGAGTGTAAACAGAGTCAGAAGCAGAGCCCCAAGAAAAAAATTCCTATTTTAAACAAGCCATTCTTGTGACTTTTCTCAAGCTGCAAACAAAGACGCAGAATATACACTTTTCCCATTTCTTAGTTTGGGGACCTTTTTTTTTTTTTTTTAATTTAATTAACATCTTTGTACCTGTGTCTTGGGTACTTTTATTTCAGTAAGACAAATTTCCAAAAGTAGGGTTATAGAGTCAAAGGTATGTCAGATTACTTCGCCCAAAAGTTGTAGCAAATTATGCTCCCACAGACTACATTTGAGTTTCTTAAACCAGGGTGCAAGGATGGGCTTCAGTGGATCCCTGAACATTCCTGAAATTGGACACAAAATGGACTGCATATATTGGCATGTACGTTTTTCTGGAACAGGTCTGTATCTTCCAACAGATTTTTTTTTTTAAAGTCTGCAACTCTAATAAGGCTGAGAACTAGCACACTATACCATCTTCTCCCTATGGCTTTGGTCACCTTACACCATTCATTCAGCAAACTTACTAAATATCAGAAGAATGAAGACATGCATAAATTCAAGCATGCTAGGCACTGGGAATACAGATATAAATGAGATTTGACAGCTATCTGTCAGGACCTTACAGTCTTTGGGGACAGAAAGAGGGGAAGAGATGGAAGCAGTCCGGTACAATAAAATATCCCAGGCAGGGCATTAAGGCATGAAGCACAGAAGACACGACACGCTTGGGGAAAAGTGAATATTTCAGCCTGGTTAGATTACAGGATGAAATAGTGCCAAATTCTGGATGTGGATGCTAATCACAACTTCACACACAGGGAAGCAGCAAAATGCACAAAGAAGGAACATGGTCTCTGACACCACCTTCTGCAACAATTTAACCTTTCTGAGTCTTGGTTTCCCTATCTGTAAAATGGAGCCAATTATACCATATATCCTCTATTTTAAGGTGCATACTTTTTCACATTTCAGCTCTTTTCAAATAGATGTAAGTATTAAAATTGGTATTTATATTTAATTTTGTAACCTTTTCTCTCCCAAAACTTTGTCAATAATGTATCTCTTACTCAACAGGATCTCAGAAACAAGGAAATAGGTAATACAACCCCAAACCTCAGTTTCCTCGCCAGTAGAATGATCTATCTAGGTCACAGGGTTCTGAGAAGATTAACTGTGATAAAGCACATAAAACTCTAAGCAACGTACCTTCCACACAGGAAATGATGGCTACAAACACACATACACACACACACACACACACACACGCATAAAGTATTCATAGGGCCTATAAGTCATTCGTAGTGACTAAACCAGAAGAGAATGAGCTGTTTGGATGGAAGGCATCTCCCATAAATGGTTCTTCCATCAAAGATTGAAGAACCTTGCTCAGGCCTCACTTCTAACGTGGTGTCTTTTCCTTGATTACTGGATTTCTGACAGGGTCTGTTAGATCTTAGAGGCCCTGGAAGTCCCATCATTTCCTAGGTTTGTTTATCCGCCTGAGGTGCTCTCGGAGGCCTCTTATCTTTCAATCTTCTCCCCTCCTACCTTCTCTCCTGGCTCCCTCTCTCGCCCCACATCCAGTCTCTACAAGGCAGCAGTCAGACCTATTCTTTTAAGACTCAGTCACATTACTTCTCCGTTCAAAACCTTCCAGTGGCTTCCTCTTTCTCTCAGAGTAAAAGCCTGAGAAAGAAAAAAGCAGCCCCCAAAATCTGGGAACTGGTCTGACCCAGCCAGGAAGGTCTCCATGTTGTTAGAAGTTGACCCGGCACTCACGGCTAGGCTATGTTATTCTCCTGCTGGATAAAACAACCTCACAGAACACAAACACCAGACAGGGTCACTCAGACCATGATAAAATGAGACCAAATAAGGCCAATTCATAATTTTGTCTAAGCAGAGACAAACCAAAGGTCCCTGTGCAGCCCATGAAATACCGAACATCCTCTTCTCTCTGCTATGAGAGAATAGAATATGAGTGACTGCTTCTTCTTTACCAATTACTGCTTTATCCTTGCTCCAGTTTGCCCATTGTATAGATATTTATTGAGCTATCCAATCACAGAACTGTCTCTGCTTTCTGACAGCACCCAATCCAAAGTGAAGGTTCACTTCATTAAACCCTCCCCCAAGTCACCCAAAGCCCCAATCCTATAATAGGTCTTTCTCATACTCCTGGACTGAGCAGTCCCAGTGGTTCTCCACAGCATCTGCTCCCTCACTGCAAAGAGTAATCAACCCAACTTATTTAAGGGTGAGTGTTCCTGATGCTCTTCTGGCAGGACGGCATTGACAAGCCAGAGTCCCAAATGTCTACAAAGGCCCCACAGTGATTCTCAGACTTCACCATGCATTAGAGTCACCAGGTTTGTCAAAAATGATCACTTGAACCACCCCTCCCCCAGAGTTTCTGACTCTGTAAGTCTGGGGATTGGGTCTTAACAATCTGTACTTCTCCCAAGTTCCAGGTGATGCTGAGGCTGTGAGTCTGGGGGCCACACTGCAAGAATCACTGCCCTAACCCATCTGTGGCTTCTCCCTTATTTGTCTGACTTAGCCTACTTCTGTTTCCTCACCTCTTTTTTCATTCTACTCCAGCCACAGTTGGCCATTTTGAGCTCACACCTGTCTTAGGACTTTGCTTTGAATGCCCTCTAATATAGAACACTTAATCTCTCACCTCTCAAGGAGACCTACCCTGATCTCCTTATCCTGCCTTTTAAAAATTTATTCCCCACAACACTTAATTACCTTCCAGCATATGATCTAATTTATTTATTTACTATACGTATTGTTTTGCTCTCCTCCTAATAAAAGAATGACAGCCTTAGGACAACCGATATTTTTGTCTATTTTGTTCACTGCTGTATCCTCAGACCTAGAAAAAGATCCAGCAAATAGTTAATGCTCAACAAAAGTTTGTTGAATGAATAAATACCCTTTCCAGCCTTTATTTTCTTCTAATTGAGTCACAGCATTCCTGCCTCTGGCTCTCCCTGTAAATACAATCATCTTCTTGCTTACCCATCCTCCTGACAGTTACAATATCCATATTCTGCGACTTTTTAAGCCCAGTGGCCCAAATCAGGGATAAAGCAAGTAAGTAAATCACAAGTCAAGGAGACCAGACAAAGCCAGCAAATTGCATTTCTTCGTCTTCTCTATGTGGATGATCTTATCCACCAATCTACCTCTTCTCTTGTTCTCAAACTCTTTTTCTGCCCTAGCTTTTCCCTCTCTGTGCCACCAACAGTTATGGCGCCCCTCCTTTAAAAAAAAAAAAAGGCAACTCCTCCCGGCATGCTGCACCAACCCTCACAATCTCCCAGTTTTTCGACAATGCTCCTTCTGACTCCATTTTCCCTTTCTAGCTCCCTGAAAATTTGCTTTTGAAGTCCCGTTACCTCTTCCTTCCTAAATCTAACTATAATTTTTGGTCTTGATCTTTCTCGATACTCTGCTGAATTTAACACACCCTTCTAGAAACTCTCTTCCAAAACAGCGCGAGTTGCTTCTACCTCCTTTACTGCTTCTCCTCGGGTCCTTCCTATTCCTCTCCTTACAGATGTCCCCAAGTTTCCTTCCAGCAAGCCGGGTCGTGGCCCCGGGGCGCTAACGCCTTTCCGACCGCGCTCAGGGTCCACTCTGGGGCGCTGGTCCGACTCCCGGGCGGAGCTGTCGCTGAGCCTGGGCGTTGGACGCTGGCGGACTTTCGAGCCTGGGAAGGGGCGTGGCCTTGGACCGCTCGGGAGGCTTGGACCTCGGCGGCCTCCGTCCAGGGGTGGGTCCGGAGGGAGGTCCACGGGCTGGAGTCACAGAACCTGGCTCCGGGAGGTGGATGGAGATGGAGTTCGACTGCGAGGGTCTCAGACGGCTACTGGGCAAGGTACGGGCAGCCCGCTGGGCCGGGTCTGGGGCGCCGGGGTGTCGGGGCCGGGCTGCCTCGTCAAGGCGTTTCCCCGGCTCGTCCCGGGGTTCGGAGCGGAGGCGGGCTGGCCTGAAGCCGGCTGCGGGGAGTGGCCCCCGGGAGGCTGCGGCTCTCTCCCTCCCGAGTCCTCAGTCCCAGGGCGGGGCCTGTGGCTCCGCCCACGACTCCGAGGCCCGCGGCCTCCACCGGGAGGGAGACTTTCTCACGCCACCAGCGTCTCTGGTTCTCAAACAGCTCCCAGCACTCGCCTGTGCCTTTAACCATGCCTTTCTCTCTGCTCCTACGGCCTGCCCCTTTTTTCTTGACTTGCGATCTCTTTTTTCTGAGACTCAACTCAGATGTCACTCCCTGCAGGATGGAATCACGCCCCTCGCTCTGCTTGCTTTCAGAAGTCTGGATTATCACGTTGTGGAGTAATTATTTTATTTACAATGATTTATTTACTCCTGCGGTGTACTCACCGCAGAGACGGTGCTGTTGTGTTCCCTTCCCTAGCACTGTGCCTCACCACAGCGGAGGTGCTAAATCACTGTGCAGTGAATTAGTGACTTGAGTAGATATAGGAATGAAAACGGGGCTTGCAGGCCCAGAAGAGATCCTCTTAATGTTTGAAAGGTTGAGCGGGAGGCCTGACCCAGAAGTCTAACCTACATTTCTGGGGCATGACTAGCACCAGTTTCCAGGTTAGTCCGGGCACTTGGTCCAGGCTCTGATTTCCCACCAGTGTACATTCTGAGGCAACCCCTCTTTCGCTGGCTTTCTAGTTAAGTGATTCTTAATGCTTCCTTAAGACTTCTCCATGCAGAAACCATACATGCATGCCATTTTTTTGGATTTGTCTTAGTTGGGGCAATTTGCACATCTGTGCGAGGTTATGAAGCCTCATGACTGAACGTGTTTATTTAATTGATCTGAATGATTTTATCTACGGTGACAGGTATAAATTTTGTAGGAAGAGAAGTATCATGCTTACGACTACACCCTTAGTGTCTCCTCTTCACAGAACCTCTCTATCAAGTTTTTTAATGAGGGGAGCATGATCTATTGTTCGGTGGGAAGAAATGTTAAAGTTGAGAGTAGAAAAAGAACTTTATAATTTTTCCCTCAGTAGATTAGCATGAATTAAGATAATTTGAAATGTTGTGGAGGATGTGGATGAATGGGACTTTTAAACACTGCTGGTGGTTAAATGGTTATTCAACCATTTTGGAGAACAATTTGGCCTTGTTAATTTGATTATGTGTGATTTATATCCCTTCTACATCTAGGTAGATACCATAGAGAATTCATAGTATATGAAGCAACAGACATTTGCAGAATTATCTATAACTAAAAATTAGAAACAACCCAAATGTGCATTAACAGAAAGAAGGATAATTTGTTGTATATTCATACAATGGAAAATATTACTGTGTGGCAGTGAAAATGAGCTGCAACATGCAACAATACAAATGAATCTTAGAAACATTATATTGAGTGAAAAAGATTGGAAGTTAAATGCAAAATTATAATTTTATAAAGCCAACAAAATTAAAATTAAACAACAACTAAACAAGCAGTAGTGTGTTGTTTAGGGATACACACGCATGTGTGATAAAACCAGAAGATGAAAGCAGAGGAATGTAAATACATTTTAAAGGGAGGCAGTTGAATGGGTGAGAGGGGCATTCAGACAGATGTAATGGTATTGGAGGGGTCTGTGCTGTCTAATAGAGTATCCAGTAGCCACAAGTGGCTATTTGTCAGAATTAGATAAAATTAAAAATTGAGTTTCTCAGTCACACCAGCCACATTTTAATTGTCAGTAGGCACATGTGGCTTGTGGCTACTATATTAGATCCCTCACATATAGATCTTTTCCATCATGGCAGAAAGTTTTGTTGGACATTACTATTCTGGATCATGTGTGAGCAGGTTGGTGCATGGGTGTTTATTCTTCAGAATTAGTGTATATTTGTGTGTGTGTGTGTATACACATATGTATATATTCTTTAGTTTGTATTAAATATTAAGTTTAGGGGTGCCTGGGTGGCTCAGTTAAGCATCTGACTCTTGATTTCAGCTCAGGTCATGATCTCAGGGTTGTGGGATTGAGACCCATATCAGGCTCCACACTCAGTCTTCATACTCAATGGGGACATCTGCTTGGGATTCTCTCTCTCTCCCTCTCCCCCTGCCACTACCCGTGCCCCCCCGCCCCCCACCCCCACTTGCACGTGCACATGTGCGCTCTCTGTCTCTAATAAATAAATATTTTAAAAATATAAATATTAAGTTTAGAAAAATTATCTGGTTCCCTCATTCCTATTTCAGAAGTACATGGTTCCCACACCACTAGTTGAATTATCTTGGACAGGTAGCTTAACCTAGATTTGCTCACTCACAGAATAAGATTGGACTTGATCTGTAAGATATGTTCCAGTTAGGTTTTTTAATGAAATGATGTCACAAAGTATTCCTCAGTGTGTCCTACATTTGAGCATATGTCATATAAGAGTACTTTTATACACTCTTCCTAAATATAAGTCTACTAAATAAACATAATCTAGCAGATAAAGTTAAAATTTTAATAACTTCTCAATTTTTCAGTGTTACTGACTTTTTTATTTTTTTAAGTAGGCTCCATGCCCAGCATGGAGCCCAACGTGGGGCTTGAATTCACAACCCTGAGAGATCAAGACCTGTGCTGAGATCAAGAGTCCGGGGCTTCACCGACTGAGCCACCCAGGCACCCCAGTGTTACTAACTTTTGTGACAGTATAATTGCTTTGGTTTTAGAATCTCCCAGGCCACTTTTCCTCTTTAGTGACATGCCCTGCACCCTTTAAGTACATGGCATAGTCTGAGGCACTTTCCTTAGAGAATGTTATGTAGACTTCTCTTAGGTGGTATTAGAACAGTAAGGGAATATATGCCTTAATGTTATACTAAGAAGATACTCTGTGTCATATATAGTGAAAATGATGTGAACATTTTTTTCAGGAAAGACAAAATAGGTCTTTTTTCTTTTAGGTGTCAAAAAGGCAAATCACGTATTTGACTAGTAGTGACATTTGGGTATTCAAGCCCCAAGGAAGAGAGCTTTTGCCCTGTTTTGACAAACTTTTATAGCAGTTTTGCAATTAAATCAATTCTGGTGTATATCCCTATGTAGCCATTAATCACATTCTCACAGGACATTAAAGTTAGAAAAAACAGCTTATAATTTTAAGTAGAAAACAAAATAAAAGTTGTTTTCATTCATAATAAATATTCCAGGTGACAGCAGTGTAGCCTTTTGTACATTTGTGGGATGATTTCACACACTTTTGTTTACACTGAGTCAGGGACCCTGAATCTGGGCCTCATTTCTCCCTGCTGTAGTTAATACTGATTAGTTCTTAGTTTCGATGCCCATACCTACGGATCATAATTTCTTTCTGTTTCTACTCTACTCATTTAAGTCTGCCTCTTTGCTAATTCCCATCCAGTCAGCCTACATTTATCAGAGGCATACCCTGTGGGGAGATACAGAGATACAGAGATGAATAAGAGATGATTCCTGCCTTCAAGTTGTTAATAATCATAGGCTTTTTCTTTTGCCAAATTCTTGCCCATCTTAAAATGATCTTCTCCCTTCCCTCTATAATTTTCTGTACCATTCTAGACTCTAATGTGGATTGTAGACAGCTGTTCCTGGAGGCCTTTCTCTAACTTGGATATGCTTTATGTGGATTCTTCATTTCTTGTCTGTACTTACTATTGTATATGTTTTTGCTTAATATCACACTTTTACATGTGTTAATCGTAAGGTCCTCATACATACCTGTTGAAGTTGGTAGGTGGTGGAGCTATGTCTCCTTTTTTTTTTTTTTTTTTTAAAGATTTTATTTATTTATTTGAGAGAGAGAGAACGAGAGAGAGAGAACACCTGAGAGGGGATAGGGTCAGAGGACGAAGCAGACTCTCCGCCGAGCAGGAAGCCCGATGCGGGACTCGATCCAGGGACTCCAGGATCATGACCTGAGCCGAAGGCAGTCGCTTAACCAACTGAGCCACCCAGGCGCCCGGAGCTATGTCTCCTTTGCAGATGAAAAGCTTAAGGCTCAGAGAGAGAAAACAGAATCTACTAGCAGTTACTCCCCATTTCCTCCCAATCTCCCATAACCCTAGGCACCCACTAATCTACTTTCTGCTTCATGGATTTGCCTATTCTGGATATTTCATATACAAATCATACACTATGTGGCCTTTTGTGTCTGGTTTCTTTCACTTAGCATAACGTTTTCAAGGTTCATCCATGTTGTAGTATGTATCTGTTCTTTATTCTTTTTATGGCTGAATATTCCATTTTATGGATATACACATTGTATTTATCCATTCATCAGTTGATGGACATCTGGCTTGTTTTCCTTTGTTGGCTTTTATGAATAATGCTGCTTTGAACAATCGTGCACACGTTTTTTGTATGGACATATGTTTCCCCTTTTCCTGGTTATATACCTCAGAGTGGAATTCCAGGGTCATACAGTAGCTCTGTGCTTAGTATTTCTGGATGAATGAGGAGGCAATTCAGTCACCTGGATGGCAAACCCTTGAATGCTGTCTGTTCTTCCTTTGAAACCAGGATGAAGTACCAGGAGGGTTGGGAGGGAAATTTCAAGGTGTCTCAAGTGAGTGAGGTATTCAAGAATGAGACTTGGATCTTGAGCAATGGTGACGTGGGTGCTCCTGCCCTATTTCTTAAGCCTTCAGGAAGTATTTGGAGGTCATTTGATTTAGTGATGAAAGGCCCAGGTCCAGAGTTTGAGCTCTGGCTTCACTCCTTAACTTGCTACCTAACTCAGCAAGGCATTTTCATTCTTAGTCTTTGAAGAACTGCCAAACTTTTCCAAAGCAGCTGCACCATTTTCTCACTAACACTGCGGCTTGTGTATACAGGGGTCCTGATTCTCCACATCCTCTACTGTACTTGTTAATTGTCTTTTTTATTATGGCCTGTCTTTTTTTTTTTTTTAACCTACTTCATGGGGTCCTTATTGAAAGGATTAAATCACATACTATTCATGCTCATAAAACTCAGAGCCCAGGGCCTAGTGCAGAGTGTTCTGTTAAAGGTAAATTGTAATTGTTTTGCTGCTTAAAGCTTTATTCTTATTCCATTCTCACTTTTCTCTTTTTAGTACAAGTTCAGAGATCTCACTGTGGAAGAACTAAAGAATGTAAATATGTTTTTCCCACATTTCAGATATTCTATGGACACCTATGGTAAGAATCATAACCCCTCAAAGAGTTTAAATAACTTGCTCAAGTACATAGGAAGTTAGGGATGGAGTTGGGTTTGTACATATGTCTGTCTTGCCCTCCGTTCACATACGGCCTGTTCTTTTAAGTGTCTTTCTTTATCATATAGACTTAAAACATCATTATACCAGTTAGTTCTTATTCTCATTTCTTCCATTTAGAGAAAGCGAGCCATGATGCCCTAAACTCTCAAGCTATAGGATTAATACTGTCAATGTCCATTTTATTATTGAAGACATGTCATAATCACTTCTATTTTGGATTTTTGAATAATTTGATTAGACAATGTATATTTATACCTACAGCTTCTCTGCCACATTTCTAAGTTATTCTGTGTCCTTGAGTAATAACCCCTGTTCCACTGCTCTTTTCCATTTTAGTTTTTGCCATGGAATGATCCCTTTACCCACTGTTACCTTTCACTTATATAGTTCAAAGTAAACATTTGTGCTTATGTACCCTTTTGGCCTTGAATTTTCTGTCAGCCTGGTTTCCTCTTTTCCCTTTCTAATACGTCATCAAATTTATTTAGAATTTTTCCTCCCACTGCCTAAGTAGGATAGTTATTGAGGTACTAAGAGGACTACCTTCCGAGGCAGTTGGGTAGTTTGAAACCAGAGGTAGTGTTTTCTGTATTCAGTTCAGAGATGAGGGCATTAATTCTCCACCACTGTATCTCAGGCATTGATGGGTAAGTCGAAGTTTCAGGGACATGAAGGTGTAAAAAAGGTTGAGAATAATCGAGTTAGAGAAACCGAAGAAGATAATTAGTGATCTTCCAAAAAGGTCACTTTAAAAAATAAAGCTAACTTTTTTTTCTGATTATAAAGTTATAGTCTGGTATCTGAAAGTGATTATAACTGATTTGTTACACGTGACAATTATTTAATAATATCCCCACATTTTATAATCCTAAACTTCTTAGATGTGTTTTCACATTATCGCATTTGACCCTTATGACAACTTTATGATGCAGCCTTACTATCTTTATTTTATAGACGATGAAACTGAAGGTCAAAGAGATTGAAGTAGCCAAAAGTTGCATGTGTCTGAGTGAGAAAAGTAGGCCTAGAACCTGGGATTTCTATACCAAAGCCCTGTGTGCTTTCAGCTGTCCTCTTGGCTTTCTAAGAAAACAATATCTAGTAATTCCCCCTTGTCAACATATTTATAGATTCCTAGATGATGAACTTTAGAAATTATGTGTGCTTCTGTACGTGTGTATGTGCATGCACAAACTTTAATACTGTTTTTTCTACTTTTAAGTGCACATTTTGGGGCTCTTTTTTCTTCCAGTGTTCAAAGATAGTTCCCAGAAAGACTTGCTGAATTTCACTGGCACTATTCCTGTGATGTATCAGGGTAAGTGTGGCAGTTGAGAAAATGTGGGTATTTTGTAAAAGAGCCATTAAACAAGAACTTATATTTGTTTAGTTCCATAACGTTCTCAAAGTATTTTCACATGTATATGATCTATACAGAACCTTACTGGATATAGCAGAATGCTGTCCTGTCTAGTCTGTGGCCTAGATTAATATCAACAAATTCAATTCAGTTCAACAAATACTTACTGAGTGTCAGTTCTGTGCCCACTACTCTGCTATGGGATAATGTACAGAGGACGGTGAGACAGATGTTGGGGAGGAAGACCTGCCTGTGCCCTTAGCTGGACTTAGAATCAAATTGACATGAGACAGATGCAAAGGAGAAATTCAAACTGAATAGGCGTATGTATGGGGGATGCACACAGACATGAGATTCCAAAGACAGTGGGGTAACATGAAGCTTATATGAGCTAAGGAGAGGGGAGGGGCCTGTGGACACAAAAGGGAGAAAGACCATTAGCAAGAAGGAAAAGGAGATGTTTGGAAAAATAAAGATTGCCCTATTATGCAGATAAGTTTTTTAGGTAAAGGGGAGTTTCTTTTAAGAGCTCTCTTCCTGGTAGAGGCTCTTTGTTCCAGTGTAAATATAGGCATTTGAGAGGGAGGCAGAGAGCTTTTCCTCCATCTGCTGGGTTTTGATTACTTTTAACTCAAGATAATCTTTATGCCAAAGTGGCCCATCTTGGGCAACCTGCCTTGGGCCCCTACACAGACATAGGCCTGCTCTTAGGGAGAGTTCTTGTTGCTTTCCATATCAAAATGCAAGGATCACACCTTTTTCTCCATTACATCAATGTTTTGTTCCTCTCCCTTTCCGCCTGTATGGTGTCCCCATTCTATGGGTGAAACTGAATCTTAGCCTAGTCAAGTGATTTACCTAAGACCACACAGCGGTATCAGGCTATAACTTGAAACTCCAGTAGGAAATTTGGGGCCATGACAGCTCAAAGAAAGCAACATATTTTCAGGTGGCCTGACAGGTTAAAATAATTGTTTGCCCCAAAAAACAAACAAAAAATCACTAGCTCCCCTATACTTAACTCTTCCTATTTGTCCAGACCTACTTCTATCAGTGTTCAACAGGACTAACCTTTCAGATAGGTATCATAGGTGATTGCTTATATAGTATGATGTAAAGAACACCAGTGAAGCATTGGTTCTAATATACTTCTCTGAAGGGGTTCCCTGAAATTCCACAACTAAAAATTTATTCCTCTTTTAAAATGCAAATAATCCCAGGAAGGATATTATCCAAAATCACTAATACACCGTGCTGTGTTTATAGAAAATGCTCGATAAATATTTATTGAATGGTTGAGTTTGTTTATTTGATTACTGACTAATAAGTGAATTTGCTGGGCATACGAGAGGAGGTGCCCTGAAAAAAGGGCTGAGGAGGATCTGAAAACAAATGGTGAGAGAACAGTGGAGTTTGCTCCTTTACAAGAGATTCACCAGTGTACTGTGGGAATACACTGCTCAAAAGACACCAAGAAGCTAAATTTCGGGGGACTTTTTTCAAAATAGGTGCTTCATTACAGTAGTCCCTAGACTGTTACAAACCCTTCTTAATTTCTTCCCCTCCATGATGACTCATTGGCTGGGGTGCACTCATGTTTCATTATGCCTCTGTTCATGTCCCACCATGACATCTCCTTTGGCACAGGAAATGCATAGGAATTCAGTTTGGTTTTTATACATAGGAATGTGGTTGGAGATGAAAGTAGATAACAGTGAGCTCTGCAGAAATTGCAGAACTGATTTTTATTTTCCTCCTTGCTCCTCTCCTGCCAAGCTCTCAGACTCTTTTCTGGCTGCCTAGAGAACCTTACTCAGACCTGTTTCCCATTACTTGTGTTCTGCATTTATTATGATTAGATGTTAGAGAGAGAGAGAGAATTATTGCCCACCCCAATGATTGATTGGTTGATTGATTCATTCCCAACTCTTACCCACCCCAATGATGTCAAGGGTAGTTACATATTAACAGAGAAGCTCATGAATTTAAGTGAATCACTGCTTAGTAGCATTTCAGTTTGAAGGACAGTGTGGGGAAGTAAGAGGAGGGCATAAAACTTTATTTTATTTTGAACTTATTTTAATATGATTGGTATGATGCCCCTCATTGGCATTCTGCATCTCCAAGAGCCAACAAGTTATGTCATTGCTTCTTACACTGGGTCTTCCGAGGTAGTAACGGTACCTGCAGTACCTTTATTTTTGCAGTACCCTCTTTTTTTTCTTTGCTTTTGAGTAGAATTATATCAATTCAGTGTGATCCACACTATTTATTTCCTGCTGATCAAAAGGTCAGAATGTATTATCTTTCTCATCTGTAAAATGGTACAATAATAGAGCCTCACTCTAGAACTATGAGGATTAAATGAATTACTATAAATAAGCTCTTGGCATAATGCCTGGCACATAATAGAAGCTTAATAAATGTTGACCGTGATTATTTGTCTGCCTGATTTCTTCCAGTTCCTAGTTTTATTAGTATAATAATATATACTCATGCTAAAAAAAGTAAACAATTGAGAAAGGATGAAGTTAAGCTTGTAATTAACTTCCCACCCAGTCCTATTTCCCTGATGAATCTTCCATTGATATTTCCTTACGTATACCTGCCGACATTTTCTAGATTATTTCTTATTATCTCTCCAAGATTGTGTCAAGGTTGTGATGACACTTTTTTCTTCATCCATTCATTCTTTAGAGATGTATATTCATCTTAATAAGATGATACCCATCTGAACTTTATTTACAGCTAACTTAAATTATATTTTTATGATGTAATTACTTGAGATCTGAGGACTCTTCCAGGAGTTCTGACTCTTTGGTAATGAATTACTGAAAGCTAAATGGGCAGGGTAGGAGGCAGGGCATTTGCTGACAGAAAAGAATGGGAAAGAAGGAAGGAAGAAGAGAACAGAACGCCAGTAGTGAATCTTACCAGTTAGACACGGGAATCAGGCTCACCAGTTGCTTTGCCAAGCATGGGCTATTAAAATGCATGGACGCTGCTGGGGAGGGGCATTGAGGGAGGCAGCAGATCCTTGATCAATTAGAAAGATACCATCAATAGACATTTCTTTCCTTTTCTTTAATGTGTAGTGATTAACACAGAAAGTGGCACCATCAGGATCTGGCCTACTACAACTATATTATGAAACAAACAAATTTGCATGGCCTAGAACAGTGGCTTTCAAATGTTTTGATTGTGACGCACAATAAGAAATACTTTTATATACACAGCTAGTGTACACATGCGTGCGTGCACACACACACACATTATAAGCATATATATATGAAACACCATACTACCTGTCATATATTTTATTTTATTTTCAATTCCATTTTAAGATATTGTTTGCAGCCCACTAACTTAATTTTGTGACCTAATTATCATGACCACAATTTGAAAAACACTAGAGAGTATATAATATTCGACAGAGTAACTACTTCTGGAGTAATTTGATGGTGTGTCTCAGTACCTGTCAGTCACTTTGTGGTGCTATGATCACATGACTTTATAATCATAGAATTATCTATGGATCAGTTGCTATGCCTATACCGAAATTGTAAATACTTAGACACTATGGTGACGAATGTTAACTAGACTTATTGTAGTAATCATTTTGTAATATATACAAATATCAAGTCATCACATTATACAATAAAACTAATATGTTATATGTCAATTGTATCTCAATTTAAAAAATTGTTTTAAGACTTAGACAAAAGTAGAAGAGGAGTGTGGTTTTGAGAACTACTGATATAAAATAATAGACCCACAAGTATTAGGATGTTTCTATAATGTACTGATTTTCAGTCCTACCTGCACATTAGAATTACATGGGAAGCTTTTAAAAAATGTTATCCACACCCCATCCCATTGAATCAGAAACTTTGGGTGAGTGGCCTGGATACTGGTATGTTTCCAAGTTTCTTAAGTGCTTCTAATGTGAGAAAGGGCTGAGTATCCTTGTATCTTTAGAGGAGGAAGCAAGATGAGAAAAGTAGCTGTCAGTGGAAGGAAGATTTCCTTAGTAGGAAAAGGATTGCAGTGGAAAATAAAACTTTTTATTTAGACCTGGCCTATTTCCAAAATGGGTTTGAGGTACATTGCAAAAATTGCCAACCCTTCATGGTACTTACCATGTCATGTACCGTTCTAGGAATTTTACATACCTTAACTAATTTCATCCTCACAACAACCCTATGGAGTAGGAGGTATTATTTCCATTTTATAGAGGAAGGAATTGAGGCAAAGAGAAGTTAAGGAACCTGCCTAAAATCATATAGCTAGTCATGGGTGAAACTAGGATTTGAACCTAGGCATTCTTGCTCCTGAACAGCCATATTCATAAATACAGTGATGAAAGACACGCAGTAAGACTATGAAAGCAGGAATGACTATCAGGAAATACAATAGAACAGCTAAGGTAATTGATCAGATTTCTAGTTTAAGGTTAGTTTTTACACTTTTATTAGGTTTAGCTTTGGGCTTCCTGGCATCCAGGGCCGTCAGAGGTTTTTGCTCTTGGTAGGCATGATATGTGTAGGTGGTTAGCACTGCAAGAGCATGCACTCAAGTTCCTGGCTCTCGGTACACTGAAATTTAAGAACCCCTGGACGAGGTCACTGTTAGGGTTATTTTCAGCTCCAAGTCCTATGTATCTAACCCAGCTCATTTGCACTTAATGAGCAACTTGAGAGTCCGTATCAAATGTATTGAATTCATCTTTGTTGATTCATTCATTTTTCATTTGTTTATTCATTCACTCTTACTTATATAAGAAACCTTTATTGTCAGCCAGTATGTTAGGCACTCTACTTGGTGCTGGGGTTATAGAGATGAAAAATACATAATCCTCTGGAAGTTTACAATGTGAAAGGAAACATAGACCTGTAGGCAAATCACTTCAATGCAGAATAAGTATAAAAATAGAAGTGTCCACTACCTTTCAAGAAAGGTGCGATAGCTCTGCTTGGGTGGAGCAAAGAAAGTTACATCGAGAAGATGCTGTATCCCAAATTCCTGGCACAGTAGGTCCTGTAAATACTTATTGGATTGAATTGGATGAGCTGGTCATTGTCTTAAATTTCTTCAAGTGTTACGCTGGTGCTTTAATGGGAACATGAAAATGGAGAAGTAGCCCTTGATTTATATAAATCCTTTATATATACACTTGCCTAGACTACATGTCTTAAAATGCCACCTAGCTATACCATAAATATAATGTGTATGCTTCATCATTGTTTGAAAATGTGTTTATTTTGCTTCACATAGGTAATACATATAACATACCAATTCGTTTGTGGATTTTGGATTCCCACCCTTTTGCTCCCCCCATTTGCTTCTTAAAGCCAACTGCAAATATGGGAATCTCAGTTGGAAAACATGTGGATGCTCAAGGCAGAATATACTTGCCCTATCTTCAAAACTGGAGCCATGTAAGATCAATTTGGATTTTCTTTTAAAAGTTTTTATTTTTCTGATTATTTATCCTAATGGTACAAATAAGTTACTGAATTTTCTTTCAATGGTATTCCGCATATGGACTTTAAAAGTAGTTTGAAATTGAGCTCCCTGGAAGCACCCAAGTTCCAGAACCCCAGTGACAGACCGCAGCCTGCATGAAGTGCTCTCTCCAGGTCTGGAGCCAACTACTCTTTGCTCCCGCTCTTCTGATAGTGTTCAGTACTTGATAAAGGACATGAAAAGTTACTAGCAAGATATTGGACATTATCTCCTAGTCCCTCCTTCTTAAAGATTTTTATGTAATATATGTATTTATTTGTAGTTTTGCCTCTTTTTGACCTTTATGTAAATTGAATCATACTGTATATAATCTTCTGTTACAAATTTTGTTTTAACTCAGCATTAAGTTTTAAAAATTCATTCACGATGATTTATGTAACTAGTTTATTTGCTTTACAAGTTCTCACATGCAATTTTATTTTCTGTACTTTTCATCTACCATTATTTTGAGCACTTCTCATTTTAAATAGTATTTTCAAAATACATGGTCTTTAATTGGTTGCCTGATGATCTCGCATAAAAATATTGGCATAATGTATTTACAAATTGATCTGTTGTTAGAAATTTAATGATGAGCATCCTTAAAGATAAATATATATAAACATAAATGTGTATATATTATAAATCTTTAATAATTTCCTAATGATAAATCTCTAGGAATGGAATTGTTGGATCAAAATTTATAAATATTTTGAAGGCTATTCTTATATATTGCCAAATTGGCCTCCAAAAGGTAGACAAAATGTATCTCTACCATCACTTGAAATGTGTAGAATCCCTGTTCTCTAGTACCCTTGTTCTAACAGAAGGTACTATCATTAAAGCAAAACAAACCTTTGCTTCTCTCTATATATTTACTTAGAAGGATGTAGAGTATGTTCTCCTTTTTGTAAAAATTAAGATTTTTATGAAGGATAATTTAGAATATATTTCTACGTATCCAGGAGGTTGTAGGACAGGAGCACCAGGAACCCCTAAATGAGACCAGGGATATGTCAAGAGTCAAGTGAAGTTGGAGTAAAGAAAGGATGGTGTAAAGATTACAACTTTTTATTTTATATACATCCCGCAAAAAGGTGTGCAATTATGGACATGTTTTATTTTGTCTTTATACTTTTCCGTATTTTTCCATATATATAAAACCTTTAAAAAGAAGAAAAAAAGAAATACAAAAAGAAGGGATGCACACCAGGTGGTTGGTAGTGGAGGTTAGGTGGAGGAACACTGACCTTTTACTTTATGAATTTGTACGTCATTTGCATTATTTGGTGATTTTAATAAATAAGATTGCCAGTTAAATGTGCTAAATAGGGCATAAAAAATTTGTCATTTGGAGGGACAAAAATGATATCTTAATGTTTAGTTTTTTGACTATTTGAGAAATTCAAATCTTTTTCATATGTCAGTCGATTATGTATGCTCTAATTATCTCCTTCATCCATTTTTACCCTTTTTTTTTTTAAGCTATCCTCAAACAGTATTTTGACATCTGTGCCCTGTTGTGGGAATTCATTTTTCTTGTTTCCTCTTTCTGGTTTTCATTGGCTTCTCTTTTCATAGTTTTGTTTCTATAGTAAATACTCAGAGGTAGCCCTATAGTCTAGTTGAGGTTATGCTTTATTTTAGTTCAAACAGTATTGATTTCATTTTACTATTTTGAGCCTCTTTATTATAAGCTAAAACAGGGGCACCTGGGTGGCTCAGTCGTTAAGCGTCTGCCTTCAGCTCAGGTCATGATCCCAGGGTCCTGGGATCGAGCCCCGCATCGGGCTCCCTGCTCCACGGGAAGCCTGTTTCTCCCTCTCCCACTCCCCCTGCTTGTGTTCTCTCTCTCACTGTGTCTCTCTCTGTCAAATAAAAAATCTTCAAAAAAAAAAAAAAGCTAAAACAATTTTTCTTAAACTAGAACTAGTCTTAAGAAGACAATACATTATTTAAATTGCCCTATTCAAAAGTACCACAGTAACTTTAAGTTGCTCATGCAGTTGGAATTATAATTATGTAGTAGAATTACATAGAATTTTGGAGCTGGAAGAAATCTAGAGGCTGTCTAGGCCAAGGATTGCAGACGTTTTCCCCAAGAGATTCAATGTGCTGTGTTAGACCTACAGAATTTTGTTAAACAGCAAAGTGGTTTTGTTTTGCTTTGTTTTGTTTTGTTCTTAATATGAATTTGAATGCCTATATGTATACTCTTTCCAATTTGCCACAATAACCATCTCGCTAAATTTTCTTATACTTGACAACTTCACACATTATTATCTGCTTGGTCTTTAAAAGTGTTTGAGGGGCACCTGGGTGGCTCAGATGGTTGGGCATCTGCCTTCGGCTCAGGTCATGATCCTAGGGTCCTGGGATCGAGTCCCGCATCGGGCTCCCTGCTAGGCGGGGAGCCTGCTTCTCCCTCTGCCTCTGCCTCTCTCTCTCTGACTTTCATGAATAAATAAATAAAACATTAAAAAATAAAAATAAAAAAAATAAAAGTGTTTGAGTTTTTGATCCTAATAGCTTCATCCTCTTAATTTATAAATAGTGAAAGTCAGACTCTGAGAAATTAAGCACTTTTTAAAATAAGCAAACTATTGAATATTTTTAATAGTAATAATAAATATTTTACACTCACAGCATATAGATTTCATGCATTTGTTTCTCCTAACAGCCACTTGGGATTTATTATTCATATTATACTGCTGATAACACTGAAGCTCAGAGAGGTTAAGTGGATTTCACTACGGTTGCTTAATAAATTAAAAGAAACAGTACTGGATTAGATAATATTTTATCAGTGTTACTTTTCTGATTTGATAATGCTTATATAGGAGAATGTCTGGTTTTTTGTTTTTTGAGGGTTTTGGGGTTTTTTTTTTTGCAGATTTTATTTATTTTGAGAGAGAGACAGAGAGAGAGAACGCATGCACACGTGAAGCAGGAGGAGGGGCAGAGGCAGAGGGAGATAGAGAATCTCAAGCAGACTCCACCCCAAGTGTGGAGCCCAGCACAGGGCTTGATCCCAGGACCCTGAGATCACAAACTGAGCAGAAACCAGGAGTCAAATGCTCAACCGACTGAGCCACCCAGGCACCCCTGTTTTGTTTTTTCTTTTTTTTTTTAAATGTTTTATTTATTTATTCATGAGAGTCAGAGAGGCAGAGGGAGAGGGAGAAGCAGGCTCCCCGCCTAGCAGGGAGCCCGATGCAGGACTCGATCCCAGGACCCTGGGATCATGACCTGAGCCAAAGGCAGACGCTTGACCATCTGAGCCACCCAGGTGCCCTTGTTTTTTCTTTTAGGAAATATACACTAAAGTATTTAGGGGTGAAAAGGTATTAGATCTGCAATTTATTCTCAGTTGGTTCAGAAAAATATAGAGAGGGAAGGAGACTGAGAAAATATATGTGCTAAAATGTTAACATTTAAAAATTTTTTGTACTTCTTTTTGCAACTTTTCTATAAGTCTGAAATTATTTCAAAATAAAAAAAATCAAAAAAAGAGAGACAGTTCCTGAACGTAGGTACTTTGCCAAAAGCACATTCATGTTACTTTCCCATCTTTTGGAGATGTGGATTAGCATTTCTCTAATTTTCAGTTTAAAGAATTAAGTAATTTTTCAGTTAAAAGTATTATGTAATTTGGGGGTGCCTGGGTGGCTCAGTCGTTAAGCGTCTGCCTTCAGCTCAGGTCATGATCCCGGGGTCCTGGGATCGAGCCCCACGTCGGGCTCCCTGCTCAGCAGGAAGCCTGCTTCTCCCTCTCCCACTCCTCCTGCTTGTGTTCCTGCTCTCGCTATCTCTGTCAAATAAATAAATAAAATCTTTTAAAAAAAAAAAGCATTATGTAATTTGTATGGTAGTTTTCAAAAAATAAGAGCATAATGCAAAACTTTCTTTTGGTTAACTTGGTAACAATATATAGGTTAACAAGGCAGTATTCTTTAGGAAAATTTTTGCGTAACTTTTCCCTTTGTATTCTGCAGCCTAAATCTGTCATTGTTGGACTAATTAAAGAAATGATTGCCAAGTTTCAAGAGGAACTTCCCCTGTATTCTCTACCGTCATCTGATGAGGCACAGCAGGTAGACTTGCTAGCCTATATTGCAAAAATCACTGAAGGTTTGTATTTTTGTTGATCAGAGTTATGAATTTACAATTTCTCACTAATATCCTTTACTCTCTGCTACTGGATTTCTATAAATAAATATATTCATGTATCTGTACATATCTGTGTTGAATCAAAAATCCTATACGTCTATCATAGGGTGTTACCATACAGTTCCAATAATTGTAGTTTCTTAAAATGGAAAAGATTACTCTTACACTGACAGATAAAATAATTTTGTGTTTTGTTCAAAATCACTTGATATGATGATCCCAAACCTTTTTCATTATATGTTTATGTGGCTTTTTGCCTAATTCAATAAATATATTGGATCAGAAAATTTGTGATTCTCATGTTTCTCATTGAGGATAAAGCAAAATATCCATGCTTATAAAATTCAGTAAGGTGTTAAACATTTTTGCATTATAGAACAGAGTGGTAAGAATCAGAATGTTTTTCAGGATTACGGAAATTCTATTTTTTAGTCTTATATAATATGTTTTAATTGTTTAGAAAGATATTTTCTTTTTAAAGGGGTAGTCTCTGTTTAGTAGAATATTTACTGAGATTCCTGTCTGTCTTGCTTGTCACTTGTTCACATATTTTTGAGTGCTTCTTCTGGGCTAGCACCATGTTTTCTGTCCAAGTTATTGAAGGTTGGTGTATTTTTTTAAGATGCTAAAAAAGATTTTTGATATTATTTCAAAATTCTCATGACAATGCACTTTTATTTCTAGGTGTCTCAGACATGAATTCAAAGAACTGGGTAAATCACGAGCATAAAACAGTCAATAAAATTACTGTGGTTGGAGGTGGAGAACTAGGTATTGCTTGCACATTAGCAATCTCAGCAAAGGTATGTAAGCATCGTGCTTATACATCCATCTATCATGTTGCTACACTTTCAGGCAGTTTATGTTTAACATACAAGAAATGATGGCTTCATTTTGTCTTGTGGAAAAACCTCATTTTGCCTTAAAATATATTTAGTAAGTTGGCAAAAAAAAAAAAACTGAAAGCTCTCATCAGGGATATTAGTACTTAATTAGTATCTTAATTAGTACTTAGTCATGGAATAGGCTTTAAAAAAGAGATTTGAACAATGGGCTCATCATCCTATTCCAAGGGAAACCTCAACGTGACATTTATCTGACTTAGTCACCAATTCCTTTGTGTTTTCTGAGTCATGCCGCTTTAATTAAGCTCTTATTTAATATAATACTTAATTTTAGCTCTTTCTAAAATTAACTTTTTTTTCTTAAAGATTGCCTTTTCTTGTATAATTACTCCACTTTCTCTTAGGACCATAGTTTCTAAATTGATATTTTACACTAGTTTGAAATTTGTTTATTTTTCCATCAGTCCTTTTTACTAGATCTCCTGTATATAAATTATTTTCAGAAAGGCTTAAATTCCCTTCCAGAGAGGTTCAAAAGACCTTCCAGCGTCCCAGTATCATGGTAACAGCATGTCTGTGTCTTTTCAGGGATGTAGCCCAGAGTGGAATAGCTGTCCCTCTCTGTTTATTTGGTAGCTGGCATTTTGTTTTTTTCTTTTCTATTAAAATTTGATTGTTTGTCAGGCTCCTGGGTGGCTCAGTCGGTTAAGTGTCTGCCTTCAGCTCCGGTCATGATCCCAGGGTTCTAGGATCTAGTCCCGCATTGGGCTCCCTGCTCATCGGAGAGCCTGCTTCTGCCTCTGCCTCTGACCCTGCTTGTGCTCTCTCTCTCGCTCTGTCTCTCAAATAAATAAATAAAATCTTAAAAAAATTTTTGTCACCTAAATTCTTCCCTTTTTATTCCAGACTCACATATGTCTTAGGGATAGGTTGTACTTTAGTAGATAATTAAATTGTATCCAGGGAGCTAGAAAATTTTAAAAGCTGGCTGCACAGAACAACATATACTAACTTTTGACTTCATTTCATTTCCTCTACCCTCCATCTGAATACACAAGTCCCTCTTAATTGGAGTTTGAATTGTTTTCAGTTCCTTTGTTACTAAACAGAATGATTCCATAAACATTGCTTCACAAGTTGCTTATTTTCTCCTCTGAATTTTCTTTTAGGTGTACATAATCTCAAAAACAGTACTAGTGTGGGGGCGCCTGGGTGGCTCAGTCGGTTGAGCGTCTGCCTTCAGCTCAGGTCATGATCCCAGGGTCCTGGGATCGAGTCCCGCATTGGGCTCCCTGCTCAGGGTGGAGCCTGCTTCTCCCTCTCTCTCTGCCTGCCGCTCCCCCTGCTTGTGCTCGCTCGCTCTCTAATAAATAAAATCTTAAAAAAAAAAAAAACCAATACTGGTGAATCAGAGGGTATGAATGGTCTTTATGGTACTTATTACATATTGCTAGATTGTGCTTCAGAAAGGCAGAATTAATTTTTGCTGCTAAGAACAGTATGCACATCAATCTGATTTTTCACATCCCTAACAGTACTGAGTTTTATCAATTTTGTTTGGTTTTGGTTAAGTACAAGAAAGCCCCTTAAAGTCATGTTTCTTTAACAGTTGGAAGAGTCTCACTATCAGTATTCTTTTGTCTGTAAACTGTCTAAATGGAAATTTTTTTCCATTTTTCTTTGTAAGCATTAGTATTTTGATGCAAGATACAATATATCAAATATTATGATACAGTAGTAGCCATAATGGTGTCAGTAGAAGTGGTGGTGGCAGCAGTCACTAACCTTTGCTGGATGCTTACTAGGTGCCAGGCACTCCGCTAAACGACTTGACTAATTTTTACTAAGTTTTACCTAACCCTGTATGTTAGGTACTATCATTACTGCCATTTTACAAATGAAATCAAGGCAGAGGGAGGTTATGCAACTTGCCCAAAGTCACACTGTTAATAAATGGAGGCAGGATTTGAAGTGAGGCAGTCTATTTACAGAGCCTGTATTCTAAGTCTTTACTGCTCAGCGTGTGGCTTTCAGACCAGCAGCACCGGCCATATCTGAGATCTTATTAGACTTGTATTTTCTAAGGCCCCACCCCAGACCTGTGGAAGCAAATCTGCATTTTCACACAACCCCTGGTGTTCCGTGTGCTGTACTGATCTATTAAATGGTGATTCCCTTCAAGCTTGGGAAGTTCTGCTGTAAACCACTATGTTACACTGCCTCATTATTGCTGTTGTCCTTACAGATGGACATTTAGGTCATTTCTAGTCTTTTGAATTGCCTTATACGCATTGTATCACGTTACACATGTACTAATAAACTTATAGGAAAATTTCTATAAGTGAGATAAGTGGATTAAAGGAATTACTGTGTTTTTAAATTTTGATAGAACTTGTCAAATTATCCCCTATATCAGTCGTACCAGTTTATGCTCATACCCACAGTGTGTAAGAATGTGGGTTTTCCCACACTACTGTTGTTTAACTTTTGGATCTTCGTGTGTCTCATAAATAAAAAGGTAACTCATAGTTGTCTTTGCATTTCTCTTTGAGTGTAGTTGACAATAATAAAGTTAATAGGTACAATTTAGAGAGGACTTCCCTCCGCCAGCTTTGGGTCACATATTAATCCTCATAACCCCATGAAGTAAAGCCAAGTTCAGTGACTTGCCTAGTGTCACAGAGTGTAGCTCAGTTGTTTTCTTTTGTACTTTCTGCCTGATGGTCTGGTAGATCCCTGGGTACTCTTGCCTTTGCACACTAGTATAGGAAAGATCCTCACACTGCTTACCACTTTAGAAAAAGACCTTCTGGGTGCCTGGGTGGCTCAGTTGGTTAACCGACTGCCTTCAGCTCAGGTCATGATTCAGGGGGTCCTGGGATCGAGCCCCACATCGGGCTCTGTGCTCCATGGGAAGCCTGCTTCTCCCTCTCCCACCCCCCCGCTTGTGTTCCCTCTCTCTCTCTCTCTCTCTCTATTAAATAAATAAATAAAATCTTTAAAAAGAAAAAGACCTTCCACAAAGGTAACTTGACTTGGAGGAGTTTCTATGCTGTCATTAGCCCATGGGACCCAGGGAGCCATCTACAGGCATGCGGAGTGTTTTCCATGAGATCTCTGGGGAAAGTTCTACATGATAATAGGATTTTATTTTAGATTTATGGCTATTATCCTTTTTTAATTTTATTTTTTTTTTAAAGATTTATTTGAGAGAGAGAGCAGGAGCAAGAGAGAGCACAAGCAGGGGGAAGGCAGAGGGGCAGAGGGAGAGGGAGAAGCAGGCTCCCTCCCAGGACCCTGGGATCATGACCTGGACCGAAGGCAGATGCTTAACCAACTGAGCCACCCAGGCACCCCTATTATCCTTTTTTTTTTAAAGAGAAACTTGGCATTGGTGTTGACTTTCATGCTAGAAGTGAGGCACTAAAATAGAGCAAAAATCACTCTAAGTACTTTCAGAATGGAAATTATGACATCAAAATGAAGACATAAACTCAAGAACAACAGCAAATGTATTGAGTACACCAGCTCATCCTTATTACTCATTGTCCCATCAAAGGAAATCTGCAGTCTGTGACTTCTGAGTTAAGTCCTGCTAGATCCCAATTTTCAGTCAAGCCTAAAGGATCACATGACTCAAGTTCACAGTAATTTCTTGATTGCGTGTCCTTTTATTGCTATTGTATTACTTTTCCTTCATAAGACAGCGCATGAGGCCTGTGCATTCTACTTTAGCTTCACTTCTGAATGAATTTAAATTGAGTAACTGGCCGTGTTTGCATAATGCTGTATATTCTTTTTCTTATTTTACTGTACAGGGCATTGCAGACAGACTGGTCCTCTTGGACCTCTCAGAAGAAACAAAAGGAGGGGTGATGGACCTTGACATCTTTAGCCTGCCTAATGTGGAGATCAGCAGAGGTATGGTTATTCTGCTTAAAAGATGTTTGCCTCATTTGTTCTTGTATTTGAGTCCTAGAATTTTTTTTAATGCACTTTTTTTTTTTAGAACAGTTTTAAGTTCACAAGCAACATTGAGCAGAAGGTTTCCTGTATATATCCCTTATCCCTGCACACGGACAGCCTCCCCCATTATCAAAATTCCCCACCAGAGTGGCACAGTTGATGAACCTACCTTGACACATCACTATCATCCAAAATCCATAGTTTACATTACGGTTCACTCTTGCTGTTGTACGTTCTGTGGGTGTGGACAAATCTATAATGACACGTATTTACCATTATAGTATCTTTCACTACCCCAAAAATCCTCTGAGCTCTGCCTTGAGTCATGGAATTTTAATGCTAAAAAGCACATTAAAGATCACCTAGTCCAAGTTCCTCATTTTGCATATTGGGAAACTAAGATTCAAATAAATAAAGTGACTTACCCAAAGTCATACGAGATTGTAATTGATTACATTAACAGGAGTCAAATGAGCAGAGAACATTCTGATTGGTCAGAAGGATTTATTCTGTCTTTGACTTATACTGTAGTATAGATTTGTTTTCTTTGATTGCTTCCATTCTCATAATATATTGGTTAAGAGCACTGGTTTTAGAGTTAGGGGGTTGCATCCCAGCTCTGCCACGTTACAGCTCTGGCATTTGTCAGGTTATATAACCTCTCAAAGTTTAGTTTTATCACCTATAAAGTGGGAATAATACCTACCTCTTGGTATATGGCAGAGTGTTAAGATTTTTACAAAAAATGCATATCGCTTTCACTAAAAATATATTGTTAAAATAAGTTTTAATAAGAACAAAAGGATTTCTGGGGCGCCTGGGTGGCTCAGTCGTTAAGCGTCTGCCTTCGGCTCAGGTCATGATCCC